>NC_141696.1:937028329-938228329 GCF_964263255.1 Lissotriton vulgaris
ATTACTTCTTATTAGTTATACACACATATAACCGGAAAATAAAGAATGATTTGAGATAAACTGCATAATGTGAAAGTTCACATTTACACATTTCTAACACGCATTATTAAAATATAGTACTTTGTGATTTGTAAACCTCAGTCTACATTATCTACATGAATGATATTGTTAGAATTGAGGGTCTCTAGATGGCAATGGTTTGCATCTATGTCCAAATATGGACCCTTCCTTCCATTCAGGATAAGGGGGATACACTACTGAAATAACCCTTGCTCCTCCCCTTGGTAGCTTGGCACAAGCAGTCAGGCTTATCTCAGAAGCAGTGGGTAAAGCATTTGCACTTAACAAACAGTAATACAGAGAAAACACTACAAAAGAACACCAGTTTAAGAAAAAAAAACAATACATTATCCGTTCAAACAAGGCCCCAATTGTCTGGGCCCAAATATTTAGCATCTGCAAAAGTATACATACGAATGGGCTTTTCCTTATGTCACTGACGCACATTATCAGTCAGTTCCAGAACAAGCCAACCAGGGTGGGCAACGCAGAGGGTGGAGTGGCAGACAGCAACAGAAACGCACCTCCTCAAACCAGACATTTAACAACACATCCAGTGAGGACGAGCAGGACAGGCCTCAAACCAGTAGAGTAAGGTTCAACCCTCAGGAATAAAGAAACGCTGATATTGGGGTATTGCTACGCTCTTTTTTAGGGCAGGGCCAAGGGGCAAACAGAGGAACAGGACAAACAGGAAGAGGAAAAGGACGTGGCAACCGTCCTCCACCTCAATGGCAGACCTACTCCCCCGACAAACTCGGAGCAGAGGCAGACAACCCCTATAAACAGTATAGTGGTAAACTTGTCAGATTACACTCTGTCAGAAAGCGAGGAAAGAGTTCTAAATAAAGGACTAGGTTTTGTCCCCACACCTACTCACAACTCTTTCAAGTGCAGAGTTGAGTTTTTCGAGACGGTCCAAAAAATCAAACTAAAAAAGTTTTTTGCAAACTAACCACATGATGATCAAAAAAAAAAAAAAGATGCCACCCAGTCTGGCCTGCATATATGTAGGACAATTTGAAGAGCACGTTGTCTATCCTTCCACCAATCCCTTCAAAGACCAGGTGCGTCTTTGGAGGCGATACATAGACGACGTGCTCTGCATCTGGACGGGAGAAGAATCCAGACTTTTGGAATTCCTCAATTGGCTCAATGTGCAAGATCAAAGCCTTTGTTTCACATGGTCCTACATCCGAGAATCAGCGGTATATCTGGATTTGGACATCAAAGCCAGTGACGATGGCCTCATGACGAGTGTCCATCAAAAACCCACTGACAGGAACTCTTTTTGTCCTACGACTCGTACCACCCCAGGGCACTTAGAGATAACCTGCCGGTGGGACAGTTTCTCAGATACAGAAGAAACTGCTCCACCACAGATGTTTACAATGAGCAGGCTCAGGTTCTTTGTGACAAACTGGAAAGAAGAAACTACCCTGTGAAAATCATTAAGCAAGCAAAGAAAAGAGCACTAAATACACCTTGGAGTGTACTTTTGGAGGTGAATCACAGAGAAAAAGAGGATTGCCTTCCAGTGGTGATGACTTTTGACCCTTTGGCCACGAAAATAAGGCAATCCATACGAAAACACTGGTCCCTGCTGTCTAATAAGGATTTTAAAATGCCACCGCCCAGGTTTGCTTTCAAGCGTTCAGGCAATTTGAAAGATAAACTAGGACACACACGTACACAAGTCAGTACTGTAGCCAAAAACAGCACGGTCCCCGTGGGACACTATCCTTGTGGAACACGTTCAGTTTGCCCTTTAACATCCACGATGACAAGTGTTGCGTTACAATCTGGCAAGGAATGGAGTCTGAGGCATTTTAGCAACTGTAACACTATGAACGTGATATACAGGTTGGACTGCGAGTGTGGCTTACAGTACATTGGACTTACCACACGCAAGATAAAAACCCGGATCCAAGAACATTTAAGCACAATAAGGTCAGGGAAACTTACCACGAAGCTGTTCCAACATTGTCACAACAACAAACATACTTTTAAATGGGTGGTGTTAGAAAAAGTGACAGGAGATTCCAGTACGGTAGAGCGGCTGCTCATCACTAAGGAGGCCAGATGGATTTACCAGGAAAAGAGGGAAAGAATAGGGCTGAACGAACTTCTGGAATGGCACAAAGTGCATTGATCTTTCCTTTCCCCTGAGATAAATAGCCGTGATCTCTTTTCTGTTTGTGAGGGTGTTTGAAAGCAAAAAAACTCTGGGCAATATATGTACTCTACAATATTGCCACACGGGTCGTTCACTTGCTTAGCGACCAAATACAGGATAGGTACTTGATGTGAACATACTTGTGATCTGACTGCACGATTGTGAACAATTTATGGGTTTATGTGCAGCCTCCCTGGAAAACTGATTTGTAACGAAAACAAAGTTTTTTATCCTTCACACTAGGATTAGAATAATAAAGTTGCACGTTCTGCACCCACTGGTTTAGGTCTTTGTTTTTATGTGCAGGTGGCCCAGTTACTTGCTTTATAAATAGAAAAAAGCTGTCACAGTGTCCCGGTGCAATATGGATCGGTCTCAATACACTCAGTAAAGTTTTTTTTTAAACGTATCTGTACCCTGCTACATTGCTAAAATTTGTTTTGAATCAACTTAAAAAAGTGTTCCCGGGAATCACCGAACAGAGCGAGTTCTCGTGAGAACAATACATAAGCCTTGCGCCCATAGAGTTGACTAGGCTTTGTCCCACTCTAAGATGGCGCCTTGTTGTTCACGCGAGATTTCGAGCGGTAATGTGTTTACTCGTGAAGTGCATCTTGTGTGTTTAAATAGAGGATGGGTTGGCCGATAAGGCAAACGGGCTGAGGAAACGCTTGTTGCCAGCGTCCCTATCGGTAAGGAGTGGGTGGTCCGAGACTGGGTCGGCGAAGGACAGTATCCCGACACTTAGGAAAATGCCTTTTTGTGTTTTTCAAAAAACGCTGATCGAAGTGTGGTCTATTTATTTTAAAACGCCCGTGGTGCAATAGAGGTAATCAGGTGGCATAAGAAAGCGGGATGGAAGTTGCGAGTAAAGTGATTTCCTTTATTGGGGTGATTTTTAGTAACTTTTACTGCTTTTTCAAAACGCCGTTTGGAGTGCTGTTCATTGATCTTACAACGCCCGAGGTGTAAGAGAAGCAGGCAGGTGACAAAGGAACGGAGGCTTGAAGCTATAAGAAAAGGAATGTCTATAGATAGAGAGTGTACAATCTAAGCTGCATAAAAGTACATTAAGTGCCTATCACACTTTAAGGAGGCAATATATTAAAGTTTTATGTATGGTTTATCCCCTGCAGTGAAAATCACCGAAGGGAGCAAAAGGTGACTCACATCTGGAGTCATCTAGAAACACATGAGGGTTTCGTCCTCTTGGCTGGTATGAGTCCAGGTGGCCGATCGAGGGTAAATACTATGGAATTGTGTACATTTGGGATCACTTCTTTCTAAGGTTTTCCTTGAGTCTTTCTATAAGGCAGGTCTACAGTTATGTGTGTTTTATATGTATTTTACAGTTGTGAAGACTACGTATGTCCAATGCGGTGGCTTAAAAATGTGTGACCCCCTGAAGAAATTGCCAAAAATGTGAATGGCAATGAAACATGTCGGCAAGTAGAGTATAGTTGGATAAGGAGTAGCCATACCCAATTTTTTAGATTCCACAACCAACACGAAAGAGACAGAATAAAAGCATATATCCGTGTTGTTTGTGGGTTATATGTTGTTTTGACACTATATATGTTGTTCGTGGTTTATTTACACTGCACATTTTCACAAACACACTGTCTTGTTTGTTATTGGACACATTTTTCTTTTGAGCTTGGTGGTGCCAATGATGAGATCAGGGCAATCCTGGTGGGTACCTTCCAGGTTCCCGTCGGTGGTGCGCCTGTGAGGCGCCATCTCGCTCTCACACACTTTTTTCTGTTTGTCTGAGTGCGACACAAAGGTGTGTGATATTCGTCGTCTCACAACTGTTGTTTTATACAAAGGGATTGGGCAATTTTCAAAGATGGCACAATATGGATGTACCTCCTACATCATTAATTAAAATAGAGGAGTTAGTTGCAAAAGCTTTGCAATGTATGGTACAGCATGAAAATAATTAATTTTTAGGTACCTTGTTGGTCTGGGCCATACTTGTGATAGCCCAAATATTTAGACTCAGTTTCTCTTTGTTCTCAGGGCAGAGAGTGTCTGTGTTCAGTCCAAAACAGTTTGGTCCTCTCTGGCACAGTTTCCTGGTAGAGGCAGCATTGCCCAAGACAGACCAGGTCCATTCAGGTGCAAAGAAAGCTACTCCCACTAATCTAAATGCGGCACAGGTCTATTCAGCCCAGCCCTGACTCGTTCAGGAAAGGCAGGACACACCTTGACCGCCCGAGTAGCTGGTTGAAGAGAATGCACATCCTCATCCCAGTCTATTTCCAGTCCAGGGAGGACCTGGACTGGCAGTTCGGGCTGGACTGTTCCCATTGGGTGCAGGGTCAAGACTGATTTCCATATGGCTGGGTACAAACTGGAATGGCATGGTGAGCAAAAAACAATGGATTTAGGCTAAGACAATGTTCTGCTTTCTGTCCATCAATAGTTCTTTTTTTTTGCATTCATACTCAGCCCCTGTCACTCCAAAACCAGACAATTAATCAATCCACAACCCATCAGAGGCCCACAGGATGGCTAAGCAAGGAAATACCTACTTTATTAAAGTGGTATTTTCAAACACACAGCATAAAAATCACCTTTACTAAAAATACATTTCTTCGTTCTGAGATCAGGCATGCTAAACTATATTTCTCTATCTTATCCCAGTGCGAAGATATACTTGTAAAAAGTTACCCAGTACTTCCCATTCCATTCTATGGGACAGATTGCCTTTCAATATATTTCACTATCAGGACATGTCACACACACTAGTACATGTCCTACCTTTCAAATACAGTGCACCCTGTCCACAGGGGTACCTGGGACCCACCTAAAGAGTGCCTTAAATGCAATACAATGTTCAGCACTTGTCAAGTTGGTGCACTCAAAAAGTCAACATGGCAGTAAAAAATGCACACAGATCCTGCAGTTGCAGGTTTGAGAACCCTTTGAAAGGCTGCTTGTATGGGTGGCACAATCAGTGCTGCAGCCCCACTAGCAACATTTGATGTATAGGCACTCTCAGTGCACTTTACTAGGAATTTACCAGTATATCAAATATGCCAATCATGAAAACACCAATCCATAATCCAATTTACAATAGGAGCACATGCACTTTAACACTGGACAGCAGTGAGAGAGCACGCAGAGGCACTAAATCAGCAAAAACAGAGTCAAAACCAGAAGGTCAGAAAGCAAAAAGACAGCGGAAACACAGCAAAAGAAGCCAGGTCTAACACATGTCCCCTTCGGCTCAAAGTAGGGAGAACTACCCAACCTCCTTGGAGTTTTCTTCACTAAGGAGGAGGAGCCTGGACAGATGCTCAGCGCAGGCGTGTTCTGTTCCACAGCAGTGTTTCACCGTAAAGTCCATTTCCTGTAAGGAGATGGACCACCTCAACAGCTTTGGGTTCTCAACCCTCATTTGCATCAACCATCTGAGGGGCCTGTGTTCTGTCTGAAATCAGAAGTGAGTCCAAAAAAAGAAGGGTCTTAGCTTATTGAGTGCCTAGACCATACAAAAGCGTCTCGCTCTATGGCACTCCATTTCTGTTCCTGGGGGAGTAGTCTCCTGCAAAAACAAGACTACAGGCTGGTCTAGGCCCTCATCATTCAGTTGTGAGAGCACCACTCCCACACGATGCTCTGAAGCATCAGTCTGCACTGCAGATTCCTTGGGGAAGTTGGGTGCCTTGAGCACTAGTCCTGTGCACATGGTTGCCTTCAGGATTTTGGTTGGCAAAGTTCAACTTGAGCACAACAGTTTCTCAAAGTGGTTCATTTGAGCTTGAGTTGTTAGATCAAAAGGCATGATATGCTTTTTCCCACTCATTTGAGGTCAGGTAAGTCCACTATCGTGCAGCGTATTTGCGACTTGGTATCTTTGCTCTGTTGGACCTTCTCACTGATGGTCCCTCACCATTACTGTTGCTTTGTTCTGACTGACTAAAGACTTCATTAATTGTTTGTGGTACTCTGCCTTCAGTTAGAATGCATCTCAATCTGTCTGTTCTTCTGGGCCTGCGGTCTACATTTACCAGTCACGTTTCAGATGCACCCCTTCTTTAGGTCAATATTTTGTCTAGTTAGCTCTTTGTCTTGCGACCCTTCTGTACCCACAAGAGCTGAATTTCTCGGACCCTCCTCAGGAGCAGTGTTAAGACTCCTAGTAGCTTGTGCCCCCTCTACAGTTTGACTAACCTGAGACTGCTGTCTCAGCGTAATCACCAGCATAACCAAAACAGGCACTTTTTTCAAGGGGAACATGGGATTCGGTGAGTGTGGGAAGCGTGTACCCAATTTGGGGGACAACCACATTAGACAACAGTTGTGGTTACCAGAGTCACTTGGAATGGCCCACACCATTGATATTCCAGGCATGATTTGGGTATGTGCTTATTCACCAGGACCCAGTCACCAGGGCTGAGGTCATGGCACTGTTCCTATTGAGGTGAAGTTCTGGCTTTCCCAGCCTGCTGAGACACAGAACTTACCTCGGCAGCCCGTCCTTTTATGTTGACCACTTGATTTGCAGGGACTGCAGGCCGTCTCATAGCCCTCCCCATGATAATTTCATGAGGGAAAAGTCCTGTTCTTCTGTTTGGGGTACTTCTCCAACTCATCAATACAAAAGGAAAAGCATCAGACCATTTCAGAGACATTGAAGCACATACATCTGCTAACATGGACTTTAATGTTCCATTAACTTGCTTCACTATGCCAGAGGCTTCTGGATGGTAAACACAATGTAGCTTCTGATCAATTTTTAATGCTGCACACAACAACTTTAGTACGTCATTACTAAAGTTTGTCCCTAGGTCTGATTCCAAAGAAGTTGGAAATCCAAAATGTGGTCTGAGCTCAAGCAATAACAACTTGGCCACAGTCAAACTGTCATTCCTCTGTGTGGGGGTAAGCCTATGCCCACTGGGAGAAAATGCTTACAATTACAAGAATGTATCCCAGACCATTCGAAGGAGGTATCTCAATTAAATTGAGTTGCATCCTGTTAAATGGTCCTCCAGATATTCCTACATGACTCATTGGAACTGGTGTCCTATTGCCTACATTTAGTTGTTGACACACCATGCATCGATGACACAGTGCTTCTGCTACAGCTCTGAATCAGGGTTTAACCATGTCTGACAAAAGAGACACATCATAGCATCCCTCCCAACATGTGCAGGCCCATGATAGTGGCGTGGGCAAGGGGAGGCAGCAAAGTGTCCAGTAGTACTGGTCTCCCATCTGTGTATACCAAGACCTCATCTTCTTGTCTTTTGGTACAACCTGCTCTTACCCATCCCTGTTTTTCTACATCTGGTATTTCACCCTGCAATGCTTTCACTTCTTCTCAGGTCTCAACAGTTGACAATAACAGTCTACAGTCATGATGTGACATAATCATTGCCCTGCTGATGAGCAGCACACTTCACCACGGCAATCTGGGCAGGCTGCTGTAAAGAGAGCAGAAGGTTCCTCACGCTTTCCCCATTTCGTTTTTAAAATTTTGTTTATTTGGGTTTTAACCCCTTTTTTTATAAGACAGAGCACGGCATCAGAACTCATAAAACATAAAAAAACAACATAAAACCAGGAGCACTTAATCAAATTAAAAAAAAAACAATAACACAAAACTTATGCTAGATAGACAAGGGACAATAAATGACACATATGAACAGCGTACCACAAAACTAGGATTGGAAAATGTCTAGACCTGTGTCTCTTGTCTTTCTTTCCATGTATTAATAGGCTCCCAAATACCTAATCTTAATCTTCTCCCCCTTTTACCCTTTCTCCCCAACCACTGATGAAAGGAGGGTGGGATCTTGTTGAGCCAAGCCGAAGCAATACAAATACGTAAAACCGCCATGGCCAAGAACATAAAGTGACTTACAGGATCTTCGATGCCATCGCCATCTACCCCTAACAGAATTCTGGATGGTGTCAAGGAATTCTCAATTCCCAGTGATCTCCCTAGGAAAGATTCTATAGCTCTATGAAGTGGCTGCAGGTGTGGGCAAGTGTCAAAAACGTGCACTATCTCAGCATCAGAGCTATCACAACACGGACAGGTAATACCCGCTGTACCTCCCCACTGCGCAATCCTTGCGGGTGTATAATATAGCAAGTAAATTGTTTTATAATGCTGGGCCTGAAGTGATACTGAACATAGGATAGTTCGCCCTAACTACAACTACAAATAGAAGCACTCATATCCTTCCCCAAGTTTCTCAGCCCACTTAATCTCAATCAACTCACCATAAAGCTTTTTCATCGTACAACATGCCCTACCCTCAATAACATCCATAATTGTATTCTTAGTTGTTTTGTCGCTAGAAAGCTCCTGACTTGTAAGTACTTAAAAAAGTTTGTAATCTCAATCCTGTAGGCCCGCTGTTTATCAGAGAACTGACACATTCCATTCTGACCCAACAGGTCCCCCAACTTAGTTACCCCATGCCGCCACCACTCTGCAAAAACTGAGTCTGCAAATATTTCCCCTGGAAGGGAATAATTCCCATACAAACGGGTATAAGCATTAAACCTACCTAATCCACTTCTTTTCCTAAACGCTGCCCATATCTTATGTGCAATTAGAGTCTTGAACTTAGTTCTTTTGAAATGGCCGGGATCTGTATACTTCAATAAGCAATTATCTGCCTCCCCTCCAAGCAATAGCGAGTATATAGATATAGACCCAAAGGTATCCTCTACATCGGGTGCCCCTCCCCCTAAAAGGCCGGACATGTACTGCAAGGCTGCTGCCCAGTGGTACATTCTGAGTTCGGGAACAGCCCAGCCTCCTCTGTCTTTAGGATATCTTAAAGACCTATTAGTCTTGCTGTGCACCCATATACATCTATTTATCAGCTGTTCTAAGGAAGTAAACCATTTCGCCTGGAATGTAAGTGGGATTGCCCTAAAGGAACTTTGGCAAAAGAATCATTTTGATGATGTTACAGGGCACTAATATAGAAAGATGCAAATTATGCAATCTATTCAGGTCTTTTTTGGCTTTATTTATTATAGGTTCTATATTCCTATCCACCACTTTATCATGGTCCGCTGATATATTAATCCCCAAATAAACTCCAGATTTCCCTACTCGGTTTCAAAGCACTCTGCCTTCTCATTCTTAAATACCTGGGTCTTAGCACCATTCCGGCCATATCCAGACACCTGACCCAAGACTAGGGCTTCCAACTCAACCTCACCTATGGCCTCTGTGGGCGCCGGAGTGACAATACCCACATCATCGGCATATGCCAGAATTTTGCATTCTCCACCTTGAGTATTTAAAGGGGGAATCCTATCATTAGCCTCTAACTGGAGCAGCAAGGGATCTATATACAACGCGAAAAGCAGTGGCGAGCATGGGCAACCCTGCCTCGTACCTCGTTTAATCTGCAAGGGCTTCATATATCCGCCATTCACTCGGATCGAGCCGTAGGGGCTAAATACAGAGCCTTAATAGCCCTAATGAAACAATACCCAAAGCCAGATTGAAGCGGAGATATCACTAAGGTATGCCTATATTTCCGCGGGGTCTCTTGGCTGGTCCTCATTATACAATGTCCCATAAAACTGTCGGAAAACCTCTCGGATTCCATCTGAGTCTATGAGCAATTTCCCTGAGACGTCAGTAATCCCTTTAACTTCACCTAGAGCCACTTTTTGCATTGCCCGGACTGCTAAAATATGACAAACCCGCTCACTTAGCTCATAGCACTGCTCCCTTCTTGCCAAACAAGTAGCAGACACTTTAGCGGATATATTCTCCTCTGCCTCAGCTTCTGCCCTAGCGACTTTAATAAGTGCTTGATCCAGAGATGCACCTACTGCAGAAAGCTAAACCAAATCCTCCTCTGCATCTGTCAGTGCCTTGACCAATTCTATAGCTCTTAAACGCTCCTGTCTATGTCTGAACAAACTAAAGCTCAATGTCTCGCCCTGAATACCAGCCCTAAAAGCATTCCAGGTGTTTACTGAAGAAGTACTGCCTCTATTGATTTTCCAATATCCTTTAATCCAGCCTTTTATGTACCAAACGTAGTTATCATCCTTCAATAATCCCCGCTCAAAAGCCCACATACGTTCATGCTGAACTGCCCTTGTAGTGTCTAGAGAAAAAACTAGAGGGTTGATGTCAGATATAATCCGAGGCAGCTTTTCAAATCTGAAAATTTGTTAGGAAATAATACAGTCTGACACAGACCTTGTGAGGGGCAGAATAATAGGTAATCCCAGGGTTGTTGGGCTTCAACTTTCAACACATCAACTAACGAGTTATTCCTTGCTAGGCTTAAAATTGCGCGACACACCCTTTTCTTGATATCGTTCTACAAGTTCCATACCCAAGCCACCCACCAATTTATATTAAAATCTCCGCAGACTATTACGTGTGGAGCCCATGTCGCCAAATCTAGATCCAAAAATGCAAAAACCTCCTGATCATTCTCGGTTGATCCATATATTGACCCCAAAGTGACCAAATACCCATTAATCATACATTCTATTAAAGCCCATCTGCCCCATTGGTCTCCTCTTATTGTCTTCTAGCTTCCCAAAATCTTTTTTCCGAGCCATTTTATTTTTTGTTCTTCAGCATGCATGATCCCTGGAATCTCCCCAGTGCCTAACTGTGCTGTGCCCTGTACTCGTCCCACCCTCCCCACACCCCCTTCAGAACTCTCCCCCTCTTACAGGCAAATAGGTCAATCATGACCTATGTGTGACAGCAATGTGCCCGTAGTAAGTCGTGAATCCCCTCCCCTCCCCTTGTAACCGAACTTAGTATGCTTATGCTGTAGCAATGCTGTTTAGTACCTAATCTAATACAAAGTCTCCTTAGCAATCTCAACAATCACCGTGCGATCCCCAGTACGCCTCTATTTACAATGCAGCACTGACAACCCTTTGGTCCTTCTTTTCAATGAGTTCCACTAGGTATGCTTGGCCCTTGATTTCAGAGAAAAACATTCTGACTTGGCCTTTTACCAACACTGTAAGGCAGGATGGGAATAACAAGAAGGCCTCAAAACCCAAGTCCTGGAAAGCAGGTATCAACTGTCTCAGCTGCCATCTGCTCTCCACAGTAGCGTGGCAAAGTCTGGGCGGGCAAAGAACTTCGTGCCCTCGAAGGATTGCCTGGCTTTGGGTCCTGCCTTGTCCATAACCTCCTGCCTGAGCAGATAATTCCCTACATAGACAAGAATTGCCCTAGGCCTATCGGACTGGAATGCCACATATCCGTTTCTCTGAATCGGGGGAAACCGATGTGCCCGCTGCAGCTCGTTCTCCCAGTCCCATGCAGTCATTTCAGGGAAAGCCCCCCACAGCAAGTCGATCACATAAGCCCAGAAATCCTGCCCCTCGACCCCTTCCGCCATTCCAAGCAATCTTATATTGTTCCGCCTTTGAGAATTCTCGAAACTTTCAAGCCTCCACTGTACGTCCTCAACAGCCTTCTCCTGAGCTTCCTTGAATGCCTCTCATTTACTGACATCATTCTCGAGTCTCCCCATCCTCTCATCCACCTGGGTACCTCTGCCTGCAATGTCATCTTACAATGTATTCACTTTCCTTAAAGACCCCTGTATTTTTTTAGTTGCCTGTTTTGCTCTTCGCCTCACTGACCTAACCTCCCCCTGCATTTGCTTCAAGGTGGCATGCAGCAACTCCATAATAGGGATCTGTGGAGGACTAGAGGCATGCTGTTGTGAATTTACAGCCTCGTCTTCCTGGTAGAACTGTGATGAATCAGAGTAGTCCCAATAAAGTTTTTTAGCAACCTCAACCTGTACAGGGCTCTCTGCTGACTTTGGTTTAGACCGTCTCTTAAGTTTCGGAAGTTTAGCCCTCTGGTTGGCTGATGCCCTCTGCACTGAGGCACTTTCTACAGCAGAGAGTTCCAAATCTGAATCCCCCGTGAAGCTTTCTCCACTTGAAACTGAAGAACCAGAATCATCGTTGAGGGAAAAAAGCCAGTCATCATTAGGCGAGCCAAGGACTGTACTAGGAGGAGCCACGTTCAAAAGTTGCTTAGAGGCCACAAGCCCTGCACTTGCACATAATGGGAGGTTTACCGGCTGCGACCTTGCAGGGTGCAATTCATAAACGACAACAATGGCAGACGTAGCACTTTTATCTGTACCTGGGATGTCTGAACCAGGTCCAGCTTTAGGAAGAACAGCCCCCTGTAGCTCAATGTCCGTGCCACTACCATCAATGACTCGTACCTGCACAACCTGTTCTGCTTTGGATGCCTGGAGATTCTGTTCGTCCGGGAGCCCATCCGTAGACTCTCCGCTCGGCTTACTTTGGCTGTCTGCAGCCTCAGGAGCAAGCTGTATCAGCATCTCATCCTGGGATACACTGTGTCCAGTGCCACCCGCCTCAATGACACCTGAAGGTTCCACCAAAACCACTGTGAAAGACTCGAACAGGGCGGTGATTGCAATTTCCTTCCCTCCAGTGGCATTACCACTGTGTATACTGCCGGCGCCGCAGCCTGCATCATCTGGGGCCTCAACATTCTTCACAGCCAATTTTCGGAATCTGATTCTCTAGCTGATGGGGAGCCAGTGCAGATCTTTCAGATGGGCAGAGATGTGACTGTGGCGGGGGATGTCCAGGATGAGTCTTGCCGCTGCGTTCTGTATGCGCTGAAGTCTTTTCTGGAGCTTGGCTGTGGTTCCGGCGTAGAGGGTGTTTCCATAGTCCAGGCGGCTGGTGACGAGGGCCTGGGTGACCATCTTCCTGGTTGCGGTGGGTATCCATCGGAAGACTTTTCGGAGCATGCGCAGGTGTTGAAACAGGATGATGAGACGGTGTTGACTTGCTTGGTCATCGTGAGGGAGGAGTCCAGGATGAAGCCCAGGTTGTGTGCGTGGTCTGTGGGTTTGGGGGCGGTGCCCAGGGCAGGAGGCCACCAGGAGTCATCCCAGGCAGAGAGGGATGGTCCCAGGATGAGGACTTCCATCTTGTCTGAGTTCAGTTTCAGACGGCTGAGCTGCATCCATTCCACGACGTCTTTCAATCCTTCCTGGAGGCTGGCTCTTGCGGTGTCCGGGTCGTTGGTGAGGGAGAGGATCAGCTGTGTGTCATCGGCGTAGGAAATGATGATGAGGTTGTGTTTGCGTGCGATGGCTGTGAGGGGGCTCATGTAGACATTAAAGAGGGTGGGGCTGAGCGAGGATCCTTGTAGGACGCCGCAGATGACTTCGGTAGCCGCGGACCGGAATGGGGGGAGGCGGACTCTCTGGGTTCTTCCGGCGAGGAACGAGATGATCCACTCCAGGGCCACACCTTGGATTCCGGTGGCGCTGAGGCGTTGTATCAGGGTGTGGTGGCATACCGTGTCGTGGCTGCTGAGAGGTCCAGGAGGATGAGGGTGGTGGTTTCCCCATTGTCGAGCATTGACCTGATGTTGTCGGTCGCTGCGATGAGGGCGGTCTCGGTGCTGTGATTTGCTCGGAAACCGGACTGTGACGGGTCGAGGTGTCCGTTTGTCTCAAGGAAGGCGAAGAGTTGTTTGTTGACCGTCTTCTCAATGGCTTTGGCTGGAAAAGGGAGGAGCGAGATGGGTCGGAAGTTCTTGAGGTCCATGGAGTCCGTGGCGTTTTTTTTTAGGAGGGCGCTGATCTCGGCATGTTTCCATCTCTCCGGGAAGGTGGCTGATGCGAAGGAGCTGTTGATGACGTCCCGGAGTTGGGGTGAGATGATGGAGTTGGCTTTGTTAAAGATGTGGTGAGGGCATGGGTCAGTAGGGGAGCCGGAGTGGATGGTGCTCATTGTGCGGGCGGTGTATTCGGTGCTGACCGGGGTCCAGGTGCAAAGGGTGGCGGTAGGGTGTGCTGGTTCGGTGGTTCGGTGCGTGGTCTGTGCGCCGAAGCTGTCGTGTATGTTGGTGATCTTGCGGTGGAAGAACGAGGCGAGCGAGTCGCAGAGGTCCTGCGAGGGTGTAATGTCGTTGTTGCAGGCTCTGGGGTTGGAAAGCTCCTTAACGATGCTGAAGAGTTCCTTGCTGCTGTGGGTGTTGTTGTCCAACAATTGTTTGTGAGTAGTTCTCTTGGTGGTGCGGATCAGTTGGTGGTGCTTGCGGGTGGCGTTCTTGAGGGCTGTCATGTTCTCTATTGTCTGGTCCTGGCGCCAGGTTTTCTCCAGAGATCGGCAGGTTTTCTTTGAGTTTATGAGGTCGTCGGTGAACCACGGGGCTTTCTTGCTGTGGGGTCTGCTGGGTGGTTTCTTCAGTGGTGCGAGTTCGTTGGCGCTGTTGGCGAGCCATTGTGCGAGGTTGCGGGCTGCTTCGTTGGGGTCTGTTGTGATGGTGGGAGGGTTGTGGCTGAGGGAGGTGGTGAGCTGGTCGGCAGTGATCTTGCTCCAGCTTCTGCGGGGGGCCTGTTGCGGGTGGTGGTGGGTCGTGGTTTTCCTGAAGGAGAAGTGGATGCACCTGTGGTCTGTCCAGTGGAGTCCGGTGGAGTGGCTGAAGGAGATGTACTTGCTGGAGGAGAAGACGGGGTCAAGCGTGTGGCCGGCGTAGTGGTTGGGGTTTTTACCAGTTGCTTGAGTCCGAGGTTGTCCAGGTTGTCCAGCAGGGTGGTGGTGTTGCGGTCGTTGTTGTTCTCCAGGTGGAAGTTGAGGTCTCCAAGGAGGATGTGGTCTGGGGAGGTGAGGGCGTGCGGGTTTATGAAGTCTGCGATGGCTTCGCTGAATTGGGTACGTGGTCCTGGGGGTCTGTGGATAAGGGTGCCTCTGAGGGTAGTCCTGGGGTCGGTGTGTATCTGGAAGTGCAGGTGCTCGGCGGCTGTGAGGGTGTCTTCCGAGTTGGTCCTGATGCGGATGGTGTTTCTGTGGATGATGGCGATGCCTCCTCCGGTTTGGTTGGTGCGGTCCCTCCGAGTGATCTTGTAGCCGTCCGGGATGGCTATGGCGATGTCGGGGGCTGAAGAGGCGTTCATCCAGGTTTCCGTGAGGAAGGCAACGTCGGGTGCTGTTGTGTCAAGAAGGTTCCAGAGTTCGACTGCGTGTCTGTGGACGGAGCAAGTGTTGAGCAGGATGCACATGAGGTGATTCTTGCTGGTGTAAGGCTTGGCAGGTGCCGGCCCGGGACAGATGCAGGTGAATTTGCACTCTTGGCAGGTGAAGGGTCCTTGGGTGCGTTTCGGGGTGGCCAGGTAGCAGGTGGGGTTCCGGTCGGTGGCGTCGAAGATTCGTCGGGTGCGTTGGCATCGTCGAGATCCAGGGTTCCTAGCGCTGGGTGCGGTCCAGGCGCGAAAGGGCGCAGACGGGCTTGCCTTTGGCGGCCTCTGCGCGTACGCGCGGGCTCCGCCATGAGTGCCGAATTGGGAAGGAGGAGCAGCTGGGAGGCGGGAGCGGGGTGGCGAATGGGAAGGGGAGAGGGAACCGAGCAAAAGGGGGGGCGCAGGGGAGCAGTGGCAGGGAGTGGGGTTAGGACAGAGGGGAAAAAAGGCGGCAGAGCGGGCAGAATCAGACAGCAGGGGCACGATACAGAAGCAGAATCAGACAACAGGGGCACAATACCGGAGAAGAGTCAGACAGCAGGGGCATAGTACAGAAGAAGAAACAGGCAGAGAACGGCACAAGGGGAGAGCGGAGCAACAGAGAGAGGAGCCTCAGCCTCAAGGGCAGTGGCGAGCACGCGGACGTTGCAGGGTTTCTTCCGAGTTGGTCGTGATGCGGATGGTGTTTCTGTGGATGATGGTGATGCCTCCTCCGGTTTGGTTGGTGCGGTCCCTCCGAGTGATCTTGTAGCCGTTCGGGATGGCTATGGTGATGTCGGGAGCTAAAGAGGCGTTCATCCAGGTTTCCGTGAGGAAGGCAACATCGGGTGCTGTTGTGTCAAGAAGGTTCCAGAGTTCGACTGCGTGTCTGTGGACGGAGCAAGTGTTGAGCAGGATGCACTTGAGGTGATTCTTGCTGGTGTAAGGCTTGGCAGGTGCCGGCCCGGGACGGATGCAGGTGAATTTGCACTCTTGGCAGGTGAAGGGTCCTTGGGTGCGTTTCGGGGTGGCCAGGTAGCAGGCGGGGTTCCGGTCGGTGGCGTCGAAGATTCGTCGGGTGCGTTGGCATCGTCGAGATCCAGGGTTCCTAGCGCTGGGTGCGGTCCAGGCGCGAAAGGGCGCAGACGGGCTTGCCTTTGGCGGCCTCTGCGCGTACGCGCGGGCTCCGCCATAAGTGGCGAATTGGGAAGGAGGAGCAGCTGGGAGGCGGGAGCGGGGTGGCGAATGGGAAGGGGAGAGGGAACCGAGCAAAAGGGGGGGCGCAGGGGAGCAGTGGCAGGGAGCGGGGATAGGACAGAGGGGAAAAAAGGCGGCAGAGTGGGCAGAATCAGACAGCAGGGGCACAATACCGGAGAAGAGTCAGACAGCAGGGGCACAGTACAGAAGAAGAAACAGGCAGAGAACGGCACAAGGGGAGAGCGGAGCAACAGAGAGAGGAGCCTCAGCCTCAAGGGCAGTGGCGAGCACGTGGACGTTGCAGGGGGGACCGGGCGCACTCAGGGGTGAGCCGCGCGGCAGGTGGAGCGACCGTCACTGGCCGAGGGCTGCAGTCCAGTAAGCGCTGCAGCCAGGTAGCCGTGCTCAACATACTACAGCATACATGCATCTAGGGAGGGGTGAAATATGCAAATACTCCCTACGGCCGGTTAGCGGCCATCTTGCTTTGCTTTCCCCATTTTGAAGGGGGGATCCTGACTGTTGTAAAGTCATTAAGTGCCCTGTGCACTCCCATTGTATGCTGACTGGTACTGGTGGCAATTGACTCTGATGATCCCTGGGCTCTGCCTTACTAGGCCCAGGGCCAGTGTTATGCTGACATTAGGGTACACTATGGGTTAGGGTACCCCTATGATTGGCATGACCTCCCCTCTATAAGGCCCTAACACATAATAAGGCAGGTGATTAAAACTACCTTCAAGTCCCTAGTATATAATATGGCTTGGCAGTTTAGAGGCCGCCCTTACTGCACTTGCATGTCTGCACTACTGAGGCCTGAGGTCAGTTTAAAAGCATGTGTTGCAGAACTGCTTTTAAAATTTAAATTGTGCCCAACCTCGACTTCGATGTTTGGGGCACTTAAAAATGGCTAACCTCAATATGTTGTAATATTAGGTACCTCCAGTGTCCCCCCTAGGTGTCCAAGCAGTGGGAGTGTCAGGAACTTATAAAGAGGACCCTTAAAAATAGGTTTTATATACCATGGCTTTAGTGAAATTGCACGTTCCACATCCCTCATTGCAATAAAGTGCTTCCCAAAATTGACGTTTGTGCTAGGAGCACTGTGGAGTGAGGATCTGAAATATTGTTGCATATTCAAAACTCCTAAATTCTCCCCTAGGTGTTACAGAGGTAGGGGTCCTGTAGATATTGGCGGTGTCCTAATTAAATATGTTTTATAAGCCCTTGTGTTGGAGAAATTGCCCAGTTCAATTTCACTATTGCAGATCTCCAGTCACATAGATTAACATGGGATTCAGTTATTAATGAATAACTAATGCTAGGGATTGCAGAAAAATATAATTCAAGAACTTGGGAGAATGATTTTACATACATCCAAAATGTTGTTGTTGAATTTATCCTAAAATGTACAGAAAAGAAGTTATGAGACATTCTTGTCTGTAAGCCAAAATTCAGCCTTCCAGTGGTCTGCTCTGTTTGATCAAAGTTAAGTGGATTATCATTGCTGCTTTGATGAAGTGATATGTGGCACCTGGAGTGAAGAGCTGTTCTGGAAAGATGGAGTACTGCCTCATGGGAATGCCAGGACAAAGGGGAGAGGTCCTACAACATGGCTTCAAAGGCCCAGGTGGACAGGCAGAGAAAGCCAGGTCCATCTATGCCTACCCCCTATGAATCCAGGCAGATGGCTGGCTTAAGGAATGAATAGGCAGATGTCAGGGGGATGGGAGAAGACTCTGAAGATAAGCCATCCTGGAGGTTGGTTTAGCCAGCTCTTGCCTCTCTGCTGAGACTTGAACCATATTGCATTTTGGAGAAATAGTCCTAAACTTCAAAGGACCATTTTGGAGCTTCCAGACACTTCAAGTCATGTTTGGACACTGTGGGACCTTCAAAGGAACTTCAGGAGGAAGTTCCAGAAGTTTGATGAAGTTTGTAGTAACTTTTGAAAAATAGCTCCATAAGCGGACCAACTTAAACTGGCCATCCAAGTCGGTGATCTTCAAACCCGCGCCAGCTTGCCCTCCAGATTTGACCCGCTGAAAAGCTCCAGAGGTCTCACTTTCTGAATTTGACCGAGAGCTGGTTTAAACCCAAGGAGCCAAACCCTCACCGAATCCGGCCTGGTGAGGAGTATTGAGGGACCCCACAAGAAAAAGCTCTGTAAATGTTTCTAATTGTGAAAGGTAGACTGGGACTAACCTTGTGAGTCAAGCCCCCCACCCTTCACTGCAGTCCAACCCGGATCTCTGGTTCATCCCGCTGGAAAGCTCCAGAGGTCTGACTTCCATAGGTTTGACTAGGAGCTCGCCGCAAGGCAAGCTGGGGGACCCTCACCAAATCTAAACTAGTGGAGAGCTTTGAGGACCCCTGGACAAAACGCTCAAAAAGCTCCAGAAAGGTTTCCAAGTAAGGAGGGGCTGCCCTGCAGGGCTCCATCATAGTCAGCTGAAACGTTGACTTTGTTCTCTCTAGCGCAACCAGATGTCCCAAGAGGCGTTATAGGTTTCTATGTGCTATAAAGTGCTAAATATTTAAAAATTCATATCTCCGGTTACCTACATTGGATTTGTTTTCATTTTGGTGTAATCTGAAAGATACAATTATTTCCTATTTTTATAAACTAGTGTTGGATTTGTGTGTGTTGTGTCATAATTATTTGCTGAATTGGTGTTTTTAAGCGCTTTACATACCTGCCTCTGAAGTTAAGCCTGCCTGTTCGCAGCCAATCTACGAAGGGTAGAGCATGAGAATAATTTTCTGAGACCTATATTGAGCACTAGACTGTGTTGGTGGCCTTATTGCCAGTGGTAGATATCTATTTACAAAAGCAGGTTTCAGATTTCCTTCTGCACCATGAAAATAAAAATCATCATGCAGATTCAGGCAACAGAGCATCTAAAATATTCGGCATTGGTTTTGTGCACAATTCAGTCACATCTAAGCAAACATGATCTGCTACATCAACCACAATCTCATTTCCAAGGAAAGACATCAAAGTTGCAGGATTCAAACTCATACACCTCATCAGAGTCACATTTTCTACTCCCAGAAAGACCTGTTCGTACTTGGTGAGATGGTTGCTAGTAAGATGTTGCGTTTGAGTACAAGTCAGCAATCCCTCAACAGAATGTGGCACATGTTCAATCAAAAGATGTCCCATCACAATGCTTCCACTCTGTTCCAAGCTCACACATGTTGCAGCAACAGCTTTAAGGCATCCAGGTAAGGCAGCAGCTACAGGATCATGAGTAGCCGAAAAGTATGCCACAGGTCTACGTGCAGAACCATGCATTTGAGCTCGCACTGACAGTGCTAAACCATCGGGCTCACAGCAAAACAAAGTAAAACTTTTGTTATAGTCAGGCACCGCCAAAGCCTCAACAAAGACTCACTCTCAGTTTAGTAAAACAGCGCATGCACTCATTTCCCAAGGCACTGGATCTGACACATCTTTGTGAGTAAGCCTTTCAAGAGGCATTGTTGTCAAAGAGAAATTGGGAACCCATTGTTGACTATAGTCAACCATTCCGAAAATCAGGCAGGCTTCCTTTTGTGTATTAGGCAGATTCATCTTCAGAATCACAGTGATTCTGTCTTGTGACATCTTTATGGCTCCTTTCTCAATGCGATGTCCTAGATATAGAACATCCCTCCTGCAGAACTGCAATTTACATGGTGACACTTTATGTCCATTATCCAACCAAGTGATGGTATCGCATATGCAAGCCTCCTGATTACTTGAGGCTACACGCAGGTCATCAATATACTGGAGAAGGACAGTGGGATTTGGCATCAATAATGACTCCAGATTCTTTTTCAAGTTCTGGTTAAAAATTGAGGGGCTTTCTGTGTACCCATGAGGGACTCGGCACCATGCCAAGACACAATTTCTGAACCAGAAAGCAAATAAAAATTGACTGTCAATATACAATGGAATGGAAAAGTAGGTTTGCCGCAAATCAATGACAGAAAACCATAAAGCTTCACATGGAATCACCTCAGTTTGGCACAACATGACAGCATGGAACTACAATCTAATTACACACCGCAAATATTGAACTATCTGATACTTTAATGGGGTTTCTGAAAAACCATAATAGGAGAGTTACATGGACTTCCCATGATTTCCTTTAGAATTCCCTGCTCAATCATTAATTCATTTACTGGAGTAATTCCTGCAACTGTTTCTGAACTGAGATTGTACTGAGGGATTTGAGTAATTCATCATTGGGATTCACAGCAATTCATACTGAAACCACACCGCTGCTTAGGCCAATGTCTTTTCCTTTAAAATCCCAATCTTCCGGTGATACAGTATCTCTCAATTCCAGAGATAAATCATCACCATTTAACATAGGAAATAATCTTTCAACTTCCAAAGTTTGTTTGTCATTAGTATGGAACTCAATTCCTTTCGGTGTGCACAGCAAGTCTTGTTCTCACAAATTTACTGGGCTTGAATCACTCACCACAAATGTATGCAAATCCTCACTGGACCCAATTTGAACTGAAATAGGTTTTGTTGCTGGGTTGGACATTATTCGATTTGAAGCGCCCATGACTTGGATTCCTTCTCCCAAGAGGGGTTGATTTGAATTTTCTGCTGTTCTCACAGTTGAACAAGTAGCACCAGTTTCAACAAGGAATGAGATAGGAGTCCAATTTACCTTGCCGTCCTTGTTGGGACAACTCTGGTCTACCTCTAATGATTTGTCAAGCATGCATTTCTCCTCCCTCAGGCACATTCATGGAGACATGTCTGAATCTGGCCATCAATCTGAATCACATTTTGTTTGGCCACATTCTGATTCTATCAACTTGAACACTTGTATGAAACCTTGTCCTTGAAATATATTTTTGAACCTGAACATTCACTTGAGGCATCAGGGCTTGGAGCGTGTTTGGATGTTGATATCTCTGCCTATAAATCTGCTGACTCTGTACCATGTTATCTCTTTGGGACTGTGCATTCCCAACCTGGTGAACCGGTCCATTTATCTGATTAAGAGGATTAAATAGACATTTGTGATACCAATGCCCAACTTTATCCCAAATGTGACAAAGGTTAGTCTTTTTTATCATAATGATTGAAATGTCTCTACCTTGTGGTGGCATACCCTGCTGTTGTCCTCTTCCTACTCCATGCATGTCAGAATTGGACTGCTAGTCTCCCTGTGCCATATTTGTGAAATCACCACCAGAACCACTGTAACCTTTCTTAGAAACTTTCATTTGAGCTATCACTAGCTTCCCCTTAAGCCACTTATGCTCAGTATTGAGTTTGTCTCCGCAATACTTGGCATTTCAGAGAATTTTGTTTATAGGCTTGTTTTGCCAGCAAATCATATACTGCTGGATAATGCTGCTGAGTTTAGGTCTCAACCCGCACACAGACCGATAGACAAAATGTCCCGTATCCTTCCCTGACACATTCTCCATCCTGCTGTATTGTTTAAATGTCTACAACAATAGTTTAAGATAGGCATGCAATGTCTCTTTCAACTCCTGTGTTATCCTGTCAATCTTCACCCAAATCATCTCTTCAGAAGAGATCTTCCCTTTCAAATAGGTAATGGCTTGATTGTATTTCTTAATTAGCTCAGGTGATTGTGCACCAGTGCTAGGATGTCTAGCTTGTTCAGTCTCAAGCTAATTGATAGCAATTTTGCATTCCGCCCACAAATCACTTGGAATTACAATGTCAAACAGAGTATCCAAATCCTTCAACAAAACCTTCACAAATCTCATCTTGTTTGTACCATTCAACTGAATTTCATCCCAATCTCGGAAATCATTTGTAAAAGACAATATATCTGGTCTTGTCCAGTGAACATGTACATACCCTCTGCCAGGTACCACCTTCATAGGACGCACCTTTACTCCTTCACCTTCAGCATCTTCAATTACTGGGAAGATTTGCATTATACCCTCTTTGCTTCCTTCTTTTCAGCCCATCTTCCTTCCCACTTTTCCAACTCTCCCCATTTCCTAACTGTAGTTAGTAATTTCTTGATTTCTAATCTCATTCCCAGAAGTCTTATGTTTTTAATGTATCTGTCACGAAAGTCTATTCAGTATGATTTCTGTAATATCTTTGATCTTTGTATGTCCACCCAATACTTCTGTGCCAATTCAGACAGTTTCTCATGTATGTTCCGAGCACGTCTGGTAATGTCCTTGGATATAAACAGTAGTTTGTTGTCCTGATAAGCAGCTATCCAAGTGGGGCTTATAGTTCACATTACCATTTCTTTTAATTCTACCTTGCGTTTTGCTACAACAAGAGTATAGTCCTTACTATTTTTCAAAACAGTAGTTCCTTGGACTCCTGCACCCCTATCATATACAGAACGAGCTATGTCTCCTATTCAATAGTCAAGTTTCTTGGGTGTAGAGCCTATCTGTCTTTCAGGTGTATTCCCAATCAAATCTCCACCTCGTCTTCCTGCACCAGTAATGGGAGTGGATGGTAAAAGGAACACATCAGAACCTGGTGATCCCAAATGAAGAATTCTTTCTGCTAAGTTTTGGGTTCACCGTTGTGGGTTTTCCATGTCATTTCCAAGTACATTTAAAGTCAAGGCTTGTCCAGATCTCCAACTTCAAGTTGAGTGGAATTTGCATCAGAACAGTATTTTTTCCACCAGAAATAATAGCTGAAGTCGGAATTAATGGACCTTGATTTGTCTATCCTGATCTCTGCTCCGTAGAAGTTGGAACTGAGCCACGAATCCCAGTAGGGATGGCCAAAGTATGTGTGTTTTGCCTCCTATTCCCAAATTGGTATAACAGAATTACAGGACTTGTTGTTACAGGGACAGTCAGGGCATCTGAAACACATGGCATAGTCTATTTGTTTCAGACATCCCTGCAATATAATTTATGCGGAATTAGACTTATTGGCATGACAGGTGCGTCAGGAATTTTCACAAAATACCCATTTGTAATACTATGGGGTTGATCCTCGTTATAAGGTAGTGGATGATTTAACAATATTTTGTCATCAATTTCATCCTCAATATCAGCAGTCTGTGCCAGGGTCTGGGAATCCAAAATATGTTTTTTTAATTTTCCTTACACTTCTTTCCTTTTTCTTTCTCTGCAACTAATACAGGATACACACGAGTCCGCTCAGCTATATCCGTTCCCCAAGCTTTCTGCTGTGCATCCCATCTAGCCTCAACATACTGATTAAAAGTGTTTTTGTATCTTCCCTGAAATTTTTGTTTATCTTTCTAATGAGATATGTGTTCCTATTCACTAAGAGCTTCAAATTGCATGGGTCTCAGAAGTGGTTTGATCTCATGCAAATGCCTTTGCAATTTTTTTTAAATTTTAATGTTAAAGGTTCCGTACTGTGTGAAAGCTAAAGGTCCCTCTTTTTCATTGTATTTCATCCAATTTCAAACCATGTGAATGTTTGATATTTTCTCTCCTGTGTCATATATAAAGCTGCCGTACCCTAAGGTGGTTTTAGTAACCCTTCTCTAGTGGGCACAGACACATCTCCAAGCATCAAACTCTGCACATTTTTCAAAAGCTTAATTTTCCTCAAAATCTAATATTATCTTTCACAAATAATTTTCTCAACAACTCTGATATACACTACCTTGTTTAGTTTCAACCAATCAATAACAATGCAGCACTCTATGATGTTTTCAACGTATCCCTGTACAAAGTTACACGAACCAACCAATTCCAGCACAGCACCCTGTGAAGTCCCCTCCCTCCTTGCAGCAACTACCCCTACTTCATAATTCTCGGTGCTCAATCTCTTCTAAGCAATATTCACAAGATGCTACCATTTCAGAAACCTCTATAGATTCCACTCACTCAAAGATTCCGTAAACAAACCAATCTACCTCTATCTAACTCACACTATAAGTGAATTCTCAACCAGCACAACCTCACTCAAATCGTTACAACCGTTCCCTGTGCACTGACAACAATTGCAATGATTGTGATTCCTTAACTGCATTAACATAAAGTTCCATTCACTTAGTGGTACTGCCAATGATGTCTCATGAACAGTACCTTCAAGACCACAACAGACAGTCTTACTCAGTATGTGCCACACTGAGACCACCTGTATGTGTATATCCCAGGATCGTATGCCACTGTGGACCAGATTACAACGGCAACTTTACTGCAAAAGGCGCAGCACTCAAGTATAAACTCTAAGTACTTTGCTTAACGTCACGCAGTCATAGTTCCGCAATCTAAGGTTTAAGAAATAGCAAGGTGCAAACCTATTTATACTAACACCATTATCTCGTCCACTTCATCGTACTCCTACAATACTGGCACTTGGTCACCTTCAACTGAACATAGAGCTTTGGATTTGGTCTAATTCTAATCAGGGTCTCAGTAGGGATTCCCCTTCATTGCACAGGAAACCACCCGACACGTTACCAGAATACCTGCATTACTGGGCCAATATTTTTTTCCCCTTTCTTTGTTTATACCACTCTCTTGGTCCTATGATGGATCTTGTTTCCTCTGAGAGGAGTAGGATATAAAGAGTCACAACAGTAATCCAATGAAGACCAGGAATTAGATAACTGAACTACAAACTAGAAATCAGATTTAAGTAAAATAGTTTCAAAACAATGCTGTAAAGGTGTAGGATTATAACTGCAAGTCGAAATCTCCTAAAGAAATGTAGGCAAGCCAAAAACATACACACCAAGAGCTTAGTTAAAGCTATACTAAATTAGAGCATCAGTATTTGATGCTCTGGGATCTCTCTAATATGATCTCTCCTGATCATTGGTAAACCCAAATTAAGAATGCACATTCAATTGAATGACAATTAATCATGATATTTGAGTCAATATGGAATTTTTTTGCTGGCTTATCTAAATTTAAAGAAAGACAAATGCACCAGCAAATTTGCATCAGGGTATAAGATGAGTTGGTCAAATTCTGATGATATACCAAAGCTCAAGAGTACAGGAAGGGACATGAAACATGCTAGGTCAAGCAGTCTCCCAGGAGGGAAGAGACAACTAGGCAAATATGGCATATGCATCAGTTCGCAATGAAGCCAGGAGAGTCTGAAAAAGTTCAGCAAAGTCTGCACCACATGATTCGTTTGTGTCAGCAGAACTATGAAAGTAAAGAAATAGCCACCTGCCCATCCGTCCCCATCCAGCGCAACCGTCAGTTAAATTGGACAATATTATATTCCTAAAGTTTAGGGGTGACACCTCCTGGAATCACTTTCATTGGTCAGTTCATAAAGGATGAGTGTCAGACAACATAAAGAAGAACCAATATGTGGAGAAATAAGTGAGACAATTACACAGTCTTTCAGCATTCCAATCTGTGAATATGAGAACAATGCTCCTTTAGCAACAGCACATAAGTGACAGACACATCTTGGCTGGTTGTTTTTTGTCGTTGCATCATTAAATGCATTTGATTACTACACTGGTGTAGACCACAGATATTGTTACAATATGAGACTTTTCAACCTGAATTTTATCTGTGTGCGCAGGGCCGTGTTCTCACCATTTGTGTGATTTATTGACTGGCACAATTACGGGGGTTACAGGGTATTTCCCCCGACTTGGCAGCACCGTGCACATATTGAGCATAGTAAACACGATGCGAACTAGCCTGAGCGCCATCCCGCCATTCACGTGGCGTTTTCCACCTTACTCGCTGCTGGATGAGGCTTTCAGGGCTGACCTGGGAGAGGACATAGATACTTTCTTCGCCACCAATCTGGGATCAGTGGACAGCTTTGGGACGGTTTGGGAGACATTTAAGGTGTACGTGCGGGGGTGGTCATGGCGAAGCACTCAGGGGTCCTGAAGGCAATTAGGAACAGGCTGAAATATCTGGAGGGGCAGATAGCGGACTACGAACGCCGCCAGCTGCTTGACTCGAACCTGCCTGGGGATGGGACCCTGCAAGACCTTTTGAGTGAGTTCCACGAGGAAGCTGACAGGGAGGTCCGACATTTAGGAAAATATGCGACAGCACGCACGTATGGCGAGGGTGACCGCCCGGGTGCACTGCTTGCCAGGATTATGAAAGGCACTAGGCGCAAACAGACAATCGCGGAAATGCGAAACTCAGGGGGGGAGACGCTCACGGAGGAGACACACATTCTGGCGGAATTCAGGAGATTCTACGAGGAGCTATACACCACTAAAATCTCGGGGGTAGAGGACCAAATTGACAACTACCTCGGCTATATCAAGATGCCATTCCTTGAGAATTGGCAGAGGGAATTCCTGATGTCCCCCATACACCGCGAGGGGATATCCGATGCGCTGGCCACCATGAGAGCGGACAGTGCCCCCGGGATAGATGGTCTGACGGTGGCCTTTTACAAAGCGTATAAAGATAAGTTGCTGCCCCACCTCTCCACCCTCTTTGACGAAATCTGCGAGAACGGCGCTATGCCACTCTCCATGCGGGAGGCGCTAATTGTCACCATACTTAAACCTGGGAAGCCCAGCGACCTGCCAGGTTCGTTCCGCCCACTGTCCCTTCTTAATGTGGACGCTAAATTCTACGCAAAAGTGCTGGCTACCAGGCTGGCACTAGTGGCGCCCCCGGGCTGGTAGCCCCGGAGCAGGCTGGGTTCATCCCGGCCAGGAACCTCACTTACAATATTCGCACGGTCATGGGGGCCATGCAGCATACTAGGCATGACACTAAAGCCATTGCGGTCTTTCTTGACATGGAGAAGGCCTTTGACTCTGTGGAGTGGCCCTTCATGCGCAAGGTACTGCAGAAGCTGGGGCTAGGAGAACTATTCCTCCAACTGCTGGGCGCCCTTTATCACAAGCCCACGGCCAGAGTCAGATTGGGGGATGCAGTCTCGGAGCCGATCTCCATCAGAAGGGGCACGAGACAGGGATGCCCCCTTTCCCCGCTACTCTACGCCCTTGTGGCAGAGCCTCTGGCGTGTGCGATTCGGGAATACCACTCGTATGAAGCCATCAACTACCCCACCTACAAGATTGGCATTTCCACATATGCGGACGACACCCTGCTTTATGTCAGGGACCCGGCCAATAACCTTGCTTCGGTGCTGAGGGAAGTTGTGAGGTTCGGCGCGCTCTCCGGACTGAAGGTTAACTGGGCGAAATCGGTCGCCTTCCCACTGACCCCAATCACTGACCCCTTCGAGATGGACTACCCGCTCCAATGGTCCACTGAACCGATAAGATATCTGGGCATCATGCTCCACACGGACCCTGACGTCATGCTGAGAGAAAACTACGGGGTTGCTTACAGCAAACTCGCGGATGACGTAGAGCTCTGGATTAAACTCCCGTTATCTCTGATGGGTAGGGTTGCCTTAATGAAAATGGTCATTCTCCCGAGGTTTCTATTCCTATTCAATAATCTTCCGATTGTCCTCTTGAAAGCCTTCTTTGCAACCCTAAACAAACTCTTGGTGCGATTGGCGTGGGCCGGGAAACAACCTAGGGTGCAGTGGAAGGTACTGCAATTACCGTATGAGCAGGGGGGCTTAGCTGCCCCGGACCTGGAACGCTACTACAGGATAGCGCAGGCCTCCCACCTCCACACCTGGGTACATGGCAGCCATGATGTTCCGCACGTGATACTGGAGCGGCTGTTCGCAGACCCTACTCCGCTTCCTGCTACCATTTGTGGCCCCCAAGACCGCAGAGTTGGCGTGCTAGACTCCCTTCTGTCCACCAAACATGCATGGCATTCCATTCTGCAGAGGCAAAACAAAGAGCTGATGTACGCTCCCATCATGCCTATACAATGGGCGCTCTGGCTGCCAACGTTGGCGGAACCGGCTGTCCATAGGGCCCTCCACGAACTAGGTGCTCTCACTCTGGGGGACCTATTTGAGCATGGACAGGTGAAGACGTGGGCACAGATCTCACATCGGAGGGAGAGCCCCACACTGCTCCAACGCTTTCAGTACCATCGGGTCCGAAGCGCCCTACTGGAACTGCTGGGCCCTGACATGGAGGAACCCCCCGCGGTCCCGGAACTGGAGTATGTCATAGACACCGTATCTCCGAAGAAGCTGATTACTAGATTATACAGGATAGGGCATGAGCACACGGCCCCGCTCTACACGAGGGCGCGACTAGCATGGCAGACTGACCTGGGCACCCACGTCGATGACGGCATGTGGGCCTACTGCTGTGCGGCCACCAGGCGCATCTCCCTGAACGGGAGGCACCGTTTGGTCCACTTTAAGTTCTTACAAAGGGTATACCACACGCCGGAAAGGCTCCATAGGTACGGTCTCCGAGATACCCTGCACTGCGAGAGGTGCCAGGCCCGGGTTGCGGACTTCCTGCACATGGCCTGGAGTTGCCCGGGAGTCCAGAGGTATTGGACCGGCGTCTTCGCTGATTTTTTTTTTTTTTTTTTTTTTTAAATATATTTTTATTGCAGAGTTATAAACCACAGGATACAATTAATCCGCCAGTACACTTGTGAGATCCCCCCGTCCAATAAGAGTTCCCAGTCGTACACAGCCATTCAGCCCGCATCCCGGAGGCCGGGCGGCACATTATATCGCTCAAGAGGAACACATCACAGTGCACGTCCCATAGGGACCCTGGTTGAAAGATCGTTTTGTGTATCTGCTTTTACCCCCCCACCCACAACAACATTCCCGTCAGCCATCCCAGTGATAGTCAGTGATGTCGCCCTTGTCGGGACCTGCCCTAGGCGCTATGGGTCGTCACACCTGGCCGCTCTACCCAGCCGTTCTACCCTCCACATAGTATCCACCGTCCCAGTAGATCCAAGGCCCTAACAAGCGACCATCTAATGGCTTCCGGCCCTCCCCAAAAACCCTACAACCAACCCCCCCAAAGCCCCCCCTCCCCTGGCAACTGCTAAGGTGTGTGCCTCGTCCTGTCGAATTGGATGGGTCCACTACAGTGCGTGGTACTATACTTCTGTGTTCGCCCCGCGGTGTCCAGCTGCTTAGTTCTCGCCATCCTCATCCTCTACCAAAGAATCACGCAAAGCCTGTACCACTAACTCCCATGCACGCGCCGCATCCAATGCCTTCTCATTCCCCAACTTTACAGCTTGCTTCATCCGGAGCACACTCTCGCAGTCAGACCACCGCAGCAGCTCATTCTTCCATCTACGCAGTGAGGGTCCCCCCCTGGACTTCCAATGCCACGATATTTCCCTCTGTGCCAATATCAGGCCCAGGTCTATGAATTTGCTTGTCACCCTGGTGTGCTTAGTATGCGGGAACCAGAGCAATAGGCACGCCGCCATGTCGAATTCCACCTCCCTGTCAGTCACTTCATTCAGAAGTTCCCCTACCTCCGCCCAATAGGTCCCCAGTTGTGGGCACCCCCAAAACAAGTGGTCCATGTCCGCTCCCGGGGACGAACACCGCGGGCAACAGGCATCCGGCACCTGAAAGTACCGCTGTAATTTCTCAGGAGTTAAATAGGCCCTATGGAGCACATAGAAATGCACCTGCTGAAAACGCGCGTTTCTAGTGCCCTTCCACGTGCGTCACAGGATGTGACCCCATGCTGTATCCGGTATGGGCCGGCCGACGCTCACCTCCCATTTAGCCTTGAGCCCTTGGAGTGGTTCCAGCCCCTCGTTCAGCATCCTATTATGGAGGCACGTCACAGCTTTGAACGTACCAGCCGCCATCACCACATATTGGCACGCCATAGTCGTCGTGGGTTTCAGGAGCCCCTCTTTCCAGTGCTTTTGTATGGCAGCCACTACTGCCACGTGTAGGAGGAAGCCCCCAGCAGGCAGCCCGAACTGGTCCCGGAGCACTTCGAACGGCGCCAAAGCCCCATCTATGTACAAGTCGCCCACCACCTGCAGTCCCGCCTCCTCCCAATCCAGCAACGGGGACCAATCTCCTCCGTGCGGCAATGCCGTCAACATCCCGATCGGGATCTCCGGGGCATAAGGCCGCGATGCCCTTGCTCTCCGAAGGCTCCTTTGCCAGCACAGCCGGAGCGTCCGCTCTTCCATGGTGAGGGCCCGTAACTCGAGCCGCTGCTGCATGATGATGTAGGACAGCACGTGGCGTTGCATTCCCCGATCCCGGTCCTCCTCCGGGCCCCGGAACACCCTGGCTACGTTCTGTGTAAGGACCTGCAACTGCGCTGCAAGATAATACAGCTCGAGGTCGGGCACAGCCATGCCCCCTTCCAGCTTGGGGCGAAGTAGCGTGCTCAGGGCTACTCTACGGCGGCCATGCCCCCATAGAAAGCCAATTATCATTGACCGCAGTTCTCTAAACACCCCCTGGGGAATCCAGACAGGCAGCGTTCGGAAATAATAGAGGAAGCGGGGGAGCGCCACCATTTTCAACAGTGCTATCCTGCCCAGGACTGTCAGCGGGAGGGTTGACCAGAAAGACAAGCTGCCCCGCAGCGCCCGGACACAGTGGCCAATGTTGCCCTCCAATAGGTCCGCAGCCGCGTGGTAAATGCGGACACCCAAATAGGTGATGCAAGAGGGTTCCCATACCACACCCAAATCGCTGCTAGGGGCTGGCGATCCCGCTCGCAGCGGGAACACACAAGTCTTCGCCCTATTGACCTTAAGGCCCGACAGCCGGCCGAACTCAGACAACAGATCCATCGCTCCAACCAATGCCCCCGAGGTGTCAGCTAGGTACAGGAGCAAGTCATCCACGTATAGCGATATATAATGCCACTGCCCGCCACTAACTATCCCCGCGTATCGGTCACCTGACCTCGCATGGACCGCCAAGGGTTCCATCGCCAGGGCAAACAATAGGGGGGAGAGAGAACATCCCTGTCGTGTTCCCCTGCCCACCGGGTACGCCGCAGACACCAGGCCGCCCAATCGTACTCTCGCCGTCGCCGAGGTATATAGGACCCTCGTCCACCTCCGAAACCCCTCGCCCATGCCAAACCTCTCTAGCACTCCATCCAGGAAAGGCCATTCCAAGCTATCAAAGGCCTTCTCGATGTCCACAGACAGAACCGCCGGTGCTCCCTCCCTGTCCAAGATGGCGTCCATTATTCCCACCAGGCGGCGGATATTCAGCGCCGTGCTCCTCGTGGGTATAAACCCGGCCTGGTCCCTGTGTACCAGGCCCGTCATATGCGGGGCCAGCCTGGTGGCCAGGATTCGGCTCAGGATCTTATAATCCACCGTCAGCATGGACAGCGGGCGATAAGACCTCACATCCGCGGCATCCCGGCCAGGCTTGAGGAGCGGTACAATCAAGGCCTCCCGCATGGACCCAGGCAATGCCCCCGTCTCGAAGGCTTCCGTATACACCACCAGCAGCCTGGGTGCCAAGCTGTCCACATATTGTTGATAGAATTCAATTGGCAGTCCGTCCACCCCGGGCGTCTTGTTGCGGGCCATATGTTTGATGGCCACCCGTATTTCCGTGAGCATGATCGGGCTACCCAGCTCCCTCACGTCTTCCTCGTCCAGGACCGGGAGCTGCCTCTCCCCCAGGTATTCCGCGATGTCCTGAACCCCCACTCCCAGCTGACTCCGGTATAGTTCCTCATAATACCCCCTAAATCGTTCCAGTACCGCTGCCTGGGAGTACACCATCTCTCCCTGCGCATTATTAATGCTGAGAATCGGGCAGCCCCTAAGTTCCGGGTTAGCTAGTCTGGCCAAGAGGGTACCCACCTTGTCCCTTTCTGCGTGTGCCCTGATGATGTACTGCCTATAGTCATAGCACCTCAAACGTTCCGTCTCGGTGGCAACCACTTCCTTCGCCTCCAACAACTGGGCCTGTAGACCTGGCCTAGCCGGCCTGCGGCGCTCCAAGTCCCTCAAAGTTTCTTCCGCTTTCATTAGGTCATTCAGCACAGTCGTACGAGCATTCGAGAACCTACCCAAACACACCCCTCTCACCACCACTTTCATTGCATCCCATTCAGTAGACCTACTCGCAGCCGTGCCCTCATTCACTCCGAAATAACTATCAATGCCTTGCCGAACCGCATCGCTGAACACAGAATCCTCTAGCGTCTCCGGCCGAAGCCGCCATGTTGGTATCACTGAGTGCTCTCTCTGCCACTGAATGTGCACCAATAGGGGGTTATGATCGGATATAGTCCTAGCCAGGTACTCCGCATGGGTAATCAATGGGGCTAGGGATCCCCCGCAAAGCACCGAATCGATCCTGACATGTAGATCATGGAGAGCGGAATAAAAGGAATAATCCCTGGCTCCCCTGTGCCGCTCCCTCCAGACATCCAGCAACCCCCATCGTTCCTGCCAGTCCTTCCTGTGCGCGGCCAGCCTGCGCACCGGAGAGTCTAAGAGGGGGGGATGGGACCTATCCAGAGCAACATCCGTAATCGAGTTGAAGTCCCCCCCTAACACTATCGGACCCGCCAGGAAAGAGGCCAAGGACCCAGAGAGACTATCAAAGTATCGGCCTTGGTCAGTGTTCGGTGCATAGACACAGCAGAAAACCACATCCCGTCCATATAACCTCCCCTCCACCGCCACAAACCTGCCATCCGGATCTACTACTTGATTCAGCACTTGAAAGGGTATCCCCGCCCTCACCCAGATCAACACCCCCCTGGCATACGCTGAGTAAGTGGTGCCAAACACCTGGCCCCGCCATCTTTTCTGCAAGGCAGCGCACTCTTTTTTGGTGAGATGAGTCTCCTGGAGCATAGCAATCTGAACCCCCCGGCGTACCAGATATGCATGTACTTTGTGACGTTTCACCATGGTCCGCAGCCCCTGGACATTCCACGTTAGGCATTTCAAGTTAGGTAATGTCCCCATTCCAACTTCGTACAGTCCGAATCAAATAACAAAGGTCCATGGCCCCCCCATTGCAGTTGCCCCCCCCCGAACATTCCCAAAACTGAAACACTCCCCAAACCCCACTCCCCAGGACAGAGCACACAAACCCAATGGCCGCCCCCATCCAAACCTTGAACCAACTTCTCACACACTTACCCTGTGGTCTCCACCACAGTAGACCTTAAGGGCCCAAGGGGGGTGAGTCGCCGCCGACCCCAGCTAGCGGAGCCCGCACCCCGCACCTTCATCCCTTCCAAAGCACACAGCTCCCCCTCCCGGCAACCCGCCCTCCATCAACAGGATATCACCCTACCATGAAGTCCCGATCTAGTCCCAGTTCTATCTCAGCCGCAGAAAATACCATCCGATGTCTGTGGGGTTACTATCGGCCCCTTCGAGCTTTCCGCCTCTGAAAGTTCCTCTCCTGTTCTGCTGCCTTCCCCTCCCGAGTCCGTTTCTGCCCGTTCACTGTTCTGTTGCGACCCTGTAATGGCCGCCGTCGCTGCGAGCGCATCCCTCTTCTCCGCCGCCATTTGAGCCTCCCGTTTCTCCCGCTGGCGCCTGTTGCGGGATCTGATGCGTTGTGACTGCCTCACCCGGGGCTGCTTGGGCTGGTCTCGCCTACTTTGGTGTGATCTGTCCGTCCCCGCTCTATATGACTCGAGCCATTGCCAAACTTCGTCCGGAGTCTGGAAAAAGTGCGTAGTGCCGTCCATAATGATCCGCAGCTTGGCTGGGTAGAGCAAGGAGTACTGGATGCCTTCCTCCCTGAGCTCCTTCTTCGCAGCGAGGAACGATGCCCTGTTCTTCTGGACCGCTTGAGTGTAATCCGGGAAGATCGTTACCTTACTGTTCTCCACCTCATACGGGCCCGACATCCTGGCCCGCTGGATGAGAAGATCCCGGTCCTTGTAGTGGAGGAGCCGCACCACCATCGGTCGGGGGGGGGCGGCCAAGCCCCGGCGGGCGAGCAGGCACCCGGTGAGCTCGCTCCAGAGTGAAAAAAGGAGTAAGCCCCTCCGGCGCCACCACAGTGCGGAACCAGTTCTCCATGTAGGCCACCGCATCCTCCCCCTCTATCCGTTCCGGCAGGCCTACGACCCGCACGTTGTTCCGTCCATTACGGCCTTCGGCATCCTCCGCCCTCCGCTCCAGTGAGTCCAGTCGGGCCAAAATGTCCGTGATCCTGTGCTCCGCGGTCACCACCGATGGCTTCAGGTCCAGCAACAGCTGGTCATGGTCCTTGACCCTGTCTGCCAGCTTCGCGTGATCCGCGCGTAGCAGCCCCAGGCCCGTGGCCACTTGGGCAATGTCATTGTGCAATGCTTCCTTAGTGGAGGTGATCGCATCAAGGATGGCATCCAAACGCCGGTTCAGCCGCTGTTCCTGATCAAGCTCCGGGGAGGGACTCTCACTCAGCCGAGTTGATGTCGCCGAGTCCCCCTCGCGACTCCCGGGCATCGGCCCTCCGATCGCCGCCATGCCGGGGTGCTGCGTCACAAGGCCAGTCGCCCGTTTTGCGATTACGCCCGTGGTTCCGTGCCGGTCTCCGGGCACCGGGCAGCGCAATGTCCCCGCCGACGCTCTCAGGAACAATGGCCAGGTGGACGGGCTCCGTTCCGTCACCCCCCTCCGGCCTGAGGGGGGAAGGATGAGTCTCAGGGCGGTGGCCAACGAGGGTCCCCGAGCTCCTGGGTGAATCAGGTCAGCGTCCCCTGGTCTCAGGACACAGCACCGCCAATCCTAGTGCCTCGGGCAGCCGAGTGCAGGATCTCTTGCCACTCGGCGACAACTTGGCTCAGGGCTGAAGTTCGGGACCGTCCGACCTCCTCGCCGCCATTTTCTTCTCACCCTCGGCAACACCTCGGCCGCCTCTTCTCTCGATCTTCTCGGGGCCAGCAGTCCCCCAGCGACTCTCCGATTGCGCCCAGCTGTCCCCTTACACTTCAGAGGGCAGGAACGTCGTCTTCGGGTCGCCTAGGGTCCCGAAAACAGGAGAATTAGCGGGATTCCGCGCGGAGCTGCGAGCTCACGCCGCCATCCCGATCGGCGTCCAAGCCACGCCCCCCGCGTCTTCGCTGAATTGAGCACTATAGTGGAATTGGACCTGGCAATGGACCCAGCCCTTGCTCTACTGGGGTACACGAAATTGGTTCCCGTCGCGGTTAGGAAACTGGTGAGCATGGGAATGCTCCTGGCGAAGAGGGTAGTCGCATTATGCTGGATGAGGGGGCCATTACCTACGCTCAAGCGATGGGTTAGCGACATGAAGTACTGCAACACGCAGGCGGAAACATACAGTGAGCTCCTTCCGCCTGGGAGTCGCCCCAAGAACTTCTGGGGGCTGTACCAGACCTACTTGTCCTCCAAGCTGGATGAGGATGTCTCAGAGGAGGGAGAGGGGGAAGACCGAGGGAGTGACGTGCAAGAGCCACCGGATACACATGACCAGGGTGTTCCCCCGCACAACTAGCGTACTATAAGCGGTAGGGGTTTTTCCATCCTTATAGAAGTGAGAACAGGGGGGAGGCACACCGGGCTGAGGGAGGGCGGTAAGCCGCACTAGCTACCACAGCTGATAGTGACGCCTGCAGGCGACTCGGGAGCACAAATGAGGGACCAGTTGAGGGGAGGGGGGTGTTTAGAGGGTTAGGGGTTGGTTGGGCAAAAAAAATAAAATAAAAACTGTTCTGTTTTGCCCATTTATTCACAATGCACACTACTGACCTCCGGCGAACTCTCACACTGGACTCTATGATGTTAATGTGTCATGGTACATGTCTTTGTTGTTGCATGGAGACCTATTGCCGGCCCGAGATGGGTTGTAGGCGAGCGATTAAGTGTACATTGTGCTGTGCTTTTTCATAATAAATAAAAACAAAAAAAAAAAAAAAAAAAACTAGCCTGAGCGCCAATCTTCCTGTTGTTACTAAAAACCCTACACTGAGATAGCACTTTAAGGTCTCAGGAATGGCAGCCGCAGCATACTAAATATTCACATCACCACACTTCCAGATTAGGTTATGGATAGAGATAGGGTTGCATCAGAACGTTTTGATAACTTATTGAAAAGGATTCTGATTAGTTCGGCATCCTCCAGTGGTTAAGGAAAAATTCTTAAGACTGGAGAGATTGAAGTAGACTGAGAACTCCAGGTGGTGGAACAGTGCCACCTAAAAGCAATACTTGAGACTTAACAGAGTCCCAATAGGTCTCCGTTCCCAGATTTTCCCAACATTTGACAATCTGGATGATGATCTATTAGGCAAAAGAGAAGAAACTCTCACTTCCAACTAAAACACACTTATAAACATACTGATTGAAAATGCAGAGTGTAAAGTAGAAAAACCTTAAATTTAAATATCTAACTTAGAGAAAGAGATCACCGATTTAGACCTGAAGGAAGTTACACAAAATAATTACGTTATCCTTCATGAGATCCTGGCAAAACATCAGAACGAGATAAAAGACAGAAAGACTAGACAACTAAGGAGGGACGAAGCAGATTACAAGGAGGGACGTGTGTTCACCTTCACCAGAAAATACGACCAGTTAGTCCAGACCACCCCACAGGGAGACAGAAAAACCAGAATAGATACTCCCTCTGTTTCATCTAGTTCCATCTCTCTTAACACCATTCCCACTAGTGATAGTGAAACTGAAAACCAGTCAAGCAGTTTATTTATACCGGGCCAAACTAAATTGTCTTTTTTAAGAGAGGTCCAAGCGATACGAACGGAAAACAGGACGCAACAGAGACAAGGAATCAAAGACAGAAAAACCTGCAGAGGGAAGAGGGAAAGTAGTCAACCTTTCCTCCCAAACTCTTTACAGTGGGATGATTTCATTACTAAGCAGAGGCCTGAGTTCCAACCCTCACAAACAAGGCAACATATGCAGACACAAGGTAGACCTCTTTAAATTTGTCAGGGGCCTGAAAATTAAGAATCACTTCAGTAGTACCCCACCAACCACCAGGAATATTAAAAACATTTGCATAGATAACTAATCAGAAATGCAGAGTATAAAAGACATCCAAGATACGCATCTACTCCTGTCCCTTATGGATTCAGATGATCCTCCTATTAACATGGAGAATCTTATTCAGGAACTAGACATTGAGAGAGACCTGACTCTGAACAGTGGTCTGAAGACCAAGTCCAAGTGGACTCCCATTCTCCCAGGGGGCAACCCTGTCGATATCTTTTACAACCTAGTCATTGCCACATAGACAGATATGAGCACAAAATTCTAAGTACCAAACGTAGAACCAAGGATAACTTCCATAGAGAAGAACAGGTTGCTTTGAAACCGCTAGGATCTAACCCAGACATCATAATCAAAGAGGCCGACAAAAGGGGCAATGTTGTGGTAATGAATCGAGTCGACTACCACAATTAAATTTTGACTCAATTACAGGACCCATCCTGATATGAGCGTCTTACTTACAATCCCACTGGCACACTCATAATTAAAATCAACAAATGCTTATCTGAATGGCACTCACTGGGCCTCATCGATGATCAGGAGCTGCTTTATCTGAAAGTACACAGGACTGCATTCCCCTGGTTGTACACTCTACCCAAGATACATAAGCCAGCACCATTTCCACCTGATAGACCCATAGTTTTGGGCATTGGCAGTCCGACTGAGAGACTCGCACAATATGTAGACCTTTTCCTAGGTCCCATAGTTAAGAATTTACCATCTCATATCCAAGATATGAAACAAATCCTGAGTATCTTGGCAGATGTACAATGGCAACCTGGTATGACTTTAGCCATCTTTAGCCATCTTAGATGTAGTCTCTATCTACACCACAATTGAACCCGAGGTAGAACTTAAAGCAATCACCATCCTGCTACTCAATAGGTCTGCCACCTTATGGCAACACATCAATATGCTTATTGCAATGATGGACATCATTCTGAATATCAGTTTCTTCATATAAGACAACATATGGTACAAACAAAAAAAATTCAGACATGGGCTCAAAGCTTTCCCCCTCATTTGCCAACCTTTACATGGGTGTCTTAGAATCTAATTGGATTTGGAGTACCAAAGGGGTGCAATGGGTTAACTCCATAATTTATTGGGGCGCTACATAGACGATTGTCTATTACTATGGTCAGGGTCCCAAAGTAAACTTGAGGAATTCTGTAGACATCTAAACTCCAACGATATGAACATGAGATTCACAAGCGAGTCCAGCACATTCAGCATCATATTTCTTGATGTGGAACTCTACATCAAATCAGACACATTACGCAGTCGACTACATAGGAAACGAACATCATGTAATGGCATTTTACATGCTGTAAGCTCTCACCCATTCCATCAGATTCATGCCGTCTTTTATGGGGAATTCGTCAGAGGTAGGAGGAACTGCAGCGAAGAACCCGAGTTTAAAAAATGCATGTCTAATATGAAGCACAGATTCAGAGCCAGAGGTTACAATGCACACACCATTTGCAAAGCAGGAAAAATAATCCACAAAATAGAGAGATAGTAAACATTACACAATAAAAAGACAATCACTGAACACGTGCTAGGATTGTGTCACTTCTTTACCACAATGTTTTCTCCCTCACATAGTCACAAATGCATTACCATGTCAACTGTACAGTTATCCATTCACATTCTTGCTTAGGGTTTCCACATTGCCATGGTGATCATGTTCGACATGACTATGAAGTCATGGTTTTCTTGGTTTGGCACCAACCATTTCCAAGAGTGTGCATTTTTTCACTCAATGTTTTGTATATTCCCCAGCCCCGAAGAAGTCACGGGATAACTCCCTTATGTGACGAAACACGTGATGGCTGGTTGTTTTTCATTGTTGCATCATTAAATACATTTGCCTATTACACTGGTGTAGACCGCAGATATTGTTACAATACGAGACCCTTCAACCAGATTTTTGACAATATTACGTGTGCCCAGGACCGTGCTCTCACTATTGGTGTGGGTTTTTGACTCTCAAATTTACGGGGATTACAGGGTATGTCCCCCGACCTGGAAGAACTGTGCACACACTGAGAATAGCAAACACAACGCGAACTAGCCTGAGCGATTATCTTCCTGTCGTTACTAAAAACCCTAAACCGATATAACAATTCAGATTATTTACATATGAACAGATCTTTCAAACAAGATTTAAAACATGGGTATGTGTATTCAGAAAATTATTTTATATTGATCTAAAATTCTCAATCTTAGAGGGTACAAAATCATAAAACGCACAATGCAAACAGGAGTTACAGACAGATGAGATTACATTTCCTTCTTAGTTGCAATTGTGAACACCTTTTCACAAATGATTTACAGGCATTCTTAACAATTTAGACAGAAATCATTGCCCTTGCTACAATAAAATTAGGACTAGGTGCAGCTGTCGATGTTTCGGTCTAGGTGCAGATGTCGACGTTTCGGTCTAATGATGTCTATGTACGCTAGACCATCTTCAGGACTTTGACTAAATTGGCCGATTTTCGAGCGAACAAGATTGCTCTTGGAATTCTATCCTATTTAACACAAACATATGCATGTTCCTTTGACCAGTTTCCGAATATCCCTTGGTTCCTGGTAACAGTCCTAATAGCCATTGAGTGCTGGACAAGAGGTGGACAGATTCGCCATTCTTTCTTTATTTTGGATTAGAAAGACCAATCACTACCTTTACTAATTCAGAATGGTTATTCATATATTTAACCAATGTATCAAGGGCAATGATTTATGTTTAAATTGTTCAGACTGCCTGTAAATCATTTGTGAAAAGGTGTTCACAATTGCAACTAAGAAGGAAATGTAATCTCATCTGTTTTTAACTTCTGTTTGCTGTGTGCTTTTTATGATTTTGTACCCTCTATAATTTAGAATTTTAGATCAATATAAAATAATTTTTTGAATACACATACCTGCATTCTAAATCTTGTTTGAAAGATCTGTTCATATGTAAATAATCTGAATTGTTCTTGAAATAAATTGAATCACGAGCTATGTGACACAGCTTGTAAAAATTATATATATTAATGGATTCAAATATATAGTTCAGTAAATCCCTTGAAGGCACACTTACCTGCTCATATTGGACTTCCCAAGCCTTCAGGGGTTGATTGGGTTTCCCATTTGTGATAACATGGTTGAGGGAGTGGGCTGCTCCGGTCGGATCAGTCAAAGAGCCAGGTCTTGAGGTCCTTCCAGAACTGGGGCAGTATCGGGCTCTGTCGGAGGTGAAGAGTGAGTTCATTCCAGGGCTTGGTTGCTAAGTAGGAGAAGAATTTTCCACCTGCTCTGGTCCTGTGGAAGTGTGGGACAGGGGTTAGGGAGAGGTCGGCTGAGCAGTTTTCTCTTGGGGGCGTGGAAGTAGATTTGATTGTTGAGGTATTGTGGTCTGATGTTGTGGAGGGCCTTGTAGGCATGTGTGAACAGCTTGAACATTATTCTTCTTTTGATGTAGAGCCAGTCAAGTCAAGTCAGAATTTATATAGCGCGCTACATACCCGTAGGGTCTCAAGGCGCTTGAGGAGGGGGGGGGGGAAGTTACTTGTCAAATATCCAAGTTTTAAGTTGTTTTCTGAATGCCAGGTGGTTCTGAGTAAGGCGTAGGTGAGTGGGGAGAGAGTTCCAGGTTTTAGCTGCCAGGTAGGAGAAGGATCTGCCTCCCATGGTGGCTTTGTTGATGCGAGGTACAGTGGCAAGGGCTTGGTTGGAGGATCGTAGCTGACGGGAGGGGGTGTAGAAGGACATTCGGGTGTTGAGGCATTCGGGTCCAAGTTTGTAAAGTGCTTTGTGTGCGTGGGTTAAGAGGCGGAAAGTGATCCTCTTATTTACGGAGAGCCAGTGGAGGTTTTTCAGGTGACCAGAGATGTGTTCTTTACGCGGGATGTCTAGTATGAGCCTGGCTGAAGCGTTCTGGATGCGTTGAAGTTTTTTCTGGAGTTTTGCGGAGGTGCCTGCGTATAGGGTGTTTCCATAGTCCAGGCGGCTCGTGACCAGCGCGTGAGTGACCGTTTTTCTAGTTTCGGTGGGGATCCAGCGAAATGTCTTTTTGAGCATGCGAAGAATGTTGAAGCAAGATGATGAAACGGCGTTGACTTGTCTGTTCATAGAGAGTGAGGAGTCCAGGATGACGCCCAGGTTCCGTGCGTGGTCCGTCGGGATGGGTGCTTTTCCAAGGGCCTCTGGCCACCAAGAGTCATCCCAGGTGGAGGGGGAGGTGCCTAAGATGAGGACTTCTGTTTTGTCTGAGTTAAGTTTCAGACGGCTGCGCTTCATCCACTCGGCTACTTCTTTCATTCCTTCGTGTAAGTTGTTTTTGGCGGTGTTAGGGTCTTTGGTGAGTGAGAGGATTAGTTGAGTGTCGTCAGCGTAGGAGATGATGTTGAGGTTGTGTTGGCGTGCGATGGCTGCGATGGGGCTCATGTATACGTTGAAGAGGGTGGGGCTTAGTGAGGATCCTTGTGGCACGCCGCAGATGACTTCAGAGGCCTCTGACTTGAAAGGGGGGAGCCGGACTCTCTGAGTTCTTCCGGTAAGGAACGAGGTGATCCATTCCAGTGATTTTCCTTGGATTCCGATGTTTCTGAGGCGTTGTAGCAGGGTGCTATGACAGACTGTGTCGAAGGCTGCGGAGAGGTTGAGGAGGATGAGGGTGACTGTGTCTCCATTGTCCAGTAGAGTTCGAATGTCGTCTGTTGCTGCGATGAGTGCGGTCTCAGTGCTGTGTTTGGCTCGAAATCCGGACTGTGAGGGGTCGAGGGATTTGTTGCTTTCGAGGAAGGCGGCGAGCTGGTTGTTGACAGCTTTCTCGATGACTTTGACCGGGAAAGGAAAAAGCGAGATGGGGCGGTAGTTTTTGAGTTCGGTGGGGTCAGCTGTGGGTTTTTTCAGAAGGGCGCTGAGTTCTGCGTGTTTCCAGCTTTCCGGGAAGGTGGCGGAGTTGAGGGAGCAGTTGATGACGTCTCGGAGGTGTGGAGCCATGATGGAGTTAGCTTTGTTGAAGATGTGGTGAGGGCATGGGTCTGTGGGGGATCCTGAGTGGATAGAGTTCATCAGGCGGATGGTGTCCTCAGTTGAGATTGGGTTCCAGTCGTTAAGGATGTTCAAGGGGGGCGAAGGTCCTTCAGTAGGTTGAGTGGGTTGGTCTCCAGGTCGGTTGTCGAAGCTGTTGTGAATGTCTGCGACTTTGTTGGGGAAGAAGGAAGCTAGTGAGTCGCATAGGGCTTGGGAGGGGGTGATGTCGTTGGAGTTGGCTGATGGGTTGGTAAATTCTTTGACGATGTTGAATAATTCCTTGCTGTTGTGGGCGTTGTTTTCTAGTCGGTCTTTGAAAGCGGCTTTCTTGGCAGACCGGATTAGTTGATGGTGTATGCGGGTGGCGTTTTTGAAGGCGTCTTTGGTGCTGGTGTTTGGGTCTCTTTTCCAGGCCTTCTCGAGGGAGCGACAGAGTTTCTTAGATTTCTTAAGATCCTCGTTGAACCAGGAGGTGTTTTTGTTGCCAGGCTTGATTTGACGCTTTTTCATCGGTGCTAGGGTGTCGGCGCAGTTGGATAGCCATTGTGTGAAGTTAATGGCTGCTTGGTCGGGGTTTGAAGAGTGGACAGGAGGGTTTTGAAGGAGCGATGAGGAGATCTGGTCGATGGTGATTTTGTTCCAGTTTCTACGCAGGGTGGGTTGAGGGTGGTTGTGGATTGTGGTCTTATTGTAGATAAAGTGAACGCAGCTGTGGTCCGTCCAATGAATAGCTGTGGTGTGGCTAAAAGAGACATGTTTGCTGGAGGTGAAGATAGGGTCGAGTGTGTGACCTGCAATGTGGGTGGGGGAAGTGACAAGTTGTTTGAGTACGAGGTTGGCGAGATTGTCCAGAAGGGTGGTGGTGCTGCTGTCATTGCTCTTTTCCAGGTGAAAATTGAAGTCTCCCAATAGAATGTAGTCCTCGGAGGGGAGGGCGTGTGGGGTGATAAAGTCAGTGATGTCGTCCCTGAATTGTGCACGGGGTCCTGGAGGCCGGTAGAGGAGGGTGCCTCTGAGTGTGGTCTTGGGGTCGGTGTGGATCTGGAAGTGGAGGTGTTCGGCGCTGGCAAGGTTGGCGTCAGAGCTGGTTGAGATGCGGATGGAATTCTTATGGACGATAGCGATGCCTCCTCCTGTGTGCTTGACGCGGTCTTTACGGATGATCTTGTATCCTTCAGGGATGGCAATGGTGATGTCTGGGGCTGAGGAGGCATTCATCCATGTTTCTGTTAGGAAGGCGACGTCCAGTGAGAAGGTGTCTAGAAGATTCCAGAGGTCGATGGCATGTCTGTGGACTGAGCGGGTGTTGAGCAGGATGCATTTCAGGTGGTTGGTGTCAGGTCTCTGTATGGCGTTGGTGGATGCGGAGATGGTTTTGGTGCCGTCGAACTTGCAGGAGTTGCATGAGAAGGGTCCATGGGTGTGTCCAGGGGCGGCATGGATGCAGTTGGGGCAGCGGCCGGGGTTAAGGGCTAGGAGGGTGGTGGCATCGTACGTAAGGCGGGAGGGGTGGGTGAACGAGGGCCAGGGGGTCTGGCGCTGGGCGCCGTCCAGGCGCGGACGGGCGTAGACGGGCTTACCTTTGGCGCACCTTCGGCGCGGATTGGGCGCTGTCGCTGCGCGTGAACGCTGTGCGCAAATGCATCTGACATATGTGGATAGTGGAAGGTGAGGGGCGAGGGAGGGTCTGCAGGGAGGCGGGGTGGAGATCAGGGGAAGGAGTCAACAACAAACAAAATGGCAGCAGCAAGCAGGCAATCCCAAAACAACACAGGGGCACAATGGAGGCGAGCGCGATGCCAAATCACAGCACAATTGCAGGCAATAATGTATTTTCAGGCAGCACGTTACTGACTAGTCGCTTCTCTTAAAAATGCTACTTATCTAAATAAATGCTCGGCGGTCTAGCGCTAATGCTACTTATCTAAATAAATGCTCGGCGGTCTAGCGCTAATAATGCTACTTATCTAAATAGATGCTCGGCGGTCTAGCGCTAATCCCAGACTAGGCGCTTCTTTTAAAAAATGCAGGCTCAGGCAGGGAGTGAGACCGGGTCTCGGCGTCTACAATACCACTTCCAGGAGGCAGGGAGCAGTGAGTGGAGCGGCCGCTTCTGCTGAAAGCAGGACGGTCACAGCGCGATAGAGGTGGGGCAGTGAGGTCAGTATCAGTGGGAGGGAGGGTCTGCAGGGAGGCGGGGTGGAGATCAGGGGAAGGAGTCAACAACAAACAAAATGGCAGCAGCAAGCAGGCAATCCCAAAACAACACAGGGGCACAATGGAGGCGAGCGCGATACCAAATCACAGCACAATTGCAGGCAATAATGTATTTTCAGGCAGCACGTTACTGACTAGTCGCTTCTCTTAAAAATGCTACTTATCTAAATAAATGCTCGGCGGTCTAGCGCTAATAATGCTACTTATCTAAATAAATGCTCGGCGGTCTAGCGCTAATAATGCTACTTATCTAAATAGATGCTCGGCGGTCTAGCGCTAATCCCAGACTAGGCGCTTCTTTTAAAAAAATGCAGGCTCAGGCAGGGAGTGAGGTGTTGGATGATATGGTTTTGCCATGGGTTTGCGGAGGAGTTTTTTTGCTGATTCCAGCATAGAGGGCATTGCCGTAGTCCAGTCTGCTGGTGATAAACACATGGGTGACAGTTTTCCCAGAGTTAGGGGGATCCACTTAATCATCTTGCACAGTACTCAGAGTGTGTTGAAGCATGTGGAGGATATGGCAATGATCTGGTGGTTCATGGTGAGGGAAGAGTCGAGTATGATGCTTAGGTTGCATGCATGGTCCATTGGAGTTAGTGGCTTTCATAGGGCAGGGTCCATCAGGTGTTTTCCCAGGTGGAGGGGGTGGAGCCAAGGATGAGCACATCTGTTTTGTCAGAGTTGAGCTTCAGACAGCTGTTGCTCATCCAGGTCGCAACAGCTTCCATCCCTTCTTGGAAGTTGCGCTTCGTGGTATTGGGTTCCTTGGTGAGGGAGAGGATGAGCTTGTGTCATCGGCATAGGAGACAATGCTGAGCCTGTGGTTTCTGATGATGGTTGTGTGGTTATTTATGTAGATGTTAAAGAGCGTGGGGCTGAGGGGAGGATCCTTGGGGACTCTACATCTAATCTCTGTTGCCTCTGAGAGGAAGGACAGTAGTCTTATTCTCTGTGTTTTGCCTGAGAGGAAGGATTGTATCCATTCTAACGCTTTTGCTTTGATGCAAGCCTAGTGGAGTCTGGTGGCTAGTGTGCAATGGGAGACAGTGTCGAAGGATGCTGATATGTCAAGGAGACTGAGGGTTGTTATGTGGCCTTGGTCGAGGAAGGCATTGATGTATTCAGTGGCGGAAAGGAAGGTGGTCTCGGTGCTGTGGTTGCTGCAGAATCTGGATTGGGAGGACTTCCAGGATGTCATTGGTTTCTATCAAATGGGCAGGCTGGGTGTTGACGGCCTTTCCGATTACTTTGGAAATGAAGGGAAGCAGAGAGATTGGCCTGATGTTATTAAGGTCCATCGGGTCTGTAGAGGGCTTCTTTGGGAGAGGGTTGACTTCAGCATGCATTTTGGGGAAAGTGGCAGTCTTGAGGTAGCAGTTGATCGTTCAGCATAGTTCCAGTGTGATGGCGGTGGCAGCCTTGTGGAAGATGTGCAGCAGGCAGAGGTCAGAAGGTGCCCCAGAGTAGATGCTCTTCATTGTCTTTAAGGTCTCTTCTGTGGTGAGAAGGGTCCAGGAGAGAGGGGTCTGTTGGGTGGCGGCATTAGGGGTGGGTGTTGAGGCGGTGCTGTGGTCTTGGTTGTCGAAGTTGTCGTACAGTGTTGTGATCTTGTGGTGAAAGAAAGGAGCTGAGTTTGTCACGGAGGTCCTGGGAGAGATGGACCTCGATTGTTTCACTGTTGTGTTTGGTGACTTCCTGTAAGATGGCAAAGATGTCCTTGGAGTTGTGGGCGCTGGAAATTATTCTGTCATGGATGAAGTTTTTCTGTGTTGATTTAATGAGTTGGTGGTGTGCTGTGATGGCCGTTGTGTAGACGTAGCATGCTTTCGGGGTTTTACTATTTTTCCACGTCTTCTCCAGTCGTGGGCAGAAGTGTTTAGTTTCTAGGAGATCTGTGGTGAACAAATTGGCTTTCTGGTTGTGTCATCTCGTGGTGTTCTGAAGGGGGGCGAGAGTGTTGGTGCAGTGCTAAAGGTGGAGAAGGGCCTTGAACACCTACCTGGCAAGGAGCTTGAGTGGCCCTAAGGCCAGCCCCACAGTGGTGGAGCTGTGCGGGGAGAGCAGTGACTCTGACCAGGAGGAGCACCAGGTGCTTTGCATCATTTTCTTAAACTTCCTCTATTATATATAATAATTTATTATATGTCACCTTGGGAGGACATCATCTCACCACTGTTTCATTCCTCAGGTGCTCTTCCAAGTATTCTGTCCTCTATGGCCAACATCCATCTTTAAAAAGTCTGTTTATTATATTTTCAACAAGAAGATACAGAGTCCACCAATCAAAAACAGGAATAAGCTATGTTGCATGAACATCATACAAATCCAGCTTGGTACAGCACCATTACATCATGTGAGAATTTCTGTAGGCCATCCTGATATATAATGAGAAAATTAAAAAGGAGGAAAACACAGAAATTATTGGAACAGAGACAAAAGAAAGAGAAGTATTAACCGCACAATTGCCTAATCCTAGAAGATCTATTAAGGGAGAGTTGCTCAGTGCAGCACAAAATCTCAATCCAATCTGCGGCATCATCAGACGATCCACACAAGTGCAAATAGGCCCGAAATGGCTCCCAGCTATCTCTAGGTTGGTAGGAGGCCGGCGTCAGATCCCAATAAGTCAACAACTGGTTCTGGAAATATGAGCCGTCCCTCAGCCAATTCTCCACCCGAGGGCATGGTCTGCTACCCCAGCACATTGCCACCCTTCTCTTACCCAAGACAACTATATTCTAAAACTCTAGGGGACTTCCTTTACATATCCCAACAAGGTGGTGAGCGGTGTGCAGTGCAATCGTAGCCCTGTCATCTCATCTATTCCATCCGTAATAGTTTTCCAGTATCTCCAAATAACAGGGCAGTCCCATGGCAAATGCAAAACATTTTGCGAAAGTGTCTGAGCATCTGGTGCAACGTGCCTCATCTAGAAGCCGTCTTCTGTATAACCACTAAGGCTTTCGTTAGAACCTGTGAAAAACCTTAAAGCAAATCTGCTGCAACCTGTAGTTCGGCGAGGGTGCTCTTGACTGTGTACAGCATATGATCCAGACATCTTCATAAATAGGCACTCTCAATGAAGTCTCCCAATTTGAACGGGCAGGGGGGGCTCAAATGGGGACAGTGTGCTGCATGTCAGAATATAGTTTGGTAATCAGGTTTAATCATAATATTGAATTACTTCTGATTGGTTATACACACATATCAATGAAAAATGAACACATTTTTTAGGTAAACTCCATAACGTGAGAGCTCAACGTTTACACATGTCTAACGCGCGTAAATGAACTATAGTACCATGTTAATTTGTAAATCACAGTCTATATTATTTACTCAATTGATATCATCTAGGATCTATCTTTTCTGGATGCTTTTATTGTGCAGTCACTAACACTTATTTTGTCTTGTCATACTTTCTGGAATGTGTAATAAGTAGACATTTATTATTTTTCTCACAGTCGTTTCTCAATTGGTTCTTCATGTCATTAAAAGTTTAGATGTAGATCCTCTCCAACAGTTGTGTCAATTCTTTAGTAGCTATCTGAATGAGAGTCTCAGTCCCTATGTGGGGGGGTGTTTTCATATGTACGTAAGTTTTTTTATATATAACACTGGCTCTCTCTGTGACTCTATGAGTCTCTAAATGTTTGCTTGTGCATTCAGTTTTATTGTTAGGACGGCTTGAAATTTTAAACCATTTGCCAAACCTCAACATGCTCATCTACCACATAGAACTCACCCCTAAGTTAGGCTGTAGCTAGGCCATAGGGCATGATCCTATGTGTATACAAGCTAATTCATGTAGATAGAAGTTTCAGGAGCTGCTACATGCGCACCTAAAGTTCTGCATCATGCAGCACACATAGAAATAAGGAAAACGGCCCCTGCACCGGGGGAAAGGACAGGAAAGCATCGTATTGCATAAATACAGTGCATTCCTGCCCTTTTACTTGGGTTTGGGGCAGCACAGCAAGGTGCCTTGCTGTGCTGTCCTATGGCAAAATCTTGTCACTGAGGGCCCAAGTTTCCTTTCAAAAGAAGCATGTTCTGCTTAAATGTGGAATTTAATATGCGTCTCTAAGGTGTCATTCCATGTAACCAAAAATCAGGGTAAAACCTACATTTTCCAGGGTGAGACAAACACAAGAAGAGAGATGAGAGATTTTAGTCAAGAGCATAGAACGAAGAAAGAAAAAAAAGTGAGGGCCTCATTTGGGGCGGAACCTCTGCTTAAGCTGAGGAGCATTGCCCACTGTCTTTCAGCACAGCAAAAAAGGGAAAGTAAAATGAGAATGCAGAGAAGGTTTTATCATTTTATTTTTCTGTGCGGGGCAGTTTTGTGGGGCGGGGCTAGGCTGGGCTGGTAGGCACCCTCATAAGTGTGCATGAATGTTTGTTGAGCCCTAAGGGGCCGGCCAAACATTCATCCATCCTTTGCAAGTTCTCCACCGAGGCTGGATTACAGCCTGGGTGGAGAACATGCCCAGGCTTCCATTCACCATCTGAGTGCCGAACCACGGCACACAGACCAATCACAACGCTGCATTGCAGCGTGGTGATTGGCTCATGAGGAGCCTGGGTGCTTACCAATCACAATGCTACATTACAGTGTTGTGATTGGCTTCTTCCCTGTCCCAACAGAAGCCAGGATGAGGACGCAAGAGAGGCACCGGTCACCCTGTGGGAAGAATGGCGTAGCACATCTGCCCTCAAAGTGATGCACCTTTGAATGCCTCTTGCTAATACTGCGTGATTCTTCCCAAAAACCATAAATATGACAGGTCAGTTTTATGCTAGTTTTAGCATGGGGGCGCCTTCCTTGTATATTTTAATACACAGAACAGTGCGGCTCCGGAATAGTAATCAATCTTAGCAAACACATTTTAACTCCAACAGAAGAAAAGGCTCTCAACAAAGGGCTCGGCTTTGTACCTACCAATCGAAATGATCATTTTGAAACTTGCTTGGAGCTCGCTAAGTTTCTGAGAAAGATTGCATTTCTTTTTTGCAGACAAAGACACACCATCACAAGAAGAAAGAGACATCAACACAGGGTTAAGGTGTAAGTCCACCTTCACACCACCTACCCATCTGATGCCACCACAGGTTCTAGCCTATGAATAGGCAATCGAGAAAGAAATAGAGAGTCTATTTTCCGAAAATAGCAACGTTTTCTACAATTTACCCAAATTAGAACACCTAGCACTGAAATCCTTAACAGCCAATAAGGAACTTACCATCAAACCGGCTGATAAGGGCGGATCGATTGTTCTACTCGACACCGATGTCTATCGCTCGGAATGTCTGCGACAACTCGACAACAGGAATGCGTACCATCTTCTTAATCAAGATCCTACTGAAGAACTAAAAAGAACTATCAGAACAATGATCAAAGAGGCGTCCTCGGAAGGCTGGATTACCCAAGCTGAAGCTTCCTTCCTATACACCGAACATCCGAAGATGCCCTATTCCTACGCCTTGCCCAAGATCCATAAAGAACAGCGGCCACCCCCGGGCCGCCCTATTATTTCAGGTATAGGGTCGGCGCTGGAACCTTTCTCTACTTTTGTGGACCATTTTTTACGACCTATGGTGCAAGAAATGCCCACGTATTTCAAAGATACTACGGACTTAATACGGTTGCTACCCGACATTGAATTTGACATCACCACAGACCTTTTGGTCTCCTTCGATGTCGAGGTTCTTTATACCTCCATCCCCCAGGACGAGACTTTGGAAGTCATTCACCTATTGTTGGACTCCAAAGATCTGAATAGTATTACACCGGTCCACTTTATCATGGCCTGTGCCACCTTGGCCATGAAGCTAACATTTTTTTCAATTTGAGGACAAGATCTACCTGCAGGTGTCTGGCACTAGTATGGGGAGCGTTTATGCCCCCAGTCTAGCAAATGTATACGTTCAATCCTTTAAGCAACAACACATCTTTAGTGATCTTAACCCCTACATCGATAACTTGAAAACCTGGAAAAGGTATATCGATGACATTTTTGTGACCTGGAGAGGCACAAGGGAAAGATGTCTTGAGTTCCTGGAATGGCTGAACACCTGGAATTCCTTCTTAAAGTTTACCATCGAGATAGGAGGTCATGGACTTGCCTTCCTTGATCTATTGATTCTAGCCAAACCGGATGGTCTGCATTCTGAATTATATAGAAAACCCACCTCAAGGGATTCCCTTTTGTTGTTTGACAGCCATCACCCCAGATCTTTAAAGGAAAATCTTCCCTTCGGACAATTTTTACGTGTCCAGAGGAATTGCTCCACAACTGCAGCCTATAAGAAACACTCCAGCACTTTGTGTAACCAGTTGGTTGCACACAAGTATCCACCTAGGCTGGTACGACAATCTATGAAACCGGCCATGAATAACAACCGTTCAGCCCTGTTGGAACTCACTACACCTAAAGCCCCTTTGGAACGACTCATTTTCGTGCATACGTTTGGTACTCTTTCCAATAGAATCCAGAAATTGGTCAAGAAGCATTGGTCAATTCTGAATTCTGGACGTTTGACCCTGCAACATCCGTTGTTCTCATTCAAGAGAGGTTCCAACTTAAAGGATAGGTTGGTACATACAAGACCCCTTGAAGAGCAACCTAGGGCCATTGGGTCATTATGGAACCTCCCTCCAGTCACAGGACACCATCCCTGTGGCACATGTCAAGCTTGCCCACAACCCAAAAAAACAACGAGGTAGACATAGGAACATCAAGACCTTGGAAACAAGTGAAATTCACTAATTGTAACAATGATCGACTAGTTTACCTCATTACATGTCCATGTGGGTTCAAGTACGTGGGGATGACCACACGTAAAATCCGCATTAGGATATCGGAACATAAGAGCACGATCCAGTGCAGAAGACAGGCAACAAAGCTCACTACACACTTTTTAGAAGCAAATCACTTGTCAACTTTATTCCATCCCACACTGCGGATGTAGCAAAATATCTCCTAGTCAAGGAACAAAAATGGGTCCTGAAGCTCAATACTCACCACAACGGGCTTAATGACGAGATCCCATGGTCTACTCTGTAATCAGATCACAAACTGTAGTATTATTGTTTGGAACAGCCCTGTTATTTACACTATCTTAATATGGGTTTGAGACATTTTCAATGTAACTCTCTGTGCTGGGATAATACAACCATTCAATACATTGTGTATACATTACCTCTTCTGCACATTGTCCTTTTCACAGTACACTTTGTTAGCACATTCCAACAAAGTTGCCTCACTTTAACTTTTAAGACCTGAAATGAATCTGCCTTAACCTTTCTCGCGCCTGTAATCCCGCTGATGAAAGAGATTACGGTTTTTTCATGTTCCTAAAACGTTGTGAGGGTACCAGCACAATGTTAGACAACTAATTAGGGTTTGACTTTTACCCTTGGCGAACAATCCGTTCCCCCGCCTTGTTTATAAATAGTCGCACCTTGACAACGCAGTACCATCAATGACAAGCGCTGTAACTTCGCTGTAAATCCCACTGATGAAAGAGATTATGTTTTTTTTCATGTTCCCAAAAACGTTGTGAGGACACCAGCAACCCGCACACTGTCAGACAACTAATTATGGTTGACTTCTTCCCTTTGCGAACGATTCGTTCGCCCGTTGTGTTTACAAATAATCGTCACCTTAGCAACGCTGTACCACCAATGGCGAGTGCTATGACTTCGCCAGCCGGTAAGCGAGCCTATCACACTACGGAAGGAGTATGCCACGTGTGCTCCTGACCAATCGGAGCACTCCATATAACGTAACACACTCCTGCCGTTCGGTGCCTCCCCAGTCGGTTCAGACGCCGGCCAAGGAGTACCGACGGTTAGGTAAGAGTGACCCTTTTTCCTCCGCAGAGATTAACACACAAATTTAGAACGTGTAGGTTCACTAATCAGCGCGCATCCCGCCAGTGATTTACGAGCATTTTTCCTGTATGGTTGGCAATGGTATCTCAGCAAATACTTCTGCGGGGTCTATGAGATTGAAACAGGTTTATTAACAACTTGGCATACTCCGTTTCCTTTAAATCCTTTGCACACCTTAGTCTATGGAAGGTTGATTGTATGGAGGTTTTTGCACACTTTGATAAACATGTCGTGATTCATTTTTACATGTTCTATAGAGTGGTGCTTCACTCTACTCCTGAGCCACTGCCAGGTGGGGTGAGGTCTTCACATCTTACAGACTATGGTAAGATGATATTTTTATACTTATTTGGCATATAAATTGTATATCCAAATAGTGGACATTTGATTACACTATTGTTATGAGTGTTTTTGGCCAAAATTGGCTAACATATGCCGCTAATAGCTGTCTGCCTTCTACTCAAACCAAAGGGAGTAGACATCGTCCCCCGGCTCCATGGTTCAACGACAGCCTTAAAACCGAAAAGTCAAGATGCAAAGTATTAGAACGTAAATGGCGTAAAAAGTACGACCCTTATGCCAAAAAATGCTATCATGAAGCCAGAAACCACTATCACGCGGCATGTACAAAGGCAAGAGCGGCCTTCGTCTCAAAGGCAATCACCGAAGCAACTAACATGCCCAAAACTCTTTTTGCTAAAGTTAAGGAATTGGCGGGCGCACATACTACAGCCGCTGCACCCCCCTTAAGCGCTCAACAATGTCAGGCATTAGCTTGCTTCTTTACTGAGAAAATCGACAAAATTATCTCAGACATCAATACTAAAATATCTAATGATGATCCTCCCCCTCTGTCTAACCCCAGCCTACCTCAACCCACTACTGTTGACAAAAACCTGCTGGAAGCCTGGCCGAATCTCTCATTAGAGAATCTCAAAGGAATCCTCAAAACTGTCAAATCCGGTTCCCCTAGGGACCCCATCCCTATTAAAATTATAAAACAATTGGATGACCAGTCCCTGAATATCATTGCCAACCTCTTAAACTTGTCCCTCGACCTCGCCACTGTCCCGGCCTTATGGAAGCACGCCACGGTGACACCCCTCCTGAAAAAGCCTAATGCTAACCCAGAAATACTGGCCAACTATAGGCCTATATCTCTGCTTCCTGCTTTTTCTAAGTGCCTCGAGAGACACGTACACTCCACGCTAGCCACTTTTGCAGAAGAAAACCTCCTACTCCACCCTTCGCAATCTGGTTTCAGGGCTGGTTTCTCGACGGAGACCGCCCTGTTAGGTGTCACTGAAAATATCCGACAACGTCTTGACCAAGGCCAAACGGTAGCACTTGTGCTGCTGGATCTAAGCGCGGCGTTCGATACCATCTCCCACGAAACGCTCCTTAGAGAACTACACACAAATGGCATAAGAGGAAAGGCTCTGGAATGGATCAAATCCTTTCTGGCAAACAGAACCTTTCAGATCGCATCAGAACAGGCCGAATCAGACACCTTACCCGCAGCTCATGGAGTGCCACAGGGGTCCATTCTGAGCCCTCTGTTTTTTAATATCTATCTCAAACCATTGGTAGAACTTGTTGAGAAGCTAGGGCTCACACTCATGAACTACGCTGACGACACCCAAATCATTTTTTCCTTGTCTAATTCTTGTCCCCACTCCCCGTCACTACTCAAGGAAGGATTACTAAAAATACTGAACTGGATGACAGCAAACCAGTTAAAACTGAACGGGGACAAGACGGAAATTCTGATTTTGGGAAAAGACAAAGATCTCTGGAACCCCGCGCATTGGCCAGAACAGATGGGTATTCTTCCTACCCCGGTGTCCCATGCTCGAAATCTGGGTTTTGTACTAGACAACGCCTTATCCATGGATAAGCAGGCAAGCAAAGTTACTGGAGTGTGTCTCACCATAACCAGATGGTTGAGAAAAATCCTATGGATGTTGCCTATGTCAACTCAGAAGACCGTAGTCAATGCCCTTATCACATCTAGGCTTGACTACGGCAACATCCTATATTTAGGCGCAAATAAATCTGTCATTGGATGACTACAAGTGGCGCAAAACGCTGCGGTCAGACTCCTGTGTAAGATTCCTAGGAACGCTGGTGTCTCGAACCATCGCCGAGACCTTCACTGGCTCAGGATTGAGAACAGAGTTCGCTTCAAGGCCTTGAACTACATGTTCAAAATAAAAACAGGAGGAGCCCCAAAATACCTCCAATCCCTTGCTTGCCTTTACACACCTAAGAGAAACCTCCGGTCCCAGACAGCAGCACGGTTCTGTATACCAAGGTTCAAACGTGTAAGATCAGGGGGCAGATCTTTTGCCTATCTTGGACCCTCCCTGTGGAACACGCTTCCTCCAAGCATTCGGAAGGAAGATAACTACCATAGCTTCAGAAAGCTTGTAAAGACCTGGTTGTACGAACAATAATCCCTCATAAGTTCCCTCCGTTTCTGTCTTTTCGCTTCTAGCTGTGTCTAGGCGCCGGGAAACCCTTCTTGGGTAGCTGTTGCGCCCTACAAATTGACAAAATAAATAAATAAATATTTTGTCAGCACTACCAGTCTGACCCAGTCAAAGGTCCATACTGATTGGACCTAGTCTTGATGTGAGTTTATATGTGTAGTTAGTCAGTCTGACACTTGACCCCCCTTTTTCTGTTCTGACCTTTCAGTGAACGACACTAGCTGTAAGCTTAAGACAAGACTTTTCACTTGGAAACTGCAGGTGACTTTTGTACTTGTCTGTCTTATACTGTTTCTTAGTTGTCACTTATTATTTACTTCACAATTTGCAGTAGCATTTATTTGTTATGTGGTCCTGAAGAAAGCAAGGATGATTATGTCCATATATTGCTGAAACATGTCGACCTGGTTCCATCTGTAGACAGCGCATTTTTCAAACTGTCTTTAACAATTTTTTAATCTTGGTCAAGCGAGCATCATCCGATAAAGTTTGTTCTATGCTCCCTTATCCAATTTTATAACACATTTTTCTATGTTTACTTTTTCACGTTTATTGCACTGCACTCCCCAGTCACACCACGCCTCACCACTCATTAGTTTTAAAGAGTGGTAGACCATACTATTGTTGGTACAGCGGAGGAGACCTATTAACCATCTGGTCTCCGTACGTCTGTGAAAACACATACTTACATGGATGGTCTGGACAAATCCCAAATGATGAAGGGCAGTTCCGAGTGGTGACTGATGGGTATCTTTGACCATCTATTGAGTTGTCATTGTATACCACGCTTCTGTCTAGTCTGCTTAGGGGTTGTTTTGTTGTTTGGTCTGTTCCCTGCCCATTGTAAACTCTTCCCCTTTTTAGACCCTCTGGTACTCCTTTGTAGTTATTTTAATTTGGGCGTCACACAGCCGGTTGTGGCGCCGCTACATTCCGACGCAGGAATGCTATAAGTGACACCATGGCACTCATGCATTATCTTGTAGATATAGCAAACGACCTGTCCCATGTCAAACATGTTGACGCAATGACAGCTCAGTCTGCTTGAAAATGAGGTCTGGAGTATTTTTCACATTGCTATGTATGGCAGGCATCTAAATTTGTCTGGACCAAGACCACAATAAAAACATAAATGCACATAAAACATTTAAAATACTTACAAGCAACTCTTACTTGTCAGAATGGTCTTGCATGGGGCGTGGCCTGAGTCGCCACCAAGATTGCCGCAGCCAGCTGAGGCTCTGCTTCGCACTGGAGCAGTTTCGCTTTTTGGAGCCGCTTTTCAGCAGTCTAAGTGCCATGAACCTGCCGCACTAGTGGAGCGGGCACCGGGCTCAGGTAGCTACCTTTCTTGCCATTTTCTGTACTGCCTTTTGCCTTGTGCTTCCTTTTCTGCGCTCCCCTCACTACTGCCGGTGGCGCCTGCCATTTTGTTCTCGGTGAGACGTGGCTGCTAATTTTCCTCATATACGAATTTCCCGCATTGCTGCAAGTGTGGCGCAGGTCTTTTGAAATACATTTCTTTTTTTAAAAAGGAGAACTTGTCTTCTATCCTGTGCTGGGGACAACTTGCAGTTTAATGAAGAGACCCTGCTTTCACCTCATTTCGCCATGCTCAGGACTTGTTTCCCTGGTCTCCTTCCTCATTAATACAAGCGAGGATCTTTACTGATTCATGTTCATTAATAACTATCCTTCTCTCTGCTGTACTATGTGCTGAGGCCTCCGTTAATTCTTCATGCACTCCCTGGAAAAAATTCTCTTTGCCTGAGGTATTACATATTTCTACAGTACATCTTCCTTTGAGGCAATTGCTCATTGACAGCTTGCTCCTCCAGTTTTTTTTGTCAGCTGAATTTGCAGTTTCTCTATATTTGTCTAGTCCTGTGGAGTCTTTTTCGGACTTTCAAATTACAAGCATCCTCTTTAGCCAGTTTTTGCTTTCAACGAATGGGCCTTTTTGTATTTGATGTCCTTATCCCCCCCCCTGCCTTGGCTACTTTATACACTTCAGGTCTTATTGTTTCTGTTATCCTTTTTACAGCTTTGCTTTTTTGTACCTTCCCTGAAGCACAGTGATACTGATAGATATACAATTCTCACTTCCTTTCTGCCTGTGTACTCTTGGACTATTTATTTCTTCATGGATCCTTCTCTTTCCCTTGCTCTGAAAATTACATCTAATGCAATGCCCTCTCTGCACAAAGATCCTTCCACGGTATCCTCTTCAAAACGTCACAAGAAGGAGCCTAATTCTCCCACTAAATCTCCACGTTCGATCACTATGGAAGACCTTATGGAAGAACTCAAACTCATGAAGCCTTTTGTTATAGAAACTAATGCTACCATCCAAAGGCTCAAAGAGAAATGGTCAAACCTAGAATTCAGGGTCTCTGAAGTGGAACAACGGATTAGCGATACCTAGGACGCAATACATCAAGTGGCTGCCATGTCTAAAGAAATTGCTCTCCTTAAAGCGCAGACTGAGGACTTGGAAAATTGCAATATGTGCAATAACCTTAGTATGTACGGTGTTCCTGAGGGAGAGGAGGTATCGGACATGCTTGCCTTTTTGAAATCTCACATACCCAAGATTGTTGCTCTTAAGGATGGCACTCCTCTTAATTTGCAGCATGCGCATCGCATTGGTCCTTCTTCCAGAGGCTCTTCATCAACTAACCGCCCTTGTGGGATAATTGTCCTCTTTTTGGAATATTAATGGTCCTCTCAGCTGCTAAACAAAGTAAGCAGATGTTATGGTCCGGTCCAAAAATCTTCTCCTCCCAAGATGTGGCCCCTGCTACCGCTACTTGTTGAAAGGAATTCCTTTCTCTCCACCCGGCCCTTCTTGTTAGGAACGCCAGATGCAGCCTTTGGCATCTCTGCTTCTTTAAGGTCACCTACAAGGACTGTTCCTATTCCTTCGATCGCTCTGAAGACCTGCTTAAATTTATCACCTGCCATAAGGGAGAGGAGATGGACTCTGGGGGTTCTTGAACATTGTTGATTCCTGTTTTGTTTTGATTCTGTTGCATTCTCCTTTTTTCATAAATCTGTTTCAAGGGCCTTGTGGCCTTTCAAGGGGCCTAAGCCCTTATAATATCTTACTTTGTCATATGTTTATTGAGGTTCATTCCTTTTAATTCACAGTTCTGAATTTATTGGTTGTTCCTTAATATTGTCAGTTCTGACTTACTGTTGTTCTTCTTAGATTAACGTTACTAGTTGTCATTTAGGGTGGTCATTTCACATCATTGTTCTTATTCGTATTTCTCCAGAGATTTTTTTTCCTCTTGTAAAATCCCTTACCCGAGATGTTCTCCTCCTCCCTGCGTTTCCACCTCACTCCCAGTTTTCATGGTTATCCCCATGTTTGGTAAGTGTTAAATATTTGTTCTTGCATTCTTCATCCCCTTGCACGTTTGTTCCATGTTTATTGGTTCAGGTATTTTTTCCAGTTTTCTCTCTTTTTTGTCATCTCTTACAGGCTTCCTGTTCTTGTTAGTGTTTCCGTTCTTCTTTATAATCATCGGTTCCGGTCGTTCTCGGTTGTCCTGGCTGGCTTGGCCTTCAATTCTTCCTTTGGGGCTTCCCGCTTCCTCTTGCTAATTTCTATATAATTCTTCTCCTTACCTTATTATTCTTGACTGAAGTCTTTTGATTTCTTGTCAACTTTTACATGTCTATCACTTTTTTCTTCTCCCCTCTTTTTCTCTCCTTTCTTCTCTTTATGGTTTTCTTCCCTACTCTCTTCCTACTGTCCTCTGACATAATGTATTCCTTTTCCTGCAACGCAATATACTTCATTATCTCCATCCTATTTTGCTTCCCTTATCATCATTTTACTATTCATTTTTGTCACTCTCTTTAATATGTACTCCTTAGTGTTATGCACTACATGTTTTTCTGTGTTTATTATATGATTACTCTTGTTTTCAGTTTTATCAATTATTTCAGGTATTTCTCAAAATTACCTATTGCTTACCTTGTTGCTTAATTTTGCTTTTTTCTGGTTATCATGAATGTTCGCATTGTTTCATGGACTGTTAAGGGATTATGCAATCCTGTTAAGAAGCAGATGGTTCTCACTCATTTGTCTAGGCAGCAATGTAAAATAGAAATGCTCCAGGAGAATCATCTTACTGATACTGAGATCAATTTTTCTAAAAGGTAATCGATTAGATATGTCTTTTGCTCCCTGTCCAAGGATAGAAAAAATGGAGTGAATACTTTGATTCATAAACCACTTTCCATTGTTGTGTAAAAGGAGGAGAGGGATGTAGATGGTAGATGGCTCCTTTTACACCTCATTATAAATAGTTCCCCCATCTCCCTTCTCAATATCTAAGTCCCTACTGGTTGACGTACAGTTTCCCGTTCGTTCCTGTCCCGGTCTCAATCCACTAGTGGGTGGGGATTGTAATCAAGTTATGGATATCTTTACAGATAGGAAATCTAATGCTAGATACATTCCCAACAAAATGCAAAAATCATTGATGACTATAATTCAATTGAGGGGTTTGGTTGACACTTGGAGAATATCTCATCTGGACACTTTAGGATACACTTTCTATTCCCTTACTCATAAATCTTCCTCTAGAATAGATTATATATTTTTGAGCCCTCCTCTCCTTCCTAATTTAACTCATGCCGACAGTGGGTCCATTCTTATTTTCGATCACGCTTGAGTTTTGATTAGCCTAGATCTCCCCTCTGAATCCCGCAAGTCACGTAGATGGCGTTTGAATAATTACTTACTCAAGGACCATAAGTTCCTGGAACGTTTTAAAGAGTTTTTGCCAGAGTTCTTCCTATGGAACGCCTCACCGGATATTCCTTTTTCCACTTTATGGAATGCCTTTAAGGTTACGACCAGAGGTTTTATTGTTGACTTTGTGGTGACTAAAAAGAAGCAATGTAGTATTGACTCTACTTCTTTATTAACCTCTATTAAGCATCTAGGAAATGCCTACTTCACGTCCAATGAATGAGGATAATTTAAAAAAGCTGATTAAAGCTAAGATGTCCTTTTAAAAAAATCGACCAAGGAGACCTCTGGTGCCTTACTTAAGATTAACTCTAAATTCTACAGTGGTCATAACAAAGCTGGCAAGATATTATCGAACTATTTATAGGTTAAATCTCAACGTTCTAAGGTTGTCAAAATTACTGACACTAGTGGCGTTGATCATTTCAAAGATGACAAAATATTCAGTTGCTTTACGGATTTTTGCAAGATGCTATACACTCCAGAACCCTCCTCTTCTGAAGCGGCGTTGGACTCTTTCTTTGAAGCACTTCCCTCATGTTCCTCCGAGCTTATCGATTGTTCAATATTAGAAGAGGACCCCTCCCTCTCTGAAATCAAGTCCTTCTTAGTCTTACTTCCAAAGGACAAATCTCCTGGTCCAGATGGCTTCACTGCTGAATTTTATTTCTGTTTTCCCAATTTTTGCTTCTTCACCTTTTATCTTTATTCCAGTTCTTTTTGACTTCCAAAGAAACTTGCGGATCCTTCATAGAAGCCATGATCTGTCTCATTCTTAAGAAAGGCAAGGACCCTTCTTCTTGTGCTAATTATCGGCCTATTTCTTTAATGAACTTAGATTGTAAGATTTTTGCTACAGTCCTTGCCCTTCGTATCAACAAGGTAATTCCTGATTTAATTTGATATGAGCAAACAGGTTTTGTTACGGGAAGAATGATTGCGGATAATTCCTGAACTTTTTTGAACATTATTCATCTTGCTTCTAAAAGCTCTACCCCGTTAACAGCTATCACTTGGACATGGAGAAATCTTTTAACCGTGTTCACTGGCTGTTTATGATGCATGCCCTTAAGTGGCATGGATTTGGCCCTACCATTTTATCACTTACTATTTTGCTGTATTGCTTTCCCACTACTTCGGTTTTTGTTAATGGCTTTCAATCTTAATATTTTACTTTCTAACGAGGTACTCGTCAAGGTTGCCCATTGTCTCCTTTACTTTTTATTCTGTCCCTTGAGCCTTTTCTTCATTCTCTCCAGAATTCTCCTACCTTTTGTGGTTTTACTCATAAATCGATTGATATAAAGTTCACTGCTTATGCAGATGATATTCTTTTATTTATATCTGATCCTTCTACATCTTTGCCCTCCTTTGTTGATCTTCTGTCTTCATATGCTGCCATTCCTGGATATAAGTTAAATTTTTCCAAGTCTGAGATTCTTCCGCTCAATAAATATTGTCCTAGAAGTATGTTTGAAGGGATGGACTTTTAAATGTAATACTAATTGCATTACATGTCTAGGGATAAATTACTCTGCTTTAATTGCTAACTGTGTAATTGAACCTGGACAAGGATTTATCTAAAATTTCTGCCATGGCGGAGAAAAGGTCCCCTTTATTTTTATCCTGGTGGGGTAGGTTGGATACCTCCAAGATGATGATGCTTCCGGTAGTTAATTTTTACCTTTCCATGTTAACGATATGGCTTCCTCTAAAACATTTTAAGAATCTTGATAGTATAGTGAGTATATTCCTCTGGAACTATCGTAAAGCTCGTATCTCTCTTTCTGTTCTCTTCGCTCCTAAAGATAGAGGTGGGGTTAACTTTCCCAACTTTCACCAATATCATTCCTCATTCCTACTTTGACAAGCCTTGCCCTACTTTTCTTCATTAGACGACCCTCCCTTATCAGTATGGCATAAATTAGAGGAATCAATTATTCATCCATTTCCCTTCTCTTTGCTAGATAACCTTGCTCATCCTCCCTGTTCTTTTAAATCTCCTACTATTTCATATCTCATTTCTACTCTTTTCCCGATTCTTACCAAATCAAGTTCTCCTTTGCAGTTATTTTTGGACACCTATATTTGGCATAATCAATCCATTAAAATTTCCAACTGTACTCTTTTCTGGAAAGAATGGATTATAAAAGGTGTTATACAGGTTAAACACCTATTACATAATAAGCAACTTTTCTCTTTCCAGGAATTTCAGTCTAGATACAACTTACCCATTTCATCTCTTTCTAAGTTTGATTCTTTGAGACTGATTGCAACTAAGTAGCTCTCTCTTCTCTATGACACTTCTTTTTCTCTGCCTGATTCCTCTATTCAATCTTTACTTTCTTCCCCCTCTGTTCGGGTTTCTCACATTTACAAATACCTTTTTTTCTCTTTATCTACTCATCCCAAAAGCAAGATTGAACTTTTATGAGAAACAGATTTGCAGCACACTTTCTCTATACACACTTGGGACTCTATTTGGGCTCGGATTCACCACACTTCATTCAATGCCAGCACTACTCAAACACTATATTACTTTTATCAAAGACTATTTCTAACTTCATTGTCTCTAAATGTAACCCTGCCCTATCCCCTAACTGCTGGTCTTGTAAAAATACTCCTGGTACATATCATTCATTCCTTTTTTCTTTGCCCCAATATTTTCTTTTTTTAGACAAAAGTATGCAAGACTATTGCCTCTATTTGTTCAACCACTTTCCCTTTTGATATCCCTTCTTCTTTTTTTGGATAGTTCCTCCATGTGCTGCTTGGGTACTCGAAAAATAGACTTATTTATAGATGTATCTATTGCCATTGCCTTTCAGGTTATAACCTCCAATTGGAAAGATGCCTCCAAAGTCTCCTTCCCTGCCTGGTGGAATCTTTTATGTCATCATCAAAGACTAGATAGAGCCTTTGTAATCACCTCTCAGCAGCTTATTCGTAAAGAGGCCTTTTGGTCTCCTCTCACTAATTATATTTCTTCCTCAGCACTAGTTGCCAAGGACAGTAACTTTGTTTTTCAACTGCCATGATTGCTTTGTTCACCCCTCTATATAATGTCTTTATTACAGGATTGTTTATTGATAATTGCGTTTTTGTATTATATTGTCATTGGAAAGTTTTACCAGTTTATAGCATGAGATTGCTGATTTCTGTTTCTTTTTTTATCTCTTTCACTCTTTTCTTTTCTTATTTTTTCCTTTTTCTTTTCTTTTCTCTCTTTCTTTTCCCCTCTTTCTCCCTTCTTTCTTTTCCCTCCTTTTTCTGTCTTTCAAATTCAAAAAGCAAAAAACAAAAATGCTAGTTTTATTATGGTACTCTATGACTTATTTTTCCTTTTATATTGGTTGTATTCTTGCAATTTATGATGTATTAGATTCATCATCAATTGTTTTTAATTTGTATTCGATGTTACCCTTGGGATTAGTCTCTATTCTCTTTATTATATTTCTGTACCATGTTTTCTATATATATTTTATAAAATCTTTCTAAACTCAAAAAAAGAAAGAATGATCTTACACAGCTATTCCGATAGTTCCTTTTCCTAGTGAGAAAACGAGGTACTGAGATAAACAGCATTGAAGGGCTCATGAAGTCTTGCGAGCTACATCGCCAGAAAGAAATGTATGTTAATAAAATGTCTTCCACACAAATATGAAAACGATAGCAACAGGAATCAGGGAAAACACTTCCTTCTGCTGTAACGGAAGTGGCGGTTTTGTGAACATTCTCAACGTTTTGGGAATTTTATATTTCCAAGTAAAACACACAAATTAGTTATGTATATCTGTCATGCAAGCAGAAAATGCCTTAAATAGAGATTTTGAGAATCACTATTTAACATTCCTATGGTGATACTTTTGATCCTCTCAGATAGTTTGTAAGGACAATATAATATCGTTTTGCGGCTACAGTGATTAGTATTCCAAATGTAATCTCCGTGTCCTGTGTTCATTAGTTATTTCTTCACACTCCCTAAGTGGCAAGTGTATTGGAGATTTCCAAATACGCCTTTTTAGCTACCACAAACACAACATCTGCTCTTAAGGTCATCCACTTCTCCGTAATTCATAAAGAGTACACTTAAAGAACAACACAATTTCCCTAAACGAAAACACAAAGCAAAAAAATATATTTTGTAAGCGTGGGACCCAGCTGTAGCAATACATTGCTTGGTTTTGTTGATACAAACACATGGGAACAAAGCAAGTTACCTTTATCTATACTATAATCGATAACATAATTGAAACAACAGCTTCAAACAGTCCAACATTGGTATTATTATGTATCTCTAAATGTTTCCCTGAGTAACACTGTCATAAAATTGATTTATGTTAGACATTTATAAATGACTACTCATATTACTGGTACTATCAACATTCTTCAGCATTGCTCTCAATCAAAACTCAAGATCTGTTTGTGGACCATTAATGGACGATATTTTGTAGTTGGCCTGAGTCACTAGCACATCATGAGCTTTTAGTAAGCTTCCAGCCAGCGTTTTTAGGTAAACAGAATGTGCTTCTTAAACCTTAAAAATAAAAGCAAGGACATGAAAAATGCACAAAAGGAGCTTACAAAAGCATGTTCTTCATAACTGAAATGCCTTGAAATAAATGATGTCTCAGTAAATGGGATGTTATGGCCATTTCACTACATTGCGGAATGATGCTTACAAACGAGGAAACTAACCCTTTCAATGTTTCGTAGAAAAAAACTAAAAGCATAACACTGCTTTGTCGAGCCTCGTATTTTGCCCAAATGAGAACTCTACATGCCCAGTGAGTAGATTTAAACTTTAATTGATCCTTTGCGACTTTCCTTGTGATTAGGTACAACCACAGGCAGACAATCTCATCGAAAAAGCAAATAACATGTCAAGGCAGGTGCAATGCCATAACTTATTGGACTAGCCACAGTTTAGGAGTATTCCACCATGATAAATGCATAACTATTAACCATATGTTTTCTGGTTCCCAATCCTTATCCTGGGAACTAGTCTATGTCCCTTCCTTATCCTGGGTCATCAAGCACGAAACTATTCAACCCGTAAAGGAGTACACAGCATTACATGCTTCACTTTTCTTGACATGATTCTAAAGCTAAACCAATTGGCACAGAAATAATCCCTTAGAATTTATGGAGGAAAATAAACTCAAATACACAGACCATATAGCATTACATATTTGTTGTTTATGAACATTTATTTTCACTTAAAGATGGTGAACAGGGGTGACAATAATTGTCAGCTCTATTAAAAAAATCTATTAAAATGATAATAAGACAAACCCTGATGTAGGGGATTTGGGGAAATAGCAAACACCTATGACAAATTTGGAGAAACGGTGCCTAGATGCAATGATGCACATTAAATTAAAGAAAGAATATCATTGTTGAAAATGACCTTCTCTGCAGTGTCAATCCCAAAACCTTTGCCTTCATTCTTCTACTTTTTGCTGACTTCATTTTTGCTGGTATTAGAACTGGGGGTCTCTAGTTGGCAGAGTTAGGTACCTTTGACCATAAAAGGGACCCTTCTTTCTAAGTCAGGAAAAGTGGATTACACTCCTAGATAAACCCTGCTCACCAACTTGGTAGCTTGGCATGAGCAAACAGGCTTATCTCAGAGGCAGTGTGTTAAGCATTTATGAACACATACAGTAATAGAGTGAAAACACTACAGATGGACACCACACAGGTTTTATAAAAGTAAGTATTCTTTATATAGACTTATCACAAGACCATAAATGACAAAAATCCACAATACTGTAATCAATAATAATTCTTCAAGAAGGGAGAAATAGTTAAAAAATAGGTTATTCACCTAAAAGCAGTCTTTAACAACAGATAACCCCAACGGGAGTCATCACAACATCAAAGTTAAAGAAATCTCAAAGTAAGGTGCCGACCGCAAGATACGCTGCGTCGGGCCTGGAATCTAAACAGACCCACAGAGAACAGTACCTTGGGAAAGCAAAAACAAAGACAGCTCACGGAGTCGGGGAGGTGCGGTGTCGTTGGCGCGTTGCGGCATCGGTTCCTTGATTCGGGGGAGATGATGTGTCGGTGTCCTGGATGCTTGCACAGTTAGGGGAGGCCTTGGTTCCTGACTGGAGAGGAGGTGAAGTCACGATGGCGCCGAAACCATGGTTCCATACGATGTTATGCTGTTGATGGATTCTTGACCACCCACGTCAACAATCAGCTCCACGTTGATGTCGGCTTCGGAGTCGATGCGGCACAGCAGCAGGCGTCGAGCTTACATCGCAAGTTGGACCAGCGCTCATGGCTATGGCATGCTTACGACGTCGTTGGCTGGCATCGATGTGGCACGGCGGCCGGAGGTTGAGTCTACATTGCAAATCGGAGCAGCGCTCACGGCATCGATGCAGATGGCGGCGTCACTCACCGGTGTTTCAGAATTCCTTCTGTAGCATCTAGAACAGGAAGTTCCAAATGCAGGCAAACAGAAGGGGTGAAATCTGAGATCCCTGAGACTTCGGTCAGGAGGCAAGCTCAAATCAACCCCTTGGAGAGATAGTCTGCAAGATGATGAAAGTTCTCTAAAAGTTCCTTCTCCTTTCCTTGGCAATGAAGAGACCACTTCGGGCCAACCCAGCAAACAGCACACTGGCAGAGGGGCAGTCCAAACTCTTGCCACTTCCTTGGTTCTTCCCCTTGGCAAAGGTGTGCCTTGTTTTCCCAGTAGTTATCTAAAGTCCTGGGGTTTGGGCCCCAATATTTATACTCCAATATAAATTGGATAGTGAAAAAGTGCAAAAGTGAAAAACGAAAATGACTGTAATTCACTATCAGGACATGCTTCAGACGTCAGGGCATGTCCTACCTTTGACATACAATGCACCATGCCATTTGGCCTACCTTAGGGGTGAATAATATGTAGAAAAGGGAAGTTTTAGGGACTGGTAAGTGGTTGCACTTACCAAGACGACATGGCAGTACTAGACTGCACACAGGCTCTGCAATGGCAGGTCTGATACACACTTTACAGGCTCCTTCTGGGGGTGGCACAACCAGTGCTGCAAGCCTACTAGCAGCATGCATTTGATTTACAGGCCCTGGGCACACATGATGCACTGTACTAGGGTCTGCCAAGTAAATCAAATGACCCAATCATGGAGTCACTAATCAATACATTAATTTAACATAGGGAGCACTTGCACTGTGGCACTGAATAGCAGTGGCACAGTGCCCAAAGCATCTAAACCAGCAAAACATATCAAAAGAGATGAGGCAATCAGGGAAAAATGGAAAGGAGACTCACGCCAATGGTGCCAGGTCTAACAGCTGGCCTTAGAAGTCTGAGCAGTTTACCACTGATAACCAGTGCTAAAGTGCATGTGCTCTCTCCTCTAACCATGGTAACATTGGCTCAAACCCAATTGACATATTTAATGTAGCTTTTAATCCCTATTAAAGTGCTCTACATGTGCCTAGGGCCTGTAATTTAAATGATGCAGTTGGATTTGCAGCGCTGCTTATGCCACCCACTTAAGTAGCCATCTAACCAGGATTCAACCCTTTCCATTGCAGATTCCGGGTGTGCTGTTACACTGCCATTTCAACCTGGCAAGATAAATCCCTTTCTAGGCCTAAGCCTCCTCTTTTTATACATATAGGTCACCTCTAGATTGGCCCTAGACTACCGAAAGGCCAGGGTGTAATGTATTTAAAAGGAAGGAAATGTATTTTTACGTTTTGCATGTTCTGGTAGTGAAAGCACTCTCATACTCATTTTCACTACTTTAAGTCCTATCTATCCATTAGGATAACATTGAGATTACTTCATTACATTTTTAAGTGGAATTTCCAATTATCGAGAGAGAGGCCTTTCAAGTTTGGTATCTCAGGTCTCACAAGTTAGAATCAAAAGTTACGGTAGAAAGTTAGCATTTTCTTACTCTAGCCATTTGGTGCCTTCTGCCTGTCTGTTTATTCTAGGGTGGGTGACACCTTGGGTTGTGAATTCCCTCTAGACAGCCACAAACCAAGGGAGATTAGCTGTGACTTAATGGACCATCTTGAAAGATGGCAGGGAGGAACTGGGTACAACCTCACACTTACTTTTGAACAGGCTGTGTACTATCCACACTCAAAAGACTGAAAACCTTCCCCAGCAGTGAGTCTGGAGCCAAGGAATGAAGGAAGGACCTGTGTGCACTTCACAGACCCTTATTTGAAGCCTACCCCACTTCAAAGACACAACTGGGTATGGGTAGTGGACCTCTGACACCATGACTTGAGTACACTTCTGGAACTGTGAAGATTCTACCTGGAAAATATCTGCTGTTCTGCTGAAGGACTGCCACTCTGCTGGACTGCTGCTTTACTTGAATCCTGCCTTGCTGTGCTTGGCTCCTGCCTTCTATTACCCTGTATGAGTGAGAAGGACTGAAGCAGCATCACTTGAACTCAGAGTGACTCCAAGGGCTTGCTTGCTTGCCTCCTGATTTGAAGTCTCAGGGACATACAAGACTTCCATCTTAACTGCATCTGTGAGTCTGCCCTACCAAGTGGTGCCACCCCAGTTCTAGATCCTTGGAAGTGAGGCTTAAGGTGCTTCTTCAGTCAACCCAGGGATCCTCATTGTTGCATTGAGCGGACCCTGTGCATCACCTTCCAAACCAGTGCATCATCCTATGAACCGATGCATCCTCTGGTACAGGAGCAGAACTGATGCATTGCATTTGGGACCTTGGCATCGCACTCAGGACCAACGTCTCAATGACTTTTCATGGGGAAAACCTTTTGCATCTCCTCCTGTTGTGGGATTGTAACCAACACTTCTCCTTGCTTGCACCCAAAATTTCCCTTGACATAGACTTCGACCATAATCAAGGTACTCTTGTTGAACCAGCCTAAATGGGTCCCTGTATTTGGACCGTGCTCCATCTCAGATGACCTGAACTTTTGACTTTCCCCCAGTCCAGCATATCCCAAATAGATGCCTATTGCTACTAAACACTATTTTACAACGTATTATTTTTTAAAAATAATGTCTAAAATTCTACTTATTGAATTCTTGTTGTTTGGGTCTTCTTTTATTTATAAAACTAAGTTATATTTTTCCAAACGAGTGTGGAGTATTTTTGTGGTTTTGTCATTGTATTACTGTTTGAAGTTTTGCACAAATGCCTCTTAAGTTAAGCCTGATTTCTCTGTGCCAAGCTACCAGAGGGTGAGTAGATGCTACTTTAGGTTGCTTTTGTGACTTACCTGGACTAGAATTGTGGTTACTGTTTGGACAGTGTGCATACCTCTGCCTACCAGAAACCCATTTTGTAACAATAAAGGATTTATGAGGGACAATAAATCTCAAGGTAGTCGAATTGTAAATATTAGTATCAATATAAATGTTGTTGAATTGATGAGCACTGGAAGCTGGCAATGTGAAATTCTGCAGGTGCCATCCACAATTCGAAAAGAACTTGTTTTTGTAAACAAGATAGTAAACTTTGTGCAAAACTATTGATCAATCAAGATCCATCAAGATCACAGGCAGAAACAGGCCTAGATTTACAAAAAAATAGCAGTTGAAATTGCTGTGCTGCATGAAGGAGAAAGTGCTGTAGTCAGCATAGATTTTTATGCAAAAAGCAGTTCCTTCCTGCACAAAAAGGCAATTTCCCATATGGACGTGTGCTTCAGAATGCAGGCATAAATTCCTGTCTACAAGTCTTTGTAGATCTGCAATTGTGTTATAATCCATGGGTGGATGCACAGGAACAAACTTCTGCATTTTATCTACTATGCATACCTTTCTAAGTTGAAAAAGTTAATTATGAATCTGTCCTAATGTTGATACCCAGAAAAGACCTTTATATTGGTGGTCGAACAAAGATGCAAACTTCCCCCAGTTGGTTGTTCAGTGCCCCTGTGAGTGGCAAAGAGTGTTTATATCCCCTCCTAGAAGATTATTCATGTGCCAGGCCCTTCCAGATTCAAAGTTTGCATTGTTTTTCTTTTCACCTTCATGAAGGGCTATAGGAAGGAAATTAGAAGGCAATGATGAGTGAGGTTTTCTGGAGCATTGTAGAACTACAGCATTTTTTTAAAGAAAGAAGGCTTATGAGTTGAGAAGTAGATTAAAAGGAGCAAAAGAAATAAGAAAGCTTAAGCGGTTGGGAAAGGTTCAGACACGGCTAGCGTTGCTTTGACCCACGAAAGGAAAAATTGGAGGTAACAGTCAGAATTCAAGGAGAAAGTAGAAAATGTATTTCTTACAGACTATATGGGAGCAAACAGACATTTTCAGAAATAATGTTAGAAACCTAAACCTAAAACCTGAGTTCCTAATATCGAATCTGTAAAATTAGGCGATTTGGTAAAAATCACAAAAAAAATTACCGATTCCTCATTACCGAATTGGTATTACCGATTCCATAAGACCGATTCTGTAATTAGGGTTTCGATGTCTGCTAATAGCACATTAAGGAATCGCTAACTGGTTTCCCTTATTTTTAGCGATTCCTTATTTTGCGATGGCGTTTGCCTACATTGTACATGGCTATTTACCGGTCAGTAATGCAGAAATTCTGCGAATTTATGCGTTACCGCTCAGTATTTAGCCTCTAAGAGATCAATTTTGGAGGCAAAGAAGTTAACAATATTAGAGGCTGACAGATACAAGAAAGAAGAGAATCGTGAAATACTGAAGCCAAAAAGGGTTTTCAGATTTGAAATGAGCCACAGAAAGTGTGAAGAAGATGTGATTAGAATTTGTTAGTAGAACTATTTCAACAAAAGAAGAGATGATGTAAAGAGATTATAGATGGGTCTTCTCACTGTCATACATATTGTTGATCCTTTCAACCCGTCAAACATGCTTAATGAGAGCCGAGATATCAATCAAGCAATCAATCAATCAATCAAGCATTTGTAGAGCGCACTACTCACCCGCAAGGGTCTCAAGGCGCTAAGTGGTGGGGACGGCTACTGATCGAACAGCCAGGTCCTGAGAAGTCTCCTGAAAGTCAGCAGGTCCTGGGTCTGTCGCGGGTGGATGCGGAGGGTGTTCCATGCCTTGGCGGCGGGGTGGGAGAAAGATCTGCCACCAGTGGTCGTTCAGTGGATGCGTGGGATGGTGGCGAGGGAGAGGTCAGCTGAGCAGAGCTGGTGGTTGGGAGTGTAGAAGGTGAGTCGTTTGTTGAGGTATGTTAGTTCGGTGTCGTGGAGTGCTTTGTGAGCATTGGTGAGGAGTTTGAAGGTGATCCTCTTGTTGACGGAGGACAAGGCATGCAGAGGCGTTTTGTATGCATTGAAGTCTTTTCTGGAGTTTGACTGTGATTCCGGCATAGAGCGTGTTGCCGTAGTCTAGCCTGCTGATGACGAGAGCTTGGGTGACCGTCCTTCAGGTCTTGGAGGGGATCCATCTGTAGATCTTGCGAAGCATGCGGAGGGTGTTGAAGCAGGAGGAGGAGACGGTGTTGACTTGCTGGGTCATTGACAGTGATGAGTCCAGGATGAAACCCAGGTTGCGTGTGTGGTCGTTGGGTGTCAGTGCTGGCTGGCCACCAGGTGTCGTCCCCAGTGGAGGGATTGGAGCCGAGGATGAGGATCTCCGTCTTGTCCAAGTTCAACTTCAGGCGACTGTTCTTCATCCATTCGGTGACAGCCTTCATTCCTTCATGATAGTTGATCTTTGCTGTGGCGGGGTCTTTGGTGAGGGAGAGGATCAGCTGGGTGTCGTGGCGTATGAGACAATGTTGAGGTTGTGCGATCAGACGATGTTGGCTAGCGGTGACATGTAGACTTTGAAAAGGGTCGGGCTGAGGGATGATCCTTGGGGCACGCCGCAGGTGATCTTGGTGGCTTGGGATCGTAATTAAGGGAGGCGGACTCTGGGTTCTGTCTGTGTGGAAGGAGGTGATCCATTCCAGGGCTTTGTCATAGATCTCAGCGTTGTGGGGCATTTGTAGGGTGCAATGGCAGATGGTGTCAAAGGCGGCCAAAAGGTCTAGGATGATGAGGGCCACGGTTTCACCATTGTCCAGCAGGGTCCTAATGTTGAGGTGGTGGCGATGAGGGTGGTTTTGGTGCTGTGGTAGCTGTAGAATCCAGATTGGGATAATTACAGGGTGTTGTTCTCCTCGAGGAAGTGGGTAAGTTGTAAGTGGGCGAATTTTGCGAATCTCGCGTTCGCGAATTTTGCGGATTTGCGAACTCGCAATCCGCAAAATCCGCGAATTCCCGCGAATTTGCGGATTTTTTTTTTGTGTTCGCGCGTGTTTCTGCCAGTTCGCGAGGGTTTTTACAATTTTGCAATTTGCAAACTTACCTGTCGGGTCGCAAGTTTTGCGAACTTGTTGTTTCTACGTGTCCAGCCTGTTTGGGACACTCTTCTTCATCACTGCCACTCTCTGTCACCACTGCCACTCTCTGACTACTCATGCCACCCTCTGGCCCACCCATGCCACCCTCTGTTTCATCACCACACCCTCTGGTTGTCCAGTGTACATTATTTTCGGCAAAGCAAAGCACACCTTCCCTGCCTCAAGTGACCTGAATTAATTTGGGGCTGATTAATGTGTCACAGAATATTTTTTTAGCTGCCACCTGCTTCCTTAGTGCTTCCTGATTAGTGATCTTTTGCACTTGCTAAGTGCTTTCATTGTTGCAAAATTAGTTACAACACCTGCCTTGCCCCAACTGACAATAATGAATTAGGGGCTGATTAATGGATTTTAACTTCCAGCCTGGCTCCTGCTTGTCTCCCTTAGCTGTAATTCAGGACCTTTGTGGCATATGTGTAACTATTCTGAGGTTCAGAGCAGGGTCACATAATAGTTGCAACTGGCAACTGAACTCTGGAGGGGCCCCTCAGGAAGCACTACAGGAAATGGCTACTAATGATGAGCCTGAACTTTTGAACCTGGTAAGTAGTTTCAGTTTTGCTAAGATCGTATTTCTGCAATTTAGCACTTACTCGCGGGGTGCGAAGTTGTACTGGCAAGCCGCGAACTCACGCGAACAGTGCGAGCAAGCCATAAAATCCGCTGCTCGCGGATTTGCGGATTTTGCGGGAGATTCGCGGATCTCGCGGATTGCGAATTTACCGAAAATCCGCAAAATCCGCGAGCGAAACGGATTTTCCGCCCATGCTTAGTCAGTTGTCTTTTGATGATCTTATCGATGACTTTTGCTGGGAACGGGAGCAGGGAGATGGGCCGGAATTTCTTGATGTCCGTTGGGTCTGCCTTGGGTTTTTTGAGTAGGGCGTTGGTCTTGGCATGTTTCCAGCTCCGGGAAGGTGGTGGTCTGGAAGGAGTTGTTGTTTATCTTCCGGAGTTGGGGTGCAATGATGAAGCTCGCTTTGTTGAAGATGTGGTGAGGGCATGGGTCTGAAGGTGAGCCAGAGTGGATGGTGTTCATAGTTTTGATGGTGTCGTTGATGTGGTTCCAGGGGAGCAGGAGGCCGGTGTGGTTGGGGGGCGGTGAGTCCGAGGTGTTGACAGCTGTCGGGTGGGTCAGAGTATTAAAGCTGTTATGGATGTCTATGGTCTTGCTGTGGAAAAAGGTGGCTAGAGAGTCGCAGAGGTGTTGTGACTGCGGGATGTCGTTAGAGCTTGAGCTGGGGTTGACAAGTTCCTTCACAATGGTGAAGAGCTCTTTGCTGTTGTGTGCGTTGTTGTCAATGAATTCTAGAAGGAGGTCCTTTTGGCGGTTTGAATGAGTTGGTGGTGTCTGTAGCTGGCGTTCTTGAGGGCTGAGTGGTTGCCCGGTGTCAGTTCGCGGCGCCACTTCTTCTCGAGTCTTCGGCAAGTCTGCTTGGATGCCTGGAGGTCGGTGGTGAACCAGATGGCCTTTCTGTTGGTGCGTCTGTTTGAGGGTTTCTTGATCAGGGTGAGAGTGTTGGCGCAGTCATCGATACATTGCTTAAATGATGTGCTATAATCTTTGCCTCAATCAGATGTTAGATAAACCTTTTTTCCAGTCTCGTGGAGGGTTATGCTAGCCTTCATGGCTAGAGAAACTGTCTCCTGGAGGTTATTCACTTGCCTAAAATTTGAACTGCAAAAGAGTACATATATATCTTAGATGATATTAGCCTTGGTTTTTCCCAAATAGTTCTGAGCTCAAAATACAGTTTGAATCGATTGATTGAAATGTTGACTTGGAAGATTCAAATGATATGGTAATTTGCTACTGAACTGTTCATTTAAGGCCACATTATAAAATATTTTTGAAGGTTGGAAAATTGATCATGGAACACATGTGCTTCAAGCTCCCAATCTCCGAAAACTTCACCCTAAATGGAACCTTTGCCTACCGGCTTGTCGGACCTCGAGCCACCTTTACCAACCTCATCCCCAACTTTATCGCTCAACTCACCATCGATTCCAGAGCCTATATTCTCATCGATGAGCTCAACTTTCACCAGGAAGACCAAAATGACACCTGCTCCCCAGCATTCCTTGAGAGCCTGAGCCACATTGGACACAACCAAGTAAAAATACAGGCCAACATCACATTCAACTCCACCACACCACTTACATGGACCGAGCAGCCCATCATCCGCTTCCAAATCAACACATCTCAAGTCAACACCCCTACGAGGTTCAGCATTCCAAGACACATCTAGGGCAAAATCACAGAAGCAGACTGGCTCAGTGCCCTCAGCATGGATTAAGCTATCCGAACAAACAACCTCAACAAGGACATCAACAACTTCAACAACCGAAACTATGCAGGCTCCCTTGAACCTATTAAATCCAACAAGCATAGTAGATCAAACAAGCAGTCAAGCTGGTACAAAGAAGACCTGGGAGACAAAAATGGCACTGTAAACAGCTAGAAAGGAAATGGAGATCCAGCCCTGACACCCCCAGAAGAAATACCTACAGGGATGCATTCTGACTATATCACCAGCAAATAGGAAACACCAAGAAAAAAGCACTTTTGGGCCAGATCAACTTAAAAGTCACCAGCTGCAAAGGGATCTTCTTGATCGTTAAGGATTTTACCTCATCCTCAGTCACTATCAACAACATCACAGCCTCCAAATAACTCTGCAATATCCTGTCCAAATTCTTTGAAAGCAAAATCACAAACATCTACAGTTACTTTGCACACCAACCCAACCCCAGTAATCTTGTTGCTAACCTACCCACCACCAACCTATAGGGCTGCTTGACAAAATGGACAACCCTCAGCAGAAACAACATAGCGGCAATCATGCAGACCCCAACGGACCTATCACCCCCACTATATTTACAACCTGTAAGCATCACCAATCAGCACCACCCTGATCCACATCAACACCTCCATTACGTCTGCCACTTTCTTGAATGAATGGAAATTTGCAGAAATCAACACCCTTCTCAGGAAGCCGACAGCCGACTGAATCAACTGGGCAACCTCAGACTAACCTCCCTGCTCCCCTTTCGAGCCAAAGTCATTGAGAAGGACATCAATGAGCAACTTACAACCCACCTTGAACTTCACCATCTTCTAGACAAAACTCAATTAGGATTTAGAAAGAACCACAACACTGAAACAGCACTTATCACAGCCACTGACAACTTTTGAATAATACTGGACTGAGGAGAAACAGCAACCTTCATCCTGCTTCACCTCTCCACGGCCTTCAACACTCTTTCTCATAACACCCTCATCAGAAGACTCCATGAGATTGGCATACAAGGATCTGCTCAAGAGCAGCTCCTTCCTCACAGGAAGAACCCAAATGATCAGGCTGCAACCTTTCACATCAGATACTAAGATATTGATATACAGAGTCCCACAATAATTGTCTCTCACCTCCACCCTTTTCAGCATATAAATGACGCCATTCACCCACATCATCCGACCACAAGGCATCAATGCCATCTTCTACATCAATGAGACACAACTCATCCTCTCCCTGATGGACAAGACAACTACCACCAGAACCAAATTCACCAACTGCACAACCGTGTTTATAGACTGGATCAGAACCAACTGCCTGCAGCTCAACTCTGAGAAAACATAAGTACTGGTCTGCAGCAACAAGACCTCTCCATGGGACTCAACCTGGTGGCTATCAGTGCTAGGACCAACACCCCCAAGCACACAGACCACATATGAATTCTAGGGATTATCCTAGAGGACAAGCTGAACATCACAACTCAAGTCTCTGCACTGTGCAACTCCTGCTTCCACATCCTTTGCATGCTTTGAAAGATACTCAACTGGTTGCATCAGAACACCAGACAGACCATCACGCATGCACTCTCTATGCAGGAATCTCCAAACTACTCCTACACAGACTCCAGACCATCCAGAAGATTGCTGCAAGACACATACTTGACATACCAAGCAGCAACCACATCCCACCACACCATAAGAAGCTTCACTGACTCCCAAGTCAAAAGAGCAGCCTATTCAGAAGAAGCATTCAATTCAAACTTCTCAAACACACATACAAAACGCTACACAATGCAGCACCAGAATACCTGAACAGCTGCATACATTTTCACTGACCCATCAGAAACCTACATTCTGCCTCACCCTCCCTTGCACCCATCCCTGGCATTTCCAAAAGCAAAACTGGAGGTCAATCATTCTCCTACATCACACTCAAGATATAAAATGACCTCTCTCAACACATTACAGCCTCCTCCTCACTTTATTTAGTTCTGTATAAGCACCTTCAGGATCACACACCTACACATCTGCCCAAGGACCTGGATACCCTCGTGGGCATTTAGGGCCAGATGTAGGTAAATTCAATTTAGCGAGTCCCTGATAGCGATTTTTACCGAATCGCTATTAAGGACCTGTTAAATTGAATGTAGGAAGGAATCGCTAAAATAATAATAATAATAATAATAATAATAATAATAATAATAATAATAATAATAATATTAATATGTCCACTTATAAAGCGCCGTGGTTACACTAATGCCAGTGTGTCCCCGCGCTACGGTAAGTCCGCCAATAATCAAGCCCAGATCGAACCTAATTCAACCTTAAGGAAAAAGAAATGTTTTCAATTTTTTCCTAAAGCATCTCTCTTGGCTCTCCATCCGGAGTTCAACCGGGAGAGCATTCCACTGTTTGGCTGCCAGCAGTCTAAAAGACCGGCCGCCCATCCTGGCCCTTTTTATAGCTGGTACACATACCAAACCCACCCCACTCGACCTCAACTCCGCGCAGGAAGGTGTGGGGACACAAGTTCTGCCAGGTACGCCGGGGCCCTGCCCTGCAGGATTCGGTGGCAGACACAGAGTGCTTTAAAGGCGACTCTTTCTTTAATTGGGACCCAGTAAAGCGCAGCCCGTGCTACCCTGGCCGATGATCTTTTCGGGCGTCTCAGAATGAGGCGGGCGGCTGCATTCTGCACTCCCTGCAGGCGCTGCACACATCTCGCAGGAGCCCCTAGATACAAGATGTTACTGTAATCTAGACGGGATGTCACCAGTGCATGCACCAGTGTCTTTCTAGCTGCCACGGGTAGGAGATCCAAGGTTTTACGCAGGACCTTCATAATTCCGAAGCACATGCCTTCCACCCGCCTTGTTTGGTAGTCAAACGACAGGTCAGGGTCTAACCAGACTCCCAGGTTTTTTGCCTGTGCACATGGTATAGGTGTCGCCCCCAAGTCCTGAGGCCACCAAGTCGATGACTACACAGTTGGGGTCCGCCCTACCACCAGAACCTCCATCTTGCCGCCATTCAGCCTCAGGCAGTTATCAGCTATCCAAGTAGCTAGTTCTTGAATACATGCTCTGAAGCTGAGGGAGGCTGATTTCAGGGCCTGGGTTAGGGAGACCACCAGTTGTGTGTGATATGACCCTGACCCCAAACCTCTCTGCAATCTCCGCCACAGGTGCTACATAGATATTAAACAGGGTAGGTCTCAGGGTCGATCCCTGTGGCACTCCTTGGTTCAGCTTGATGAACCGGGAGTAGTGCTCAACATGTCTCACCTGGAAGCACTGCCCCGACAGAAAAGATTTTAGCCAGCCCAAGGCCCTGCCCGACACCCCTCCCTTCAGAAGACATTGCACCAGGGTGTGGTGGGCTACAGTGTCAAAGGCGACACTCAGATCTAGCAAAATTAAGGCCGCCGTTTGACCTATATCCAACGAACGAAAACGCAACCTACCTGATTGCCGCCACCGCCACGAGAGTCAGTAAGCAGCCAGCAGCAGCCAGCAGCAGCCAGCAGGCGCGAGGGAACGCCGCCATCTCCGCCGCCACTGCCAAGAGTCCCAGGACACCGGACTCCACGCCGCCGCTCCGGGAGACCACAAATCCCGGCAGGCCTCGCGGCGGCGCGTTTGCAGTGACGCGGGTCGCGCTGCTGAGGGCGCCAGAGCCCTTCAAAGGGAGGAGAGCCCCGTGTCGCGGGACGCGAGCGGGACGCCCGGGGCGAAGCCCGGGCAAAGGGCGGGCCCTCTGAGGCCCTCAGAGGTCAACAGTGGTCGGGCGGGCCACCCCTCCAACATTTCTCTACAAGGTCAGTCCCCTAACAGGTTTTCTACAATGGCTGATTGTACCATCACAAGTAATAATGCTGACATCCTTACCCAGGACGCAGAGTCCCCTGTATCATTGCTAACGTCGTTTGAGGCATTGATAGATACCGCATTCAATGAGATTGTTGAGACTGAAAGGAGATTCTCTATGGGTCCCATGAGCATTAACCAACCACATGCCATGAGCAGTCTCAATGGCAATACCCATATAAACCCTGAAGTAACTGTGGTAAAACCCTCACATCCTGCTGTTGATGTACCAATTGTCTTAGACGATGATGACACTGTTACGTACATAGCACCAGATCTGGCTCTTGGCCATGCCCCGGTAACAACATCCACAGAGGCTACCAATAAGGTATCTGATAAAGTTGTAGCAAAGAGAAAGAGGGGCCCTGCTAAATTAACCCATAACAAACGGAAGCAGCCACCAAGGACTGTAAACCAACCAACCCCACAAAGCATGTGGAATAAGGGGAAGAGACAGAAGCCGGTCCAACATATAGTACCTACACAGGAACAACCGCATCTGGGTGATGTCGTCGTTATAAATAACGACGGGTCAAATTACATATCTATCTCCACCCAGACTGAATCCCCCTACGGAACTGACAAATCCAGTCATTATTCCAAGTCTGAGGGGAACCTTATTGAGACTATTGCAGATACTATTTTTAATAACTTGGAAGGTCAAATGATCAAACAATTTAATAATATTTTTAAAAGACTTGACAAATTGGAGAACTTAATTAAAAACGAGGACGCAAAGAGAAAAGGTATAGCGAATTTGGACAAAATGAGAGTAGAACGTCTGCTAAAAGACCTTGAATCCACTACCCGTGTCTCCACTAGTGGTGACCATGGCATTATCAGGGCTGTGGAACAACAAGCTACTACTAATCCAACGCAGCCCGTTACACCCAAGGTGACTAAAAGCAAGGGCACAACAGGCAGTAATCCGCCTGACCCTCTAACCGACACCCCCTTACTCCCACGCAATTCTACACGTGGACCTGTTACTTCGTCCAAACCCTCTGTTTCTGCTAACGCTGCAAGCGGACCATTAATTAATTCTAATAAAAAGAGTAACACAGCGATGCAGACCACCTTAGCACAGAAGGGCCCTGCTAATCCCAGCCAGCGCGATAAAAAGATCACGCATGAGGACAATAGGCCTATAAAACATCAAGTCCCTGCCTTACACCTTCCACCTGAGGCCTGTCCGTATGTTCTAGTTCTGGCTGGTATCCCACCGCTTAGGGAAGGTCAAGGAGAATCATGGGTTCAATTGCACAATAAGTGTATAGATTGGTTAACAAAACACAAGGGGGTGGGTTATGATATTTCAAAAGAGATCATAACCACACGGCGAGTAACTTGGGTCGGTCCTCTTTACAAAAATATCAACGGGGACTGTATTGTAATTAACTTCAGAAACCCGAGCGCTGCAAAATTCTTGTTGAACAACAACTCTGGTCGACACGGTCCATCTACTGTGGTGACCCCTCTACCGTTAAAATATTTCTACCGTCCTCCCCACAAGATGATGCAACCCCCACCAGTTTTTCCATTACAGAATAGGTTTGGAATATTTCAGGACCTGGATACATTGGACTGACTGCCCTCTGAAAGCACCGAACTGCTTTCCGTGTGCTTTGAGGCAGTTCAGCTAGTGGAAACACCTCCAGAGGCGGCCCCGTTAATATTGGAGATCTCCCCATCTAGTACATTATGCGATCAACAGGGGCATGTTACAATTAAATCCGCTTCAAGAATTAACCAGGGTCCCTGTCTGAGGAATAATAATAATAATCTAAAAATTCTCAGTTGGAACATTGCGGGTCTGAAGACCAAGATGGGAATTCCCTCATGGAGGGACTGTGTCAATTGTTACGACATATTAATGTTTCAAGAAACCTGGTGTGTTGAGGACTTGTTGTTCGAGGGGTACAGTTGCCACAACAAGACTGTTTCGGCCCCTCTGTCTGGCCGTCCTAGTGGAGGATTGTCCATTTGGATAAAAATTTCTGCAGAAGTAAAAATTGACAAACTACAAACTAACTGTCCTAGCTTCATGGCACTCTCATATACCCAGAGGATAAAACTGTGTTTAATCAACTTCTATAACAATGATTTTTTGTCCCAACCTAACCCAAATTTTATTCTTTTATTTGATTTTATTAATGAAATTATGGATGGACAGGTACATGGGAAATTTGATGGCATTTGTTTAGGGGGGGATTTTAACGCACATGTACATTCAAGAAATCCCCCATGTAAAAGAGGTATAGAACTGTTAAATTTTCTTGCTACTAGTGAACTTGTTAATTGCATGGAACATGTAGGTATGGAAAACCGCGCATCCCCATTTCCCACCTTTATTGGACACGGGGGAGGCACAACAATTGACTATGTTTTCGTCTCACCCGCTGTTGCCAAGGCATTAATAAGGGCAGAAGTATTGTGTAAAATTTACAGCGATCATTATCCAATTGCCATCCACTTATCGTTGCCAAGGGGTAAGTGTCCAAGACATGAAATAGGCGCAAGGGGTTTGGAAGTCTCGACAGACAAATTGAGGGTAATCTGGAGGGGAGCAGACAATAAGGGAATCCTGGCAGGAATTTGTAAAAAATACCCAATTTTGATCAAAGATTGTCTTACTACCGAGGACCATGGGGCTAACGTGATTAAATCATTTTCTGAACTCTGTATCGTAATTAAAGGTGAGATTTCCAGACCAGCCTCTAGTAAGGCTAAGGAAACGCCTAGATGGTTTGATGCCCCATGTTCCAAAGCAAATAGGATGCTTAGAGCTGCCTTAAAAGCTGAACCGAGGGATATACCACGAGTAAGGTTGCTCAGAGCAGAGTACAAGCGTGCCTTACGCACCAGATCAAATGAATTACTTAAAACCCACTGGGATTCCCTGGTACGATCTGCTGACCTGAAAGATACCACTGGGTTCTGGAAGGAGGTAAAGGTGATAAGATCTATTGGTTCCCACTTGACCGAAATTAATTGTAACATTACTGGTCCTACCTGGGTTGCACATTTTGGAAAAATCTATGCAACACCAGATAATCCTCCTTTGTTGTTACCCCCCCTACACCCATTGTCTATTTCTGTATCGGAGGTATTTGATGCTATTTTAGAAAGCGCCGGGAATAAAGCACCCGGTTCCGATGGGCTCTCTATAGACCAGTTAAAATGTGAGCCCGATTTTTGGGCCCGTTGCTATGCAATGTTTTTAACAACTTAACAGACGGGCAAATTCCGGAAACATGGTCACGTAGCATTATTGTTCCCATTTTCAAAAAGGGCGATAGGCTGGATCCTGGGTGTTACCGTCCAATTTCCCCAATAGATAACACCTTGAAAGTCTTGGGACGGATCATATTTAAAAGGATTAGAACTTGGACCGATGAGAACAACATCCTACACCCTAGCCAGCTTGGGTTCCGCAGCAGTGTCGGAACGGTGGAACAATGCTTGAACTTGAACCTGATCATGGCAAAATATAACATTGCTAAGAAATCCCCTTTATACTTTGGTTTCATGGACTTGAGCTCGGCTTTTGATTTTGTTAACCGCTCCCGCCTCTGGTCTACCCTTCTTGAATATGGCTTAGATGACCATCTGGTACACTTTTTAGCTTTTTTACACCGTGACCTCAAAGCATGTGTACGTGTGAATCAAATGGGTGAAGTCTCTGATGATATTAGCATTGGTAGGGGGGTCAGACAAGGGTGTGTGCTGGCCCCCCTCCTGTTTATTTTGTATATCAACAAGCTAAGTGGCTCTCTGAGCACCCTAACTAGTGATGTGCCTCACATCAATGGAGTCCCTATACCCACCCTTCTTTATGCAGACGATGCGGTCCTGATGGGCCGCACTCCCAAGGCACTCCGTATTTTAATCTCAGGTTTTGTCCTTTTTATGGCCGACTTAGGCCTAACAACTAATTTTAAAAAATCACTGATCATGAGCTGTGGTCCTAAAAATCACAAAATCCCCCAGATCAATTCAGGGTCAAATGTCTTAAAAAGCACCAGCACTTTCCCCTACCTAGGGCTGCTATTTTCAAACAGCGGTACGTGGCATGCACATGTATCTTACGCCAGGAATAAGTTGGGTAAGGCCATTAACTGTGTAACCTCCTTGAGACAACCCAACCAAGCTGATGTAATAACTTCCCTGGTTAAGATATATCAAACCCAATGTATGCCAACCGGCACTTACGGCGCCGAAGTTTGGGGTTATACCAACTGCTCCCATATTCAAAGAGAAGAAAATAGATTTTGTCGTAAGGTATTGGGGGGGGTTATTTGTTCTCCTAACTATGTATGTCACAACGAATTAAATATTCCTTACATAGAGGATTTCGTGAGATCCAGACCAGCATTATTCTGGATAAAGATATGGAACAACACGGCTGCTACCCTGACCCGTGAAATTATTTTGGATTGCCTAAAGTGTGACAGGGGACACCATATACCATGGTTGAAAGCAGTAAAAGAGTGCCTTGTAAGTGTGGGGTTGGGCTCTCTGTTTACATCACCAAACCTAATAAATCGCTCCCATAAGACCATCACTTTAAGGGCATTGTATGACTTATACAGCGAAGAGCGTGATAGAAAGAACTTGACCAAATGCACTGTTGTAAAATATTTGGCCTATTCTGAACCAAACACTAAAAAACCTGGCCCACCGTACAGATATTTACGCTTGCATCTCGGTAGATGGGTTAGGGGTTTACTGTTTCGTTTCCGAGATGGGAGTATAGTTAATTTACTGAACTTCCCGCTGGGATATAACAAACACCTCAAAACTTTAAATTGCCCTTGTAACCCTGACTTGAAGCAAAATCTTATGCATTTCTTGTTCTTTTGTGGTTTCTACAAAAAGCTCACTGGACATTATCTTATGCCCTATTGCAGAAAAAATGGATTGACCAATTTTAAATCAGCATTTCGGTCCTTCCAAATATTGGGATCAGATGAAGTCATTTTTAGGATGAGTTGTTTTCTCAAAGCTGCTGTTAGATTGAGAATCACTCTTAACACTGAGGCATAACCATTGCACACTGCACTTTCTATTATGCATTTTAGAGAATTTTTTCTGCTTGTTTTATTTCTTTGTAATAAATTTTTTTTTCATGTGTTTGTAGATAAAATTATGATAATGTGCTAGCCATCCTTTTTTAACAATGGTTTTTAAAATTGCGTTCTTAACAGTGTTTTCAAACAGCGTCTTTTAAATAGTGCTGTAAAATATTCTCTCCTTTTAAAAATGTATCTCTATGAAGGGACAAATTTTGTATAGTTGCGAAATTGCAAATGAAATTTGATTATGCTCGTTTGTCCTCGGATTTATTCTCCAACTGTCATTACTGAATTGAATGTTTTAAAATGTATTTTGTCTGTACTTTTATAGATGTTTTTATTCCGAATAAAGATCTTTTGACTTGACTTGACTTGACCTATATCCACCAATTGCCAGATGGACTCAGTGGCATAGAGCAGAGCTGATTCTGTTGAGTATCTGGCTCGAAAGAAAGACTGGGTCTGGTGCAGAAGCTCATGTTCTTCAATGTGGGCCGTTAGTTGTATATTGACCACTTTTTCCGCCACCTTAGCAAAGTATGGTAAAAGAGAGATAGGGCGTAACTTGTCTAAACGCTCTAACCCCAGGTGCGGTTTCTTTGGAAGCGGCAGGACCACAGCTCCCTTCCAACAGCCAGGGACACAACATGTATCAAAAGAGGTCGTCACTAAGTACCTAATAAAAGGCTCTAGTCATTCCAAGCTCCCCATTAACCTTCTTGGGGGAGAAGAACCCTTAGGAGAGCCGGACTTGATACTTCTGCAGATTTTAATCAGTTGTCCCCGGGGGGGCGGGAGGGGGGGATCGAGAATTCCTTCAACCCAGCTCCTTCCACCACAGGTTCTCCATGTGCCATTCCTATCTCACCACCCCTGGCCCCTTCCGGGAAGGTGGAATAAATATGTTCCACCTTTTCGGAGAAGAACTCCGCCATCTGGTTGCAGAGTCCCTCTGAGCCCACCTCTGGTGCTGCTAAGTGGGTGGTGGAGGTCAGCTCCTTGTAAACCTTAAAGAGTTCCCGGGTAGAGTTACTGGCTGAGTCAATTCTCTCTAACAGATGGCCGGCCTTGGCCTTTCTAATAAGTTTATGATAACTTCTAAGTTCCTTTCTATAATGCTCCTTCCCCTGCTTGAGTAATCTGCCCTCCAGATCCTTTCCTGCCGTTTACAAGCGGCTTTAGCAGCTCTTAGGTTCTCCGAGTACCACGGGGCAGATTTCTGGGTACAAAACAGTTTTTTCTTAAGCCATGGGGCCGTACTGTCAAGAGCTTCCGTGATGCGGCGGTCTAAGTATTTACATGCTGATTCCGCATCACTGTCCCCAGGCGGGCCGTCCTTCCCCAGGGCCTTATTAAAAAGCTCCTGCGAAAAGACCCCCATCTCCTACAGACTGCTGTCTTGCTGTCCGGCCCCACCCTCCTCGTCATCGGACGCCTGATTACAAATGGTACCAGGTGATGATCTGTCTAGACGACAGGGAGCTGGGCTTGGACCACATTATCCGCCCAGTTTGCGAACAGAGGGTCCAGAAGGTGTCCCTTTATATGGGTACGGGCCATGGACCTAAGTCCCAGTTGCAAGGTGGTCATTTCCTGACAAAATTCCCTAGCTATAGGGCAGGCACTATCAACCAGGTGAAGGTTAAGGGCCCCAAGTACTAGGAATTTCTCATATCGCAAAGCAGGCTGCGCTACGTAATCCAGAACACTGGCCACAAAGCCCTTTGCGTAGCCTGGAGGTCTATAAATAAGGACCCACTTCAGGATGAAGTTATGGTCCACCTCAAGTGTAAAGGACCCAGCCTCACACTCCCACAGACTTATCTCCTCTAACGTGCAGTGGACATTATGCTTATAAATAATGGCTTTGCCTCCCCCCCTGCCCCCTTTCCTATCTAAATGTCTAATGGCATAGCCCTTGGGGACTGCTTCTATGATATCCGGGGCTGACTCTTCATCTAGCCAGGTCTCAGTAAGGAACAAAATATAATTCTAGCGATTCCTTAAAATTTCTTAATAACGAATCGCAAATTGAGATTTGTTAATAAGGAATACATACCCATTCATTCCTATGGGCTCTGAGACCCATAGGAATGAATGGGAAGATATTCACTATTTGCGATTCAGTATTAAAGAATCGCAAATAGCGGGAGCTATTTCAAGGATGCCAGGGTGTCAAAAGGACACCCTGTTGCACCCCTGAAATGTGCATGCATGCACATGTGGCGCACATACATGCTCTAAGGGCATGAATGTGTGCCACATGGCACTTCAAAAAAAGCAAAAAAATGATTTTTTACAGGAAATCGCTAATTACCACCAACTTGAAGTTGGTGGTAATTAGCGATTCCTTAAGCCTAAAGTGCACTTTCTTTTGTGCTACCAACATTGCATTTAATTAATCACAATTAGTGACTCCTTAAATGCAAGAGCAAAATAATGAATCACAAGCTTTGCGATTCCTTATTTTGCTAGTAGGTTTAAACTCACCTACATTGCTCTCAGTGAAATACCGATTGCAAATGCTGAAATTCTGCAAATTTCAGCGTTAGCGATCAGTATTTGGCCACCTACATCTGGCCTTAGTGCACTATACAAGTCACCATAACATAACATAACATAAGAAACAAGTCTATGGAACACCACCCTACTTGAAAATGTTCAAATTAAATCACATATTGAAAGGATCAATTTTCCTTAGGCTTGATATGTAACACAAATAGAGAATCACAAGTAACTCCACATCTGCAATTAGGGTTAGAGTTTCTAGAGTACTTAGGATGCTGCTGCTCTTGAGAACACAGAGGAAGCCACTAGATAATCAATGGATGACATATAACTATCTGTGTTAAATCATTTGTCAGAGACTTTGTGTAGTATAAATACGTTGTGGGAGCTACAGTGTAACTTTTTGAGCCTGTATAACAATATTTGGAGTGGAGATGTGAATGCATATAAGTGGTTTGGCATGGAGTGCTGTGAATTAAACAAATATTTAAGTTGTTTTCAAGCTGATATAGATAAGGAAGATTTTTATAACTAAAGATGAACCAGTCCTCATTTTTACAGGAACTCAAAGTAATTCTGTGATGCAAAATTATCACTGAATTACATTTAAGCACTACTAAAATAAGACATAACAATGGAGTCAGTGATTCAATCTGTGAAAACTGTGGCAATTACTTAAATTTGGTCAATTTCATAACACAAATAACATCTATATTTTTCTGGTGAAAGGACCATTCAATATTGCATATCCTTTCTAAAATTGGAAGTCTTAGCACAGCAAATTTTCTCTGGGCTGAGGATGTTTTTCCTTATTTCCTATTACACTATACAGGGTCATGGCTTGAGAAAAATGCACAGCAGGCCACTATGAAATCCAAAAAGCTATCATTTATTGTGATAAAATCTAAATTGTGATTTTTGAAATGTCAATTATCACAAACATTATTACCACATATTGGTGATAGGCAGGGAGGAAGCTGAAGATAGTTAAGCTTGATAAATAGAAAAGAATGATCTTTTTTTTATTTTTAATGTCAAATGGACAATGGGAGAGCATTGCATTGGTCGAATTCAGTATCAGGACATTTTTAAAGGTTTTATTCACCATTGAGGGTTTTTTGTTCAGCCCTTGCTTAAAGCTTGCCACGGTCCAATTCCTCTTTGGGTGAACAAAGCAAACACAAGGAGATGATGGACAGAGCGCTGAAACTTTTCAGACACTCACCCCTAGTCTCAGATCTGGGTTGAATCTATCATGGTTCTTTAGCTCAATGCGCCACCCGAGTTCAGACACAGCTATATGCAAATCAGTCTTGACCCTGTGCCTCATGGGAACAGTCCAGCCCGAACTGCCAAGCCAATTCTTTTTCTGCCATTTCATGATGCAGTGCCTTTTGTTGTAGACTGTAAAGTAGACCTACATTTTTTTAAAAAAGTGGTTTTTGTAGAGGGGTGGGTTACAGTTGCTGTAAAATGCATTGATTAAAGCAGTGGGGGCTCAACTGGGTATCTTTTTGGAATTTTCCAGCCAAATCCTTAGGGCCTGATTCACAAAGATAAAAGATAGGACTATCCTTATATTTTATGCGTGGAGACTGTGCAGTCGTAAAGATACTACTTGTTAAATGCCAATGTGAATAGCAATCAATTGTAAACTTACACAAAAGTATAAGTTTCACTTTGTCAGTTAGGCCCTTACATTTTTTCTGCTCTATGATAATGCAAAGTCCTTATAAAAAATCTAAATTTTGCTGAAAAGCATTAAGAAATAATCATGGAAATCCTGGAATCACCATTATTGGGATAATTGATTATTTTGCATTACATATTTGAAAGGATTGAAGTGTTCATGTAAATTATGGCAGATGGTCTGCCAGTCTAGTGCCTCTAACGTCCCTCTGGAATACCACCTGCTATGCAAACAAGCACCATGTTTGATGCAACCACTAAGCAAAGTTTATTGATTTTCAAGGATGAACTACCAAAGTGGTATTTTCTTCATGAAAAACACAAAGTCAGTGACCAGATATGGACATGCATGGAGTACTCTTCCTAAGCATGGGGGCCACTTGGCCACAGCATCTGTCTTCGGAAGGCATTTCTAAGGAAGGCCACCATGCCCTAAATAGGCCCAGATGATTGTCAATATATAATGACTGCCCTTTGGTGGACAGAATATCATGCCAGTGGATTCCTGAAGTAGAACCAGTGAAGATTCAGAAGTTGGAAAATGCAGTGTTTCTCATCCTGTAATGCAGGGGAACCACAAGCTTAGCAAGACCAAAGCACTGCCATTTTACAATGTTGCTCCCACTTCACCAATCTCTTTGTGGATCAATTAGTTATCAATTAGTAGTAGGTTATATACTATTTTTCTGGAATAGCTCTGGACATTATTTTAGGCAAAGATTGTTGGTATAATGAAAGCAAAAACTTGATTGATTTGAGCTGAGATTATTTGAGGTGATACCAGTTGTGAAGAATGGGGTCTGCCTTAATTAGTTTCCCCACTAGGATGTTTGCTTTTGGACTACCTCTGTTGATAGTGAGGCTTGCTAACTGAGATTCACTCACTGGAAGCAAAGGTAAATGATTTTGCCCACCTTTGAAAATAAGGATCACTGCTGCACAGCTAGGATGCAAGTCTCTAGGCAGGTTACACTTAATCAGGTGGGCATATATCAGCAGCGGCTCCTCTGCAATGGCATCTCCCCACTGCCTGTCTCAGAGCCCGCAAATGAAAAATAAAACAATGTCTTTGTTTTATCTTTCATTTTCCGGCTCTGAGCCAGCTTGCATACGGAGCGGAGCTACATGGGGAGGAGGAGTACTATGTGCACTCTTTAACTGCGCATATGTGTTTGGTCGGCCGTCTCAGGCCGACCAAAACAAACATGCTCACTCAGGTTTCTCCAGTCCGACTGCATTGAACAACCAGTGTGGAGAAACCCCCACAGACTCCCTGGTCTTAGCAGAGTGTCTTTCCAGCCCCCTCATACTACTTCTTGTGCTGCTTTCACATAAGAGCAGCGCAGAGATTGCAGGGAGTCCGTGATGTGGCCCCACTGCTTGGTGGGACCAGGAAGGACGGTTGCCGAGCGCGATGCGGGAGGAGGCTCCAGGTAAGTATTTCTTTTGTATTTCTTTTTAATTATTAACCCTGTGTGCTCCCGCTCCCTTGCTCCCCAGCAACCCTTCCACCCGCTCACCACCTCTTTATTGTGGTGGCCGCCAATGGCATATATGTATGCACCTGTGTTTGGACTGACAAGAGGGACTACTACATAACTCAGCCTTAAATACATTGTTTATGGCCTATGCAGGCATTATAATAGTAAGAGGTATTCAATGTTAAATATCACTATTGCTTTTAGACTATAGTGTAAGTCTTTAGTATCTACCTGTAGGTTTATAATTATTTATTGTTCTCACACTGTAGATGGAGCAGCACCAACAAGCAACTTTATATTAACGTAGAGAGAGATTGAACATGTGATTCCCTAGGTCACAAAGATTCAGATTTCAAATGTAATATTCATTTGCACATATTTCCACTCTTGTGTTTGTAATTTTTCAATGAGTCAGCAAATAATTAGATTTGGCCGTTCAACAATTCTAGTGGGCCATATTTATTGCTCTGTTCCCCCTCACAGTAGGCTCATCTGTAGGCAAGGAATCTTGTTCTTGGGTAAGGAACTGTATAGGGCAGACTATACATGGGTTAATTACACACAATCCTCCTGACAAGCATGAGCATGCCCTTTCTAGTGAAACAATGGACTTCTTTCTCTCCATAAGACCTATTTGAAGTTTTTTGAAAGGAACAGGTTTGGCATTAGCAGTTGGGGTGGGGTTAAAGCTGTCAGAGGCATTTGACCATTGACCACTTAATTCACCATATTGAAATGTCCTAGAATGCTGTACAGGGGGATGGGACAGGAGTGAACAATTATATGTCACCTTGAATTGGGAAGGAGTATCCATTTCCTGAAACTTTCCACCATCACTATAACAAATCCTGCACAGGGGCGAGGCTAAGAAGCACTGAAATCTGCAAATAGCAAGTCGGGGAAGGACATTTGTGGATGAATCACTGTCTTGAATGAAGGGCTACTCTGCTTTTGTATTGACTTTGACTCTGTCTGCCTTTGATTTTATGGCCATTGACATCCACAGAAAAATATTTGTGACAGAACATAGGAGGTAAGAATATTAATCACTTGGGTACCTTATTACTGAGGGGAGTCTTGGGTATAGTGCCTGTAGAAAGGAGTGGCTTTGGACAAGGGTTTACCGGTTCAGACGAATTTCGAGAAACCGGGCTACCAGCAAGTAATTTGTCTCTTGATGATATAGATATAGGTTTCACTAACCTTCCCGGGCCCATTGGTTTCTCACTTGCATAATATGTTTTTGTTCTGAATTTCTTGGAGGCTTTTGAGCGTCCCCCTTCTGACCGCTACCCACTCTTTTTCTTTTAACAGGAGCTGTGTTAGGCCCTATAACGGTCACTAACTCTGGCAGCACTAAAGTACACAGGGGGGCGTAGTTTTACAGGTACATTTGTATTCCCTGTTTGAGGTGACCGCCTGCCATGGAATCAGGGGATCCAAGTGAATTAGATGCCCCTGCACAACGGACTTCTCGAGGTTAACCCCTGAGCTACATGAACTAATCAATACATTGCCGAGTGTGTCGCCTTTAGTGCGCTATTCTACATTTACTGGGGAGGCGACCAAAGCTAGTGGCCCCAAGGAAGAACGCTTACGGTTTAGTGGTTCAGTGGAAAGGCGTCGCTCAGTAATGGCAATTTCATGTTCAAGAACCGAGTATGCTCAGGTAATAAACTGATCTAACGTGCCACTCAAATCGCTCAACACCACTCTACAAAAAACCCAAATGTGGCTGGCCGAAAACCATCTGAAACTTAACTCACTCAAAACGGAATTCCTCTTAATCACCCCCCCCCCCCCGAACAAAACTCACACGATCCTTGACTGGATGAAGCACCTCACAGCTCTTAATGGACAACCGCTCATAGTCGACTCAGCAAAATTTCTAGGGATAACGCTAGACAAGAACTTAAAGATGCAGAAACACATTAGCGCCTCAACAAAAGGAGCCAACTTCAACCTTAAGACCCTGCGAAGACTGAAACCCTTTCTGCCGGCACACGATTTCAAACAAGCAGTTCAAGCCCTAGTAATTCCTCACGTGGAATATGGTGCAGTAACACTATGCGGCCTTCCTAATTCGACTGCTCCTCTAAGAGCTACGATCAACTCAGCTGCAAGACTCATCACAGGTTCTAAGAGAAACACTCACATTTACCCAGACCTGGGAACACTCAACTGGCTACTGTTTGAAGCCAGAATTCACCTAAAAATCGCTTGCATGATACACAAGGCCCTCTACCACAACGACCCACAATACCAAGCTAAGAAACTGGTGCTCTCTGCGGGCAGCAGAGCCTCCAGGAGTGCCAAGACTCTTCTCCTACAACCTCAATGATTTGCCAAGAAAAAAATGTGTAACCAGTCCTTCTCGGGTATGGCTCTGAGGATATGGAACGCCTTACCCATTGCAACAAGAATGAACCCTTCACTGCCTCCTTCAAAAGAGAAGTGAACACCATCCTAATGGCTAAATTCACTTGATCTCTATGTCTATCCATCGTTATTCTTTTTTCCTATTCTGTTGTTCTTCGTATATTATATTTTGCCTTCTAATTATGAACTGTAAGGCGCTCTGATACTCGCAAGAGTCTTGTTCGCGCTATATAAAAGCTTCAAAATAAATAAATTAATAAATTCAAACAGCGGTGTGTCCACTTTTTAAGTTTTTTTTATTAGAGGCAGTAGCAAACATATTCTTTCAATTTTCCGACACTTTCCCTACTGTTGCTTATGTTGGAGTGGGGGTAGTATATGCAACCCCTCCAAGGTCCAACACTGTCACTACAGTTGCTTGTGTTGGAATGGGAATAGTAAATGTAACCCCTCCCACGTCCAACGCATTCCCTACTGTTGCTCGGATTGGAGTGAAAACAGTAACTCTGACCCCTCTGAAGTCGAACACTTTCCCTACTGTTGCTTAGGGTGGAGTTGAATTAGCAAATCATGCTCCTCTATAGTCCAAATCTTTCCATACCAATGCTCAGCTTGGAGAGGGAATAGGAAATTGCACCCCTTTAAATTCCAATGCTTTCCCTCCTGGTACTCAGGTTGGCGTGAGAATAGTAAATCTGCCCACTTCAAAGCTAAACATTTTCCTCAGTTTTGCTCAGGAAAGATAGAACAATATTTCTGACCCCTCCAAAGTCCAACATTTTCTCTGCTACTGTTTAAGCTGAAGTAGGAATAGTAAATGTGACCCCCTCTAAAGTCCATATCTTTTTCTACTGTTTCTTACTTTGTAGTGCGAGTAGTGATTTGAACCCCAACAAGTCAATTTGAATAATTTATTTTTGTGATCCCATTTTAAAAAGTATATATTATTTTATAAATGTGTGTTTTTAATTTTCAAAGTAATATTTTGAATAAATTATGTTTCAGCTGTGATAATTTTGTTTTGTATGTTTATTTGAAACATTTTATATGGTACGTTTTTAAATATAGGTTATTTTTATTTATTTTAATTTTATAAATATTACTTATTTCAAAATTGTATTTATTCATTGATTATGTTCATTTTGAATGTATGACTTTTCATTTAAGTTTGCATGGTATAAAAGGTCATTTTATATTTTTTATCTTGTTAGTATTTTTGGAATGAAGTATATTTTCAAGTAGACATATTTTTGCAAAACTATAAGAAAATGTATATACTATCCTATTCTGGTGGGCCTGATTACAGGTTTTGAGGATGAGATGCTCCGTCACAAAGGTGATGGATAACCTGTCCACAAAATTACAAGTTTCATTGGATATAATGAATTTGTAATTTGGCGGAAGGGATATCCATCACGTTTATGATGGAGTAACCCTGTCCCCCAAACTCGTAATGAGGCATTCATCTATATTTTTTTTGCAATATTTTTGCTTTTGATATTTTTGCCTTCACTATTATATCATACAACCCTGAAGGAGAGTAGAGGGCTGTAGTTTTGTGGTTTCTCAGGACAAATGACGGAAGGGTTCCACTGGAGCATATGTAGACTGGTCTGGTGCATAGTGATCCCTAAAGGGTGACCCCGTGAATCCTGCTGGACACCCATGTGCCCTGTAAGTCTCCAGGATGCTGTTGGGCTTTGGGCATGCATGCAGTGAGTGTAACCTACCTTGAGGACCACAGTTTGGTACCAAGGAAGACCAAGGTGCAAGGAGATGTTCAAGACACTCAGGTTGAGGGGCAGGCCCTGTGTGCTACCACTGAGCCTTCAGAACGGACTGTGAGATGTTAGGGGAAAGGAGGGAAGTTCTGTGCTCTCCATCACAGGACAGTAATTGCTTATATACTCAGCTGCTTAAAAGTATTAATATATAGAGGACATAGGCATAACAACCAAAACCCATCAAAATCAGTCCACTGGGATTGGAGAAAACAGAATTTCTTTGGGCCCTTCCTTTTGGTTCTCTGCGCTAGATCCCTGAGATTGCTAGGCCATAACATATGTCCAGTGTTTCAGACTTCATTCATTTGGCCCCAGGAGAAGACAAGTACTCTAGGGAAGTAGTGCACATGATTTCCCTTATCCACAACCCCAGGGAGGAATGGGACCCTCAGGGGTAGGAGGAAAACTTAAGAGCCCATCACTACTTACCATCAACACTTCTATCAGCCTTGAAAAGTCCACCACCACTACATACTTACAAGCACTACCATATTCCCTTCAGGAAGGCTCAAAGGGACGGGTAGGGATCTGGGAGCACCGGGGTGGGTTTCTCTCTACCTGTGTCCTCATCTGTGGAGAGTAGGATGCACACTTCTGGCATTATCTTGCTTTCCCTCTACCAAGGCAGGTGGCAGAAGGAGAGAACTGCCTCCTTTGCCATAAAACATATGCTACTGTGCCAGGCCAGGTCAGGTCAGGCCAAGCAATCTTGGGCTCCTATGAGCCCTTGTCATGCTGAGACCCTGGCACATCACAGGGAGGGCACCCAGATCAAAACAAAAACATTAAAAGCCCCAAGAGCACATTTTGAAAATAAAAACGAAAACGTAAAAAATTGCATGGTCTACTGTTCCATCAAAAAGCACCACTGCCGGCCAGGACCAACTAAAGTAAAGGCTTTGCCCTAAAGGTTCTGGGATGCATCAAACATTTCCAGACTCGGTTTTATGCCCTTGGAAGTCAGAGGGACCACATGAAGATAGGTGAAAGCCCTGTGAAAAAGACTGGAATATTTCCCTAATTTTCCTAGGTAGATAAATGTATTATGCTGTGAGACATTTTCAATTACTTTTGAAGATGGGACTTTTTGTTGTATTGTTTTTAGGTGCATGGACATTTGTTTCTTGGTTTTGTGATTGTTTTGCAGCAAGTGTGATGCTTACACATATGCACTATACAGGACTAAGTGATAATGTTTTATAGTTATGAAAGTGAATCATTGTACATATGTTTCAAAATTACTTCCTTTCATCTAGTATCTCGTCCACCAATACCAATCTTCAAATTCCTGTTTTATCAATTGTGGATGAGGCATTTAAGTAGGCATTGCACAGGGCCCATATAAGAAAGGTTGTTTTATATAATGGGTTTATTTTTTCCATAATTATTGTGATGAAACCTTGACAAAGCTTGTAGGCCTTACTTTTTATAAACCTCACCCAGTATGTTGTAAGAGACTCCTGGGGAATATTGTTATTTTACAGTCAAGTCTTATGGGTATGCACATCTTTAGAGGTGCCTCCAGTCCAAGTGATACAGAGTATATTTAGCTGGTTACCTGATATTTTTTAACTTTATTTTGTGTGCATTATTTGTTGGTTGTGAAGTCCTTTAGCGGTTGGTACCATCAGCCTTTACACATGACAATCTGTACATATATGTTAATGTGTGCATAGTATTCATTAGTGTGTGATAAAGTACGTTTCCTTTTTATAAATACACTGACTAGACAGCAATTTATTAAGTGATATTTGTTGAGTTGCTGAGTTCTGACTGCTGAGTCTTTAGCTTACTGCATCTTCCCTGAGTAAAACTTGGATTGCTCTGCCTGCTACTCTTAAAGTCAAGTTTTAAAAAGGGGCACTTATCTCCCAGTTAAGGGGTCTGCGGGACAACTGTGTTGAAGAACCTAGTTATTACAAGTTGAGTCCAGTAACCTCAGCATGCCCTGGAACCCTCTGACTCAAATTTCTGAGACCAGTAATTTTTATTCTTTACTGCAGCAATCAGATATGAAGACTCACAATGAAATCATTGGATTTGAAATAGATAGTAGCCCTCTTTCAAAAATGTCTGAGGCCTCGTTTAAAGTATGGTGGGTCTGGGTGAGGGTCAGTCATTACCTTCGCCACTCTAGTAGAAATGCCACCGACCATATTTAGAGATATCTGCTGCCTGTGGAGAGATGTCTGTGCTTCAGTGGAGCCGGTGCCATGGTGGTACCTCTAAAGGCACTTAAAGTTTGCTGAGCAGCTTCCATTTTTCAGGCAGCCACTGTTGGAGTGTAGTTGGGAGTTTGTTTTTTAAAAAGCAAAAAAATAATGAATTTGTCAACCTGGGAGGTTTCTACTGTGCAGTTTTAACTTTTTTTCCGTTCAGGACCGCTTGGGTCAGACCGTCCACTCTAAATAGTGCAGATGGTCTGATCCACCGACACGAATGGCCCCAACTCCATCAAGCTGTTAACATAAGGTTTACAATAATATTAATAATAATAATAGTAGAATGTTATCCATTAATTAAAAAAATATATAATCGCATATAAATAGAAATACAATAAAGGGGCCCAATTCACAAAAGTAATCTGAGACAAAATCCTAACTTTATGACTTTCAGCATTCATAAAAGGCATTTAGGAGTAGTAAAGTTAGGATTCTTAACTTAACTACATATAAACTGAGAAAAATCCTAACTTTATGACTTTTGGTATTCACAAAAGGCATTTAGAAGTAGTAAAGTTAGGATTCCTAACTTTACTATTCCTAAATGCCTTTTGTGAATATGGAAAGTCGTAAAGTTAGGATTTTGTCTCAGATAACTTTTGTGAATCAGGCTGATGTGTTTTTCATTAATTTGAATACAATTAATGTGGAAATTATTTTTGTCTTTTCTTAGTCAAATGTGGTGAACTGTTCAATTCTTGCTTCTATTGCTATTGTGATGTTAATTATTTAATAGGTATTTTTATGTAATGTTATTTTTATTGTAAGTTTTATTATATTATAAGAGAATGTTTCTTAAATGAAAATCTTTTTAATACCAACTTAAAACCAAGTTTATGTGTAATACATTGAGCTTTGAATAGGGTGAATGATTGACCATACTTTTGTCGGAACCATTTAAGAATGTATTACTCCTTTCTGGTACCTCTGTTGTGTAAGGTGGTTGAGTGGCTAGGCACATTTAAATATGGTTTAGCTACAGTAAAGCAAAACACTTGAGAAGTGGGTAAACATTTCCAAAATACACCATTTATTAAGCTTGTATTATAACGTACTAAGTTCAAATTTTGTTCCAAGGGAGATTTAGATTTTGAATAAACATATTCAAAATAATAAAGAATTTGTTTGTCAATTTATTTGAAAAAGTCAGACTTTCCAAGCAATGACAACCAAAATCTCAATCAACAACACACATGGAAAATTATCTTCAACTGTTTAATTCAATTTAAGTCAATATGAACATCTGTCACATATAGGTCTCTTAGGTTTATGGGAAAAGCATGCAAAATCATAAATGTGCCAGCACAAGGCTGTGTAGCTCGTTGTCTGGGGTGTCAAGTCAAATCACAAGTATATGTGGCTAAACTACACATGGTAGCTTGTACATAAGCAAAACGCTTAAGTGTGTTTCATGGAAAAACTATTTAGCTGTAAAGATAATCTATATCAAGAAAAGAAAGTCCAGATTTAAAATACCGCAAAAGATACTCATTAATTTCAAAGCAATTGGTGAAGCCCATATGGAAATTAATTAGGTCACATTATTCAATGATAGTTACATTGTAAAGATAATTGGTAAATGAAATTCAAATATACCAGCACCAAATCAGAGTAAATATGCTCAATATAAGATGTCAATATTAGATATGGTTGAGAATAATAACTTAAAAAAATTATAATGCAAATACAGTGGTCAGTAATTCATCTTTCAGCCAATCACTTCTTGACTCAGGTGCCCTCATCTCACTGGCTCTCTTCTAATGCATGAGGGGCTATTTTACATCTAAAAAGAACACTTAGTATCACACATTTGTCACTTTCAGTTCTTATATCTGCATTGTGTTTCAATTTGTTTACTGGAGGAAGAATGTTTTAGTCCTTTTGCCAGAACTTGAGTTGAACCATGATTACATTCTGCAACTAACCACACGGTAGATGCAGAGAATTAAACAAGCATGCTTCCTACATCAAACATTGCATCTAATTAAAAAATTACATTTACCATTCGGGGGAAACAGATGAATAAGAATAATTGCAGTCAGTTTTACAATACTGTAGTTATACTATGAAATGGTTTTAGTGTCCGTCTGAAATTGGTTTCAGTGACCTCCACAGGAGTCAGCACAAGTCGTGCTCACAACGAGACTGCAGCAGGTCTCGCACACTCCCGGGGACCCATTGAGGCACCTAATTGTATCACAGAAGGTACTTACAAGACCTTACTAAGACTAAGATTAATATATCTTATTCTTTCACGTTGTTCCCTGAAAATAAAATATTTTTCTAGGATTACACTTCCTGAGACACCCACGATCTCTGATCACACTGCACACTGGTCCTGAAGAAAGCCCACCTGACACATCTGTGCAAACAAGGGCTGAAACATCTCGACCATTTTAAGTATACCATCTCATTACAGTGCGTGAGAGCCCTAAACACTCTTAGATATGCACACCATATTTTTTTAACACCTATCTCGAATCCAGACCTAATAAAATCCGATTTTGGCTGTACGAGGTTTTTATACAGTTTGCCCCTTCAACACATCCCTTATCACTACTATTTTAACCAGGGGTACTCCTCCGGGTGGAGGTTGCATAATCACTAACCCGATGATGATGCAAACACGTTTTCAATTGGCGGAGAACCAAGATATACCGCCCATACCATCTTAAAGACACATGTATGAGGGTTTTTAATTGGGACACGTCGAAATATTGCATACCCAGGTTATGCAGGACAATTGATCCTTTCCCCATTTGTTTTTTCGCATATTTAGTTCCTATTTAGCCAGTAAAGGTTGGCAAATATCTCAATTGTCAATCTTCAAGAAATATGTGAACTTTAACATTTTGGAAACGTTTTCCAGGACTAGTTATTTTATACTCTGCCTATTGAGCAGCACTTTCTAAGATATGCCCTTTAATGCTATATGTAAACCCCTCACAAACACATAGTGATACTTTAGCCATATTGAAAGCCAGGGAGGGCTGGGGACCATGTCACATTAAGTGAGCACTGGAAGTGACAATTTAAAAACTTGCCTCTGCTCCAGTTCTGAGATGGCCGATCGTTGAAATAGCTGAAGAGGTGGAACAATGCTATTTTGTCACCTTAAACAGTGGAAAATGGGTGCTTGTCACCAGAAATTGAAGGGCATGGTGATCCTTTACTGGAAATGTTAGCATTTTCTGAATTATTCAAAGGTAAGCCACAGAACATAACACAATAACATACACAAAGCAACATAACAATAATAAAACATAACAGGACACAACACAACAGACTTGTCAAAACAGAAAGGCACAACATTTCCATAGTACCGCAGGTAACACAACAAAATCACATTGTTGGAAGGCAAAAAAACATTTAAAACTTGCAGCACAAAAAAACTGAACACATCACAGCAACATTTCGCACAGCAAAAACACAACAAAAAAGAAAGCAACATATCAACACACAATTCAAACATAATGGCACAAGACAGCCACACAGCCAAAACATAAGGTAACTGAACAATCACACATTACAAAATCATCACATTTGAAAAATGCAGCACCAAAACACAGCCAAACAAAAACCCACAGAACACATTATCACTGCACAATCAATGTTCATAAACATTTTTGTCACACATTACCACCTACAGAAGCTTGCTTTTATAATACGGTAGTAACAGGTGTTTGCAGCAAGTACTCTTTACATACCAACAAGGACATCAAATAGCGTCAGTCAAAAATGTTTTGTGATCCTGCCCTGGGTACTTAAATGAGAAGAAATGTCCAGCTCAGCTTACCAAGGACTGCCACTTGTCAGTACTATCAGTACTATCAGTGTATTCATTATGAATAGTTATAAAATAAATATAATAATTGAAATGTACCTTATGCATGTCCCAATGCCTATCACCTTCTGTACATGTATGCATAGTGCACGCATCATTCACAAGTTAAACATTCATCCCAACATCCCCACACAAAACAACATGAGGAATAGTCGCTTTGACTAACTTCTGTGATTATTGCAGCAATAGGTTTCCTTTCAGCTAGTCTGCATGATTTACTTCATGGGTAAACAAACTCAACACATGAATCTCATCAGTTGTGTTCCTATATAATGAAGTAATTTAATGAAGTATCACACACCTACAGTGACAGATTACAACAGCAAAATAGAATTTGATGAAAGCTAGCTGACTGGTTTTGAAAATATGTGTGCATTCCCTCTATTATCTGTATTACTTAGCAAACAACAGCAATACATTGTATCACTAATATTTTTGTTGGTATTATTATTATGATTATTATTATTATTATTATTATTAGTAGTAGTAGTAGTAGTAGTAGTAGCAGTATTAGTAGTATTAGTAGTACGAGTAGCAGTAGTAGTAGTCACATATGGAGGTATTGTAATTTGTAACAAGACTGCTGGCAACGTTTGTAATTCTGAACACTCATTTTAACAAATTCATGATAAGCTGGCAAGCTCACTTGTAATAGAGGAAATTACATTGCCAGTGAGTTAAGCTCCTTATTAGGAATTTACCAAATTCCCAGATTTCCCATCTGCTGTATTACCTATAGAACTATAGATGGGCAACAGTGAAATATGGAGATATTTTTCACTGAGGGGTTCAGAGTGACATCAAATAGACAGCCCACAAATTAATCTGCCCCTGCTTTCAACTGCTACACAGGGGCAGAAGAGTAATGTGGGGAGCCACACATAATATGGCCAACCACACTGACCTAAATATAAAAACTCTTTACCTGTCATCCTTAACCAACCCCATCACATTCCTTGCCTTCTTTTCTCTTCCTGCAAATTTGCTTTTTGCTTTCAGTTAAAGGAGACAAGCAGTGCTGGTCCCACAGGCTCTCATTGTCTGCTTGGCCTTGTCAGACTGACCTAGAAGGACTTTATGACGTAGCCTCAGTGTATAACACGATTTGTTACATCATAGCAGTTATTTTTCTGAGTTATAACGTGATGTAAATGAATAAGGGTTCCAATGAAAGCCATGCATAACAAGTGCATTATATTAACCCGTTCTATGCTCATGACGGAGCCGCTCCGTCATGAGCCTCGTTTGAGCTGTGCTCATGACGGAGCGGTTCCGTCATGGCCCGCTCGGCGCGCCCGCGCGGCACGAATTATGCGCTTGCGCTGAGCGTTCCATTGAGCGGGCGCGTTCGAGACGGAACCGCTCCGTCACAAGCACAGCTCAACCGTGGCTCGTGCCGCTCGACCCCCCCGCCCCCTTAGCGCTGCGGCGGAATTCCCGCCGCAGCGAAGGGGTTACTTGGCACATGTAATGCGGAGTACTGAACATTCATCATGAATGTTGCAAAGAACCCAATCCTCTAAACTATAAACAAGAGCCTGAGTATGTAACATGTGACTTTATTTTTTGAAATAAGTTTACTTGAAAGAATGTTGACATGTTTTGTACACAATTACTGCATTAAGGAAAATGTCTTCCTCTAGAGCCCTGGAATGCAGAACAACATAAAGAGCTTTAAAAACTGAGCAAGCGCCAACCGAAATTCCTCTTTTAATGTTTCCTGCTTTTCATTAGGTTTGTAGACGGTACTCTTGATTCAATGTTTAACGTTTTCTATCTAACAAACAACAAAGATGAAGAGTCTGGCACAATATGTTTCTAGTATAACTAGGGGATAACAATATTGATGAACGCAGCAAGGAGGATTCTGTATGCAATTCTGCATCACATTTTTTTATGTACTGGTGTACAAGTGTTTCTCTCTATAATAACAATTACCCACAGAAACAAATGCCGATCTTAAAATTTGTGTGCAATTCACAAGTATTGTGCAAATTATGCATCAAAATAGTTTTTACTGGATGTTTTTCCCCAGTTTAAACCAGGTGTAATCTGACATGAGACATATCATAAATGCACTTGCGAACCTCAGATGGGTTGTAACTGACTCTGTAAGCATGTTGTCTTCCATCCGACATGCGTAAAGCAAAATCTAGTAGGAAGCTGAACACTCAATGAATACCGAACCTGAGTAGCTGGTATATGCTGGGTGTTATACCTAACAGCCTTAAGGTGGTCTTACCCCCACCTTTTTGCCTACCTCCTCCACTTGTATCACCTCGTTTTTGCTGGCTTTTGGACCCTGTGTAGTTTACCACTGCTAACCAGTGCTAAAACGTGTGCTTTCTCCCCTAAATATGGTAATATTGTCTCAGCCCCATTTGGCATTTTAAATTTTCTTTGAAGTACCTAACAAAGCGCACTACATGTGTCCAGTGCCTCTAAATGAAATGATACTAGTGGATCTGCAGCCCTTGTTGTGGCACCCACTTAAGTAGCCCTCTAACCTCGTCTCAGGCCTACCATTTCAGAGCCTACGTGTGCCGTTTACACTGCCATCTTGACCTGGCAAAATACACTTTTTGCCAATCCCAAACCTTCCCTTTGTATACAAATTTCACCTCTTATGTAGGTCGAGGACAATCCAGAGGGTAGAGTGTGATGTGTACATGTCCAGGTAGTCAACAACTCTCAAATCTCTTTTTCTCTACTGCGAGGTTTATCTCTGATCTCTTCCATAGGATAACATTGGGATTGCCTTATTACTTTTTTAAGTATATTTTTAAATTATGAAGAGGTGGATATTTAAAATGTGGTGACTTTGGAACCACAATTTAAAATCACAACTCATGGTGAAGTCGAATTAAAAATAACAATTCTGAAAATGCCACTGTCATAAGGGTTGCATGTTCTTACTTTAGCCATTTGGTGCCTGCTGCCTGTCTCTGATACATGCCTGGGGAAAGTGACAGCTTGTCTTTGTGTATCCCCTAAACGGCCACACAAAATGCGAGTTTAGGTGTCACTTGATGACCCATCCTCACAGCATTGGGGAGAGGTACTGGACCCCACCTCACTTACACCTGAAAAGGCTGTGTCCTGTCCCCACACAAAGAGGCTGCATGCTGGTTGTAGTCAGTCTGGAGCCAGGGCACGAAGGGAGGACCTCTGTGCACTCAATATTGGTTATATAGTTCTTCAGCCAAATAAGCTGCGCTTTAAGACACTACACTGAAGACCCTCCAATGTCCTCTCCCTCTGTGGCTAGACAAGCAGTCTTCCAAACCCTGTTGGCCATTCACCTTTTTTCAAAGGAGTGGGCAACACCAATAAATACAGTCTTTAGAAACCCAGTTCTTTAGGACTGATTTACTGGTCTTGCGATGGTCTGCATAGATGGCATCTTAATGTATTCCAATACCCCGGAGCATGACCATGATCAAAAATTACTGGTTCTGACAAAATTCAAAGAACACATTTGTGTGCCAAGATGTACACATTGCACTGTCTTATTGTTACTCTAGAGTGCTCAGGGTTTGTGATCTTTTTGAATAGAATCTACAAAAGTCCACCCAAAGTCAACAGTGTAGTGGAGTACCTCAAGCTCCCACCAAGCAGTGTTGTAATTAATGATGTCTATCAGTTGTCACCAGTCCTAGATAATGTCCAAGAACTACTCATGAGTGATATAATATGTGAGGTCATAAGGAGTGCATGGCGATGCTGCGAGATATAGTTACTTCAGTTAACTGTAACTGGCGATTTTCATTGTTTTTTTAGTTTAAAATGGTACATTTAAACTGAATTTGTAACCTAGCTATAAGATCACTTTATCCTTTGTAACATAAAGTAAGATTTTTTTACCAGACATACCGAGCGGGAACATGGCGGCCAGCTAGCTAGCAGGTCGCGGGTCACTCGTCCTCCAGGCCTACGCTATGAGATTACTGTAATACCCCGCGTTTGAAAGTCTGCCATAATAACCCCTGAAAAAGTTTTTATTTCTATTTCTGGAATTTGATTAATGGTGGGCGTACCTCATCGTCTTCTGTCCACTCTCCTCTGAGCGGCCGGCAGCCCGGAATCTCGGCGTTCATTGGAGGGTTTTCCCGCTAGCGTGCTGAGCGTGGTCAGCTGACTCTCCTTTCTCTCTCTCCAGTGTCTGTTCTGGGCGATCCCTGTTACGGGGAGGAGCCGCTGCATTGCAGTCAGCTCTGCGGCCCAGCCCGGCCCGGCTGCCAGCTTGTGGATTCAGCTGGGGGGTTAGGAGGGAGTGAGAGAGTGAGGTCTTGGAAACTGGGACGCTGGAGCTGGGCTCAGCTTCTTGAGACACGGTAAGAGCTAGGGGGGAGGGGGCTATAACTCACAGCCAATGACTGATCATAAACTGCTTTTTCAGCCCCTGAATGCACTGCAATATACAATTCCCACTACTCAGGGTGGCAGGGGCACTCGCTGAGCACCATCGTGCCTGGCTTCTCTATGATCGCTTGTCCATTCCCTGTTTATCCCTCATATCAAGAGAAAGCAGGAGGAGTCTCTTTGGTGCAGATTTCCATGCCATTGTGACCCTGATGCCGAGTTTAGAGATATTCCCGGAGTTCCAGGAATAGGCCTTCTGGCGCAATATCATGCCAAACGCTCTGGCAAACTACTCAGGGTGAATAAGGCAAGGAATGAGAGCGCCCTCTGCCCTATGGAGCTAGCGGTACAGCAACTGGCCAGTCTGAAGGTAGAGTGGTCCAGCCTATTGAAGGAGGCTTGACCAAGTCAAATAAACCAGAGGTGTCTCGAGGTAAGCGATATAAATTAAGATCACGCACCCTTTTAGGTGGGGAGCCCTTTGCAGAACAGCACGAGCAAGCCTGTCAAGCTGCAGGTACTTCAGTAACAACACTAATAAATCATAGGCAAAGTAAGGTGTTTAGTAAACCTGGGAAGCCTGAGAAATCCACCCCTGTGAAGAGCAAGAAGAAAAATAAGAATCAGCACTTAGTTAATGTGACTCCTTCCCTTAGGTCATATTTTATGGCTAATACTCACAACACTGGGAAATCAGCAATTCAGGCAGGGTCTGTGCCAGTGTCAGGCGAGACTCAGGAGACCCAGGAGTTAATGGCCGCAATCCCTCTTTCTAACCGACTTACCCCAGTAAGTGAGACTACCTGGCCTCTCCGGAAGAATGTCGCGATCAGATCGAACTAGATGAGCCAGGGGATATGCCCCTGACTCCAGCAGTACAAAGCCCAGACTCTTTATATGGGATGTTGAGGCAGCTATCAGTGGAGTTTGGGACATGATTTTCTACTTCTGAATCTAATCAAAAGAAGATTCAAGACACTTGTACAAGCTTAGAGGAAAATCTATTAGCGCTGACGCACCGGATGGAGATCCTAGAGAGCAAGGTTGATGAATTGGGTCTAGAGGGCAAAACAATTCTTATGACGTGCGTAGGCTGAAGGATAAGGAGCGGAATTTAACAAAGAGGCTGGAGAGACTTTAAAACATCTCGAGTAGGAATAACATTAGGGTTTTAGACCTAAAAGAAGGTATTGGAGGGGATAACCTAAAGGCCTACGTTATAGATCTTTTGATTAAAGCCTTCCCCCAGATCGCAACAGCTAATATTTGGGAAACTGAAATCCAGAGAATCCACAGGGATCCATTTAAGATGAATCATGCCCAAAAAAAGCCCAGGAAAATGTCTATATTCAATCTTACCTGCTAAAGGAGCAACTATTGGGGGCAGCTCTTAAACTTAAATCTATCCATGTTCAGGTAGTCTCTTTCAGAATCCGGTCTGATATTTCCCGGGTCACAGAAGAAAGAAGATGGGAACTGGGCAAGAGAATGGACCCACCTAGGGACCAGAGAGCTCAAGTCCAGTTGCAATTTCCCACCTTTCTAAAAGTTATCTGGGTCAAAAAGATGTATAATTTTAGATCCCCAGAGGAGTAGACAGTTTCCTGGCACAGACCAAAGCCAGCTAAATCAAATTAAACAAAGGTAAAGCTTACAGCTCAGGGGGGTTTTGGTACTAATTATTTCTAAATATCACTTTTTTTGTTGTTTTTCTGTTCTGTTCTTGGAGGCTGGAGAGTGTGTGAGTTCTGTCCTGAGGCGGAAGCTGGGACTGCTTGATTTGACTGCAATTACGCCGTATTTTTAAACAAACTGCATGTATTTCTTATGATTTGCACTTTGACAGGATTTTAACTTGTGACCATTAAGAAACGAATTGCCTTCATTACTTACTGGCTTATGCCCTTAGCCCACTGCAGCCGATTAAACTCTGCGTGGGTTCGACTAGGTTCCTTGGCGCCCGCCATCTTAGTGGGGAAATTCAGCGAGCAGTCTAGTGCTCTGCCCCTCGCGCATCTGACACTAAAAACCTATGATTCACTCGCACCACTGATTGAGAGTGTGTGAGCTCTGTCCTGAGGCGGAAGCCGGGACTGCTTGATTTGACTGCAATTACGCCGTATTATTAAACAAACTGCACGTATTTCTTATGATTTGCACTTTGACAGGATTTTAACTTGTGACCATTAAGAAACGAATTGCCTTCATTACTTACTGGCTTATGCCCTTAGCCCACCGCAGCCGATTAAACGCTGCGTGGGTTCGACTAGGTTCCTTGGCGCCCGCCATCTTAGTGGGGAAATTCAGCGAGCAGTCTAGTGCTCTGCCCCTCACGCATCAGACACTAAAAACCTATGATTCACTCGCACCACTGATTGAGAGTGTGTGAGTTCTGTCCTGAGGCGGAAGCCGGGACTGCTTGATTTGACTGCAATTACGCCGTAGTATTAAACAAACTGCACGTATTTCTTATGATTTGCACTTTGACAGGATTTTAACTTGTGACCATTAAGAAACGAATTGCCTTCATTAATTACTGGCTTATGCCCTTAGCCCACCGCAGCCGATTAAACGCTGCGTGGGTTCGACTAGGTTCCTTGGCGCCCGCCATCTTAGTGGGGAAATTCAGCGAGCGCTCTAGTGCTCGGCCCCTCGCGCATCAGACACTATAAAATGGCCCCCCCCTCACAGGGAGCGCAGCGGACAGGCACAGCGGGCGCGCCGACAGCGCGCCGAAGGCGCGCCTAAGGCAAGCCCATATGCGCCCGTCCGCGCCAGTACGGGGCAAGGGACACCATACTCTGCGCATTTATTGAAATATACCGCAGCAGACCTATGCCATCTGCATGAAGCTTTCCAATTACCTGATAAAATCACTAGGAACCGCCTTGATAGACTTGGTCTCCTGCAGCAACGTGATAGATTCCCGGAAATACAATGTATTCAAAGGAACAATAAGGTAACTACTCCCCACAACCATATGAACTTTTGTGTGTTCTATTTAAATACACGCTCCTTAATTAAACACCAATTGGAGATTTTTACACTACTCTCCTCTGACTCACCTGATATACTGTTTCTCACGGAAACATGGATAACCCCTGATTCTGCTCCTGACATGCTGGCTGCTATCCCCAAAGACTACTACATACTCCATACCGACCGCCCATCAGGAAAAGCTGGAGGAGGAGTGGCCGCTATTATTCGTCGTCAACACCAATTTACAGCGATCGACTCTCTTAATCTAGCCGTCGCAGACAACTTAGTGATTAAACTTGACTCAGATCACACATCATTGATCTGCGTAGTCGTATACAGACCCCCTCAGACCATGCCACTCTTTCCTTTCACCCTGAGTGAACAGATAGCTAATTTAGCAATCAAATACGCCAATATTTTGCTTATCTGCGATTTTAAATACTGGTTTGGTGACCAAGCAGGTGGTCCCCATTCCCTTGAATTCACCAACATTTTAACAAATTTTAATCTCAGACAACACATTTCTACACCTACTCACAATAAAGGCCATATACTGGACCAGGTTTGGACGACAAACCCTATCATCTCTGCCTTAAAGGTAGTCCAATGTATATGGTCTGATCATTTCCTAGTAACATTCCCTCTCACTCTGGCTATCAGGGCTAAATCCCCTCTGGTCGAGGGTGGGACGGTTAGATGCTGGAAATCCATTGATCTATCTGAATTCAAGAACTTTCTGGCCGGCTCTACACCTAATCCGGACCAGAACGTGGACCTATCTGATATTCAGATCTCTAGTTGGTTAAAAACAGCAAGCAACCATTTTGCCCCTCCCAAAAAAATCAAGTTAAACCGGAAGGCAGATGCCCATAAATGGTTCTCCCCCAATTAAAGGAGATGAAACTATTACTCCGCCAAAAGGAGAGGAGATGGAGAGCTCGCTATGACCCTGGAGATAAGCTCCTCTATAAATTAGAGCAGGCAAAATATAATACAGCAATTAAGGCAGCCAAGATAGATTATTTTTCCTCCAAGATCTTAACGTCCACAAACAAATCAAGAGAGATCTTCTCAATTGTGGATGAACTATTCAACCCTGATAGAGTGACATCTAAACCTATTCCCACACAGGAATTATGTGATAAACTGAATACGTTCTTCATAGAAAAGATCACTACAATTAAAGATAGCATTGTATGCTCCTCACCAGCCGTGATCCCACCTGATTCTTTCATGAATAATTGTACTATGGATAGTTGTCCTACGATTGATCATGAATCACTTATCTCCTTGATGTCCAAAGTTAAATCTGGATCTCCCCGAGACTGCTGCCCCCCACACATATTGAGGGAAGTATTCTCCGCCATCCCCCTATCCTTATTAAACTCATCACTCACCCAAGGCCGCGTCCCTAAATCATTTAAGGATGCTACAGTGGTCCCTTTGATCAAAAAGGTCGGTGCCGACTTATTAGAACCATCGAATTATCGCCCCATCTCCTTGCTTCCATTCTTAGCCAAGGTCCTGGAGGCACATGTTGCAAAAGCCATGTCCACCTTTATAGAGGAGTCTGGACACTTGGATGCCCATCAAGCCGGCTTCCATCCAGGTCATTCAACTGAGATGGTCATCTTGGCAGTGCTGGACGAGCTTCGTAGGGAGGCTGACATTGGAACCCTTCAGACTTTGGTCCTTCTAGATCTGTCAGCCGCGTTCGACACGGTGGACCATAAGATTTTGGTCGACCGTGTCGGACGTGCAGGCCTGCAGGGCAGAGCCTTGAGATGGGTTACCTCATTTCTGGAAGACCGTTCACAGGCGGTTCGCCTGGATAACTTCACAGCTCCTGAGTTGAATTCCACATGTGGGGTTCCCCAGGGTTCTTCCTTGTCCCCACATCTGTTTAACATCTATCTACTCCCCCTGATCAAAGCCTTAAAACAGAGGAAAATAACAACATTCAACTATGCAGATGATCTGCAGCTTTCCTTTACCATAGATAATTCCACTAAATCTATTACCAACTTCCAGGACACCATGGTGTTCATCCGTCATTGGATGGATCATAACCATCTGAAGCTGAACCCTGGAAAGACGGAGGTACTGCTGATAGGAGACAGCCGCATCTCTTGGGGCCCTCATTATTGGCCGGCTGAACTGGGGCCTTTTCCTAAACCCTCCTCCTCCGTAAAAAGCTTGGGGTGACTATTGACGGAGACCTGTCCCTTAACACCCAAGTGGGTATAGTAGTCTCTAAATGTTTCTTCCAATTACGCAAAATCCAGAAGATACATCACCTGCTCACCCAGGCAGCACTGATACAAGCTGTGATTGGACTAGTCCTGTCTCATTTAGACTATGCAAACTCAATCTATCTAGGCCTTCGCTCTTATCAGATCAAGAGACTCCAGCTTGTGCAGAACCAGGCGGCACAACTGATCTATCAACAGCCCAAGTGGCAATCGGCCAGACCCCTGATAAAAAAGCTACACTGGCTCCCACTGCTCCAACGGGCCACCTTCAAAACCGCCTGTCTTACATTTAAGTCCCTAAACTGTCACAGTCCAATGTTTATTAACAACCTGATCTTGAGATACATTCCGTCCCGTGATCTCCGTTCTAAACATCAAAACCTGCTGGTGAGCGCAAAGTTTAAACGTAAGCGGCATGGCGGAAGCCATTTTGGCTACGTGGCGCCACAACTTTGGAACTCACTCCCATGGGAGATCCGTTCCTGTTCTCATCTGCTCCAATTCAGAAAGCAGCTCAAGACATGGCTGTTTATACAGGCACTTGAGTAAAACACTCCCACTGCTATCAACTCAGAACAGTCAACTCAGTACAGTTTCAAACAGCGCCATGAAACCTTGGTCAAAGTGCGCTTTACAAATAGGTTATAAAAAATAAAAAAAATTCTTTCTAAATATCACTTTTTTTGCTGTTTTTCTGTTCTGTTCTTGGAGGCTGGAGGGCCCAATCTGAAAAGGCGATAGTTTATTGCCAATGGGTAATCAGGGAGGGTTCCCGTGGATGGGGGGTGTGGGGGTTGTGGGGGGGTGTATTTGTTTTCACGTTTGTTGGTGGGAAGCATTGGGAACATTTTTTTAAAAAGGCGTAACAACTATCTCATGTGACATAATAGCCTCTAGTAGTTATAGCACTAGGTGGAGAAAGTGATGGGGGATAGGCCTATAAGGGGAGGGAAACAGCACCTAGATCTGCTAAGCTGAAATGTAAATGGGTTACGGGTGAAAGGAAGACAGCGTTTGATACTTCAGTACCTAAAAACTGCTCAGCTAGAATTTTAATGATTCAGGAGACCCATGTCCTACAATCAGAATGCAAAGCACTATTTTGAAAATTAGGATGGGTGGACAAGAATATAGCCACAGATCACCAATGTTCTTCGAAGGGGGTTGCAGTGATAATCAAAACAAATTCAGGAGTAGAAATAGTCAAGTCTCAGGTAGATGATAGAGGGCGCTGGGTGATTGCTGCAATCAACTGCCCAGAGACAAATTATACACTAGTCAGCTATTGCGGACCTAATGAGGATGATATTCAATTGATTAGCTCATTGTGAAATGGCTCAATGAAGGCTGAACCTAACTTTAAAGAATGCCTCTCTGAAGTGTTCAAATGGATGAGGACAAACCATTTAAAATGTAATTCAGAGAAAACAGAAATCGTGCCTATCGAGAAAGACACAATATTTCCCATCGATTGGTGACCGGAAGGGGCTGCACCTCCACCAGAAACAGTTAATACAGCAAGCAACCTGGGAGTGCATTTTGACTCTGTACTCTCATTTTCGATTTCCTTCTGGTAACCACAAGAAAGACAGTAACAGTGGCAAGTATTCGTTCCCGATTAGATTACTGTAATAGCATCCTCGCAAACACTGACAAAATTCCAGGCAGTACAGCATGCAGCAGCACGCCTGGTTCTAAGACTGCCTCGAAGAACTTCTGCATCCGCTGCCCTGAAAAGCCTACACTGGCTCCCGCTTCACAAAAGGATCCTTTTTAAAATTATATTAATTACTTTCAGAGGCAAGAACAACATTGGCCCAAATATTTGGCAAAAAGAATTCATCCATTATGCCCCAAACAGAATATTGAGGTCCTCCGAATCTAACCTCCTCATGCAGCCAAAATACAAATATAAAACAGGAGAAGGCAAAACCATCAGTGTCCTAGATTCCAAGGCCTGGAATCAACTGCCATCTGACTTAAGGCCAAAATTCTTTTTAGAAAGTCCTTCATTACATGGATATTCAGAGCCACTGACAGCCTATGCTTATCTTTAATTTAAGGCTCCAGCGAGCAAGACTTTCCGCTTCTCCACATAGCGCCAGGATGCACCTTCCGGAGCGACAGTTCGCGCTTTATAAATGCCCACTTACATTACATTACATTACATATAACTCCTCTGAACAATCTTTGTCTAGCATTAACTTACTCTGGCTCATCTCTCATTTTGGGTGGAGATTTTAATGTACTTCTAAATAACAAATTATACAGGTTTCCCCTAGAACACAGGTAGCAGTCCTGTGAGTTAAAGGTCATCTCCTGACCATACTGCAAAGGTTTAACCTATGTGATGTATGGTGGAAAAAAATGGGAGAGAGAAGGGAATATTGTTTTTAAAAGAAAAAAGAGCTCTCATTATTCTAGAATAGACTACATGTTTATGGAGTTCAATAGAATATCTACCCATACATATATCAGACCATGGTGCTATACTCCTGTAATTAGCACTCCACCAGAGTTATCCCTGAGGAGGTGGACTTTAAATAGAAGATTTCTCTTGCAACCCTCAACTCCTGTGTTTTTATAAGTCAGAAACAGCCTGCTTCTTCCGGGTGAACTTGGGGTCTGCCAGCGTACATGTAGTCTGGGACACCTTTAAGGCCTGGTTATGAGGGACACTAAAAGAAGAGGTTGTGGGCTAGGATAGGGCAGAGAGGAAAGAACTGGCTGACCTAGAAGCACATATTGCAGGGGCAGAGACAGTTTTAAAGGCGAGCGGATCCCTTGGGACAGACAACAATAATCTAATTAATAGGGTTGAAGAGCTGCAGCTGAAGTTTAGAATTAAGTCTGAGGAGATCTTACTCCAAAAATGGGAGGCAAGTAAAATGAAGGACTTTGAGCAGGGGGAGGTGTGTGGCAAACTCCTTGCTATGAAGAGCAGGGTTGATAGATCTAATAACTACATCACTGAAGTCAGAGTCGGCACTCAAATTGTAGAGGATAAAGGCAGTATAGAACAAGCCTTTGCACAATTCAATTCTTTCAGGAACTCTACCGTGAAGATCTTCAGGTAGTAGAGGAACATATAAATGAGTGGCTTAAAGAGAAACAACACCCTAAATCATCTGAGGTCAGCCAGAGAATCCTCACATCAGAAATAACAGGGGCTGAGATATTAACTATCTTAGATTCTGCAAAGAAAGGGAAAGCTGCAGGTTCAAACGCTATTCCAATAGAGTTCTAGTTCATTTTAAGGGAGGAGTTTATTCCGGTTTGGCTGAAATTATAAAACGACATCTTGGATCCCTTGCCTGATTCTTGGAGTGATGCAGTTATTGCATTGTTCTTAAAGCCAGGCTAGGACTTAACCCAATGCCAGTCATACCGGCCAATTTCTTTACAAAATGCTGACTATAAGATCTTTGCTGGAATTTTGAATAATCGGAGGGTCAATAATTCACATGGATCAAAAAGATTTTCTACTGGAGCTGCAGATGTACGATCTGGTGCATACCTTAATTAGGTCGATCGACTTGGCTTCTTCACAGGATCTTCCTGTCTCAATCATTACTCTTGATGCAGCCAAAACCTTTGTCCGGGTTAATTGGCACTTCCTGGATAGGGTCCTGAGGATCTTTGGTTTCGCTTACAGATTAAGAGAAGTTCTGAAAAAAATATATAAGTCTCCCCAGGCTCAGATCTTGATGAATGGCAACCTTTCCCCAGAAGTTAAGATAGGGCGAGGCACTAGGCAGGGTGTCCGCTCTCCCCCATCTTGTTTGATCTGTACATAGAGCCATTAGCCCAAAGTATAAGATTAAACCAGAAGATCATCTGTTTTCGAACAAATGGGTTTGTATGAAAGTTAGTATTGTACACAGACAATGTGATTTTATTTTCATCAAATGTTAATACTGCACTTCTAGAGCTTATAGCTGAAGCCCAAACCTTTTGGAGTCTCTCGGGCTATGAGATAAATAATGAGAAAACTGAGATCGTGGCCTGGAATATCGTCAACAGGAGGGTAACTAAGCCAAAAAACTTAGATACCTTGGAGTTATAATAAGTCAGGATCCTGCCCAAATCCCAAAAACTAACTTAAATAGAGTCTCAAAGGAGGTCGATGCCCTATTAAAAAGATGGAAGAATATCCCACTTTCAATCTATGGGCGGATAAACCTAATCAAGATGTGCTTCCTCACAAAATATACTTATCCTTTTAATATTATTCCCCTAGAGTTTTCAAAAACTGACATCCTTAAAATCCAGGACAAGATATCCTCCTTTATCTGGGTAAGCAAAGCGATTTGGTTATCCTGGAAAAAACTTAGATGTAAATTTCAGCGAGGGGGCATGGGCATACCAGATCTTTAGTTCTACTGTTGGGCCTACAAATTAAAGAACTGCAGGATGCTATTGCTCACCCCAGATGCCTCATTGATAGGTCGCACGTTTAAAGCTATACTAACAGGAGTAGAGGACTGAGGTCTCATGTACAAATTCGGCTCTCCCAAATTCTTTAAAAAAAATTGTTTAAAGATGCTGCGCATGGCGGCTAGACTGTGGTTCGGACTGCTGAGACCGCTTAGGACTACCATATTATAGTGATTGGGGTCCTGTTTGGTGCTCTCCCAGCAAACCAGAGTACCTTTTGGACACTCTTGCTTATTCATTAAAAGAGGCAGGAGTCGGACACTGGAGGGATCTCGTACTGGGTGATAAATGTAATTCTTGGGACTTTTGGCGTCATACCACTTGCGGAACTCTGTCAAGATTTAAGTTCTATTAGCTTTCTTCCTGGTGCAAGAGTCAATGCTGGCGCCTTTTGGGAGATAATAGCATGGAACACGAGCTACAAGACTTAGTCAATAGGAAGAAAGAAGTGGTGCAATGGTACAACCACCTCCTGGCAGCAACAGACAGAGAAAGATGGAACAGCCACATCGAGTCTGGGAGAAATACCTGTCGAGCGAGGAGCTGGAACTCTTATGGCAAGTATGTCTTGACTCTCTTTATCCATTGATTAAATCTGCTGTGCTCAGAAGAACCCACTTGTTCACACTACATAGGATCTACTGGTCTCCCCTTAAAGTATCCAGGATGAAGGATGATGGAGAAGCCAGCTTTCTGAGATGTGGCCATCAGAATGCAGATGATGTCCACGTATTTGCTACTTGCTCCAAGATACAAGAATATTGGATAAGTGTGGATAAGACTATTTGCAGGGCTCTGGGCAGCGTTGCGGAGGTAAGCCCACTTCTCCTAATATTTGGCAATGTTCCTGCACTTGGGGGGAGTGTTGGGCCTGATAGGGTCACAACAAAAACTGGTGTCAAATCTGATACTACTGGCCAAGAGGGAGATCTGCAAATTGTGGCGCCAGTCTGTTCCTCCCACTTGGAATGCTTGGTGGGACTCTGTTAGATATTTTAGATCCCTAGATCAAAGAACACAGGCTTATAAAGGCCGGAAAAGGGATTGTTTTGGAACCTATTGGATGATGCTGCTCCTGGTTGAGTTTAGGGATAGGACAAGGTCCAATGATTAAAACCTCTGGTCTGCTCAGGCTGTATGTTACGGGTATTTTGTGTAAAGAACATCAGCTGAGAGTAGAACCACCAAGTTAAGATGCACCAGAGGTGGTACAGGTCGAAGGGGTGCTATACCTATGGAGGTCATATGAGGAAAAAGAGAATGAAAAAAACATGAGGAGCTCCACTAGCTTCCCTCCCAGCACCCATTCCAAGTGCTGGCAGAAAGCAGCTGAATATCTTTGGTCAAATTTACAATGTAAGAAGTGTGCAACCAGGCTACAATGGTAGACCTGCAGTCATGTTTGCATTGTCAGTTTAATGGGTAGCACAATGGATGCTGCAGTCCACTAGTGACATTTAACTTAAAGGCCCTTGTGAGAAATTTGGAGGTGGTTGACTGTGGTGTGAGCCCTGGTCAAGCAACACCCACAATCCCTTGCAGGTTGACCCACAAAAAGCAACTGCATTAAATTGTGCTTAACCCCGAGTAGCATGGCACTAAAAGCAGGCAGGCTTAACTTAGAGGCAAAGTGTAAACTATGTATGCAGTACACAATCAGTAACAAAGTGAAAACATAACACAAGAACATTCCCTAAACCAATTTAGAAAAATAGAATAAATTGTAAAATTTTAACACCAAGATGACAAAAAATCAGTAAAAGCAGGTATTATTGTTTAACGTTTTTATTAAAAACAAGCTAAATACTAAAAGATCGAAGTGGCAAACTGAACATCTAGTCGTGCGAGACCAGATTAAAGTAAAAAGAAATGACCTACCTCGATGTAGCATAATTCGGGTACACAAAGCGGATTTGTCAACCCTTACCTGCACACTTAGAAGAAATTTTGAGAAAAAGTGTACTGAAAAATAGAATTCAGTGGTGCAAGGCTGCAAGAGGTGCCAGAGGATGGAGTGTAGGTATTGGATAGCCATTGGTCGAACTTAGAGTGAAGATCTCTAAGTTCTGATTTAGTCTCTGAAATGGAAGTTGGAAGTACTGCTTTGACGAAGGACCATTGAACAGGATTTAATGCTGCAAAAAAGAATTTAGCAGGAGAAGCCACAAAGTCAATTCAGTGGGCGATGCACGTTGGGTGGATAGGCGGACAGGTTGGGCCTGGTATCCTTCTGGTTCTCAGAGTCGTTTTCAGCCAAACACTTTCCAAAATCTTCACTTCAGGATTTTGGGCATCTGGTCACCTTTAGCACCCCTTGTAAGGGTCCAATACTGTAGGGGCATCACTTGGAGGGTCAGGACTTACTCAGGCTGGGTTGAGATGTGGGCTCATGGTGAAGGAAGCCTTTTGTATTCCTGAGGTTCAGACCAGGAGGCCAGGAAATTATCCATTTGGAGTCGCTCCAGTGGTCCTGGGCTGCAGTTGTAAGTTCTTTCCTTCTCCAGGCATGAGGGTAGCAAGGCAGGAAGGCAGCGATGCAGCAAGGCAGCAGCAAGTCAACAAATAGCCTGGCAGTCCTTTCAGCAGCACAGCAGTCCTTCTTCCTTGCAGAGTATTGGTGAATCAAGGAGAAAACTGAAGAGTTGATGTATGAATGTCAAGCCTGCACAACTCAAGTAGACTCAAATATAATAAGGGAGGAGAAAAGGCCAAACAATGGTATTGTGCAGAGGATGACAGAACAACATTTTGCTAACAATAGAGGCAAAAGTGCTTTGTTAGATTCACCGCTACATACTACGCTCTCCGAGCTGACCGGCCATCTGGCAAATCAGGCGGGGGTGTCGCCCTGATTGCTCGGAAGGATCTCCCATTTCAACCACTCAGCTTTCCCCCAATCGGTACATCTGACTTCTTAGTTGTTCGCTCACTTTCCTTTAATGTACCTCTCACTTGTTTGCTTATGTACCGCCCCCACAACCTTCCCAAACCTTTCTTGATGGATTTCAAGAACTTGTGGCCACCCTAGCAGTTAACAACTCTTCCGTCTTGGTGCTAGGTGACTTAAACTTTTGGCCCGCCGATCCAGCTGAATGCTCCGCCTCCAAAGAATTCTCTGAAACCTTACGCTCCCTTAATTTCATTTCGCATGTCCACTCCTCTACGCACACTCAAGGCCATACCCTCGACCAGATCTGGTCCCTGAACTGCCCCATTGCGTCTCTATATATTTCCCCTTGTCCCTGGTCTGACCACTCACTGATCTCCTTTTCCTCTCAACTTGGCCCACCCACCAAGCCCTCGCACCCTAAAAACATCTGGGTACGATCCTGTGGTTGAGTAGATGTGGCCTCTCTCTCCTCCTCCAGCCCAGACCTATTTGGTCTGCCCACATCAGAACAAGCCAACTCCATTAATTCTTGGCTACTTTCAGCCTGTGATTCCATCGCCCAACTCAGGCGAGTCTCCTCTAGACGGACGAACGATTCCAACGACTGGTTCAATGATGAACTGAAGGCGCTAAAACTTTCAGTCCATCATGCCGAACGAGCCAGGAGACGACAGTACTGTCCTATCCTAAAAGCTCAGTAAGCCTCCCTCTTGTTGCAATACAAAAAATCTATTCTGTCCACCAAGAAGGACTACTTTTCCTCTAAAATTCTAGTTGCGGAGAATAAACCCAGAGAAATCTTCTCTATTATCAATAAACTCGCTTACTCCGACAGAACCACTCTCAAACCTTCCCCGTCACAACCTCTATGCGACTCTTTGAACTCTTATTTTCTGGAAAAAATTGCAATAATCAGAGCCAATATTCCTCCCCCCTCTCCTTCCTTCCTCAACCCGCCCTGTCCCCTTACAGGGGCTTGTCTCGACTCATTCCCTCTTCTAAAAGAGGAATCCTTTCTCTCCCGCCTCCCTCTGGTTAAATCTGGATCCCCACTTGACCCGTGCCCTGCCCATGTTCTTTGTCACATTTTCACGAACTGCCCGCTACCCCCGCTTACTTTTCTCAACTGCTCCCTGTCTCAGGGCGTGGATACCCCTACTCTCAAAACTGCTATAATTCTTCCCATTCTTAAAAAACCTGGCACGGACCTCTCTGCCCCTGCCAACTATCGCCCCATTTCTCTGCTCCCCTTCTTAGGGAAAGTTCTGGAGCGACATGTCACCAGAGTACTCACCACCTACGTGGAAGAAAACCGAGTCTTAGCCCCCCGCCAGGCCGGATTTCGCCTAGCTCACTCAACCGAGTCAGTCGTGCTTTCAGTACTTGACAACCTTAGAGAGGGATTGGACACTAACATTCCCCAGGCCTTGGTACGACTCGATCTCTCCGCCGCCTTTGACACGGTGGACCATTCCATCTTACTCTCCCGTGTCGGGGCGGCGGGGATCAGTGGCTCGGCCTTGGTCTGGCTGTCCTCCTTCCTAAGTGATCGCACCCAAGCGGTGCGCCTGGGCAATTTCTCGGCTGAACCTCAGAAGGTCCCTCAAGGCTCCTCTCTTTCCCCATTACTATTTAACCTGTACATAGATCCTCTCATCTTTGCTCTTCAGCAAATGGAGGTCTCCGTATATAACTATGCGGATGACCTCCTGCTCATATTTTCTCTTTCTCAATCCCCTGACTCTAAATCTAATTTCCAATCCACAATGCTCTTTTTCCGGGACTGGATGAATCACAACCACCTGAAACTCAACCAATGTAAAACAGAGCTGGTTTTGACAGGTGGTTGCTCCAGTCACTGGTCCCCCCTCTTCTGGCCCCCTTCCTTTGGGCCCCCTCCTTCCCCTTCCCCATCTGTTAAAACCCTCGGTATCAAACTCAATGACCAACTCACTTTGCACTCCCAGGTGAGTTTGGTGGTTTCCTCCTCTTTTCTCTCTCTCCGTACTATCCGCAAGGTCTCCCGCTTCTTCTCCTTCACGGCCCTAAAACTTATCGTACTTGCTATGGTCGTCTCTCGCTTGGACTATGCCAATACCCTTTATCACGGCATGCCTGCCTACAACGTACGACAACTACAGCTGGTTCAGAACCAAGCTGCCCGCTTGGTTTACAACCTCACCAAATTCCACCACGTCACCCCCCTCTTAAAATCCTCTCACTGGCTCCCCATTCGTGAACGCTCCCAATTTAAGGTGGGCTGCCTCGCCTTCCAGGCCCAGCTAGGCTCCGCTCCTGCTTTTATCTCTTCGGAGATCAAACCCTATGCCCCCGCCAGGGAACTATGCTTTTCTTCCCAACATCTGCTGATAGTCCCCCGCTTTCGCCGAAAAAAATGGGGAGGTTCTAAATTCTCCACCCTTGCCCCCATCTTCTGGAACTCCCTCCCAGCCCATCTTAGATGTTCCACCCAATACTCGCTTTTCAGAAAGGCTTTAAAAACCTTTCTATTCTCTAAAGCCTTCCCCCAATAATCTCTCACTAGTCCCCCCCTGTTCTTTTTCGCCTCTCAAGGCTCGGCATACTGTAGCGCCATCAAAACGTCAGGTGTACGCGCGCTTTAAAAATAATTTAAAACTCAAACACAAACTGAGCAATAAAACCCAATTTGATTGAAAACCCGCAAGATCTAGCTATCGCATAGGCTTAGAGGCCATCTTAGGCGAAGCTTACTATTTAAGCCATGCCCACACCTCCCAAAGCTGCTTGTCGTTCAAGAACTCACCAGAACAGGATCCTCGTTGATGCAGTCCTTCTGTCAGCAGCTTCCAGTTCCTGTCGGAAGAATATCCTGGAAGATAATACACAGAGAAGAACACACATCAGAAAAAGGTGCTAACGTGCAAAGCTTCCTCATGCTAAGATTAATTGTTTCAAACTAACCTAAAATCTATGATACCAATGCACCCAGCGGCCCCTGAAAGCCACAAATGGAAATGTTGCATTGTATCAGGGCAAACTAATCACAATGTAGCAATTACTTCCTATGTATCTCTGTTCTGGCTCTATTGAGATGCATTGAATAACAACATGTTACAGTGACATTGAATCACAAACATGATACACTGACAAAGTGTTAACACTCTTTCCTGCGCTTGAAGGAAGGGTATTATGGTGCATTGAGAGAAATACATTTGATGTAAAGACATTGTGTTAGAATTCTTCCTGAGTTTGAAAGGGAGAGCATTTCTACCAAAGCAATGCATTTTGCATATAGAACTCAAGTATCACTGAAATGTTATTTTGTGAATGCAAATGTGTGTTTATCTTGTAACTTCAGATTTCCTTGAGACAGAGTTTGAGAAGTCTAATGGTTATTCTGAGTTTTCTGAACCAGCTATATGGCTTAGTCAATTATTTCCATCGAGCACTCAAGAGTCCGAAAAAAAAACTTTTTCAAGTAATGCAATAGTAGTTTTTAATCTTGAAATATTTCAATTCTTTTCTTCATTGAAATGCAATCTTCAATATAATCTTCAAACTGAGCAGCCAACACGTGTTTCGTCTGGTCTGATTCGACTAATGACTTCCTCAGGGCTGCAACCCAAAACAAAGTATAATCGCTATTATAATACTATATCAATATTCGATATAACAAAGTAATCTATTAAATAAACCTCGGTCAAAAGGGAAACATCCCAAAGCCAAACAAGTGCTTAAGTAAAAGGTATGTAATATGATATAGTGCTCACCACCAAGTAAAAGCTTGGAATCACCAAAGTGTTCATAAGGTTACCAAAGTATGGATCATTTTATGGAAAATATAGTATCTCCTCATCTGTTTAAATATCAAAAAAGATATAGTCTAATTAGGGGTTAGTATCAAACAGAGAAAGCGACCATGTTATAGAACGTCATACCTATATGCCTCCTCGCTCTGCCAATCCTATCCAATGTGGTCCATATGTCAGTATAAATCCAATCTACAAAATTATATAAAGATCAGTAGTTGTCTTTATGAATAATAGCCTGTCCGTGTCATAATATCGAGGTATTAGTAGGCGTGGGTGCAGTCGACTCTCTTACCTTTATATCGTAGTTATTTACCCATATTAAGGGCTGTATTCACAGGTGATGGTATCCGTCACCTGAAATATTATCAAATTCCTAAAGTTAGAATTAAAGATTCTATAGCGCTATGCTGTTTTAAGTGATTTTAGTGTTATCTCGATAAAGCCCGATATTGGTTCTCACCTCGTAAAAGTTATTCCTCGCTTCGGATCGCGTCTCGTCGTATCGGCGTCCTAGTATGGCGCCATCTTACTATTCCTATTTATACTTATTTAATGGCGGAATGCGCCATAATGGTAATACTCGATGGTTAAAACTAATGTATATGCTCAAGTTCGTATCACTATTGTTATAAAAGCCTATTAAGTTATAAGTACTGGTATAATTATCAGGTTCTGAAATATGTTTTATATTTAGTATTAATTTATCGATCTATTGTGCGGTCTAAATCGTCGATCAAAATTAAATATCAGTCATCAAATTCTGACAGATAGTTCATCCGTCTCAATTGTAGATAGTCTTATTTATCTTAAAACTAAATGAGACTTATTAAAAAATCAAACCTGGTGGAGTGAACGTAATTCCGATATTGTGTCCGCCATTTTGGGACAGTCAAACTTTAAGTTCGTTCCTAACGAAATTGCCATCATAAATTGCCTTTGGGAGGTCATTATATAGTACTAGACACTTATAATCAGTCCAATAAGTGTACTGAACTCGATAAAACAATACTTGGTCAAATGCAATATTAAATATTAATAGTGTGTTACTGGTATAGGGCATCCCGTGACGTCTATATAAATCTGAATTTTAGATGAGTATTTAATATATCTTATTGCGATATGATGATTGGCGCTACGTTAAGGTACTCAAGTAATCCGCTCCTCTGCATCGTCAAAAAGTCTGGTTAACGAGTACATGCAGGAGTATAGGGGGTTCAGGTTTGGAAAGGAGAGTAAAGTAATGAAATCTACATGTTAACTGTTTACAGCATCATACATATAGATGACTTGAATTGAATAACACAGTATTATACAGTTAATAAAATATTTCAGCATCAACGAAAACTCGTTTTGAACATAAGGATAACCATTTGTCCAATTAAAACATCACGCAAATAACAGTTCGTTATAACAAACAATACAGATAATTACGTATGGTTATCACGAGTTACAGCAAATCTGGTCATCTCATATAATATATACATTTACTCATTCCCTAGGAAGAATTCATACTCATTATCAACATTAAGTCCCTTCTCTACAGCCTTAAGTTTTATTAGCCATGTCACTTCCTTTCTCCGAAGTGTTAAAATCCTATTCCCACCTCTGGGTTCAGGATCTACATGATCAATACCATGATAACTAAATATGTGTTTCACTCTCTCATGTGAATTCCTAATCAGATGTGCTGCAGTGGGATAGCGAGTATCACCTTGCTTGATTGCTCTGAAATGTTCAGCCATCCTGTCTTTGAGTCTTCTCTTGGTACTTCCAACATATATCATTCCACAGCTACATGCAATGATAAACCACAAAGGTTGTGTCACAATTTATAAACTTTTCTATAACAAATTCTCCTGTATCATTATAGTGGAAAGTAACCACCTTTTTCTTAGCCCATCTGCATGAAGAGCATTTACCACATTTGTGGAAACCCCTAAATCCAGAGAGCCAGTCTCTGTTCACATGTTTCTTAGGGTAGCTAGGACTTAATATGTTAGCTAGTGTCAAACCCTTCCTGAATGTCACAGAGGGGTATTTATTAATGAACGGTACAAGATCTTGGTCAAGCATCAAAAGATGCCAATGTCTTTTAAGAATTGAATACAATTTAGGGCTTTCTGTGCTGTAATGAGTAATCATTCTCACCCTAGCTTCAGTATCCTTCTTGGTATTTGCAGGCTTGACTTTTAGTGTATCTTTACGTTTAAGTTTAAGGGCCCTGGTTACCGCCGTATCGATCACTTTTTTGTCATAGCCTCTCCTAGCAAAGCGACATGAAATGTCTTTAATATTTGTTTCAAAGTCTCGATCTGAGGAACAGTTTCGCCTGGCTCTCACCATCTCACCATAGGGTATTGCTTTTAATTGATTATTAGGGTGACAGCTTTTGGCGTGAAGAACTGCATTACAACTAGTTGGTTTCCTATACATCCGACTTTTGAGATGGCCTTCTTCTACAAATAACTCAATATCCAAAAAGGTTATTTTCTCGAAATCATATTGAGTTGTAAATTTAAGATTATAAGTATTCTCATTAAGGTAGTCAAAGAATCCCTTCAGTTGTTCAACTGACCCTGTCCAGATTAGGAGACAATCGTCGATGAATCGACCCCAGTAATGAATATACTGGATCCATTCTCTGTTAGCGATTCCCCAGATTCGCTCCGCCTCGAACCACCCCATAAAGAGGTTAGCAAAAGACGGAGCAAATTTGGCTCCCATCGCTGTCCCGAGCTCCTGTCGGTACCAGTTACCATCAAATAGAAAAACATTATTTTTGAGGACTAGTTCCGTCATCTGTAATAACATTTGTGAATGGTCATAGAGTTCAGCTGCTCTTTTACTCAAGAAAAAGTCTAGTGCTTTAATACCCAAGTCATGTTCTATATTCGAATATAGGGATACTACATCAAGGGTAGCCAGTATCCTCCCATTTTCCCATGACATATCATCCAGTATATTCAAGATGAACTTGGTATCTTCAACAAAAGACGGTAAATTATACACAAACTCTCTTAAAAAAGTATCTATGTATTCTGAAAGGTGTTCAGTCGGGCCACCTATGCCAGAGACAATCGGCCTCCCTGGAGGTCTGTCCCGGCATTTATGGACCTTTGGTAAGGTATAGAGACATGGTGATTTTGGATAAGTGGTTAAAAGATAGAGGTATTCATCTCGATCTAATAGTGATAAGTCATACCATTCTTTAACTTTCCCGTTAATGGTCTCCATAACTGCTTTCATGGGGCTTTTCTCTACCCTAAGAAACATGTGAACAGAGACTGGCTCTCTGGATTTAGGGGTTTCCACAAATGTGGTAAATGCTCTTCATGCAGATGGGCTAAGAAAAAGGTGGTTACTTTCAACTATAATGATACAGGAGAATTTGTTATAGACAAGTTTATAAATTGTGACACAACCTTTGTGGTTTATATTATTGCATGTAGCTGTGGAATGATATATGTTGGAAGTACCAAGAGAAGACTCAAAGACAGGATGGCTGAACATTTCAGAGCAATCAAGCAAGGTGATACTCGCTATCCCACTGCAGCACATCTGATTAGGAACTCACATTAGAGAGTGAAACACATATTTAGTTATCATGGTATTGATCATGTAGATCCTGAACCCAGAGGTGGGAATAGGATTTTAACACTTCGGAGAAAGGAAGTGACATGGCTAATAAAACTTAAGGCTGTAGAGAAGGGACTTAATGTTGATAATGAGTAGGAATTCTTCCTAGGGAATGAGTAAATGTATATATTATATGAGATGACCAGATTTGCTGTAACTCGTGATAACCATACGTAATTATCTGTATTGTTTGTTATAACGAACTGTTATTTGCGTGATGTTTTAATTGGACAAATGGTTATCCTTATGTTCAAAACGAGTTTTCGTTGATGCTGAAATATTTTATTAACTGTATAATACTGTGTTATTCAATTCAAGTCATCTATATGTATGATGCTGTAAACAGTAAACATGTAGATTTCATTACTTTACTCTCCTTTCCAAACCTGAACCCCCTATAGTAGTAAAGTGCAGCGAGTCCTAAGGCCAACAAAAATAAGTTGAGCAAAATAGACAGGAGAAGCAAAATGTTTGGAGGAAGACCACCTTATGGCTGACATTTCTAACAGCCCTGGATACACTTAGTAGCATTTAATAGGGCCTTATGGGTAAGTTAAATATGCCACATAGGAGTATAGCCCATTAAAAAAAGTTGAGGGCACATGCCCAATGACCTGTCTATCTGAATTCCAGATCACAGTCAATCAAAACTCAAAAAGAGGCATTTTCATACATGATGTATGCAAGTATGTGGTATGTCCATAGTGAGATCCTAGCTAAAAGGCAGCAGTGCCCTGAACAATGACAAAAACACGAATAAAGTCAATGAGTGATAGGCAGCTCACTTGTGGACTGTAAATGGACTGTGATGTAGTGTTCTTCAAAGGGATGCTTCAACTCTTTCCTAAATTGTAGCAGTGTTGGGATGGTCTTGATGGATAAAGGGATATTGTTTCCGATCTTGGGTGCTTAGATGAAAAAGGCCTACTTATGTGTATTCTTTTTATTTTTTACACTTAGGGTGTAATTGGATGCTGTACCGGCTGTTTCGTGCAGAGAACCACAAGAGATCGGAAGCTTGTCTCTAAAATACACAAAGGTACTGTACCGGTTGTGATCGCTCCTGAGAGCAGAGAGGGAGCAGGCAGAGGTCGAGGCTCATTTAAAGGACACAGGATACTTTATAAAAAAATTGCTAAAAGGAATGTGAACGGAGCAATGGAAATCGGCTCCCCCTTGCAAGCCAGCATACCTGCATTCAGAGATATTCTGAGTGAGGTCCCAAAACGCCTCATGCTCAGTTTTTATTCATTGTTCAAAAGGTTTTGTGACATACGTCAAATTCCCTCTTTGCTATGGCAGTTCATCAGTTGCATTGTAAAATTAAACCCGTCACAACACAGTTTGAGTGCACTTTGCACATTCCTATTTGTTATCTGTGCTTAGTGCACCCTGCACAATAATGTTTTTTAGCTTTCCTACGAAATCCCACCACCAACTCTGAGAGTTTATGTAATGCAGATTCCTAATTTACCTTTCGTGACAATAGAGGTGTCTCTTTGCCCAAACTTAGTAACAGGTTTGACAAAAGAAGGGGATATTCAGGTATGACTCATCTGTGAGCCCTACAACACTTCAAAACGGAGGAGAATTTTTATTTTTGTTACTCTACATTTCCTGTCCTCTTATAGCAACACTCTAACATCCCGACTGGTACGAGATTTCATGTCTTGGCAAAAGAAAAAGAATTGTTCTCTCAGTTGTGTCCGCTGCACTCCATCAACCACATGACAATATTTATCTGCAACATTTGCAACGTTAATTTTAAAACTACGTATTTCTCTTTGTTTCTTCTAAAATATAGTTGTTTGATTAGACAGTCACTTTAGGGCTTTGATTATCTGCACCTGTATTTTCATGCAATAGTATTCCAGCACTTTCACAATCCTCCACACAAATGTAGATCAATTTTACACTGCTTAGACAACATTGCTTATCTTTCACTGATTCATCCAGACAGTTTCTGTCACATAATAGTGTACACTATACATATATTTTCTAACATTTTACCGAAAACAATCTCCATGTGTTGCAGACTCTTTTTAAGGCCACCGTTTTTAACATTTATGAACTTTGCTATAATCAGAAAGTTTGCTGAGAGTACAACATCAGCAGCTTGAAATGGCTAAATTCCCCCCAAATCAATACATCTCGACGCCTGGTGTGCTTACCTTTTCCCCTCGGTTTATTCTTATTATTTAATCAAAGACAGCTTTGTAGAAGTGACAGGTTTTCAATGTCGTACACCGTGGGCCAGCTCCTCATCAAATAATAACGCCTTGTGGAGCCCATTAAAGAACATGGAGCATAACAGAGTCGAGCTCGTCAGTGTGAAGTGTTTCAACATGAACAATATCTCAAAATGCTCTTATCAGCATTGCTCCTTTTTAAAAAGATAAAAGAATTTCAGCGTGCACACTTCAATTTATTTATGTAGCTCTAGAGATACCTGTATACATAAAAAAACAGCACCATGTTGCTGTGAGAGACTGGCATGGGCTGCTCATGTTTAAAAGAGTAGCTCCGAGTACAACTACTTCTATGGATCTATATGCCATAGATACCATGTTCTGTATCATGGTGGCCTCAGCACACAGAAGTGTGCCTATTGTGTGCACCTCCAGTGAGCAGAGTGAATTCATTTTAACCCGATATTTTTCTGAGTTAGGGAATGCTTTTTTTACAGCACAAGATGAGTAACAGTTAGCAGGCTTTATCTTTCTGAGCTGTGCTGTTGAAAACAATGCACTAAGCCAAAGAAAACATCGGGGCATATTACCAAGCAATAGCGATAATTATCGCTATTGCTTGGTTAGAGACAAAAATTTACAGCTGAGCTGCGGCGATTTGTACCGCAAATAAACCTTGGTATTACCAAGGTTTATCGCAAATGCAATAAAAATCGCCGCAATGCATGAATATCACTGAAAAGTCCGCGCTATTCATGCATTACCGAGCTAATGCTCTTAGCCATGTTATCCACCTCCCATTGGATAACATGGCTAAGAACTGCTCAGGGCAGGTGTTAGCTTTTGGAGATATTCGCACTTAGCGCGAATATCTCCAAAAGTTGGTATTAGGAGATAGCAATGTTAGCAACTGTTTTCAGTCGCTAACATCTTGGCACGCCCACTTTGCATGTCATTAGTGATAAATATCACTGACATGCAAAGTGGGGCCCAAGATGGTCGCTATCTCCTACTAGCTGTCGCTAACAGGTGTTAGCGACAGCTAGGTAATAGGGAGATAATTTTATCTCCGCTTTCTTGGCTTTTAAAGCCAAAAAAGCGGAGATAAACCCCCTTGATAATATGCCCCATAGTTTTAAAAAAATCAGGCCCTTAAAACAAGCGCTTGACTGCAAAGCCAGTTTAGTCCTTTATGATATGGCCCCTAGGTCCTAAAAAAAACGTTGTAAGAGAACCAACACAAAAATGAGCCTGAGTTGAACTGAAAATATAGATGTGGTTCTGAGCTCCAAAAGAGTATCTTTTAGCACCATAGTACTCATTGTAAGGGTATTCTAATTTGATTAATTTATTTCCGCATTTGATAGTTTTGATTTGTGGTACCAAATCAATGGGTATATGATATACACAGATAAAACACAAATATCGATTTTGCTGTAGCAAAGAAGCACTGAAGTGCCACAACATATAGTAAGCAAATAACCTGCCATTGCAGTAAGTAATGTGGGTGAAGCAGGATTTTGCCCTTTCCGCAGGGTCATCCCCAAAGTTTCTTCCTTAACGCTCCTGTTTTCTGAACCCATTTCTGTCGGTTTCTAGGACTCTGCACACTTTTCCACTGCTAACCAGTGCTAAAGTGCTTGTGCTATCACCTTTAAACATGCTGAAACTGTATTTCACCCAATTGGCACATTTAATGTACTTGCAAGTCTCTAGTAATATGGTACTGCGTGTAACTAGGGCCTGTAAATTAAATGCTAGTAGTGGGTCTATAACACTAATTGTGCCACCGACTGTAGAACCTTTTTGAACATGTCTCAGGACTGCCATTGCAGCCTGTCTGTGCAGTTTTAAGCTGCCAATTCGACCAGGCAAAATAATCCTTTTAACTGTAGATGTGTTCAGGTAAACATGTGCATGAATAACTGTGCGCACTGCAGGAAAAGTAAACCAATTTTTTGCTTTTTGCACACAAATTTAAACATTGATAATAACCACGTACTCAGTCATATTTTAAATGATTTTCATTGCTCTCTTTATCCATGATACATCATTACAAGATTTCTATGATCATTGAATTACTTTCCATATATAAAACAAACAGTCATATCAATTACAATGCGCAAACGCAAGTACATATAATACATAAATCAATTCTTCTTAGGCTTGTGATGTGATGCCCTATGCATTTCAGGACTGTGTGTCCCTTCCTCAGGGACCACTAAAAACATGAATAAATGAAAATAAAACATGAATTCAATAACTCTGATTGAATAAGTCATAAGCTACCAAATATTTCATACACTCGTAGGGTGAATAGTCAGACTAAATGTTTGTTGTACCACAACTAAAGAATCAAAATTACCACAACTCGTCTTTGCAGGAACTCACAACACCTTGGGCCATGATAGTGCCGTCATCATATGGTTAACAGGCTTTAAATACTTGAAGAATTGTGTACTGCTCATTGAATTGAGAGTGTTTCAACACTTAGCTGAGAACGTATAGGTGAATGCTCACACTATCAGTTACATCATCACTATTAGATTCTTAGTTTAATGATGACCTATACAGGAACATTGCTTTAAAACATATAGAATGTAGGCCATAGCACACAGGATTGGTAATGCGCACCTTTCATACTAACTGTTGGATTACTTAGTGTTACAGCTTCTAGCGCCTGAGGCATTTTTAGGAACTATTCATTATTCTTGGTGAATTGGGTCATTAGCAACCATGGAAGCGTAGCGGTGTTAGGGTATCCTAGTTGTGTATATGTTGACCTATGTCTTTGAGGACAGGTAACTTTAGATTTACGAGCACTAATGAGGGTATCTTGTTGACAATCTACTTTAGTGATTAGTAGATGAAATAAGTTGTTTAGTCTATGATGAGGTGCAGGTCCTTGCACCATGTCAAGATGGCCGCTCGATGTCTATCAGCAAAAATAGGCGTACACAGTGGGCGGAGTTAGCCTGCCGCCCATTGACCTTTGTGTCAAAGGAAAAACAGTGATTATGGATAGAGGAGTTGAAGACGAGAACACACTATTGCAGCCAAGAGAGGGTACTGTCAAGAGACTGCAGTTGAACAACTTGGTAAGTTGGTGAAGTGTCTGAAAAATAAAAGGCAAAGCTGTTGAATTATAACAATTACATTATTTATTAATAAATTATCAAATAGTAATAAGGCCTCAAGCAGCAGGCAGACAGCGTGGATGTCAGGGCAACAGCTGGCAAAGAAGAATTAACGGCATACAATGGCGTCACTTAAATACTTGGCTGGGGTTCCATAACAGGTCGTAATGAAACCATCATGTGTGTGACAGTGGGGTGCAACCAACTGTGATTAGAATCAACTTTATGTAAACTGAGGGATTACAACATCTCCCTTTATCAAACAGTAAGAAAGCAAAGGATGATCAGTACAAAACATACTCCTTTTACATGTTAGGTATGCAAGATATTCTTCCCGAGCTGGTGCAAGTACTATCAAATAATTATTACTAGACAAGGCATCAACTTCAGGTACATTGGTTACCGATGGGCAAACATCTGTTTCAAGCACCCTCTCTATATTCAACCTCTTTTCTGGTTCTTGACTGTTCTCAGCTGTGAAGTGGGATGGGGAGATCAAACTTTTACTCACAGACCCAAAACTCTGTATTGGAACCAAATTACATGAATTTCTGGGTGTAATTTTGTGAATCAAATCAAAGGACTCAGAAGGTAACCATAAATAATCTTTTTCAGATTCAATGTCATTCTTCATGGACTCTTCAATAAGTTCTCTTTGACCAGGCGGAGCTTGACTACTTCACTCTTGCTTCTCCATCCCAACTTGTCCAAGAGAACAGAGCTATGAGTGACTTCGACATGTTCAGATGGTGCTGAGTATTTGGATTCTCCTTTTTGAAACTTGACTGTTTTTTTGACTATGAGCCATTCACCTTTAGAAAAGTCTTTGTTGATGGTTCTATGGATTTTATCATGGTAAGCTTTAGATTTGAGTTGGTGTTCTTGGATTCTTTTTTTTACATTTAAGTGTTCAGCAGTGTTCAACAACACTGGATCCACTTTTCTCACAATAAAATAACTTTTTCCTGTATTAATTTTATCGCAGGGAATTTGGAAGCAATGGCAAATTGAATGCCTTCTTTCAAAAATCTGTTCATCCTTTCAACTTGTCCATTAGATTTTGGAGAATAAAAAAGGTGTTTTTTCTTGTTTAATTCCGTAGCGCTCCAGATACCAAAGTACACAGAAGTCCTTCCACTGCAAAACATTTTTCCAGGAATGAGATAACAGTATTTGTGTCTATGGTTGATACAAAATCAAAATAGATCCTCTTGCTATAATAGTCACTAATAACTATCATAAAGCTACAGTCATACTAATAGTTTAAATGGGCCGGCAAAATCAATTGCAATATTGTTCCAAGACCTGTTAGGTATAGAAACCATTTGCATCTCATTTACCCTTGGTTTCCAGTGTTTGTCAGATTTCAAATAAACTATGAAAGTGTCTATAAATAAGTCAACATCTGCATCCATTCCTGGGCAGCAATTAAACCTTTTCAACATCTTTTTTGTAAGTGTAGAGCCAGGATGGTTTCTATGAGCTATGTCAATTAACTGCTTTCTTAATTTTGATGTTGGAATCAAGAAATCACCCCGGAAGAGGAACTCATTTACAACACTTAGTTCATTTTCAACTTAGCAGTAAGTTTTAAATTCAGCAGACAAATGTCTTAATGGTGACCATGTCCCTATAACATATTCTTTAACTTTCTTCAAAACTTGATCTTTGCTGCTAACTTCTAACCATTCAGACTCACTGTATGTTTGTTCTGTGTTTGTAACACTATCAATAGAAGACACAACACATTCAGAGTCTGCTTCTATTTGTGGCTCTGAACACTTTAAAGGTAACCTCGACAAAAAGTCTGGACGGACATTGTCCTTGCCTGAAAAGTGTTTAATGGTGAAATTGTACTCTTGGAGTCTCGCGATACGTCTAAATAACCTTGCAGAGGCCTTACCATTACCTCTACCACATCCATCGATTATGTAAGTTAACAGTTTGTGGTTAGTGACCAATTCAAATATTCTACCCAATAGGTACATCTTAAATTTCTCAAGTGATCAAACACAAGCTAGTGTTTCTCTTTCTATTGTGCTGTAATGACATTCTGAATCATGCAGTCGCCTGGAAATGAAAGCCACAGTATGAATAACATTCCAAACTCTTTGAGTAAAGATAGCTCCTATACCCACCGAGCTAGTATCCACAGTTATAATGTTTTTACCTTCAGTATCATATGGATGGAAAGTTGGAGAATTAGCAATAGAATTTTTTATCTCAGAAAAAGCTGACTCTTGGTCACAAGACCACGCAAATGTTTCACCCTTGCAAAGAAGGCACTGTAACGGTTCTACTTTGTCTGCATAGTTTTCTATAAATCTTGAGTAGTATTCACTAAGGCCCAAAAATGATCTCAGTAAATTCTTGTCCTCGGATTTTGGTGCATCTAAAATGGCTTTCACAAGATCTAGCTTTGGCCTGATGCCATTACCACTGATAAAGTGTCCCAAATATTCAATTTCTTCCTGTAAAAGTTTGCACTTATCTTTTGCAACAGTCATACCTCTTTCTCCTCTTATGAAGTACTGTATCTAAAATCTTATTATGCTCTCCTACAGTAGAAGCATGAATCAAAATGTTATCTTGGAATTTTCAACACCCTTCACTCCCTTGAGTATATTTTCCATACGTTTTTGAAAAACACTAGCTGACGATGCTAATTCAAAAGGTAGGCTGATAAATCTGAACGCGGCTAAAGGTGTAATGAATGTTTTATATTCTTTTGAATCATCAGCCAGTTTGACCTGATGTTGGTCTGACTTGAGGTCAATTAATGAAACCTATTTGGATCAGGAGGTAGCAGCTAATATCTCCTGAATTTTTGGCAATGGGTGGCAATCCACCAATATATATTTTTTTAAAGACCTCAAGTCGGCACATTTTTTTTAATGATCACAATTGAAGAAATCCATTCAAAAGAATCAGTTGGTTCAATAAAATCCTCTTGGGCCAACTTATCAAGTAACTTTTGCGAGTCTTTTTTTATAGACAAGGGTACTGCTCTTATGTTTGATAGGTATTGCATTCTTCTTTATCTTGATAGAATGCTTGTATACTTTTACACATCCTATCGGGCTTCAAATAATGACTCGTATTTGCATAGTACTGTATCTAAATTGTTGTGATATGAAGAAGGAAAACAAGAAGACTTGACAAATGCAACCATTACCTCACTGAGCACAATCAGATCATCTGCACCTGGTTTTAATATGATGCCAAGTTGTGCTAGATCTTTCCAGCTGACTATGTTTCGGCCCCGTTCAGCAACTTACATTTTCGTCAAAATTGACCTCACTTTTACATTCAAATTATCCTTAAAGTAGCCTAACATATTTATGTCGAAGTCACCAAAGGCTTTGGGATTAAAATCTGACTCTATTAATCCTACATGTGACCAAATATTTACATATTTTGCGTCTGATACAGTTGTGATAGAAGACCCAGAGTCTGCCATTATATCTACTTCTACCTCACCAATGTGTGCCACTCCAAGTGCTCCTTTAATATTACTACTTTTATCTTCAATGGTAAGGTCAATGTTTGAACACATCTCCTCATTAAACTCCTCAACATTGCTTACATTCAAATTTTGAGAATTATTTGGTCTGAAATGTCTGCAAACTCCAGCAAAATGCCCAATTTTAAAACATTTAGTTCATTTCTTACCAAGCGCTGGGCATCCTGCACAGTCAGCCTTGTGATATTTTGACCTCCATCTGAAACAAACAAATATTTTAGAATCTACAAATGTGTTGGCTTTACTACTTTGGTCATTTTTAACCACAAATTTTTCTTTTATCTTGAATGGAAAAAACCTTTCCTTTAGAATTCTTATCTGCTGAATGTTGCTTCGAGCTTTCTGAGGAGCGTTTGATTCCTTTGGCAATGTCTATCACTTCTTGTAGAGATGGATTTCTACACGCCAACAATCTTTACAGTATTTTTTTCTCGAAAACATAGAAAACAAAGTGATCATAAATGTACACATCTACCATTTCATTACATTTACATTTGGTAGTCAATACTCTTAGACTGGCAATATAGTCTTCCACACTCTCATTCTCAAGCTGATTAGGAATAGTAAACCGGTGTCTGCCAACCATAATATTTGGTTCTTCACCAAATTGTTTTTCTAATCATTTAATTGCTTCCTGATATTCAACCAATGGAATGAATTGTCCAGATGGAACTTCATACTTAGGTAAACTATCAAATATCTCTTGACTGGCAACACCTAGTAACCCAAACATAATAGCTTTTTTCTCTCAGGCTCATATTACTTCCTGTCAATTGCAACCAAATAGTTTTCAAATGCACGTAGCCAGTTCTTTCACTTCATTGACGGTTTGACTGGTTCAGTCAAAAATGCTGCTAGTACACTTATATTTGAGTTTTGTGACGTGTTGTTTTCTGCAAAAAAATCTTCTTCAAATTAAATTTTAAACTCAATTTTTGTAAATATGTTGAAGAAGAATTATTTGAAGAATTCTTAAAGTGAGGGATTACAACAGTTATCGATGATACTTCAGCACGAGCGGTGAGGGATAAACGTTAGTAGATTTACGAATGTCCATAATGTTATGTATTTATTATGTAGGGGCTGCCATGGCGAGAATATTCTACGATTGAAAGTACTACAGTGTTGGGCATTATACATCTATATGGCACTTGTCACTTTATTGCTAATTGAGGTATAAAAGTTTGGGTTATCTTCAGCTCGTAGGATTTTTTTAATACAAACTTGCGACTTTTGGAGAAGTCGCACTTACTTCTTTGGACCCATGTTAGTAACCTGTTGGTTGAGACCCTCTCTTGGAGGAGAATGATTAGAGATGAAGAATTGCTTGGGTGCTGGGTCACGTAGCGAAAGCAGGGGTGATTAGGTGCATGTTGGACTTGGCCCTTCTGGCAGGTTCACCCCTAATCTTTTTGCTTTTAATATATGATCTGTGTTGATTATTTTTGGTCTGTGCGCACTTTTTCCCGGTGTCCCAGAGTAAAGTGCGTGCATGTAGTTTGGCTGGCCTGCTCTCCCATAGGAATACATAGGGAATGTCTGTGTCCCTGGTAGTTCCTGATGCGTGGGGAGTGCAGACTCGAATTTGGTATGTGCGAGCTCGTGAGAATGAATGCTTTGCAATGATGTATGTGGCATGAGTGTGTCATGTGTAGAAATGTCACTTCTAGGACTTGGCATATTAATGTAAAATATGCCTGGCGTGTGATTGGCTGGAACTGGCCGGTGAGCCTGGCTCCAGGAAGGCTGGATGGGTCTGCCCGGTGGTGAGTGTGAGATTAGCATGTTGATGGCTGGGGAGGAGTGCACCTGGTCTCTCATGGGGCTGGACTTTCCCCACACAATGCTGGCTCCACCCCCTGTAGTGCGACTGATGACCCTAGCCCTGCCAGTGAATGAAATGGGTGGTTGAGCTATCAAGGGTACTTCAAAACCAGCTGCGACTGGTTTCCCCCCACCCTGCACCAACAGACAAAGGAATTTACAGTATAAGAAGGGGCTGTGTCCCCATACAATTTGGTTCTGCTTTTGGATCCTGCCAGAGGGGGCTGCTTCTGTTGCTGGGGCCAGGAGGACCGCCACTTGGAGTGTCTCCCTACCTGGAGTGCCAGTGAGCTGGCTCTGGGCCCAGCCTTGCCCCCCTGCCTCCCTGAAGAACTTTGCTGGACTTTGTGCTCTCTTTAGCGCTGGGGCACTTTACTTTTACTTAGCGCTGGAGAGCGCTTTATTTCATGCCCATAGCGCTTGGGAGCGCTTATTTGCCTGCCTAGCGCTCCGAGCGCTTTATTTTTGCTTATAGCGCTGAGCCCACTTCTCTTTGTCCTCTAACGCTTGGGAGCGCTTTGCCCGGCCTAGCGAGTGCCCACCTCGCTTTATATTTTATTTAAAAGCCGGTGCCCACCCGGCATTGCCCCGTTCTTTGATTTTGATTGATCACGAGGGAGCCCACCCCTCGGATACTGACACCTCGCCTGCCTGCCTGAAATGGGCCGCCGCGCTGCCCGCGACGACCCGGAAGTGGTTGGCCGGCCGGCCAATCCCTGTGCGGCCCTGACCAAGAGACCCGGAAGTGCCGCCCTCGGCACTGCGGCGCGAGGAGAGGAGAGAGGCTGCCGGTGCTCGCGGGGCTCCCATGAGGATTAGAGAGCCCCGCTGCCCAGAGGAGGAGCAGTCCCACCAGCGAGACAGCCAGTGAGTGCAGGAGGGCTGGGGCCTCCTGATTGAAGGCAGAGTGGCCCCGGCTGTTAGCGGGCCGCTCCACCGACAGGAGCAGTGTGAGCCACAAGAGGCTCCAGGGCCCCGCAGTTGTTCTCTGAGCCCAGGAAGGTTCAGACCCGGCCGCATTGTTCTAGGAGCCCTGAGAGGCGCCGCATGCCATTCTTTTGTGTTAGAGCCTGAGAGAAGGCTCACAGCGCCCCTACTTGATTCAGAGCCCCGAGAGGCTCAGCAGTGCCGGTTCCATGTTTACGAGCCCACGAGGCTCCAAGCCTACATTTGTTCTTTGAGCCCCGAGAGGCTTCCGCCCCCCTTATCGTTGGAGAGCACTGAGAGAGGCTCTTGAGTGCCCATCATTGTTTTAGAGCGCTGAAGCTCTAAAGTGCCAGCATATTTGTTTTGCGAGCCCAGAGAGGCTCTTAGGGGACACGAGTGTGGTCAGAGCCCCGAGGCTCCCACGCAGTACTTGCCCTCAACCTTGTTCTTGAGCCCACGAGGCTCCAACGTTGGCATCACCTGTGATTTACAACTGTCCAGCACTTAGTGGATAGTTGCTACGTTTAGGTTTGTGTTCTGTGCTGCCTGCGCAGCCTTCCCTGACAATTTGGACTCAGGGCATTTCAGCCCTTGCGAGGCCAGTTGGCCTGAGGGACAATTCTAGTGTTGTGCTACATGCACCCTGCGCATTGTAATTTACTTGTTTATGTGATTCCTGCGCAAAGGTTCTACCTGCACCTCTGAATGTGTTTTAATGCCTCATGTGCAATGTGCTTTATGTTTTATCCCCTTTGCTAAAAGTGACCTGCTTAGAGGATTGTTTATGTTTCATTACCTTTGCTAAAAGTAATCTGCTTAGGTGATTGTTTATGTTTTATCCGCTTTGCTAAAACTGACCTGCTTAGAGGATTGTTTATGTTTTATCCCCTTTGCTAAAAGTGACCTGCTTAGAGGATTGTTGATGTTATTACCTTTGCTAAAAGTGACCTGCTTAGGTGATTGTTTATGTTTTATCCCCTTTGCTAAACGTGACCTGCTTAGAGGATTGTTTATGTCTTACCTTTGCTAAATGTGACCTGCTTAGGTGATTTTTTAGGTTTCCTTCCCATTGCTAAAAGTGACCTGCTTAGGTGATGGTTTTCCTTCTATAGGTCCTGATGATAAGGTCCTAGTTCCCTGCGTGATTTTCCTACAGTGTTTAGGGTTGCGTAGGAGGTATTTACTCTTTAGCAGTGATTACTGGTTGTGTGCTACATTTACTATTTTAGTGCTACAGTCATTATATGTTTATGTGCTAAGTGTTATACCTACAAGTATTATTTCTAACAAGTGCCTACCCCTGACAGTGGTCCATGTGGCCCTGTCCTGTACATAATCCCTTGTAAATTCTGCCCGTGCCTGTTGGCACATTGTAAAGTTTGTGTGTTATCTAATGTGTTTTTACTATAATGCAAAGGCTATGTTTTATATAACCTTGTGTGGAGTTTCCTTTGTGGTGGGCCTTGGGTGTTATTGCTGGGTGCGCGCGCAGACGCTTTACACATCGCCTCCGAGATTAGCCTTGCTGCTCACGTCACGTTACCTAGAGGGTGAGCAGGGTTTATCTTGGTGTGTAACTCCCTTCCCCGGACCTTAGACATGGTGGTCTCTGACTGACTTTGGCGTGAGCCTTGTCCAGCCCGGAGTCCCGGGTCTAACAGTGCACAAGAGTCACAATATTCTGAGTTCATTTAGAATTGTGAGCACGCCTAGAGATGGAGAACAAGTGGAGGCAAAGTCACACAGTATAACATGGATGTTGTAGTGTTTGATGATGTTGCACAATAGGTATATCACTTATAGTTTGTCATTTGCAAAAGTGGACTTGCATTTTTTTAAAGCCTGTTAACCATATGATGATGGCACTATCATGGCCCAAGGTGTTTAGAGTTCTACCAACAATCAGTTGTGGTAATGTTGGTTCTCTAGTTGTGGTACAACAAACATTTATTCTGTTTATTTACTCTACGAGTGTAGTAAATATTTGGTACCTTGTGACTTATTCAATCAGAGTTATTGAATTATTTTTTTATTTTTGTTTATTCATATTTTTGAGTTTCCCCTGAGGAAGGGACACACAGTCCCGAAATGCAAAGAGCATCAGACGAATAAATTGGAGCTACGCCAAAGAAGAATGCATTTATGTATTATATGTACTTGCGTTTGGGCATTGTAATTCATATAACTGTTTCTTTTATATATGGAAATGAATTCAATGATCATAGAAATCATGTAATGATGTAACATGGATCATGAGAGCAATGAAAATCATCTAACAAATGACTGAGTATTTGGTTACTATCAATGTTTAAATATGTGTGTAAAAAGTGAAAAATTGGTTTACTTTCACTGCAATGCACACATTTATTCAGGCACATATTTACCTGAACACATCCATATGATCTGATAATAATCTGATATGGGGGACTGGCAGCCCTTAAATACTGAGTATCACGCAAAATATAGTTTAGTTAGACAAGCTGCATTTATATACTGAGAATTTAAAGAAGAAAAAGAAGTGCGCCACTGGAACTATGACGTGTTTCTGTTAAAAATAAACATGTTGCCAGGCCCAAATCTTCCTTTTTAATACATATAAGTCAACTATTGTGTAGGCCCAAAACGGCCAATTGGGTGGGGAAGATTATATTTAAAAAGTTAGAAATGTACACCTAAGTTTAACATGTGCTGGTGGTGCAAAACTCAACAAAAATAAATTCACTATTGCAAATGCTACCTTTCCCATAGGATAATAGTTGGTCACCTTATTACAATCAATAAGTGATAACATTAAATTAGGAGCAAGTAGGAGAGTCCAGTTGGTCTCTAAAGAACTGCAATTTATAACCCAATCTAATGGTAAAGTTGGACTTTCAGTTAACCCTGGGCGGCCAACTATGCTACGCTTGCGATGTTTGCGTAGTTTATGCTACTTCGCGCCACGCGAATTGCACGTAGCACATTGCAAAATTGCGTAGCATAGTTGGCATTTTTTTCTCGCTCGCGGTCCTCAACGTCAAGTTGCCGACCGCGAATGAGCAAAATGACATCCCCGCGAGACTTTTTCCTTGTTCGCGATCAGCAACATCAAGATGGCGTTCGCGAACGAGGAAAATAAACCTCCTGGCCGAGATTCTCAACGCAGGGAGGTCAGGTTTCTCATTGTGAGTGGTTGCTCGCAATGAGAAACTACCAGTCCGTGTTGAGAAAGATGCCGCTCAAGTAAAAATCTACTTGAGTGGCAGAAAATGACAGCTCGCACTCTGCAAGATGCCGTTTTCAATGACACAGTGCGGACAAGTATCCGGCACTGTGCAATCATCTCGAACTGCGCACTATGTAGTTTACGTAGTGCTATGCGTAGCTTGCGTAGTGCGAAGTGCACTTCACGTAGCTACACGCAGCTCAAGTATGCAAACTACTCCCAGGGTTATTTTTAGTAACAATTTTGAAAATGCCACTTCCAGATAGTTTCTGTAAACACAAAACAAATAGGTGGCTGTGTGATTCAAACATGTTTTCACTTTTTCTTGAGGGTCATGTTCATAGAATAAAATGACCCTCATGAAAAAGGAAAAACTTGTATGAATCACACAGCCACCTATTTGTTTTGTGTTTACATGTTCTGAGGCCCATGGTGGTTGTAGTTAGGGGACCAGCCCCCTTACATGACACTTACAGAAAGTTGGCATTTTAGTGTCCTAACCTTTTTGTACCTGCGACCTGTATCTTGTGTCACATAAATAGATGTAGCCTGCAGCTGGTCCTTGTGTATTATTCATAAAAATAGGTACGAAGTTCCTAAGTGATGTATTAATCACTTGTGATTATGAGGTTTTAAAGGAAAGTACTACATGTTGTGAGGAGGGGAAATACTCCTTTTGGAACTAGGGCCCTCATACACCCAGCAAGCTAGGTGTCATGCTTCATCATATGGGCCTGCTCCTCATCGGGCCGGGGCTGCAATAACCGATGGGCACCCTTAAAGGGGCTTTTTGTTGGAGGACTTTTGTTCCTCGTCATAAGGGTGCCATGATTGTGAAGGGCCTATATGAGTGTAGATGTGAACAGTGGTGATAGAACAGGTTAGGTAGTCCTCTGTGATAAATATATTCTGCGAGGGACCCCACCTGCTAAAAGTAAATTAGGAGGGGTGCCTCTTTTGTTTATAATGTGACCAAAAGCATCCTCAACTCCCAGACGGTCAACATGTTTCTCGCCCTATACTGTCAAGGAGTGATCATTGGTGATTCTTCAGGATTGTGTGAAACAAAATCTATCTATACATGTGTGGCAAGGTGTAACGCTACCTACTATTTTGATTATGATACAATCAGTGTTCATCGCAAATTATAGCTGAAGTGGAGGGACAGGACAGGATGAAGTATCAACTTTAAGAGGGACACAGGCTTTTCCAAAAGTACAGACTCACCCCAGAAATATATCGATAGATGTTCAGGGACAGTCAGAAACTTTCTCACCAGTTGTGGGTAGATTTTATGGACTACTTTTGTAAGGTACTGGATGGCTGGGTGAAGGGTGGTGAGGTAAACACTTATTAGGGGCTGTACAATTTAGTTGCAAGAGAGCACATATTCAGTCATTGTTTTCCAAGCTACACCAACACCTAATTTACCACAAGCTCACTGACCTTAGGGAGCCTGCAAAGGAGGCAGACCTCTGGGTTGGTACCTGAGTGTTGGAGGTTGTACCTCGGAGTACCCTACTGCTCTGGCTGCTTCATTTAAATCCGATTTTCATCGTCGGGCCCATGTTGCTATTATTAACTGAGTGCTACTTCTCACAGAATGATGGAGTATGGGCCCTTGGAGTAAAGCCATCATGTTATCTACTGTTTCTGATAAAAAAAATGCATTCACTGCCAGAATTTTGGGGGGCTTTTTTGGAATTATAATTTCCACGACAAATCGCACCGTAGAAACCTTTTTTTGCAAACCAAATCTCTACAGAGTCCCTATCTTACCCCCAATTACCATTATCAATTTCTTTCTCATGCAAGGCATCTTCTCAGCTCTCAAGACTGGCCAGATCCTTCAATTCTGAAAGACACCTACTCCAGACCTTGATGATCTCACTAACTACCAGCACATCACTCATATAGCATTCATTGGCAAGATCATTGAAAAAGCAGTCTATATTACACTCCAAAATCACATCAATGTTAACCATCTCCTGCAGGAATACTAATCTGGCTTTAGATGGCGCTGAAGCATAAAGACCACCGTCAGACCTGGCATCCTTGGTGCTGTTTCTACTGACATTTTGCCTCTGCCTATTGTATTTTTTTGCTTGTGTGCGGGACTTAGTTTTTGCTGATTTAGGTGCTCTGGGCACTTTGACCCTGCTAATCAGTGCCAAAGTGCAAGTGCTTCCTGTGTAAATTGTAATTCTGATTGGTTCTCCATGATCAGCATTTTTGGTTTACTGGTAAGTTCGTAGTACAGTAAATTGTGTGTGCCCGTGGCCTGTAAATCAACTGCTATTAGTGGGCCCTATAGCACCAATGGTGCCACCTTCACAAGTAGCCTTTCAAAGGTGTCTCAGACCTGCCACTACAGGGTCTGCATGCAGAGTTTTTAAGTGCCATATCAACCTAGAAAGTGCACCCACTTGCCAGGCCCTTACCTTCCATTTTCAACATATGACATCTAAAAGTTAGGCCCAATGTACTCCCATAGGCAGGGTGCAGTGCACGTGAATGGTAGGACGTGTACTGGTGTGTGTTACATGTCCCTGGTTGAAAAATACTTTGCATTTAGTTTTTTACTGTTGAAAGGCTGTCTGTCCCATCGGATAACATGGGAGCTGCCTTGTAACATCTTTTATTTATTTATTTAATATTTCTTTTTAGTGAATTTTAACAGCAAAATAAGTTGCGTATATTCAATGTTACCCATAAAATCAGCGAGATCATCAGACAGTGATCATTAGTCCTCTACAATACAACTTGACGGGTGTCCAAATCTCGCTATCTTCTGTAGCGACAGACTTCTCTAGAGAGTTCCAGGAGACGTTTGCCTTGTAACATTTTACAAGAGTAACCTTCAATTGGGACAAGATAGAGAAATGGAGTCTAGGCTTACAGGACTCAGGATTTAAAAATATATCTTTTGGAAAAGAAAATTCTGTAATTGAGTTTTTGAAAATACCGCTTTTGGAAAGTGGCCATTTTCTTGCTTCACCATTCTGTATACCTCTGCCTGTTTGTGTATGCACCGTCTGGTTTTAGAGTAACAGGAGCTGAGGATGTGCATTCACACTAGACAGTGACACGGGGGGCTCAGGTGTGTCCTGCCTTTCTTGGGTGACTCCTAGCCAGACTGATTAGATATTTCTGCATTTAGAGTGGTGGGAAGAGTTTTTACTAGCACCTAAATAGGCTCTGTCTGCTCTGCACAATGCTGTATTCACCTCCTGTAGTGAAGCTAGGCCAGGGAGGACAGAATTGTTTTTTTACCAAGCTCAGGGACTCTTGAAAAAAAAGATAACAAAAAGAAAATGGAGTATAAAGTGGACCTTAAACCCCCCAGAATTGTAGATTACTTCTGGAATCTCTGCCAAGGAAGAAGAGCTGAAGAGTTGTGAGGAGAAGTACTGCCGCTTTGCTGTGTGTTTCTCTGTTGTGCTGAGGCGGCGAAGTGAGCTAAAGAATGATGATGGATTCAACCCAGATCTGTGAATAGTGGTGAGTGTCTGAAAAGTTTCAACGCTCCGTCCAGCATCTCCTTGTGTTTGCTTTGCTTTGTTGTGCTTTATAGTGAACAAAGGTCCTTAGCTTATTTAAGAATCAAAACAATACAGTATAGGAACACAATGGAAAGCTATAAGATTTACGATTTCCAAACCCAGCCGGGAAAGGAGTTTATTTTTGAGAAACAATGTCCAATCTTTCAATACAAACGAAATAATATGACACAAGCCTGTGCCGTACCAAAAAGAGGGAAAGGGAAGATAGGATTAGGGTGAAACCGGCATTAACCGAGCAGCCCCAGGAGAGACGAGTCTTCATCTAGACTTTCGTCTGAACGCTACACTGTTGGCACTCCGCGTGTACGGCCACTGTTGCCTACACGTTAAAAGCTACTCCCCGCTCTCACGTTGAGTGGAGTAAGGCTTTATCTCATTCAGGCATGCTTTGTTCATTATAAAAGTCCTGATGATGATCCCATGTATCTAGTTGAGCAATAGGGATCGAAACGTCGACACCTATGAGTGGGTTTACACTTACAATATTGTTAAATGAGATTGTGTACACTCCACTCCAGGCGACACTGTTACTGATCTTTGACTTATTTACAGTGCCCTGTCCTTGCTCTCTTCCTTTGCCTGAAAGACACCCCTTTCACCCTAATCCTATCTTTCCTTTCCCTCTTTTTGGTACGGCACAGGCTTGTGTCATATTATTTCGTTTGTATTGAAAGATTGGACATTGTTTCTCAAAAATAAACTCCTTTCCCGGCTGGGTTTGGAAATCGTAAATCGTATAGCTTTCCATTGTGTTCCTATACTGTATTGTTTTGATTCTTAAATAAGCTAAGGACCTTTGTTCACTATAACGCAGTTATACCCATGGTACTTAGCTATCCTTTGGGTCCCCCTTGTGTCTTAAAGTTGCTTTGTTGTGCTGGCCTGCAGTTGCTGCTTCTGCTAAGGAAAGGACAAAGACTAGACTTTGCTTTGAAACCTGCTTGAGAAGATTCTCCAAGGACTTGTGTGTGCTTGCCTCCTGTTCTGAAGTCTCAGGGGCACAAAGACTTCACCCACAGCTAATTGGAACACTACTTTTGGGAGTTTTTTACCTGCCAGGTGGCGTCTATTCCAGCGCGGGCCTCTGGAGGTTGCTCCTGCTACAGGAAGCTGACAAAAACTAAACATCAGAAAAAAATTGATGCTTTTTTCCTTAAGAAAAATGATTCTTCGCCCTCCTTGTGGCTGAATTTTCTGACCCAGCTTAGCCGTGCAAGAGGAATTTCTAATGCACAGCCCCGTGCAGCCGAAGAATCGATGCATCACCGGTCAATAGCTGAATAAATCTATGCAGCACCTGTTTCGCCATTGCAGAATCACCTATAGCACATCTGGATTTTCCACGCATCACAACTGGGTGTCAAATCTACAACAACATTGGGTCTGCAGTACAAAACCGACACATCACCTCCCGCACAGTAAGAAACCGATGCATCACCTCCTCTCCTGTAAGGAATCGGGGCACTACCTCCAATGTGTGGCAGTAGGGGACCGATGTATCACCTCCCTTTGCATGTAAGGAAGTGACGCAGCACCTTCCCTACACATAAGGAACTGATGCATCACCTTCTCTGTGGCTGTTTTTGCTTGTGATTTTGATTGATCCCAGGAACTTTGTGCTAAAAGTGACGCATCCATAGTTTCCTATGGACATAGCTGTTTTAACCTTCTGAAAGTCATATTTTGATATCTGTAAATTGGATTGTTGTTGTTTTGGTCTTCTTTGATTTAGATAAGGATACTTTATTTTTCTAAATTGGTGTGGTGTCCATTTGTGATGTTTTCACTTTGTTACTTTGGGTTATATACAATTGCTCTACACATTGCCTCTGTAGTTTAGTTTGACTGCTCTGTGCCAAGCTACCTGGGGGTCAGCACAGGCAAAGCTAGGCATGTACTTTACTCATTCCGACTATAAGGAAGGGTCCCTACTTGGACAGGGTGTATACCACTGCCAACTAGAGAATCCCATTTCTAACATCCACTACCTTACACATCGTAGATGATGCATCTTGGCCATAGATGAAGATGAGACCCTGCCTCCTGATTTTGCTGGACCTCTCAACTGTCCTCGACACAGTTGACCATTCAACCTACAGAAGCAAGTGGGGTCTTGAATGGGATTCCCCAGTAATCAAATGCAAGGTTATACACTAATCATCTAATGTAATCAAACCGTAGATGCTCCAAGTGACTGTGCAGTGCAAGTGTAGTACAGAAAACCATGGATCACAACAAGTAACTGTTATGGATAAATATTTACAATAGGTGCACTGGGTCAATACCCATCAGACACAAAAACACTTCAGTGGCAAACCCATTGAACTGAGCATTTGAGTTTGGAAGTCTTGCAATGAAAGCTATGGGTAGACACATCAAATGTTAATGTTTCGACCAGATTAGGAAGTATCGTCTGGGGTCTTCATCAGGACAAGGGACTGGTAGCAACCTAGCCAGACCAATCTGTATATGAATAACACAATAAATGTATGTGTCTTGCTTTGTTAAGAATCGGCTGAAACGTCGACATTTAATGGGTTTACCTATAGATTTGACTGCAGAATTTCCAAACTCAAATGCTCATATCATTGGGTTTGCCAGTGATGCATTCTTGTATCTGTTGGGAATTAGCGCAGTATACATATTAGCAATATTTATCTGTCACATCTGTTTGCTGGGTTCTATGGCTCTCTGTTCTGCAATTGTACTGTGCTGTCACGTTTGCCTTCCACAAAAAGGTCCCCGGTTCGCGACCAGGCAGAAAGGCTGTTTGTCTCTGAAGAATATACATTTGTCAATCATCTGTATCTGAAGATTATTTGACTGTATACGTTGTGCAATAAACAAGAATTGCAGTTTTTAAAAACAAGTCCTTACTTTGTGGACATTGTACTTGCTGTTCAAATACTATTTTGAGTGCTTTGATTTTTCTATATGATATGTTTCAAACATACTGGATTTCTTCCACTGTGTTGATGCACCTTCGGTAGGAGGGTGTTCTAAATCCTTATAACACCATCAGAATGGTTTTGATCCTACTTGTAATTACTTTACCCACACTAAATTTCATGTGTACACACGAGGTGCGATAACTGAAACCATTACTACCTAGCGTTTTATTGTTAAGATAGACAAGGTATCACAGCTTCAAGAGCAAGGAGCTTACCCATGAACATATTTTAAGGTATTGGAGGCATTAGGTCTTTTTTACAATTCCTGATGGTTCGTTAATGGGTTAAGGGCTCTTTGGAGGGGAGGGTTGCTGGCCCACCTAGCCCCCCCCCCTCTAAAACTGGGGCTGAGGTAAATGGCAAAGTGCTTGATGTCAGTTGCTGCAGACACGTATAACACTTTTACTATACTGAGTAAAGGCGATCTATGGGGCACAACATTGCAGGGCAAATGTTTCCTTTAATGTCTTTTGTATTCACATAAAGTACATATGGACATGCAAAACGAAAGCAACGGTAAGGTGAGCTACAATTGAACATGCACTGGTGTATTTTGTTTAACTCGCCTTTGTTTTTTTATCAAATGTGTTGCAGTATTCATAGGATATTGAAACCGAAGGTAAGTATTACTGGTGGCACATAAGAGGTAGAATAGAGTGCCCTGAGTAGATATACGTATATCAGGGCCCCCAATCAGTTTTACAGTCATTGGTTGCACCATTCGAGCCTTGTGGGGATTGTATTTGCTTTTATGACATCGTTAAGAGCAATGACTTCAGGGCCCAAAGAGCTAGACACCAGCGAGATAAAATGTGACGCTGTGTGAGAGAGAACAAGACTTAATTGTAAAAAAGATGCATTTAAAAGGTGTGCGCCAAACATAATGGATCTTTTCAAAATAGTAATGCATTAAAGTATCATTATACTTTCCATTAATGTACTGTATTCTTCAAAGTGATAACACGCCTCTGAACTGTAACCTTATGTTCAGCTAGAAGAAGTTCTACCTTTCTGAAATAAATGTACCAGAAATTCTAAAAGTTAAGCGCAGAGGAAAGGTGCTGCGGGGCACATTTCCTAGCATACATTTAAGGATGAAATGGTTTAAGTCTTTCTTTTGCCAAACACGATGACCAATTACTCAGACATCCAAAACATCTAATGGATTTTCTGTGTGAAAGCAGCAAGGAAATAAACACATTATCGCACAGGGGTTCTGTTCAGGTATTATGCAGATTGCGCCCTGGACATGGCGCCTTTAGTGCAGCAAAGTGGCAGTTTCAGGATTTGAAACTTCTAAGCTCTAACGAGGAAAGTTTGGCAATTCATTCACCAGCTAGGAGACGTACGAGCCAGCCTGGTGATAAGCCAAATACCCGATAACCTGACGAGAGGCGCTTTATTGAAACTCATTTGATGGAGTTTGTAATTGGGTCCATATACGTTCTATGTTAAACGCAAATAGATGTTTTTTTTTTTTTTTACGATGGGTACGTGCATTTCGTTCTATCAGCGGGGGATTTCACACGGACATCAATTTTGTCTATTTGTTTTTTTAAATTGTTTACCGAAGTTTCAGCCTGCACAGTTAGCCTTATGCAAAGCACTTTAAATTGAAAACCCTGTAAATGTGTTCTTTGAATTGTCGAATTGCACAGTCTATGTTCTCCTATGAAGAACAATAGTTGTAATAATCATGGGGCATATTATCAAGGGGGTTTATCTCCGCTTTTTTGGCTTTAAAAGCCAAGAAAGCGGAGATAAAATGATCTCCCTATTACCTAGCTGTTGCTAACACCAGTTAGCGACAGCTAGTAGGAGATAGCAACCATCTTGGGCCCCGCTTTGCATGTCAGTGATATTTATCACTAATGACATGCAAAGTGGGCCTGCCAAGATGTTAGCGACTGGAAACAGTTGCTAACATCTCTATCTCCAAAAGCTAACACCTGCCCCATAGCAGTTCTTAGCCATGTTATCCAATGGTAGGTGGATAACATGGCTAAGAGCATTAGCTCGGTAATGCATGAATATCGCAGACTTTTCAGTGATATTCATGCATTTTGGCCGATTTTTATCGCTTAGGAGATAAACCTTGATAATAGCAAGGCTCCTAAGCGATAAAAATCGCCGCAGCTCGGCGATAAAAATATCGCCGCTAAACCAACATAGCGATAATTATCGCTAGTTGTTGGTAATTTGCCCCCATGTCCATTAATTAAAGTAGAGTTTAACGAACTTTAAATGGACCTTGTCCATTTGGTGTAAAGTAATTCATCGAATTTATGGTATGAGTTATTAAATGTAAACAAGTGAAGCAGAATCAGAACAGTTCCCGCAGTGTATTCCTACAAGGAAATACAAACACTTGAGGATTCATGACCTTTGCTGCCCATCAATCGTGACTTATTATTGCTGGTCAAAGAGAGACCATAGGCCTATGGTAGCTATAACCTTATGCACAATTAACATTTCACTTTGTTCAAGTCCACGCATAGGTTCAACTAGATGATGGCACAATAAGGGTTTTACACCACACACATTATGCATGACACCATACACGTCCCTGTAGAGTAAGGGACACTGGAATTAGGTAATTCTGCTGCAGCGGCTTTCCCCATATAGATATAGATTTGTCGCACATGACAAATCATCCCCTTTCTGATGCATAGTTTGCAGATGTTTAAAAAATATGGGGCTTTATCTCCGCTTTTTTGGCTATAAAAGCCGAAGAAGCAGAGATTAAAATATTGCCCTATCAACTACAGGCTGCTAACATGCAAAATCGCATGTTAGCACCCTTTTTCACTACGCTTCTCTTTGCATCTCTAATGAGATGCAAAGTGGGCATTCCAGAGCAAAATGATAGGAGAAATGTCGCTAAGCGACATTTCTCCTATTATCAAGCTTCACACTAACCCTGTTAGAGACAAAAAAAGCAGCGCTAACCACGGTTAACGCTGCTTTTTTACGTCTGCTAATTTTCTGACTTAGCCATGTAATCCAATGAGAGGTAGATAACATGGCTAAGTCCACCATGGGCTATCAACAAGGATATCCCTATCCTTGTACTTTTATTGCTGCATTACCAAAATATTCACCCACACAGTGGTAATGTGCAACAATGACAGGATGATTAAGTAGTACTAAAACAAGAATTGCCCATTTAATGGGAATAATTTGCCTTTTCTAGCAACATAATTTAGTGTACCTCGTCTCATAATTAGATCATCCTCTAAAGCATAATTACAGTGGCCCTGAACATATGGAACACCCACAACTAACACCCTTCCGACCAAAAAAGATAAAATGAGTTCATATAAAGCTTGTACACTATCAATGACAAAAATCAGCTACCGACCTAATCCCATCAATTTATGTGATGACATTAGTGACTCTGTGGTCATTGTACTCAACAGCAAAATACTTACAAAGTCCCCACTACTATTTAAAATTATTCAACCAAATATTATCCTGGTAGTATGCAATGTGCGAGCTAATCCACTGTGGTGCCTTTTGCCTAGCCCAAAAGACATACCTGTGGCCCACAAGCCACACTCTAACCATTTTGAAGCAAAGCAGCAGTAGTGGATAGGAAAAGACTGGTGCAGAATGAGACAGTTTTCAAAATGAAAGGCATTTAAAATTGAAGTGTGCACCTGGTATTCCCAAAAACATTTTGATTGGTTGCTGTGAACATGCAGTGAATAAAATTAGGTAGTGTCTTGAAAGGATTAGTAACTAGATCTATGGCTGGCTCTGGAAAAAATTAAAAATTGTAAGAGAGACTTGACATTGATTTTTATTTTGTATAGTAAACCTCATCTGCTGCAGCTCATTGTGTAACTAATATGGTCCTTCTATAAGGTGCTGCAAACTTGTGATCTACTGGTTCTAGTGGGTTTCTATGGAGACTGTCCTAGGAGTGTCTTGGGGAAAGGGTGTTAAAGAGAGAGGCTACTGTTGTTAGATATTAGAATTGTTTAGACTCTTTGTTGTGTAGTAAGATTTTAATTTAAGTTCCTGTTGAGTGCTTACTAATAAAGGGAACTGTTCTTGTAAAGTCAGAAAACTAGCAAGCTGAATATGTTTTTGGACTTGCATTATTTTTCACAAATTTGTCGCGATGATCGTGATTAAGGTGCAAATGTGCAAAAATAGCCAAGCATATTGGGCTTCTTTGTAAAAGTAAATTTCAGGGTTAACACATACTAACCATTCAGAAGTGGACTTACAAAACTAAAATATGAAAGGAATGTTTTTATTTGCTGCCTTTCAAAGTATGAGACAGTGCAAAGTTGAAAAGGTTGCTATTTATGGTTGCTTTGTAGTTTTCACAAATCCTGAGTCAATTGAATATATCTACTAAGAGCAAAAAAAGCTACTTCATCAATTAACTCAAACTTCTGGTATGTGAATTACATTCATGTTAAGCAAAGAAATTGATTAAAAAGGTATACATGTATGTGAGATTGTTAGAAGATAAATATGTATAAAAGTATTTAAAGTACGTTAGTAGATCTATGACTAGTAGTGTGACTGCTTTTATATATTTAATATTAGGTGACTAAAACACAGTTTGTCTCAGGTGTAGAGTAGGTTTATGTGAAATTATTTCACAATGTGTTGCCGTGGAGCTGCATATTGCACTATTGCCGCTTTGCTTCATTCTCAAAATGGTAAAAAAAGAATCAGTGCATGCTAACGGTTAAAGTTATAGCTAATAAAACATTAGGAGATTTTAACTTTTACATGGCTATACATGATATGCTTGTAACAAAGAATGTTTTTCTTCTAATTCAGGGACTTGTAGTCCTATTGATTCCATTATAAAAGAGGATTGGAACATTCAGAATTGAAAGTGGAAAACATGCATTGTGGCTGTATATAAAGCAAGAGCATGTGAAAGTTGACAGCTATGTATTATGTACTCTTCAGTGAAGTTGTTAGTAAATTACAGAGTAGGTCTGTATGTACTTAGATGGTGAGATATATTTTTTAAACTTCTACTGAGTCATATGTGTAGTATAAGACTGCTAGGCATAGTTAAGCATGCAGTGTTTAAATATGACGGGGGGCTTAATAGTGAAGAGTGTGCCTGTGGAGTCTCACTGCCGTCTTCACTTGGCATATAAAATCACTTTTTCTAGTATTATATGCAGGTTTTGGTACATATCTGAAATATGCTGTAGGTATGCAATAAAGCATGGTCCTTTCTGGTTAAGAAAGTGAGAGTTGTTCATTTGGGCTTAAGTAACTTAGTCATGCATGTGGACACTCTTATGCCAAGCACTACATAGTGTTTAGAACTCATAATGCAACTTACATATATGTTTCCAAAGCATATAGCCCTCTCACTCATTCACTCACAGACCTCCGGACCCACTTGTACATTCACTAACATTAAAACACCCTGTGAGATACTGACAGAAGCACCTAAACATTCACTCACACAGGCAGAACTGATATATATCTAGTGCTAATAAAGGCAGTTGCACATACATTTTAAAATATATTACTCACTAACACACCCAGGAGGCAATCCATTCAGCCCCTTATGGACCCATTTAGAGAAGCATACATGTCACAAAGAGAGGCAGTCATTTACTAAAAGCTTACATACACATGCAGTGACAGCCCAAAAAAGGAACTGAGACAGTCCTTCAGATGTCTGCTAAAGAGCTGACACTTTCAAGGCTACCATGCAGAGAGGTACTCCTTGCATTACACCTCGGGCCTGCCATACTTGAGCCTGTGCATGTAGTTTTACTGCTAGGCCTTTTTCTCACTTAAATCTCCTAGGCAAGGTGTAAACTGCTCTTGCACCACATATAATTGACCACTAAGATAGGCCATGGGTAAGCCATACCACAGGGAGCCCTGTGTTTGAAAGTTAAGACATGTACTTTGAGATTTCAGTAAGCTATATGCACTCCTAGAGACCCATGTGCCCATTTAGGCATCCACCATGCCACACTGACATAAACCTGACATACCTAAATAGAAAAGCAAACAGACACTAAAATACCCATACAGACTCTGACAGAAGCACCTAAATATTGTGTCACACAGACAGGCAGAGCACACAGACAGGTAGCACTAATGGAGGCTGTTGCACACCCATTTAAATAAGCCAACACTTTCTAACACACTGATGTGGCAATCCATGCAGCCCCTTAGAGGCACATTTAGAGAACCATACATACTACAAAGAGAGTCACTCATTTACCAACAAACATACATACACATGCAATCATATCCCCAGTAGGGACTGAGACACTCACTATGATGTTTGCTAATAAACTGACAAGCCTACCATGCAGAGAAGTAGCCCTTGCATTATGTCTCAGGCCTGCAATACTTAAGCAGGTGTTTGAAGTTATTCTGCTAGGTCTGTCTTCCCACCTAACATAGGTTTCTTTATATTACCAAACTAACCGTAGAAAAAATGATTAAAGAATTGTAGTGAGGCAATGCACAGTTTCCCTTAATTATAGTGTTGCATTGTGCATGTATGTTTTTTCTTTTTACAATCCATTGTTGAATTTTCCCCTCTGGTCGAAGATAATGCTTTATACAGGCCACTGTGTATGGTGAAGAAGTGAAGTATGATCGTGGAGAACAGCAAAAAAAATAGAAATGTATATTCTAATTATGCTATGAAATAATGTTACAGTGTAAGTAATATATTTTGGTATGATTCTTTACAATTTTCTTTTTCTATACCAGGTGTTGTTGAAGGTTGAGAGATGTCTCATAAAATGTTTCCTACCACAGACATTTTGCTTATACATAACCACTGCAAGTGTTTTTAAATGTAAACTGCTCATGTTAATTTCCTATTAGTTTGTTTTCCCTATTCAATATTAAAACAGTGTCTCAGAGCAACTCACTCTCCCATACAGTCACTCACACAGACACTCACTCCCCATACAACTATTCACTCCGACACCTATTTACACATACAGCCAATCACACACCCATTCAGTCACCTGTACGACTACTCACACTACCACTCAGTTACCTATAACTCATACAGTCATCCATGCTAGCATTCACTGACATATACACCCACACACAGAGGTGGTCACCCATTGATATGTTCACTCACACAGCTACTTACTGACGCATACACCCACTGATACTAGCATACAATCAATATTACTTTCACTTATACACACACTCAAACACTTACACACCCATTCACTTACTCATGTAGCCACTGGTACTAATACTCACTCACCCTTACACCCACTCAAATGGATATTCTTGCATAGAGCCACTCAAACAGGTAGTCACACACCCACACACGTAGTTACACCCCCATTCACTCACACAACCACTAACATAACCACTCACTCATTCTGTATAGCAAGTCACGCACTCACACACTTACACAGCCAGTCACACACCCATTCACTCATCCATTCAGCCCCTCACACACCTATTCACTCACCTCTTCCATAAAGCTGCTGATACATGAAGTAACTCACCCCTACAGACATTTACACAACTCTCCAGTCACCTGTACATCCACTACCACAAACACACACTATTTCATAGAACCACTCACACAGCCACTCATTCACCCATACAGACACTGACAAACCCGCTAACTCATCCATACAGCTACTAACATAGAAACACACTCACCCATACAGGCACTAATATGGCCACTCACTGCCCATATAGCCTCTAATGCATTCAGTGTCTCACCCACACACACTCATGCACTCAGTCAGTCACCAATGCACTTCTCATGCACTCATTCACTCACACATACACACACTCATACACTAACTCACTGCCCTACACAAACACTCATGCACTCAGTTACTCACCCATACATACAAATTCACTCACACATGCATGCACTCATGCACTCAATCAATAATCAATACACCACTGATGCATGGGTTTACTTGCCCACACATGAACTCATGCACTTATTTAATCACCCATACACCACTCACGAACTGATTTACTCACACATACTCTATCATGCACTCACTCACCTTTATACTCAAGCAATCACTTGCTCACTCCCCCAATGTGCATTCATGCACTTAATCAATCACCCTTATACCACTGATGCTCTCATGCACTCATCCATATGCATTCTAACTAAGTCACTTATATAGCCAGTCAGATAGCTAAACACTTACCAGTACACCTTATCTTGTTTTCAACCACAAAAGACAGTTCTAAGAAGAACTTTTTTGTTTTTTGTAGAACTATTATTTTGATTTTCCTAACATGAAGTATTTTTGGTGTATTCTAATTCAAACAAAATGGCAACAAGGCACAGAAAATAATTAGAGCAAGCAGCACAACAATAGTGCAAAAAAAAATGATAAATGAAATAAATACCATTTGTGTTGCTTGGCAGCTTGAAGGATGGCATCAATGGATTGCCTTTCAGCTGTGGTGGTCGTATTTCACTCCAGACATTACATGTCCACAGACCTTAATTCAGGAGCGATATCAGGACAAAGCCTTTCACAGGGACTCTCTGTTCTGGAACAGATGGTGCCGATGAGGGTCCTGCACCGTTTCTCTGTTGCCATATGGTTTTCAATTCGGTTGAGTGATATGTTTGTAATGTAGTACCACACAAGTATTTTTTATTAGAACCTCTTGAGGGGGTCTTGCCACAAAGACAACATTTTACAAATGTGGCCATTGACTCCAACTCTCCTGTTGGAATTGAGAAGAATTCATATGCAATACTGTCCCTCATTGGTGCAGGCCCTTAATTATTAGAGTCATCCTCTTCCGTCTCATGCTACTCCTGCTCTGGTTGCTGTGGCAGCTCATCTTCCTGGCTACCTCCTGTTGCCATTTTGCCTTTAAAAAAATAGCAAATATCAAATTCTAAAGAGAAAGCAGCAGAAAAATAACAAACAGTTGCTGAGAATAATGGTAGAATCAATAGAAGATACAAGAATAGTGTATGGGTGGGCACTTCCTATAAAGATGCTTAAAAACTGTCTTGCCCAATCACATCTCTTTATTTTCAGGACACACGATATTCACGATTACCGACTTCATCACGACTACTGACGTTGTCAGAGAAAAAAGAAATACAATTTAAAAGTGGTTTTCTTTGAAAATGACAACAGACAGAAACATTGTAATAATATCTCAGTATCAGCTATTACCAAAAATTATTTAAGACATCTCTTTATCTTTGTTTTACACTTTTCTAAAAGCATGCAGACTTTGCGGGGTTTCAGCAAAACAAGGAAATATGTATTGTGATAATGTTGCGGCAAATTTGTGACGATGAAAAAAAAAACACAGTTAATAATGCATTAAAGAAAACACAAGTAGTGACACAGAGAAATAATAACATATATGGGTTATTATGCTTTTATATTTCCACAAAGACAGATTAGTAACTGTTTTCCCAGTAGAAAGTAGCGTAGATAGGTACACAAGTTCCCAAAAACCACAGACTCTTCAGATGGTTATGCACATTTTAAATAAATTAAACTCATTCACAGACCTACTTAGATAGTGGAGTACCCACTCACAAACCCACACAGGCACTCATACAGCTACTCAGAGACTCACTGAGACACTCATGCAACCACTCTCAGAGCCGGTCAAACACTAATGCACCCACTCACATACTCACTCACAAACTCATGCACCCACTCACAGACCCACTCACAGATTTAGGCCTCTACTCACACCCACTGAGAGACATGAACCAACTGATAGACTCAATCAGACATTCATGCAAATACTCATATACTCACTCAAAAGCGTGTGCACCCAGTCACAGACCCACTCAGACTCATGTATCCACTCACATACCCAATCACACACTGATGCAGCCAGTGGCAGCTGCACAGACAGTAAATATAAAGGTGGTCCCAGTGTAATATACACTTTGAGCGGGGGAGTGAAAGCTTAAGGAAGCAATAGTTACAAAAACACAAATTATGGACGGAGGAAGATTCTATCAGCAATGTTATTTAATCACATTGGGAGAACACAATACATTTAACACAAAGAGTAAATCGGTAGAACAGTTTTACAAAAGGGAATTTTGAAAAAAAAATTACATTTGCAGTGGCAGCTGCACAGCAATACATATGCACTCATTTACAGACCCATTCAGAGACTAATAAGCTCACTCACAAAACTGCTGAGACACTTGCTCAGACACTTATGTACCTGCTTAGACACATACTCAAACAGTCTCACTCACAGACATGCACCTACTCCCACAACTAGTGACACACTTGCACAGCCACTCCCAGACCAACTCAGACAATCACAAAGCCACTCACACACCCACAAAAAGACTCATGCACTCATTCACACACCCAATCTCAAAAGTTACAGGTTACTCTTAGGAATTCATTGAAAAAACAAAGGTTACAAGGACACAATAGCTAGGCAATAGAATTTGAAAAAAACCTTAGAAATTCACTGAAATAAACAAAGGTTACAGGGAAATTATAGTTAGAATATAGAATTTAGAAAACCGTTAATATTCACTGAAAAAAGCAACATTTACAGGGACGTTGAGGTTAGGAAAAATAATTTTAAAAAACCTTAGAAATTCACACAAAAAACAAAGGTTACAGGCACATTAAAGTTAGGAAATAGAAATACATTTAGTTTTTAAATTAACCAAAAATCAAAGGTTACGGGGATGTTATAGTTAGGCTCACATTTCATTTCTAAAAAAACTGAGAAAATCAGCAGTTATATTTCCTTGAGTTACTATAACTTCCGTCCCCGCAATGCACTGCTTATGACCTCACATATTATATCACTAATGACACTGTCAGTGACATCTCACATGACATCACTGATGACACCTCAAATGATATCACTGATCTCAAAGGAGAGGTAGAATTGTCACCAGAGCTTAGAGCTATTTCTTGGATATGTAGATACTAAGACAAAGAAAGTTATAATGCAATATATGTTTAGGACACATTTAAAGCACTCAGTGATGTTCGGGCTCTCACAGGTTCGACACAGATTTTGATGTGAATTTAAGAGTTGCCCAAATACAACTGATGCAAACATTGACACTCTCAAAGGTGTACAAAATACATCTTACCCGTGATGATAAAGATAGGGCTTAGGCTCATCTTTGTGGTACTCCATCGATGAATCATGGTGGTCTGACCTTAAAAAGGAACAAAATATATGTAAAAAAAAATGTTTGAGCATTATTAACACTATTTTAAAGAATGAGAACTTCTATTTCACTAATTCACTGCAATCTCAATTTAAGATACGCTAGTATTAAAAGAGCAATGAGCAATATTTTCCAAGAAGAGTAATGTAGTGCATATAGCCATTACATTCATTTTAAGCAACAAAGTACTTTAAGGAAACACTTTCCTATATATTGCTGTGTCATGTAATCCTTCTTTCACATGTTGTGACAGTTATTCATCATATATTTCAACTTGAATCGTTCAATTTGGAAACTCTATTACAATTTTTCCATCTTCATTGCAAACATACTGAATAACATGTTCAAGCAGAATTAACAAGAGTGGGTTAGAAGGTCAAATGGTGGAATGTTTTAAGAAAGGTTGTACGTCTTAGGTTTTTATGGTGGGACAGGAGAGGGAACTCCCAACACCCCACCCTGTTCAACATCTACATGACCCTCATCACAGACGTTGCCAGATCTCCCGGACTCATTATAAACTATACAGATGATATTCACCTGATCCTCTCGCTCACAGAGGACCCATCCAACACCAAAACCACCTTCTGCAATGCCATGACCAGCGTTGCCGAATGGATGAGTGACAATTTCCTCCAATTCAACTCCGACAAAACTGAAGTACTGATCTTCCGGAAGAACACCTGTGTATGGGACCACAGCTGGCAGCTTGCAGAACTTGGACTCACACCTTCTGACCTAGCATGAAACCTCGGCATCGTACTCAACAGCTAACTGACCATGAAACACAGTAGCTGCCTCATGCTTGTACTCACTTCACATGCTCCACAGAATCTTCAGATGTATCTAAACCAACAGTCAAAATCACCAGGTAGGGAGGAGGAAATGTATTTGTCCATTCAGTTTCCTCGTGTAAGTACTCAGAAATCACGAAAAAAGGGGGGACTGGACAACTTGTAACTGCGTTACCAAGGTTCTTTAACTTTCTTAAAAAACCCTCATACACGCATTGTAGGAACAATGGCGGTATATCTTGATTCTCCGCCTACACTAATGAGTTATTGCATCATCATTGGGTTTTATTGTGTTGTATGCAAGCCTCAAGCCTGAAGCAACCACTGGAAAGCACAGTAGTGTCCAGGGATAGATGTTAAACAACACTCAAGTATGAAGTATGAATATACGCACACAACATACAATTAAACACACATACACACTCCATTTAAGCTGTGTTTGGTGACGCTAATATTAGCCTCTAACATGACCGGGATATACTAGAGAATTGCTGAGTAAGTCAAAGTTTGCAGACCAATTCCTAAAACCGTTGGTACAAAAAACACCTACATATTTAAAAGATGCCAGGGATTTACTGAACCGACTGACAGGCATGGTATTTGATGAAGACTCAATGCTATTTGTGGGGCTGGATGTAGAGTCCCTCTACACCAGCCTCCCCCAAAAAGAGACATTACAAACTTTGGAAAACATCCTCTTTGCAGAACAATGGAACTATCGAACTCCACGCCACTTTGTATTAGAATGTTGACGATTAGCTTTGATAGAAAATTTCTTCGAATACAATGGCGCCCTCTTTGTACAATGCCATGGTACATCTATTGGCAGTACGTTCGCTCCTTCGGTAGCAGGACTGTATGTGAGTGAATTCGAGTCCCATTACGTCCTCAATGAATCCAACCCGTTCATTTCCAAAATAATTTTTGGGAAGCGATATAATGACGATGTAATAATGCTCTGGAAAGACAACAGTACAAACCTGGACATATGTATTGAGTGGCTAAATCAGAGAGATGCCTCAAGTTTACTTTTACAGCAAACAAACATAGTCTTGACTTCCTGGATATCACAATCTTTGTGGAGAATGGACTGATTGAAACAAAAACTTACTATAAACCTATGGCTAAAAAAGTCCTGCTGTCCTGTTAGAGTTTCCATCCGAAGCCCTTGAGAGACAGTCTACCTTACAGCCAATTGTTAAGGCTCAAAAGGAACTGTAGTAAGACACAAGATTACACCGAGCAAGCATCAGAATTGAGTTTAAAACTACAGGAAAGAGATTACCCTATCAATACAATACGGAAATGCCAAAAAGAGCAAAGCACCAACCACGGGAATGCCTATTACAAACCACAATGAAGGAACCAGTAAAGGATCTAGTGACGTGTGTAACAACATATAGTCCAGCGTCATATGCAGTGAAGAAAATTGTGAACAAGAATTGGAGAATCCTAACGTTGGGAAAACTAAACTGTCCAAAACCCAGATTCACAACTAAACAGACAATCAACATCAAGGACATGCTTGTCCACAACAGACCGCAACAAAAACACAAGATTGAAATAACAAGAAACGTGTGTATGGCCCCCATAACAGGACATTACCCGTGCGGAACCTGTCTGGTCTACAAACTTACAACAGTCACAAGAACACTGAATTTATCAGACACTTTAGTCTGGACATAACTACAGCATACAAACTGTAATTCGACACATGTCATATACATGATCCTATGCCCCTGTGGCAAGAAGTATATCGGAATGGCCTGCAGGAAAGTCAAAATAAGGATCGGGGAACATAAGAGCAATATCATGACAAAGAAAAGCACAACAAAAATGAGAACTCATTTTCTAGAACAACAACACAAAGCAGAAGCTCTGCGATGGACAGTAATAGAGATGTTACAGAACAAAACCCACAATGCAGAAAAGGTGTTGTTTGAAAAAGAACAAAGATGGGTGGACCGTTTGAAAATGAACATAGTAGGGCTCAATGATGATGTACCCTGGCAACAATTCTAACATAAAATCAATACCAGTATGTAAATTCAATCTTTAACAAATCACAACAGTGACAGCCACACCATCCTACACAAAGCGAAAAGATTTGCAACACTATCAATACTAGTTGTGAATTCCCCATGAACAAGACTATGGAGCCTGAGGCATCTCCACTAATAATCTTTTTTACTTAGAGCTATCTTTTTTACTAAGAGTCATCTGTTGAATATGCCAGAATTATATTGATAAGAGATATTTCATAATAACTGTTAATAATGATTACTCCAGATTATGAAGTATTTCTTTAATTTCTACTCTCAGTATATTCATCAATAACCCAAAAAAAGTACTAATGAAATTCTGAGAATATACTATAACAAGTATGCATCGATTAGTATCTAGTGTCTAATGGTGACAAAATAAAGTTTTACATTAATTGCACTTGGTTTAAAACGAGAATAAGCTTGAATGTAAGAGAGATCAAAAACGTCCCATAAATCCTTTCTTTGTGCCCATGAATCATGCCGCAACCACCTCTTACATGAGGAAGCAAGAAGTGTTCGTCACTTCCGGGGGCAGAGTCAGCACAAGGAGGGTACATGCTATTAGCAGGTAAGATCAACTCCACCAACACGAACAAAATAAAACCTGGGACACCTGAGGGATTATAACTAACAAATACGACTCCCCTTTGTCACAGCTTCGGAATATTTATTCTGCCCTCCCGATGAAGTGCGCATGAAGGGCATAAGAGGTAAAAGGATAACTGTAACCGGAATCTTTTGAATCGCCATGCTTTCATTTGAGTCTTGTTGGGTCACAACGGAGATAGCGATTACTTACACATATAAATCTGTTGGTGAAGAATTTAGAGCACGTTATGATAATAATGATGAAGCCCTGTTACCAAAACCGGATTTTCTTTCCGTAACGCGGAACCATTTATAACGATAATATTTCCGCACTAAACAAATGTAGATTAACTAAGTCCTTTGAGATACAAATCTGTTAAAACACAGCGGCATTCTCTGCTTGAGATTATGAATGACACTGAAAAATTGCCACTTTCCCAGTAAAACCAAAATTGCTCATCAATTCTCTAGTATATCCCGGTCATGATAGAGGTTATTATTAACCTCAACAAACACAGCTTAAATGGAGTGTGTATGTGTGTTTAATTGTATGTTGTGTGCGTATATTGTGTATTTTTTGTTTGTGTTTCCATAACTGCAGGTACAATATAACCTCGCCCAGAAACACAGTGGAATACAAGACCCACTACATTTACTACACAAATAGTGTAAGTACTGTCTTTTCCGTCCTGATGAATGCCCCATAGACACGGCTGGGCACAATGGGGCAGAAACATGTCGACTAAATTTGAATAGAGGTATAGAGGACCCAGTAACCTGATCCACATATATACCCATTATAGTTTTTTGATAACATTCCTCAACCACACCTCAATTCAAGTTTTTTATTTGGGATGAGTGTGTGTTTTTTATTCACTTCATAACTGAGTGTGGTTTAACATCTATCCCTGGACACTACTGCGCTTTCCAGTGGTTGCCTCAGGCTTGAGGCTTGCATACAACACAATAAAACACAATGATGATGCAATAACGCATTAGTGTAGGCGGAGAACCAAGATATACCGCCATCATTTCTACAATGCGTGTATGAGGGTTTTTTAAGAAAGAAAGAGAACCTTGGTAACGATGTTACAAGTTGTCCATTCCCCCTTTTATCTTGATTTTTGAGTATCTAAACCAACACCAGAAAGATCTTCACTCAGGGCCTCGTCTCCAGCCTCATCGACTACGGCAACAACCCCTACACCGGCATCTCCACCCAGCTCCTCTCAAGACTCCAAAGCATACATAATGCTGCAGCCAGTCTTATCTTGGACCTCCCCAAACAAAACCACACCACTCCACACCTGAGAGACCTCCACTCACTACCTATCCAGAAAAAATGCAATTTCAAGCTCCTCATCCTCACTTAGGACCTGCCTACCTCAACCATCGAAGGAACTTCCACCAACCTGCTACACAGTTGTGCTGCCAAGAACTGTCAGGACCTCCATCCTCTAGTTCGCCACAGGCCCCTCGCTGGCAGATTTCAGAAAGCAACTCAAGATATGACTCTTCGACAGAAACACAGCGACCAGATACCCCAAGCGGTGAAAGTGTTGCACTTTACAAATGTTGTTTGATTGATTGATTGCTTGCAATAGTGTTGGAGTTTCGTCCTTGCCAACATTATGATCCTCCCATACAATTTTGATTCGGGCAGATGATAGTTTGGCAACACCAGAGACAGAGTAAGAGCTTTCTGAAATGTGGCTATGTGCATGATCACCTAAATTACAGAGGAGTAAATATAGCTGCAACCAGGAAACATCATGGGGTAAGGGACACTAAAAAGTGTTCAGTGCCCCTATCCCCATGGGAGGAAACTCTCATGGCAAGGAGGGGACTGTGTATTTTATTTTAACAAAATCCCACTTTGGGATTTACTTTTTTTAAATAAATAAAAAAATTACTTTGCCGTACAATTTCTCCAGCAAAGTTATAATGCAATGGTAGTAATGCACGTATGGCAGTTCCTGTCAATGCTTGACAGGCCCACTGAACCAATTGACATTTCAAAATCTTGGAGGCGGAACCTCTGTCAGGGCAATAGAGTACTTTACTATGTTACCTTGGGGGAGGACAAGCCATTCTCCAAGACCCAAATCGGTCCCTTAGATTGTGCGACCTCACAGGGGGATGATTTTTATTTTCCTGCGCTCCACTGACTGTCTATAAATGTGCCCTTTACATTTTGCAAGGGAGGGGTGGTGTTGGTACCCTTTCCATTAAGGCCCTGGGTGAAAGGGAGAAAACCCTTCTCTACACCTTGGAATGCTGGAGTAGGGCTGAGTTTAATATGTCAAAGTGCAACACTGCTGATGTATTTCAGCCACGTTGGCGTCCCACATCTAGCACATGGCCATTGTGAAATTCGCATTTCCCCAGACTGTGAAGACCTACTTATAACCCTTATGTAGACAGAGTTTTTAGAGTTTTATATAGCGCAAACTAGACCCTAGACATAGGGTATCAGAGCACTTTACATGAGCACCAGTTTTGTTACATGAGGACACATTCATTTTTTGTTAGGCATGGGCAGAATAAGTGATTTGCCCAGAATCACAGGATGTTGAGCATTACTGCCAAGACTCAAACCCTGTTTCCCAGCTTTGAGGTCAACAACTCTAGCCGTAAGGCTAAATCTTCTCCCCAAGTTGGAAGCATGTTGATGAAGTTGATGTTTTTGAAACACCTTTGTAATGCTGGAAGAGGGGAGGCGAACTCAGGTGGAATGAAGCAGAAAGAGCTTTAGAATGTTCAGATGAGGGAATGTATTAGGGGAGGGGGATAGTTAGTTACATATATTAGAGCATTTTTATGAACATTGAGATTTTGCAGCCTAAGCCAAAGAATATTATCTGCCTCTGAACTTGACTTGCATCCAATAAATGCAGACTGTTGCACTTTTAAAGTGATTGAAGGAATGGTATGCTTCCTCAAGATCATGCACAGCAAAGTGATCTAAAGTGCTTTTACATTTTGATGTTAGGAAAGTCACAGTAAATAAACAAATATATATACTTTCAATGTTCAATCTTCCGCAACTGTCAGTGCAGTCTTCATTTTCTGTTTTCCATTCATTCTCTGACTGATACAATCTTTCATTGGTTAAATTGTAGCTTTAAACATTAAGTTCCATACATGCACACAGTTACAAATTTAACAAACAAGAGTGGTTAACCATCATTTGGAGATGTGTACAGGGGCTATACAAAAGCATTCATGAGCTGGTATACACCTTTGACACCTGCTGTGCAGTGGTGGGTCATAATCTTTGGCTCAAATTCATGAGCACATCTAACTTCTTGCTCAGTCTTATTTAGTTTCACTAACTCTCATTTTCACTTTGACCCACTCACTTGGTCTCACCGTTTCTGAGTCAATCTAACACAGTCTCACTCAATCCCAATCAATCTTACTCATATCCACTGACTCAAACTCAGTCTCATCCTGATTCACTTATTTCTCAATCCTAGTCTGACTCCCCTAGTTGCACGCAGTCCCACTTGTTTCCACTTAGTTCCACTCATTCTGACTAACTCGGTCTTTTCTTTGGTCCTCATTTACCGCCACTCTCGTCCTGAATGCATACTCAAGCGGTCCATGCCCTCACTCAGTGAGCTGAGAGACATAGGCAGTTAAGGAATGGGATCGCCCACCTACTGGCATTAGACTAACTAGAGCGTACACCAAGCACCCACTGAGATAACTCCATTATTGCAAACCTCTGGGGCTAGACGACCTTGTCTTGGTGCCCTCGCCCATACTGGGGGTTCCAGAACTAGCCTTGGAGTATCAAGCAGTATAATCATAGGACCGGAGAAGAGAAAGGAGAAAAATCAACAACAACAAAAAAACCCTACCCCCTCAACTCTGAGTCCCATCTTGTTTTTAAAATATTCCAAAAAGATCTCTTCTTTTTACTGCCTGATATCGGTATAGAGGCAAAATATCGACTCCAAAATATCGACTGGACATAATATCGAGTTTTAAATATAGACTGGACAAAATATCGACTGGACATAATATCGACTACAAAAATATCGTTTTTCAGGTAAGTGAAGTAATATCGACTGTATAAAATATAGATAGCAAAAATATCGATTTTTTAATAATATATAATATTTTATAGTGTATTTTTATGTAATAATATGTGTGAATAGTGTGTATTAATGTTATAAAATATTTTATTACATGAATTTTGTTTTGTTAATAATTGCGTAATGTAATTCTGTAGCGGGTTGTGGGTTTATAGGGGAATAGGGTGGGAAGTAATTTAATAATAATTAATTAATTAATATATGTGTGTTAATATTTTTAATTAATAATTAATTGATAATTCATTAATATTAATTAGTTAATTAATTAATATAATTTTGAATATATTTTGTATTAGTAAATAATTGTTAATTAATTAATTGTAATTAGTTAATTACATTAATTAGAGTAAATTTTTAATATATATAATTTTGTGTTATTTTTAAGTAATTAATTTTGAAAAAATAATATTAATTATTAAAATAATTACACCTAATGTTCTAATATATTTATTTTATTGTTATTGTTAATTAATAATTAATTGGTAATTAAATAATATTGATAAATTTTGGGTAAAGGAGCATTTTTAGGGTTCAGGGTCAGTTTTCAGTTCATGGGTAAAGGGGTATTTTTAGGGTTCAGGGTCAGTTTTCAGTTCATGGGTAAAGGGGTATTTTTAGGGTTCAGGGTCAGTTTTCAGTTCATGGGTAAAGGTGTATTTTTAGAGTTCAGGGTCAGTTTTCAGTTCATGGGTAAAGGGGTATTTTTAGGGTTCAGGGTCAGTTTTCAGTTCATGGGTAAAGGGGTATTTTTAGGGTTCAGGGTCAGTTTTCAGTTTTTGGGTAAAGGGGTATTTTTAGGGTTCAGGGTCAGTTTTCAGTTTTTGGGTAAAGGGGCATTTTTAGGGTTCAGGGTCAGTTTTCAGTTTTTGGGTAAAGGGGTATTTTTAGGGTTCAGGGTCAGTTTTGGGTTTTTGGGTAAAGGGGTATTTTTAGGGTTCAGGGTCAGTTTTGGGTTTTTGGGTAAAGGGGTATTTTTAGGGTTCAGGGTCAACAAATAAGATTTTAAAAAATTATTTTTATTATTTTCATTTTTTATTTAATTATTATAATTTAATTTAAGTCGTTTTAAGTATATTTTAGTAATTAAAATTTAATATTAATTTAATTTAACACTGTTTTTAATAAAGTCGATATTTTTTACATCTATATTTTTGTTAACGATATTTTGTACTCGATATTTTTGTACTTACCTGTTTGTAGATACAAACTCGATATTTTGACTGTCGATATTTTGTCCACGATATTTTGGCAAGTCGATATTTTGTCAGTCGATATTATTTCAGTGATCCCCTGATATCAATAGGTCTAACTTGGAAGTTGCCAAAACAGAAGATTGCCAGTCAAAAAAGGAGGGAGGGTAGGGTCTGTCCATTTTATACATATTTGTCTTCTAGCTAAGAGCACAGCATAAAAAAGTAGAGATCTTGTAGGGCCTCTAACATTTTCTTGTAAGCCAAAAAAAAAAAGGGCAAACCGATGATGATAGGGATTCCTATTGTATCCGATAAAAAACTGCCAACACTCTCCCAAAAAGGGATCAGAGCTGGACACCCTTTAAACATATGGGTATCAGGGGCCGAGTCCAGCCAACATTTCTTAGAACATACAGGCAGCTCTTTATTGATTGTAGAAAGCTTAAGTGGAGTAAAATAAGCCCTATGAATGGTGAACAGGTGATTCCTTTTTAGCTAAGCCGGTTTTACTATTTCATTTAATAGTTTACACGAAGATTGCCACAAAGTGTCACATTCTTGAGCTGGTAAGACACTTCCCCATAGTTCCTCGGCGAGGCTAAACTCTCCATCCACGGCCTCCAGGACTGCCTGGTTCCAAAAAGAAACGTCTAGTCACAAGGTTGTACTCTAAATCAATACCCCTCGCTCTGTCTTACTCATTCTCTGACTCACTCAAACTGTGATTCACGCAGGCTCACTCACTAACTCAGTCTCACTAATTCTTAGTCTCAAACAGTCCCACACATGTTCACTCATCTTTGTGACCATTCACACTATGATTCATTCTATCTCACTGACTAGACTGTTCTAGGTCATTCTCACTCATCCCTACTGAGTCCTACTCATTTAGACTCCGTCTGACAAAATCAGTCTCAGTGATTCTCATTCTGTCTCACTCATTCCGACTCATACTGTGACTCAGTCTTACAAACATAAAATCCAATTACAAACACTGTCGTTCTCCTTCAATCACTACCATTCCTTCTCACTCATACTCACTCTTCCTGTCACTCATTCTCACTCACGGACTCCCTTCACAGATTCTCTCACTTTCACTCTTACACACAGAAACAGTTTTGCTTCAATATGCAAATGCTCTCTCTCACCGACACACTCTTACCCAAAAACCCACACTCTTTTCCATAAGCACAGAACCCAACATTTGAAAGTTTTGAAGGTTTTTGTTTCTTACTTACCTTGCTACAAATTCTGTTTGGACTCTTGCTCCTTTCATCTTCTGGAGCTGGGGCATAAAACTGAAACCACAAATCTGCGAAATTGCAGGGACTAGGTTTCAGTTTCTGCCTTTTCACCCCACCCTTTCCCAACTTTGTGACCAGTTGGGAAAGGGTGGGTTGACAGGTAGATTTGTGTATAGCCAAGGGTGCTGAAGGACGTAAGCCTGGAGCGTTCATATCTACCTTTTCTTGTGACGCTTAGCATGTCATAAATGGGGGAGGCACAGAGACAACACCAGGGTCCTAAGTACAGGAATTGAATTTCTCCAGTTCTGGTAAACTGTCTGTGATCTCTCTGAAGACTGTTGCAGGGGCCTTTGTGCACCTACGCCAGCCATTAGAGAGATCGTTGCCGGACCCGAAGGAGGTCTGCATTTATTTTTATACCGAGAATTATTATTCAATTATTATTCACTCTTGGCATAATAAAAATAAACGGGCCAGAAAAAAAGAATGCGTAGCCCCTGAGTCGTTTAGGAAAGCCACCACTGCTGCTGTGTCACCTTTGACCTTTGCCATCTCATATAATTAATAATTATGAAAATACATGTTGTCCACTCCATGAGTCAAAAGGCATCAGCACCATCTGAGGGACTATTGAATCTGGTGACACAAGCAAAGTACTGGAGTAAAATAGTAGGGGGCATATTATCAAGCCTGTGCGCTAAAATTATCGCCGCTTTATCGACCGAAAACGGCCGATAAAGCGGCGATAATGGGCTTGATAATATGCTCTATGGAATTCCAATCGAAGCACATGTTAGATGTGAAGACATCTAACATGGGCTTCGATTGGAATTCCACAGAGCATATTATCAAGTCCATTATCGCCGCTTTATCGGCCGTTTTCGGCCGATAAAGCGGCGATAATTTTAGCGCACAGGCTTGATAATATGCCCCTAGATTCTGTCAAATACTTAAGTTTTTTTTTAATATGTTGTACAATGATATTGTATTCCAAAGCTTTCTTTCAAAGAGGTAGAGTGAAAACACCATTTAATGCTACCTTCAGAGAATCTGCATTTTGACCGTAATGCATATTAATCTACCAATATTTAACACCGGTTAGAGATTAAATGTGGGCAGAGAATACACTTTAAGAAAAGTGAAGCAAACTCCTGGCTTGGTTACCACCTGGCCATTCCAACCCTAACATTTAACATTTGTATTAGTAAAACAAAATGCAATTCTTTTTTTTTTCATTTAAAGCATACAGACATTTCTTTAAATTGTGTAGAACCTTTGTTTAGTGCACTGTACAGGTGGAGTAAAGGATTTGATTTATCCAAAAGCAATGTCATGGGATATTTTTCAAAGCTGCGGAACAATAAAAACAGAAACTGGCGTTTTGCAATGGGTTTTAAATTCATATCAACTAAAGGCAGCTGGTATACTTGCACATATCTTGTGTCACTGTCAGCGCAAATCAAACTGCTGTCTGAACGACAGAAATCACATCCAGTGACACCCGCCAGCAAGAGAAACAGGCAACCGGCGTGAGTGATCATTTGTCATGTGACAGACATTATTCATAACACATGATGCTTTCCAAAGTGTGACAGGTATCTATCAGACTACCAGCGGCATCCATTCTACACGGTCGATTTGCACAGTAAGTATTTGCATTCTCAACGCATGTTGTTTAACTTTCGGACTGAATTCTTCAGAATGGCACCTCAGTTTCCATGTAATCAAAAATGTTTTTTGTTAAACAGAGACGAGCATAACTGATAGGTGAGGGTTCAAAAATTTTTCAATTTGTAATCGACTTGTACAAACACATTTTCAGATGAAGCTTCGACGGAGGAACAAATGTTGCAGAAGTACAATACTTGTACAATGACGAAAGTACTTCTATTTTTCCTATTATGTGTATTCATAGGCGCTAAAATTAGGCTTGCAGTGGGAGAGGGGGCGGGGGCTGCGGCACCCAAACAAACACCATGCTTAAGTTCAGAAGGTGAATGAGTAATAAAGACGGCTTTAAATTTTGTTTCAGGCCCGTATTCTGTGTCTTTGTTGCTTTTAAGACAGAGGTCAAATGGCAGGCAATTCCTTCTGACAAATTGCCGCCTGGTGTTTACTTTTCATTCTTTTTGACTACTAAATTAGAGCATTTTGTAAAATGAACTGTTTGATAATCTTTGCTGGAGTGCAAGGAGCATTAAAGTAAAGGCTGTAGTATGTACTTTTGTTTCGAAATGCAGAAACATCTAAATACCTGTACAAGGCTTGTTAAACTATTTCAAAATATATCACCAGTTAGGAAAGCAGAAATAAAGCACATATTTTTTGTAATTCTGAAGTGTGATTGAAACAAATATATTTAATAGGAACAAAAAAATCAAGAGACTTAGGGGCCCATTACGCCACCCTAATGGTAAATGGGACCGACTGCAAGAGGTGCGGCGGTCCCGCTGTGCCTATTAGGATGCGACTGCCACCATGGTGGTCGCATCCAGTATATTTAACATTGTGGCTGACGGTGGTGTATTCAGTCTGTTCAGTCATTTGAGCATTCTCAATTGCTCTGTGATAAACTTTCAGATTTGTTTGGAGGGATAAATTGTGGCTAATTTTACTTAGTCTTCAACTTGCACTACATCTGAGGTGGATTTAGCGGTTGAGGTCTCCTGATTGATTGATGGGGGATTGACAGAGGGTTTTTCCAAATATAGGGTACTTTGAGTTGCTCTCAGTTGATTTGTTTAGGGAAAGTTCTAGTCCCATCACTTGATACCTCTCTACCAAGTGTTTCGAAAGAAGCCTTCTTGGAATTAACAAACCACTTCAAGATGTGAGTAACAACCCCTTAGCTAACACTTTTGGAACAGATGAGTGGAAAATGCTTTGATTGTCCCACTTTAAAAAAAAGACTACTACTGATCGATCTGTTGTCTCTAATTATCTTGTTTTTTTTAATCAGCATCAGATATTAGATATCATTCTGTTTTTTGCTCGGCTAATAGCATGGAAACATTGCTTGTGCTGGTCTCTTTGTGATCTTTGAATGTCTTTAGGAAGGATAAAGCCTTTTACCTTGCTGCTTTTTGGCCTTTCTGCCTCTTTCAATATGGTCTCCCATTCCATAGTGTCAGCTAGATCATTTGAAGTGGATACCTGTGGGCCGGTTCCGGAGTGGTGTAAACGTTATCTGGAGGGCAGAAGTGAGGATGTATATCTTTCATCTTTTCAAACAGAATTTAAGGTATTGAATTAAGAGGTTCCACAGGGGTAGGCCCTTAGCCCCATGTTATTTAAGCTGCAAATCTGTCCACTGGCCAAGCTCAGAAGAGTGTTTGACATAAATTGTAGGAATTATGCAGACTTGACAAGATTTCTTTATTCATAACTCCGATGCTGCCACCATCACTGTATGTTTTCAATTACCGCCTGGCTAAGGCAAAAAGTATTGACATTTAATGCAGAAAAAACAGAGAAACTGATTTACTAATCACAGCCCCTCATAGTCCTTTGATTTCTGGACACCATCTTAGTCAACTGGTTTTCACCCAGTCCGGGGTAGTACGAAATCTAGTGTTCATTGGGATGAAAATGTGTCCCTCTCCAATCAAGATAATCATTTTTCTGCCACCTGCTTGTTATTGCTACAGGTTCTATATAAATATGTGTTGCTTTTTCCCTTCTCTGTGTTCCAAGTGGTGGATCAGCTAACTATTTGGATTCAACTAAATTATTGCAATTCTCTTTTCCTGGACTCTGCACTGAAATTTAATGAGGCTTCAATCTATTCAAAATGCAACAGCCAAGCTTGCCCTTGGTTTTCCCAGTTATGCTTCTGCATCCGCAGCTTTGGACTCTTTACGCTGGTTGCTGGTATCCTGAAGGACTTAGTTTAAATCTCTCTGTTCCATGCATTGAAACATTTATGAAACTGGACCAGCAACTTAAAGTCCAAATTCATCCACTATCTGGTAAAGAAAACATTTTGGGATCCACACAAGTCATACCTCACTGGACTCTCCCAGGTGTCTAGCTTTTAGAAATATGTGGAATTGATAGGTTTCCCTAGATGGCCACTGAGCCCCAAAACCAGGATGTTTTGTGATAGGTCATTTTGATGTCTCCACAATAAGTTTTGGGCCCTACCCTGCCGCAGACACTTGGCCCACCCACACAAGTAAAGTACAATTTTTATTGAGAAACTTTGGAGAATGCAGGGTGCATGGACCTTTGTGGATCGACACTGATTCCAGAACTTTCCATACAGTAATGTGTGGAAAATGTGTTGTTGTTTTACAAAGTTTGAGGTTTGCAAGGAATTCTGGGTTACAGAACCTGCTGAGAGCAACACAAGTCACCCCAACCTGGATTCCCTGGGTATTTAGTTTTCATAAATGTATAGATTTGATAGGTTTCCTTAGGTGCCGGCTGAGCTAGGGTTCTAAATCCACAGCTATGCACTTTACAAAAAAAAGGGTACGTTTTCACTGTAAAAATATGATGTGTCCTTGATGCGTTTTAGACCATTTCCTGTCGTGGGCACTAGGTCTACCCACACAAGTAAGGAACTATTTTTTATCAGGAGGCCTCTGCAAATTTGGGGTAGGTGGTAGTTTGTGGATCCATGCAGATTACAGAATTTTCCATCACAGCAGTGTGAAGAAAATGTGTTTTTATTTTGAAAGCTTGAGGTTTGCAGTGGATTTTGGGTAACAGAACCTGGTGAGAGCCACACAAGTCACCCCATCGTGGATTCTCCTGGGTGTCTAGTTTTCAAAAATGTATAGGTCTGCTAGGTTTCCCTAGGTGCTGGCTGAGATAGGGTTCAAAATCGACAGCTAGGAATATTACAAAAAAAAGGGTCCCTTTTCACTAGAAGAATTTAATGTGACTATGTTGTGTTTTGGTCCGTTTCCTGTTGCGGACACTAAACCTACCCACACAAGTGAGGTAGCATTTTTATCAGGAGACTTAGGGGTGCACAGAATAGTAGAAAGGTATTATTACCAGTTGAGTTTCTGTGCATCTCTGCGTTCTAAGTATAAGACAATTTGTAAAAAAAGAAGCCATCTCAAAAAATGACTTCTAATTCACATGCTTGTATGGATACCCAAAATTTTGAAGATGTGCAAAAACGACTGATTATAAACACTAAATTTTGTTCCCATTTTGGAAAAATATTGGTTTCCTTGGTACCTATTTTGCACTTTTTATATTTTACCAAATGAATTGCTAAGTACCAGTTACACAAAGAAAACCCATTGCAAGATGCATCTCAGTTATTGGCTCTGGGTTCCTCAGGTTCTTAGTGAACTCATATATATCCCCACTACCTGAAGGGTCCAGTGGATGTAACCTTATATTGCTTTAAAAAATCTATCATCCTTAGAAGAAGTTACAGCTGAAAACTTTGGCACAAATGGCTGTTTTTTTCAACTCAATTTGACTATTTTCCATTTTTAACTGTTAGTTTCTATAAAAAAATCTTGAAGGATCAACACAAAGCGCCCCTTGTTAAATTTAGATTTTCACCTAGTTTTCAGAAATGTATAGCTTTCTGGGCTCCATTATTGGTTTCATACCACCATTTTCAGGGACAAAACCAGATGCTTTCTTCTGCAGCAATTGATACCCACTTCTTCCAAAAAACCAAAAATTTGCTGCATTTTGGCTAACTTCTGGGTCCCCCCAGGAGAATTAACAAACAGTGGGGACCTTAAGAATCCTCAGGGTATTTGAAATAAGGGCACAAATTAGACGTGGATACCTTATGTGGACAAAAGTTACATGGGTGTTAGAAATGGGATTTCTGGTTGGCTAGGGCTTGCGCCTAAGCCAGGCAGAAACCCCCACTCTAGTCAGGGCAAGGGAGTTACACGCTGAAGATAACCCCTGCTCATCCCCCTGGTAGCTTGGCAGGAGCAGTCAAGCTTATCCCAGAGGCAATGTGTAAGGCGTTTGCGCAACACACAGACAACAGCAACACACTAGGCACACTACAAAAGAAACTCCACACAGGGTTAGCTATGAAAAATAGCCTTTGTATTATCATAAACACATAACAATAGTAATCACACAATATACACTGTGCCAACTGCCACTAGGAAATATTTACAGGGGAATATATACACATGACATGGCCAATTGAGTCACTGTGAGAACCATTACAAACACAAATAATAAATGTACAACATAACCAGTAATGACTGGCGAACACTGTACTCAGCATTATATCCTGCTACATAAATCATATTATGCAATCAGTATCAGGCATAACATACATTATGTGCCAACCTCACAAGCCTAAACACATTAGACCATATTCTTATAATCATAAATGACATTAGAAGCATAAATCACAGTAGAAAATAACCTCACAATCATAAACCACAGTATGGAAATCAAATAACCTCATAATCATGAACCAAATTAGAGGCATAAATCAGGGTGCATAAATCACATTACCTGCGCACCCCATCAATCACATTAGGGCCTGGCGCGCTATCAAACTAACACAGTCCCCTTGACCAACTGGCCTTCTCAGAGGGCTCAAATGCCCTATGTTCATAATGTCAGGGCTTGGGCTGCAACATCAAAAGTGCGCAATTGCGCCGGCCTAAACGTTGCAGCTGCCACTAATTGCTGTGCAGCTGGGTAATCAAATGTGGGCATGGGCACTCATTGTGCCCTCTGGGTGGGTTCCCACTGGGACTCTGTAAAACAAATATGCACAAAACGTTGCAGCTGCCCGCGCTGGTGTGGCGCAGCTGGGAGCAGAGTAAAGGGGGCCGCTCTGGGGCTCCGTTAACAAATTGCTCACATCGTTGCAGCTGCCCTCTAGCAGGTGGGGCAGCTGTAAACATAGCCAAAATAGAAGAGGCACCGCCCCCCCTGCGCCCTCTAGACCCCCATGGGAGCCCAAGAAACAATGTGGCCCACGTTGGAGCAGCCCGCTGTCTGGCGGGTCTGCTCAGAACAAAAAAGCACCAGCAATGTGCCTCAGGAGGCATCCACAGGACCATTGTGAAGCCCCACTCACTTGGGCTTTCACAGGGCTACTGGAGAACTCCACACGGCTCAGCTCTTGGTCCTGTCTGCACCGAGACTCTTCTCATGGTCCTGGAGGGAGGCAACACGGGAGCCCCCACTCCTCGGGGACTCCTCTCGTCTCCACTTCGCCCAGTCACCCGTTCTGCGACCAAGACACCACCGTGGACCCTGCGAGGCTCCGGACTGGTCTTCTCAGGCTCTAGACCTGCTTGACGGAGGCGAGGTAGGCTCCCGCCTTCTTTCCGGGACAAGCTCTGCCCTGGACCAGGCAACCTTTGCCTGACTTCCGGGTCGCGTTCCCGGTGCGGTACTGCAGTGCTGTCTTCTCCTTGACTCAGATTGCGACGCTGATTCCTGGTAGATGCGGGGTGAGCATAATTATCACAAAAAGCGGGGAGGGCACCCGCTGTAAATACCATCAGTACTGCGGGGTGGGCACCCCAATTTAAGTAAGCATAAATGCGGGGTCAGGCTTCCGCTCAACAGGTGCAATGCGGGGGAGGGCACCCTCTTTTCTGGCACCAATAGGGAGGATCCCCGCATCCGGATTCCCTCCAAACAAGTTACAGTTCGGCGATGCAAAGCCCACACTCTCTTTTCCTGCAGGAAAAGGGGGTCACAGACATGGCACACACTTTAGGTGCCACATCACAGTGGCAGTGACACTGCACGCACAGGCCCTGCGATGGCAGAGGCCTGAGATAGGTTTGAAAGGCTACTTTGGTGGGTGGCGCAGTCAAGCGCTGCAAGCCCACCAGTAGCATTTAAATTACCAGCCCTGAGTAGATGAGATACCACTTTTCAAGGGTCTGACAGGTAAATTAAATATGCCAAACAGATGTAGACCAACCTTACCAAATGTAACAAAGAGAGTGCACACACTTTACACTGGACAGCAGTGCTAAAGTGCCCAGAGGCCTAAAACCACCAACACCATGCCAGGGAATAGGCTAGGAGAAAGGCAAAAAGTTTAGGGATGACCCTGCAAAAAGGACCAAGTCCAACAATGGGCCTAAGCGCAAACTACCACAAATAGCCAAATTAAGTCTTAGCATATGGGGGGTGGGGGGTAGCAGCGAAGGGGCTATGAAGGACGAATTGGGAGGAACATTAAACCTCAATATAAGGGTTTTAACAACAGTAGATTAGAAAGAGGGAGAAAGTTAAACGATATTTGATTGCAATCCAGTCTCACTTTTTAAGGGGTGGTCAATAAGGGGAGCAGCAATGGCAATATAGCGGGGAGATGAGTCAAGAATCTAGTTCTCCATAAGAAAAATAGTACCTTTCTAGTGAACAAAATAACATTGGCAATTTCAGTTTCATCTTTAGCTTGGCACTGAGCTGCATGAACTTGATATGCCTGATTATATTTGATTATATTTAATATTTCGGTGAGGTATGTTTAACATTGTATTTAGCACCTTTGTGCACGGCTCCAAATTTTGAATAAGATGGAATGTTATTTTTAACAGTAGGATGTTTTAATTAACTCAAAATAAATACTTCTGACTCTGCAATGCATTTTAATTTTCATGTGGGAACTTAATGTAATTATGAGTTACATAGAGGTGCTCTTTGGGATGTGTTGTTTTGGTATTGATGTCTGAGGAGTTTTGCAATATTTTTTTACTTGACTAGTTTATTGTGTTCATTTTGGTTTTGAGACCATGGTGTTTCAATCTAATAGCTGAATAAAATCACGAACCAATAACCAATCATGTAAACCCGTTTTTGAGAGGTCTAAAGCAGTTGATTTACTAGCCAATACAATCTCTACTTTTGTAAAGACGATTTGCTGGTTGACATGGTTCAATGCGGTGCAGATGGTTTTAATTGCACTGTTAGAGTTTCAGACAGCAACTACCTTAATCAAATGTTTTAGGGCCTGGTGGAGTCAGAATGCCAGATAAGTGAATTTATGACTAAAGCTGTACTGTACTTGATGGAACCACTATGAGCTTGAGTTGTGAAGCAGGAGGGGCAGTGTTGTCTGTGGGATTTAAAAGAAGACATGTCTTAACAAAAAAAACATCCAATCTTTAAACTGTGCTGAGTGATGCGCACAAGTTGTGTTTTATATGCAATTGTCACTCATTCGTTTCACTTGTACACCTCAAGGTGGAATTTCATTATTAAAAATGTCTTTGATGATGTGCCTGTCATTGCACACTACCTATATTCTCACTTCAAATATTCTATTCCTCCTTTCTGTTTCTGCAAATGTGTTCATTTCGTGAAAGGGACAAACAAAAGATGTGTCCATTCAATGGAAACTATTAAGGAAGCTGGCATCCAATAAAATGCCACATTAGTGCGTTGTGACTCATGGTTTTTATATGAAGACATATCTGTCTTTTTAATTGCCTGTGCATTGGACTGAATTGTTATATAATTCCTGTAATTGTGTATTCTATCCCCGCATTGACTTTTGTCGTTTGGAAGCTTGTTGAGATCAGCATTTGTACCGAACAGAGCACATAACCGTGCATTTCAAGTCCGACAGTGGTGCACATAAATGTGCTATATCAAAGTTTTGCCTCTAATCCTAGAATTAAATATAATAGTCCTCACCTAGTGAGTCTATCACATGTGTAATCCTACTAACCCAAAAAACGTTAACCTCTTCCTAAATGTTGTTTTTGCTTATCTTCCTCCTCTGCGTCTCTCTAAAATCATGATCTGATACACAGCGTCAACCAGGGCTGAATTTTTGACTGCTTGACTTTTAGCAGGGGGAACATTTTGTCGTTTGCACCAGCTTACCACCATGTAGGTGGGGTAGTAATATTTTTCTTAATGTCTGCTACTTTTCGGAACATTTACATTTATTAAAAGGTAACACAATTTAATTTGTGAATATCAGTTTTCTAATAATATGTGTTTGTGACTTTCATGCATAGACAGGAGAGATTTTTCACATTTGCAAATTGTTTTCTTGCTATTAACCCCTTCACTGCGGTGGCTATTCCGCCGCAGTGCTAAGGGGGCGGGGCGGAAGAGCGGCGGGCGCATGCTGGTGACGGAACCGCTCCGTCACCAGCGTCGGTTGCGCTGTGCTTATGACGGAGCGGTTCCGTCATGGCCCCGCCTGTTCACAGAACGCTCAGCGCAGGTGCGGAATTCATTTTGTGCAGTAAATTAATCAATATGATTGTGTCTTTTTTATAGTGACTGATAGAACTAGGATTTCTGGTTGGCTAAGGCTTGCGCCAAAGCCAGGCAGAAACCACCCCTCTAGTCAGGGCAAGGGAGTTACACGCCAAAGATAACCCCTGCTCACCCCCTTGGTTGCTTGGCACGAGCAGACAGGCTTATTCCGGAGGCAATGTGTAAAGCATTTTTGCGCACACTCAGCAACAGCATCCCAGGCACACTACAAAAGGAACTCCACACAAGGTTATGTAACAATGGCCTTATTATTCTCAAAACACGACAGATAGTAATCACACAATATACATTGTGTCAATTGGCACAGACAACATTCTCAAGGGAAATATTTACACAGGACAGGTCCACGTGGGCCACTGTCAGGATCAACACTTAGCAGAAATTGATACAAGTAAAAATAGATCATAAACAGACAAACTATAGCCACTGGTAATCAGTGTACTCCACCTCAACCTGTAACATAAACTACATTATGCACAGTCACTTCAGGCGCAAAATATATCCTGTGCCAACCTCACCAGCATAAACACATTATGCAATCTCTCACTAGTCTAAACACATTTGACCCTACCTCCTAAGTATAACTCACATTAGGGGCATAAATCACAGTGAAGTACAATCTCACCAGCACAAACCTAAATAGGTAAAACAACCTCATAGCATAAACCACAGTTTAGATGTATCAGATACAGGGTGTGCAAAACTTACTATACACCATACATTTAATAGCACTACAATCACTTCAGCACACATTTCACATTAGGGCCTTGTGCCCTAACCATCTACCAGTCCCCTGGCCAACTGGCCATCTAAGAAGGGGCTCAAATACCCTGTGTCCAGAATGTCATGGCGCGCTGCCAAAGAGGCGTCAATCAGGGGTGCGCCATCTGCGCCAACCTAAACGTTGCAGCTGCCCACTACTTTCTGGGCAGCCGAGAACAATGAACTGGAGGCCTAAACGCTGCAGCTGGCACTAAGTGCTGCGCAGCTGGGGAAGGCCTGGCACCGTTGATCAAATCTGGCTCTCCGCTCGATCCCTGTCCTGCCCACGTCCTCCGTCACGTCTTTGTCTCTTGCCCAGACCCTCCCCTTCGCCTTCTCAACAGTTCCCTCTCTCAAGGCATAGTCCCCAACTCCATGAAATCCGCGGTCATTGTGCCCATTCTGAAGAAACCGGGGGCAGATCCTTCTGTCCCGGCCAAATTCCGCCCCATTTCCCTTCTGCCATTTCTGGCTAAGGTGCTCGAGCGCCATGTCACCTGCGCTCTGAGCTCCTTTGTGGAGAAGCATGGAGCCCTTGCCCCCCGTCAAGCCGGCTTCCGCCCCGCACACTCTACGGAGTCCGTTGTAATGTCGGTCCTTGACACCCTCAGGGAGGGTATGGACACCAATCAGTACCAGGCTCTTGTACTCCTAGATCTCTCAGCCGCCTTCGATACGGTGGATCATAACATGTTACTTTCCCGTATCGCGGTGGCGGGGATCGGGGGGAGTGCCCTGGTCTGGTTGTCCTCCTTCCTGAGCGACCGCACCCAGGCTGTTCGCCTGGGTGACTACACAGCGGACATCCGAAAAGTTCAGTGCGGGGTCCCCCAAGGTTCCTCGCTCTCTCCCCTCTTGTTTAATCTGCATATTGCCCCTCTGATTTTCTCTCTTCAACAGATGGAGGTCACCGTATTTAATTATGCGGATGACCTCCAGCTGGTCTTTAATCTCTCCTCTCCTTCTGATGTACTTAACTTCCAAACTGTCATGCTTCATATCAGGGACTGGATGAACCACAACCACCTTAAACTGAACCCTGATAAAACCGAACTGGTGTTGACGGGTGGTTCATCCAGCCCCTGGTCCCCTCTTTTTTGGCCCCCCTCTCTTGGTCCTTCTCCTGTTCCCTCTTCCTCAGTTAAAACTTTAGGCATAAAACTTAACTCTCAACTCACCCTTCACTCCCAGGTTAGCTCTGTGGTATCTTCTTCCTTTCTTTCACTGCGTACTATACGCAGGGTGTCCCGCTTCTTCACTTTCTCTGCCCTCAAACTCATCATCCTGGCCATGGTGGTGTCCCGCCTGGACTACGGGAACGCCCTGCATGCCGGTATTCCTGCATACAGCCTGCGTCGCCTTCAACAAATACAGAACCAGGCGGCCCGCCTGGCCTTCAATCTCCCTAAATTCCACCACTCTACCCCTCTCCTGAAATCACTTCACTGGCTCCCCGTGCGAGCTAGAATTCAATTCAAGCTCGCGTCCATTACCTTCCTGGCCCGAACGAGTTCGGCACCAGCCTTCATCTCCTCTGAAATTGTCTCTTATGTCCCTACTAGGGCTCTACGTTCCTCCTCTCAGTCCCTTCTTATCATCCCACGCTTCCGGAGAAAGAAGTGGGGTGGATCTAAATTTGCTTTCCTTGCCCCTACCCTCTGGAATTCCATTCCCCTTGAACTCCGCTCCATCCCCCTCTACTCACAATTCCGCAAATGCCTTAAAACCCATCTATTTACAAAATCCTTTGATTAAATGTTCTTTCTGACCTCCCTACCTCTAACCTCAGTCCCCGTTAGCTATAGCGCCAAGAAGCCGCTGGTAAACGTGCGCTCTACAAGAACTTTCAAACTCAAACTCAAACTCAACTCACCTCTGTGCCACCTCTGGCCCTCTCAGGGGCTCTCTCCAGAACTGTGCCAATGTTGCAGCTGCCCGCGCTCTCGCAGGGCCGCTGGGATCAGCAAAGGCAAATGGGGCATAGGCTCTCTCCAGCCCTTAGGACAATCTGTGCCAAAACGTTGGAGCCACTGGGCTCTGAAAATAACAGGTGTTCCCTCAAACACTGGGGACAGGACACAGGCCCTTAAAATAATGGCCACAGCGTGGGAGCCACTCAGGCTCTAGACATAATGAGGCTAATCCTGGGGACAAGAACATGGGGAGGCCACTCACCGGCTGTAGGAACATGGCCCCTCTGGACCTCAGGACCCCCACAAGCCCTTGGAATGACAAGCCAAGTGGTGGAGCCATCTAGGCTCTAGAGTAAGGGATGCACCTGTTGGAGCCCTCGGGCTCAGAAAATCACTATGGGGCCAGACACTGCCCCCGGGCCCCTCTGGCATTCTACGTAAAAGAGATGAACTTGTGCCCCTCTGGAGCGGCCCGCTAAGCACACAGGGCCACTCCGACTGTCTCTCTCCAGAGCCACAGTCGGCACAAACGAAAACCCGCTAGGGAGTCCCCCAGCCCTCCTCAACTTGGCGGGCTGATAGCAGGGGACTCCTCAGTCTGGATGTGGTGGGAGCCTGTACCACGCTTCACCCGGTCCCCCATCTCCTGACCGGGACTTCGGAGGCGGGACCCTCACGGCTCCGGGCTGACTCCCCTACCGGGGCTCCCTCCAGCGCATGAGAGCCCTGCAACACTCAGGCTGCCTCCTGCTGGTGGCCCTGGGGCTCTCCCCAACTCAGGGAAGCCCCAGGACGCGGGACCCATTAGTCGCCCGCTACTTCCTTCTCTGCACATGCGCGGGGCCTCGACCAACCCCAGCGTGGCGGCGGGCGCGGGACTTCTCTTCCAAACGGGAACTCCCACCCGCCGTCAGGCGCTCCGGTGCCTGACTTTCGATTTGCCCACGGCTGCGGCAGGGACATCGGGGCACAACGAGGGGTAGGCTCCCTCTTAACAAAGAAATAGAAAGCAGGGTGGGCACCCGCAATAATTCACATAGGACTCCAGGCAAATTCGTGGGGTGGGCACCCGTGCATTAAAATAAAGGTCACTTCGGGGGAATCCTTACGCTGGGGATTCCCTCTCAGGCACAAGACGGCAGTTAAGCGCTGAGAATACCAGGCTTCTACGTAGCTGGGCAAATCAAAAGTATCAATAAAGCGCTCCTCCTGGCACTCAAAGCGCTGTGCTGTAGAGGAGAGTACTCCCAGGGCACTACAGCAACAGAATGGTTCTGTAGGAAGAGGAAACACAGCGCTCCCAACGAAACATAAACCCTTGGCAAAGGCAGAACAAGAAGAACAAGGTCCATGTAGTCCTTCAGGCATCCAGGGGCAGGGCGGGGCGGGGCCCAGGGAGGCAAACCTTCCCATGGGCCCCAGCAGCAGCACACCCCTGGTTCTTTCAAGAGTCAGAACAAGAACATTATCATGGGGTCACAGCCCCTACTTTATAAACAAAATCCCTTTGTTTCCAAAGGTGCAGGCAAGGGGCGAACAAGATGCCATGGGATCTGGAGCACTTTGCTTTGCTCAGCCCCTCTGACTATTCACAGGGTGGACAAAGTCTAATACAAAGCTGCCCCATCCCAGGGTAAGGCTCCTCCAGGCACTGCAGAAAAGACTAAACAAGTCTTATTCACTTAGATGCTTTTTAATAAGTGTTTGTACACCAGTAGTTTGTTGTGTATATTTTCAATCCATTGATTTCATGGTTGTTGCTATCTCAAACACATTATTCGTTGCTTAAATCGTCAAATGCATATAACATCAAATTCTCATGTGTCCCAATGCATTTCGGGCTCTCTTGCAGGACTTCATCAGGGGGTACTCTACAAAAAGAAAGAGGCATAGCTGTCAGCCTAAGGGGGAAATATTCCGTATTTAAGCGTAATATAAGGGTGACTAACCGTTTGTGCTGATTTTGTCTAAAGGCATGAGTCTGTGAGTCGTGACATCCATTAATAAACGCAGTTTTCGAAATGAAAACATGCTGTGAACTCGGTAGCCGGTGTGCATTGTTGGCGTGAATAATTAATAATCAGAACAGTGAGATGAGATTGTATACATGGTGAAACAAAATGCCCCTTAGTGCCAATGTGATACAAGTAAAATAGGTGCGCTGTGTAAAAGAAACCATACTCCCGTTGTATACCATATGTGAAACTCACTTTTACGTAGTTTTTTGTAAAACTTCGACCTGAAATACATAATATTGCACGCGGCCGGTTAGCGCTCAGCGTTGCATATATAAACACTCGTTAGTGGGGGGTCCTCAAAGAGAGGTACTTACTGGAGAATGAAGAAGCTGTGCGTGGTATGGTGTACCGCTAATCCTCCGCGGTGTCGGCGTGTGACGTGTATTGAAGTGCTCGGTTAAAACGACGAATAGTGTGGACATAGAAGATGGACTAAGTCCGCTGTGTGGAGCGCCATAATGGAGTGGTAAATAGGTGTGTGTCAGTTACATAGTGATCCCCGTTGTGCATGTGTGTGGGTGGACTCCGTTCGAGTCTCTGTGATGCCCAAAAGTTACAAAAAACAGGTTTTCATGATACTATTTCATATTCAGGAAGTATCGGTAAAACAAATAACAAATCAGGAAAAGTTATATAATATTCATCCGGAAACATAAAAAACATAAAGAACATAAATAAGTTACTGCAATATGTTGTTCATCATAACTTATAGGTAACAAAGGAATTCCATTCTATCATTCAACCCATGCGGTTGCATTGTTGCCATATAGCGAATCCAAAAGTTCTCACGCTTCAAAAGTGTGTTTTGTTTTGTCTTGTAGGTTTGACTTGCTCCAGAATCAAGAATTTCAATTGGGCCACTGTGTGGTTTTTCTCCATGAAATGTGCTGCCACGGTAGATCTCACGTTCTTTGTCCGGATGTTACTTTTGTGCTCCAGGATACGAGTTCGTATTTTTCTCTCTGTGTGGCCAATGAATCTAAGGCCACAGGGGCACTTCAGCATGTAAATAACGTTGGCAGAGTTACATGTGGCATTGACTTTCAATTTCACTTTGTGTCCTTTCATAGGATGGTTAGAGAAGTTCCCTGGTATTGTGTTATTGCAATTACTGCAGTTAAAACATGGCAACAAAACCCTTATAAGTTAAAGTTTCGGTGTGATCTTTAGGTCTCGTGAGGATTTCTTTCAGGTTGCGTCCTCTAGTGTAGGCAAAGATTGGTTTTTGTATGAAAATATTGTTGAAATATGGTTGAGTACTTAGAAGGGGCCAGTGTTTTAGGATGATTTTCCGGAATTGGTTGCTGGTTACGGTGTATTTGGACACCACTACCATTCGAGTCTTTTCTGTCTTTGTTTTGGTGCATAACAATTCATCTCACTTAGCCCTCTTGCATCGGAACACTGCCTTTTCTAGTACCTCCTGTGGATATCCTCGTGCCTTGAATTTTTGCAACATAAGTATTTGTTGTTCTTCACTTTCTGAGGTTGAGGATAAAATTTGTTTAACTCTCAAAAGTTGAGAGTAGGGTAGGTTGTGTTTGAGACAAGGTCGGTGAAAGCTTTCAAAATGCAGTATTGAATTACGATCCGTGGGCTTTCTGAAAATGTTGGTTGAGATTTTGTTCCCGTGTTTGTGTACTGTTACGTCCAAGAAGTGGATAATGTTTTCATCAAAGTTCCATGTGAACTGTATGCGATCATTGATGTGATTCCAATCCTCTAGGAAGTTGAGAAGACTGGTCTGATTGCCTGCCCAAAGTATGAAGATATCGTCAATGAACCTGAGATATAGTTTACCATGTGCCTTCCAAACATTACTGTTCAAAATGTGAGTCTCTTCAAATCCCTTCATGAATGTGTTGGCATACGATGTTGTGGGTGTAGCAGTACACAAACATGGGAACAAAATCTCAACCAACATTTTCAGAAAGCCGACGGATCCTAATTCAATACTGCATTTTGAAAGCTTTCACCGACCTGGTCTCAAACACAACCTACCCTACTCTCAACTTTTGAGAGTTAAACGGATTGTATCCTCAACCTCTGAAAGTGAAGAACAACAAATACTTATGTTGCAAAAATTCATGGCACGAGGATATCCACAGGAGGTACTAGAAAAGGTAGTGTCCCGATGCAAGAGGGCTAAGCGAGATGAATTGTTATGCACCAAAACAAAGACAGAAAACACTCGAATGGTAGTGGTGTCCAAATACACCGTGACCAGCAACCAATTCCGGAAAATCATCCTAAAACACTGGCCCCTTCTAAGTACTGAACCAGATTTCAACAACATTTTCATACAAAAACCAATCTTTGCCTACACTAGAGGACGCAACCTGAAAGAAATCCTCACAAGACCTAAAGATCACACAGAAACTTTAACTTATAAGGGATTGCTGCCATGTTTTAACTGCAGTAATTGCAATAACACAATACCAGGGAACTTTACTAACCATCCTAAGAAAGGACACAAAGTGAAATTGAAAGTCAATGCCACATGTAACTCTGCCAACGTTATTTACATGCTGAAGTGCCCCTGTGGCGTTAGCTACATTGGCCACACAGAGAGAAAAATACGAACTCGTATCCTGGAGCACAAAAGTAACATCCGGACAAAGAACGTGAGATCTACCGTGGCAGCACATTTCATGGAGAAAAACCACACAGTGGCCCAATTGAAATTCTTGATTCTGGAGCAAGGTAAACCTACAAGACAAAACAAAAACACACTTTTGAAGCGTGAGAACTTTTGGATTTGCTATATGGCGACAATGCAACCGCATGGGTTGAATGATAGAATGGAATTCCTTTGTTACCTATAAGTTATGATGAACAACATATTGCAGTAACTTATTTATGTTCTTTATGTTTTTTATGTTTCCGGATGAATATTATGTAGCTTTTCCTGATTTGTTATTTGTTTTACCGATTCTTCCTGAATATGAAATAGTATCATGAAAACCTGTTTTTTGTAACTTTTGGGCATCAGAGAGACTCGAACGGAGTCCACCCACACACATGCACAACGGGGATCAATATGTAACTGACACTCACCTATTTACCACTCCAATATGGCGCTCCACACAGCGGACTTAGTCCATCTTCTATGTCCACACTATTCATTGTTTTAACCGAGCACTTCAACACACGTCACACGCCGACACCACAGAGGATTAGCGGTACACCATACCACGCACAGCTTCTTCATTCTCCAATAAGTACCTCTCTTTGAGGACCCCCCACTAACGAGTGTTTACATATGCAACGCTGAGCGCTAACCGGCCGTGTGCAATATTATGTATTTCAGGTCGAAGTTTTACAAAAAACTACGTAAAAGTGAGTTTCACATATCGTATACAACGGGAGTATGGTTTCTTTTACACAGCGCACCTATTTTACTTGTGTCACATTGGCACTAAGGGGCATTTTGTTTCACCATGTATACAATCACGTCTCACTGTTCTGATTACTAATTATTCACGCCAACAATGCACACCAGCTACCGAGTTCACAGCATGTTTTAATTTCGAACACTGCGTTTATTAATGGATGTCACAACTCACAGACTCACGCCTTTAGACAAAATCAGCACCAACGGTTAGTCACCCTTATATTACGCTTAAACACGGAATATTTCCCCCTTAGGCTGACAGCTATGCCTCTGTCTTTTTGTAGAGTACCCCCTGATGAAGGGCTACAAGAGAGCCCGAAATGCATTGGGACACATGAGAATTTGATGTTATATGCATTTGACGATTTAAGCAACAAATAATGTGTTTGAGATAGCAACAACCATGAAATCAATGGATTGAAAATATACACAACAAACTACTGGTGTGCAAACACTTATTAAAAAGCATCTAAGTGAATAAGACTTGTTTAGTCTTTTCTGCAGTGCCTGGAGGAGCCTTACCCCGGGACGGGGCAGCTTTGTATTAGACTTTGTTCACGTATACGCTGTATGGACCAGACAGCGATACCTCCGTAGCATGCCACAGACCATTATTGGGATTACTATTGTTTAACTAAGGCAGTGCCAGCCCCAATAACCTTCTTTGTCTATTCACAGGGTGGGTCAGGGACATCAGTCACACCACAGGGGGTTGAGCTACCATTGTGGAGGGAAGGCCCAGCCCTATTCAGATCCCAGGTGCACTCCTCCCTCCCATCAACATGCAGATGTCTCCATTCACCACCAGGGCAGACCCATCCTGACTCCTGGAGCCAGGCACACCAGCCAGCTCCAACAATCACAAGCCAATCAGTCAATTCACATTTACTGCACATACATGCCAACTTCTGAAAGTGGCACTTCTCCATTAGATACAAGAAATCCATGCACCTCATGGTGCAGCATTTAATCTCACGAGTTCGCACGTGCGAAACTCGCCCCTGCACTCCCCACACATCAGGAACTACCATGGACACACATTTTCCCCATGCATTCCTATGGGAGGGCAGGCCAGTCTCACCACACATACACAGAGAGCGCACGCACTTTACACTAGACCACAGTGAAAAAGTGTGCAGAGGCCTAAAATCACCAACACCAGGTTACAGAAACGGGCCAGGCAAATGCAAAAAGTTTCGAGGTGAACCTGCCAAATGGGCCAAGTCCAACAGTAACCTTGAAGGACATCACAGGGTGCATGAAAGAGCCCCTAGGTTTGGCAGAGGAAGAAAGGGGGGGAGAGAAGCCATCTAAATCCTAATATTGATCAAGCCTTGGTTGAGGAGCTTAGGTGTTCCCCATTTATGAGCAGAAACTCAGTCTGTTTTGGGTTATAATGGGAAATCTCTCTAGAGCGCTTGGTAATTTTAAATGGGTTATATTGTCCAATCTGTGAGAGCCTGTAGGAAGCAATCAGAATAGCAAATTATAGATGGTCAGTCAAGTCTGGAGACAGCAGGAGAGGGCATGATAAGAAAGGCAAGCTGTGGGTAATTTCTAATGCATTGCCGGGAAATGCCACCACAACGATTCCTGTCATGACAGAGCCTTGCACTAAAAAGGCTTTTGTTTTTATTTTCAAAAAGAAAATGCTGAAGTGGGATTTTCTTTATGAATATAAAAAATAATTGTGCTCTTTCCATGAAAGTCTTCTCCCATGGGAAACGGGGCATTTTTTCGTTTTTTACTGTCTCCTACCACCAGAATTTCTCTAAGGGTGACAGACAGTAAAATACAGCTATATGTTCATCCATCCTAATTGGGCAGACTGACAAAAAGCCAGTTCTCTAACGGCCCTTGCCGAGTAGTCACCACCATAGTCAAAACTATAGTCCGCCCACATATCACTTGGGCTGGGAGACCAATGTGTTTGCGTGATGGAACACTTTTGCAGTTGCAACATAGTTCTGCCTCCGCTAACAAATAAAGACATGTGGTGAAGAAGGAGTCATGAGTATTGGTCTAGAGGACTGAAGCTCAAAAGTGAAGATGGACTATAACATTTATGGAGATTCCATAGATTCTCCATTTTTGTGTGGTTGTGGCTTGCGGTCGATAGTTCGATTGTGCAACACTGATTTATATTAGATAGGGGGTGATAATAGGGTGAGTCATGTTTCTGAAATTACAAGAATATCCAGGATGTTGTTGGAGATTAGGCCAGCAATATAAGTTACTTGAGGCAGAGACACACATGTGAGCAAAAGGGCTATGTGGTAATTGGGGCAGTGATGTCTATGATGAGTTTGCCAGATGTTTTAATATGTGGTTTAAAATAGTGTGATATTTTAAAGGGTTAGAAGTGCTTTATACAGTGAGGTTGATGGAGATAGAAAGCTCTGGTTCTAAAAGCTTAACATTTTCCTTATTTCTGTCATTACTAGTTCTGCCCCAGTCCTGTCAGATTCAGTTCTGTTTCAGTCATTTTACATCTAAACCAGCTACGTCCAAACAGCTTCAGTTCTGTTCCATTTCTGCTCCAGCGCTGGTCTAACTCTGGTCCAAAACTTTAGCTTTGCAGGAACTTTCATGCAATTGAGACCCATCACCTTGGAGGTCCTTTGAGACTTTAGTCTTTTTCGTCCTTGTTGTACCAAGGACTTTTTTCTACATAGCATATTTTGTGTAATCTGAGTTACATCTGAGATAGGCAGTATAGGGGCATATTATCAAGCACGGTGTTAACCCTTTCGATGCTGATGACGAGCTGGGCTCGTCATGGTGCACAGTGGTCGTGTGCTGATGACGAGCCCAGCTCGTCATAAAACAATGAAAATAGCAATTTCCAGCACAGGAGGGGAATTGCCTTAGCAGCGAAGGTGTTAATATTATCGCCGCTTTAGTGTCAGAAAACTGCAGCTAAAACTGCGATAATGGGCTTGATAATACGCCATAGAGAATTCCCATAGAAGCCCATGTTCACACTAGAACATGGGCTTCTATGGAAATTCACAAGGGCATAATATCAAGCCCATTATCGCCGCTTCAGCTGCAGTTTTTTGCCGCTAAAGCGGCGATAATGTTAACGCCGATTCTTGATAATATTCCCCTTAGTTCCTTAAGGGATCAACCCTTTCCTCAGACTCTAGTAGAAAGCGGTGAAGGATCAACCTTCACATCTAGTTGTTAATATAAAAGAAAGATCAATAAACACCTTAATATTCCTAACATATAGAATTACTCATCTTACTGATAAAACTTGCTGAAAAAAGAGATTTTTGTAGTCCATTATTCTTGGTGTTTTCATGAAAGTTTACAGACTAATTCAAAAATGAATACCTCAGATCTTAAAGGATTCCTGTGTTAAAAAATTAACCCATATGCACTAAAAAGAGAGAACGCCCTCACTTGACACACATTTTAATTCACATAGACCTTGATTATGATTTAGACGCAATGCTAATTACCGCATGCAACGGTAAAGAGCACACGCCTTTAATGAATCATTTGATCATGAGTTAAAAAGGATGTATGACAGTACCGCAATGGCGTTTACAATGAAAGCCTTTGAAACTACTTTTTCTTTTGCTTCAAGGCTAAAGTTCTTCTTCACAAAGCCAGTGACCTTGATGAGGATGACATTTTTAATAATCTAATACAGTACTCATTACACAAACAGTTTTAGGAAGGACGTTGATTAACCTCTGGCCTATTACAATGCTCACCTGTACATGGGAGTCATTTTAACTTGAATAAGAGACAACATATCATTTTCGTCTTGAAAAAGGTGGTGCACATCAAGTCACAACACCGAAATGCGTCGACGCATTCTTCTTTGTATTAAATCCGAGGAACCATTAGGGTGCCATCAATTGATACCAATAGGACACGATATTTAGATTCAAGTCGGATTAATAATTTACCATGTCTCACTTAATGATTCACCTCTTTTGTCTCTGATGAACATTCTTAATGAATTGATAGATGTTATGTTATGTTATGTTATAAAGCCTTTTGTTACGCGCTCTATTACTCAAGAGTATCCTGGCGCGGTGAGTCAAAAGAGAAAAGGGGCAGCCAACATAACATACAAAGAAATTACAGAGTGATATTAAACAGATGGGTTTTAAGTCCCTTCTTAAACTGAGAGAGTGAGGGGGCAGTTCGAAGAGCCAGGGGAAGAGCATTCCATGCTCTGGCTGCCTTGACAGAAATGGACTTGCCTCCTGTTCTTGAAAGCTTGAACTTGGGCTGAACCATCTGACACAGGTTGGCGGAGCGGAGAGCCCGATTAGGAGCATAAAGGGCGAATCTTTTCCGCAGATACACTGGACCCAACTGATGGATAGCACGATAGGCAAGGACCAGAATTTTAAACAGAATTTGGTTGGCAACAGGTAGCCAATGAAGACTACGCAGATGTCCACGAACACTGGATCTTCTAGGTAATTGAAACATCAGTCTGACTGCAGAGTTTTGAATCACCTGGAGTCGATGGACCATATAGTCCGGTAGGCCGCTAAAGAGTGCATTTGCATTATCCAAACGTGACAAAATCAGCGCTCTTAGCAAAGTCTCTCTAGCCTCACCAGGGATGAAGGGGAAGAACCTTCTGAGGGCCTTTAGAGTGGCATAGCAAATACAGGTTAATTTCTTAATATGCTCCCGGAACTTTAGGTCCTGCCCGAACCAGACACCCAAGTTCTTTACTTGGCCTCCTATTGAGTTCGGACAGGGTAGATCGGAGGGCCAGATTTGCTCCCTGAAATTATCCGGGAAAGACCCATAGAGGAGGATCTCTGTCTTCTCCTCATTACACTTAAGTTGGGCAAATGCCAGCCAACGGAAAACTTCCGATAAGCAACTCTGGACGGTCAAGGGGTCTAAGTGGTTTTTTGGCCAAGTGAAGAGTAGCTGGGTATCGTCAGCATATGCCATTATTTTGGCACCCAGCTGCTCAGCTAGATAGACCAGGGGGGTCACATAAACATTGAAAAGCAGAGGGCTTAAAGTAGACCCCTGCGGGACTCCCGTAGTTAGTTCCTTAGCCTTGGATGCATGAGGGGGCATCCACACTTGCTGTGATCTGTCTTTCAAAAACGAGGTCAACCAGTCCAAAGCATGGCCTGAGATACCGATGGCAGCTAGTCTGGCCAGAAGCATTGAATGGGGCACCGTATCGAAGGCGGCAGAGAGGTCTAACAAAATCAGAACCGCCCTGCCACCTCCATCCAGGCACTCCCGAATTGCCTCCGAAACCTCAACTAATGCCGTTTCGGTGCTGTAGGCCGCTCTAAACCCCAATTGGGCTGGATGAAGCGCCTGAGAGGACTCAGTGAACCCTTCGAGTTGTCTAAAAGCAATCTTTTCACATGTTTTAGCCAGAGCTGGCAGTGGTGATATGGGCCGATAGCTGGAGGGCACAGCCGGATCCAGCCTGGGCTTTTTCAATAGCGGGAGGAGCTTAGCTTGCTTCCAACTCAAAGGCACGGAAGCCGAACGGAGAGATAAATTAACAATCCTAGTTACCTCCTGGCAGACTATAGACAACACCCCCCCCAAAACCCTAGCGGGGCAGGGGTCGGAGGGCGATCCAGATTTAAGGGCAGACAGGACTGTCAGAACATCCAACTCGGAGGCTGGGGAAAAGGATGTAAACAGACCCTCCGTCGGTACAGCTGCCAATACGGGCAGTGAAATGGATGTCTGGGACTTGTTCAAAGCAGTCTGGAGATCCTGCTGGATCTTTAGAATCTTTTCGGAGAAGAAAATTGAAAGCTCTTCGCACCATTCATCGGAAGAAGGTAGAGTAGGTAGCGCGGCTCAAGGGGAAAGAAAGCTCTGGACTATTGCGAAAATTTCTTTACTATTATTGCTGGCTTTTTCAATTCGTTCAGCATAGTAGCTACTTTTGGCCGCCTTAATTTCATTGAAATATTCCTTTTGGGAGCAGCGCAGCAGCTTCTTAGCCTCAGGCAAATAGGCATGCCTCCATGCCCTCTCCAGTTTCTTACACTTCAGCTTCTGCTCCCGTAGCCCATGGGTAAACTAGGGCTGGGAAGGCGTGAAGCGAGGTCGGCAGATGCGATAATTCTGCAAGGAAACTGCCGAGCCGTTCGCCATCCAAGTATTAAAAGCGGCAACCGCTGCATTGATTTCCGTGGTCGGCGACGGCTGGCAGCCAGAGAGGAATTCGGAAAGGGATGCAACATTGATACGTTGCAAATGGGCCTGAGGATGAGTTGACATTAATCCAGAGTCAATAACCAATGTCCAAGAAAATCTAATCAGTCCATGGTCGGTCCAGGGCATAGGTTCCGGCAGCTCCATAGTGATGTCAAAGTTGGAGCAGACTAGATCAAGGACGTGGCCACCCACATGCGTTGGGGTCTCCACCCATTGTTTAAGATGGGCCATTGATAATGTCTCGCCAAATCTAAGGGCCTCACTGCAGTCCAGGATATCCATATGGATATTGAAATCCCCCAAGAGGAGATATTTTATAAACTGGAGTGTGCGGGGTATGATGGCTTTTTCAAGATCCTCTATGAAGTTGCCAACATAACCTGGAGGGCGATAAACCAGCGAGCCACCCAATGTGAAGTGTGAATTAAAAACAAGGCTAAAGTTTAAGAGTTCCGCTTGACTGAAACCTTCCAGGGGTTCACACGTGAGGGTCCAATGCTCTCTATAGATCACTGCGATCCCTCCCCCTCTGCCACTGGGGCGGTCTGCTCTAGTGAGCTTAAACCCTCGTGGGATCGCAGGTTCTACCACCGGGGCGCACGAATCGTTCATCCAGGTCTCCGTAATGAAGAATAAGTCAAGCTGATTCTCCCCTAGGATGTCGAAGATGTCTGCTGCGTGCCTCACTAGAGATTTAGTATTAATAAGGGCCACTCAATCCGCATGGTATCCGTGCTAACTTGGGCAAGGTGGACCACAGGCTCGGGGAGGCGGTAGCTACAGGCCGAGCACACTCTGGCCTGGCTGTCGCTTACCACCCAAGTATTACTCTCCGCGCAGCCACAGGATCTAAGTGCCATCAAGTCTGCACGAGTATAGCTCAGTGCAGTATGGGGCTGGTACAAGATGTGACACCCTGGGGGCCCTGCCCTGGGCCCATCCGGGACACGGACGGGCACAGACGGGCCCTCCTTTGGCGCTCCTTCGGCGCGCAGACGGCGCGCCCGCTGCGCGCTTCATCTGTGCGCGTCAGCTGCGCGGTCGCTGGCACATGGCGTTATAAGCAGTCGGGCGATCTGCCGACTAGAGCGCCAACCCCGGTGCAATGTGGTCCCGCCTCACTTCCGGGTACCGCTGGGGTCGAGCGCTGAGGCCGGTGCCAGGAAAGGGGCTTGTGCAAAAGACACAAGAACTGTGCAAACAGGCAGGAAAAGCACCCCACTGGCTGTCAAAGTGCAGCGGTGTGAAGCGGAGCCAGTGCTCGGTAAAGGAGAGGGTCGGGAGGTTTAAAAACACTAAAAAATGAAACAGATGTGAACAGATAAAACACAATTAATAAAAAGCAAGTAGCAGCGTCAGGGCAGCAGCAAAAGGGTCACAATGGCGTGCAATGTGGCAGCGTTCTTCTAAATATACTCTAAATATATGTACGGGAATATTTTTTCATACAGTGGTTTTATTTATTTAATGTTTGTATCAATAAAATGGTATTAGAATTTTTCTAATTTAGTTTTCTCCTTTAATAGTTTTTAATTATTGTGCCTTTTTTGAGAATGTATGGATTTGGGGCATTCGGATTTTTGACACCGGTGCAAACGAAGTATGCTTGAAGTTTAGTTATCACCAGTAGGTCTCTCCAAGGGATTTTCTCTTCTTGTAAATTACATTGGTACCTAGTCTCTTGGTTGGTGGGTAACTCCCAACATTCTTTTGTGCAGAAAAAATGGACAGAAGTGCAGAAAGAAGCAAGAGAAGTACAGAAAGAAGCAACAGGGGTGTAGAAAGAGGGATGAGAGGTTAGAAAAAGAGGCAAGACAAGTGCAAAAAACAGCAACAGAGATGTAAAAAGGGAGAACGGGGTGGAGAAAGTGGCAAGAGGGGTACAGACAGAATCAAGCAAAATGGAGAAATAAAAAAAGAAGAGCAGAAAAAAGGAACAGGAATGCAGAAAGAGGCAAGAGGGGTGCAGAAAGAAGGAAGAGGGTGCAGAAAGAAGCACAAGTGGTGCAGAAAGAAGCAAGAGAGGTGCAGAAAGAAGCAAGAGTAGTGCAGAAAGATGCAACAGAGGTGCAGAAAGAGGGAAGAGGGGTGAAAAAAGGAGACAAGATAGGTGCAGAAAGAAGGAAGAGGGGTAGAGAAAGAAGCAAGAGAGGTGCACAAAGTAACAGAAGAAGTGCAGAAAGAAGGAACAGATGTGCAGATAGATACAAGAGAAGTTCAGAAAGAGAAGAGGGATACAGAAAAGGCACAAGGGGTACAGAAAGAAACAAGAGTAGTACAGAAAGATGCAAGATAAATGCAGAAAAAAGCAACAGAGATGCAGAAAGAGGAAAGAGGGGTAGAGAAGGAGGCAAGAGAAGTGTAGAAAGAAGCACAAGGCATGCAGAAAAGGGGAAGAGGGGTAGAGAAAGAGGCAAGAGGGGTGCAGAAATAAGCTAGAGAGGTGCAGAAAAAAACAAAAGAAGGGCAAAAATAATGAACATAGGTACAGAAAGAAGGAAGATGGGTGCAGAAAGAGGCAAGAGAGATCCAGAAAGAAGCAAGAGGGTGCACAAAGAAGAAAGTGAGGTACAGAAAGAGGCAACAGAGGGGCAGAAAGAGGCAAAAAAATTACAGGAAGTAGAAGAGATGTGCAGAAAGAGGCAATGGAAGTGTAGAAACATAAAGAAAAGTGCAGAAAGAAGCAACAGAAATGCAGAAATAGGCAAGAGAGGTTCATAAAGAAGCAAGAGTGGCTTGCACACCATTAGTACCAATTTAACACCCACAAGTAGCAGTATTTAACAGGTGACCATTCCAGGTTTACAAAGGACCTTACATCACACAGTAACACTTGTCACTGCATTTTTGTAACATTTGAGATATTTACGCTAGAAACAAGGCTTTTTTTGTTGTTAAAATCTTCAGATTAGGTAGCAGATGATGTATTATGTGGCTAATGCAGAAAATGTATAATTGTACGAAAGTTGGTGCAGCCAAACAGTCGCATAATTCCAGTGGCCCTGCTCATACCTCTGACTAGGTCCAGAATTGCTCCTGAGTAATTCTTTCTTTTTTGTCTCATTGAGTTCATAGTTTAGCTCCTATGGAAACGAGGAAGGCTAAACCTGATGTTAGCACTCCACAACACAGACTAGCATACCACATAATTACTCTCCATAACACATAATCCCACTGAACATAATTCCTATACACTAAATACCACATACTTTCTATCCACATAATTTCACTGCACAACATACTACATAATTCCACTACGCACAACCTACATCCACTCCACCCCAAGAAACATTATTAAAACACTTTTAGATTTACAATGCTAATGGCTCTAACTTTTGCAAAAGTGAGACCTATTACATTACAAATGCTTTTTTAACTGGTAGTCGTGTTTGCAGAGTGGTGGAGAAAGGGGGCTTGGCCTCCAACCAGCGCTCAGGAAATCTGATGTGTAGGACTTACAGGAGGTACAAGGAGGGCTACTTGGCTGTCAAAGTCCCTCCAGAGTAATGTGGACTTCATACCCCAACCCGTTGTGTGCCAGGAGGTGCGTTTGCAGATTGGTGGAGAAAGGGGCAGTGGCCTCCGAAGACCTGTTAGTAATCCCACCGTGTGGGACTTACTGGAGGTAACAGGAGGGGTAGTCAGCCCTCATGGACATCTTTGGGGGCCAACTACCCATTCTATTATCTCCAGTAAGTCCCACACAACAAGATTGCTAAGTTCTCACAGCAGGCCACGCCCGCTTTCCCCACCATTCTGCAAAGCACCTCCTGGGATTCTCTTGTTTGGGGGATGAAGTCCCCTTCACTTGTGGGGGTCCTTAAGGGTCAACTAGCCTACCAGTTACCTCCAGTAAGCCACAAACAGTGGGGTTACTGAGAGGTGGACACAGGCCATGCCCCCTTTCACCCTCTCTCCACCACTCTACAAACATGCCTCCTGGTGTGCTCTTGGTAGGGAGATGATGTCCCCTTGCCTCCTGAGGGTCCCTCAGGGCCAACTAGCCCTCTTGTTATCTCTAGTAAGCCCCACACAGCTGGATTGCTGAGAGTGGTCCAAGTCCACAACCCCATTTTACACCACTCTGCAGAAGTGTCTCCAGGCACAGTGCTGCTCAGGGGATGAAGTCCACTTTAGCCCTGAGGTCCTCAGGACACAAGAGGAACTCATCGCCCCACCAGCAGTGCGCCAAGAGGTGTTTTTACAAAGTGGTGTAAAAAGGGGCATAGCCCCGAACCACCATCAGCAATTCCACTGGGCTTACAGGAGATACCTGGTGGGCTAGTTGACCCCTAAGGACCCTTAAGGACCTAGGGAACTTATTTCCCAATCCACAATGCACCAGGAGGTGGGTTTGCAGTTGCTGCAGGGAGGAGGCATGGCCTCCGGTAAGATGCTGTTTTTTTTTTTTAGAAGGGGGCTGTGTGGTCCCCTGCTCATACTATTTTATGGGCCCTGGGGACCCCATCCCCCAGGTCCTTTGACATATTTTATATATTTTTTTAAATGGGAAGCGGGCCGCGTGCCTCCCTCCAGAGGCCAATTTCAGGCGCGGGGATCCAGTCCACCGGTGCATGGCCATATCTTTATTTTTATATATATTTTTTAATAACAGGAGGGGGGCTGTGTGGACCCTCTACTGGGGCTTTTTTGGGCCCCGGCGAGCCCATTCCCTGGGTAATATTTTAAAAAAATTCAAGGAGGGGGGCCACGGTCCCCCTCCCCTGGGCCACTTCTAGCCCTGGGGACCCTATCCCCGGAGCCTGGTCAGCCTGATTGTTTTGCAGGAGGGGAACTTGAGGCCTGGTCTTATTATGATTTTTTTTTAAACCTTAAAAAGGAGGGGGCGAGTGGCCACCTCCTTGGCCCCTTCTGACCCTGGGGACCTGGGGCCATCCCTCAAGTTGGACATCATGGGGGGAGCCCCAATGCCCCCATGGTCCCTGCCGGCTCCCTGCCTCCAGCGGGAACCGGCATTGTTTTTGTGCAAGGGGAGCTACTGACATGCATTTCCCCTTGCCCAAAAGCAATTCTGCTTTGCTTCTTGGAAGTGACAGCAGGTTTCCTGCTCTCGCTTCCAAGAAGCAAAGCAGTGTTTGCTATAGCAGGGCGGGAGCCGTCCGCCCACCCTGCCATAGCAAATGGCAATTTTCTATGGGTGGGCCCCCCAGGACATTGCAGGAGCTGGCCCTGGGTGGGTTGCGGTCCCCAGGGCCATAGTGTTGGGTCCCCCACAATGTTACCTGTTTCTTTCGGAGAGATCTTGCAGACACGACATGAGCTATCTCCCCCGCACCCACCTTACCCCAACCTGGAACTGATAACAAACTAGGATAAAGATGGAAGCGGGGAAGGTAGGTAAAAATGGCAGGATGACGTTGGGAAGGTCAGTATAGGACGTCCCTCTGTTTGGAGTAACCGTGGACACCAGCTGGACAGGGAGACAAGGGAATACCAGTTACAATCAACCCAGTCAAACCTTTCTTATGCTCAATAAACATACTCTACTCGAGCTCGGCGGAGAAGGGTAGGTCAAGCAGCCAGGGCACGAGAGAACAGAGTCTTGACTTGATGACTCATCCTTGATGCCTCATCCCGCCGACCCCTCTGGTGGCAGTTAGTTCTTGACAAATAGGCATAGGACAACTCTCACAGAGGTAATGCACACACAAACCCACACATGACACCAGCATGTGGTTAATCACCTTTTATAGGTCCTGATGAATCGCGGGTAACTATTGCCCACTGCGAGAAACATGTCGACCGTTTGCACCACTAGCCCTATCTAGGTTCACCTGAACTTACTCGTTGACTCCTAGTGAGCTAGCCCCCTGTTTTTTAACTGCAGCTAGGGACCCCCAGAATAAAGTTCATTCCGGTACCCTTAGCTACATTTTAATATCCCTTTCTCACTATCACATACCACCCTGCCCACACACCCACACCTCACCATAAGGCAGTTGGAAAAAGATCTCCGCCAAAGAGCCCCTCTTTGAGGTGAGCCCGTCGGGGATTGCACCGCCTCCCCGACGAGGAGCAACCGCCGATGATGAAGCATGACATCCTTCGGGGTGTGTGAGGCAAATCCATCCAACAAAATGGATGCCCTTGGGTGTCACATTTACACCTTTGGTCACGCCAGCTAGTCTTTCCCTCAGTCACGCTTAGGAACAGTCCAGCAACCCCCTTGTTGTAACCAATAAACATACACTCATGCAGATTAATTGATTACCTCACATCAGGGCCTCATTATGTCTGTAGCCATCCTTATAAAGAACAGTAGCCCAAATGCGCGTATGTTACACAGTCCAGTCAGTATGCTTTATTCGATTTTGGATTAAAATCATAAAAGCATACAGTTAAAAAACAAACATAAATCAAACATACAATAGCACAAAGTATCTACAAGTTTAAAAAAAAAACATTGGTTTAAAAGACATTTGCCCTCCAGTGCGGATGCTTTCCTTTAAAATTACATATTTTCATACGATAGGCATTCACAGTTCTACCCTTACATCATGCTCACCCTTAATAGGAGCAAGTTAATAAAGATTTCCATTTTTATATATGTTGTACACTGGTGCAAAGCGGTTAAGAGCGGAGGAGCTACAATTGTTCGAAGCATAGGATCTTCTACCCATCATGTAATTATAATTGTACCCTACCTCAGGTCTTAAGGAGGGTATGTATGGCGCACTGGGGTAAAAATCATGTAAATCCCAGATCGATATTGGCCCATCATCTTCTTGGGGTTGCCGGGTTCATAGGTACGGGGCAATATGTCTAAACCTAACTTTTACCAACACTAGGTCACCAGGAATGTATTTTGGGAGGGAGCCTAACCAGCCCACCCTTCTAACACACATTATTGTTCCATCCAGATATGGTGGCAGAGGTCTGTTTTTTGATAGCCAAAAGGTAACCTTATTTAGTAAGTCTTGTTGCCTTTCGGATTTTCCATGTGTGAGTGGTGGTACTCCTGAGAGAACACACACGTATGGGACGGCCTCAGGTGGAAGGTGTATAGAAGGTACTTTAATATTCTCTACTCTAGCAATAATTTGCTGTGGTGGTACCGGTTTAGAAGCAATCTTAGGGGTTATTTTATTGGGGGCTAGTTGTAGAGTTTTTAAATTGTTGCATGGTGTAGGTTGCGTTGGTACTATGGAGGCAGCAGGGGATTGATGGCGACTAATTATTTTAGTGATTTTAGCGGGAGATAAATTAATCTTGATCAAATCCTCTATTTCCATCAGCTTATTCTCCAGGATATTTATTTTCTCCAATAACGGCGATATAAGAGATTTGAGCAATGATTCAATCAGAGTTGTTAGAGCCAGTTGAAGGGGGGGTGCTAGACTATCTAATTCTTCTGCAGCCTCTGGAATTGAGAGGGAGTTAGTGACAAACAATGGAGGGCTTAAACACAGTTTTTGCACCTTTGGGTCATTCCCATTTTGTTGAACCTTGTGACATTTCTGTTTAACAGGTGAGGTCTGCGCGAGCGCTGTGCTTGGAGTGTTAACTTTTGTATGTAATGGGGTGGATTCCTGCGCAAAATCATTGTGGAGCAAAGTACTAAAGCTTTTAGCTGTACAGGGAGAAGCACTATTTAGTTTAGTTTTCAAATCAGCTGGGACATACTTGGTTTACACAGATTGTTTAGTTCCGCTAACAGTGAGTGGCTTTGCAGAATACCGGATGTTTCTGAGGGAGATTGCTCACTGGGGGTGCTAACTATGACCTGGCAAGAATCATTCCCATCTGAACCTCTAGGTATAGGCTGTGGTATACTGATTAAGTGGTGGTCTTGTGTACCATTACGCGAACCCCTCTATGGGAAGCCGTTCATTTCAAAATTACAGATCCCCATATAAGACATCTCCTGAAATGCATGGGGTGCTGCAAAATGTATTTGACGCACACCAGAATGAATGTAACATGTGTAAAGCAAATATGAAACATGGCAGAATGAATATACTATCTAGTAGACAAATGAAATAACACACACTCTGAACTGGATAAAATATATACTGATATGTATAGTAACTATGTTGAAAGGAATATGGTGTTGCTGAAAAGAATACAACAAAAACTGCAGTGAATATAACCCTTATTGAAATGATATAGACTGGTGCTGAAATGAATATAACCCACATTGGAACGAATATGTCAAACATTACATTAAATCTGACACTCTTTAAAATGACTGTGACACTCATGAAATGAATGTCAGACTTACATCAATGAATACAAGCCATGTTCAAATGAATATGACACATGTCCAAATGAACATAAGATACGTTGAAATAAATATGACTGGTGTCCAAATGAACATGATTAACACTGAACTGAATGTGAAACATGTTCATTTGAATATGATTGCAGTTGAAATTAATTTGATGTACATTAAAATGATTATGGCCTACACTTAAATGAATATGAAGTGCTTTGAACTGAATCAACATCCACTGGAATGAATATGATACATATTAAATTGAATGCAACACTTTTTCAAATGACTGTGACACACATGAACTGAATCAGCAATGAATACAAGCCATGGTCTAATGAATATGGCACATGTTCAAACAAATATAAGATAAGTTGAAATAAATATGATTAGTGTCAAAATGAATATGACTAACACTGTACTAAATATGACATACGTTCATATGAAGATGATTATAGTTGACATTAATTTGGCATGCCTTAAAAGGAATATGGCACACTCATAAATGAATATGAGAAGCTTTGAATTAAATACAACATCCAGTGAAATGGATATTGCAAATCTTGAAACAATTCTGACACATGTTGAAACATACATGACATATGTTCACACAAGTAACATGTTCATTGAATTTGTAAGTACACACTTTCAAATGAATATGACAACTGTCATAATAAGTCTTGATCTGTTGAAATAAACATTACTCATGTCAGAATGGATAAGACAGGCATAGCAATGATTATAACAATTGTTAAAATTAATTTGCCCTATATTAAAATTAATGTGATACACAATTGAATGAGTATAGCATGAACTGAAAGTAATCTAACTAGTGTTAAAATGATAATGACCTACACTGAACTGAATCTGATATATGTTGATATGAATGTGACCGCAGTTGAAATGATTTTGTTATGCCTTAAAACAAATATGGTCAACGTTTAAGTAATACGAGAAGCTTTGTACTGAATGTGCATCCACTGTAATGAATATGGCATGTTTGGAACTAAATCTGAAACATGATGAAAACCTCATTGTGCTGCAAGACAAACTCATGTTTAAAATGATGAAGTGGGCATGAGTAATTGCTCATTTTTTACATGCTCAACCTCTTTTATTTGCTGAATGTATTGCTGTTTTAGACTCTGAACACTATTTGATTTGAGCATTTATAGAGCGCACAACTGCCCGGAGGCGCCTAGGCGCTAATACCCTGAAACACATCATGACTGCAACTGAGACTAGGTGTGTGAGAGTTAGTTGACGAAGAGCCATGTTTTAGTGCTTTTCTAAAGGCCAGAAGTGTAGGGCTGTGTTTTATCCTGTCTGGGGGCATGTTCCAGGTTTTAACAGTTCCGACCAGGGAATTTCTTCCACCCCAGCGAGCTCTCTTGATCCTGGGTGTTAGTAGCGGTTTATGGTGGCCAGACCTTAGATTTCTCGGAGGTAAGTACCAGTTCAGTCAACTCTTCAGATAGTGAGGACCAGACCCATAGAGTGCCTTACACATTAGGCATTGGGATTTTAAAGTAATCCTCTTGGCGAGTGGGAGCCACTGCAAAGTTCTCAATTTGTGCGAGGCTGGCTGAAAGTTTGGTTTATCCAGCAACAGTCTGGCAACCGCAGTCTGAAGATGCTGCAGCTTTTGAAGGTGCTGCGTTTGGATCCCTATGCACAGCGCATTTCCGTAGTCCAGCCTGGACAAGGCTAGTGCCGTCACCAGGGTTTTTAAGGATTCCAGAGGAATGAAGGGGTGAATTTTCCTAATCATCTTTAAGATGAAGAAGATCGAAGAGGTGAGGGAGCTGATCTGGGTTTTAAAGGACAATTTATCGTCAAAAATAAAGCCTAGATTTTTTCCTTTTGCACCGGGACAGGAAGGTCTCCCAGACAGGACGGCCACCATCTGGGTGTCCAAATTGAGGTGTCCGAACCACACAGGAGAACCTCTATTTTTCCCCCATTCAATTTCAGACAGTTCTGACTCATCCACTGAGGGACCTTACTCATACAGCGGTTGAAACGATCTGCTGTCTCTTCAATGTTGCTGTAAATTGATACGACTAGCTGTGTATCATCAGCATATGTAAATGTAAATGTACAGGAATTTATATAGCGCAAATCACCAAGTGGTTTCTAAGCACTTGCTTAGGGAACCCGTCCTGGTATTCCCCTGTGAGATAACCCTGGCAGGGTATCCGCAAGGTGAAAGCTAGGCATCCCGCCGCGAGGGGCCGTTGTGGAGATTAAACAAGCTATTGCCCAGAGTCGCAGAGTGTGAACCAGTGAATCGAGTAGGCACCGGAGTGAGAATTGTCGAGTCCATGGACATTTTAGGACTCAAGACCCCCGCCGAGCCAGGAATTGAACCCTGGTCCCGGGCTGACCTCTGCTTCCAGGTCTGCCTCCTCTAACCAGTGAGCCACACTTCTCCACATATGAGACCACTGAGAAGCCGAACTTCCTGATGATTTTAGCCAGAGGGGAACATATAGATTGAACAGCGTAGGGCATAAAGCCGAGGCCTGTGGTACCCGACACGGGAGCGTGAATTGTTCTGAGGGAAAGGTTCTGGCCTCTACCGATTCAGCCCTATCCAAATGGAAAGAGGATAACAGTTTGAGGGCCGTGCCTCTGATTCCTATCTCGGAAAGCCTGTGGACTAAGATGGCATGGCTCACCATGGCACTGCTGTCAGCGCACAGTGTATGTGCTATGAACCCTAAAACCTTTAGTCATTGGCTAATCATTGATTGGCATGCTAAGGCCATTGTGTATGATGTAGAAACTGCACCCAAGGCATGGAAATGGAAAAGTCACCTGAGATCTACACTCCACTCAGTACGACAAGGAAACATTACATCAGGGCTACCATTGTAGCCTGACTGCTGCAGTGTAAAGGGGGCCGAGCAAATGGTTAAACTAACCCTTTTTAATAGGTAAAAACCTCCCTTTTAAATATTAGTCACTCCTATGTTGGCGTTGCAGTCAACAAGGTTCGGAGACTTTAAAAGTGTCACATGTTGAAAATAAACATGACAACGTCCCTAAAGCAATAAATCCCTAAAAGCTATTTTTGGTTTGGCAGGTCTTGCTGTCCGCGATATAAAACCATAGTGATTTCGAATTTTTATTAAATAGAAATAATAAATAGAAATTACCATTATCCTGCCTAAACTGTCACCAGGCTAAACAGCATTCACTTTTGCCAACTCCCAGCCTGTTCTCAAGCCTGGTAATAGGTGTGCAAAATGTATGAACTGCATCCCAGAAGCAAGCAATAGGCTGACCTGAATGGGCAGAGATGACCCTTCGGAATTCCACAGAATATTCACATTGGAGGCTGTGAGCATCCTGTTGACACAGTAATGTCCAATCCTGCTTTACAGGTCTGTTGAGCCACATCTAACACTTGACAGAGAGAGAACAAAATGCCAAGACAATTCTTGTGTATTTAATGCCTTTTACTGAAAGACCGTGCTTTGTTGTGACCTATCAGGCCTCAGTCTCTGGGTTTGTTGTGGGTACAGAGAGTGCTTCAAACTGCATTTTAGTGTTAGATGTGGGACGCACTAGGATTACCATGGTACACTCCCCACTCATACCCACAGCCTCAGAGCCTAAGTTATGTGTGGCCAAAGACCTTTGCCATAGTGGATTTGTCCTGACACAATGCATTTTTGGCCTTATTAGATTAACGCAAACAGGAACTACGGTAAAAATAGATTTGTCACGACCTGGGATCCTTTACTCCAGTGGTCATAGAGGAACTAGGAGTGTCATAGGGTGTCCCCCCCTCAGGCTGATGAATTGTACAAGTCTGGACCCTCATCATTAGTCATTGCTCAGAAAAATGCTGAACTTGCAAAAGGATGCTTGGCAGACTGAATCTGCTGCACTTGGCTTTTGTGACCGGCAAGAAGGACCCGAGTAGTTTGGACCCCCTTTCTTTTGAAACAATAGTTAAGAAAGGTCTCCAAGGATGATGAGGCTGATCCCTGGGCGGCTCCAGGAACCTAAAATAGCTGAAGAGGACATTCCTGTGAAGAATGCTAGTCGACCAGTGGCAACTGGACTTTGCTGTTTCCATCTGCCAGTCACCCTGAGGGGCAGATTTATCATTATTTCATGCAGAGCAGTGCAGCAAGCTACCTTGCTGTGTGAAAGAGAAAGGGCAGGATTGCACCATATTTAACATAATATAGCACATTCCTGTACTTGCTTGCAGTTGCGCACAATGTGCTGCTAAACTTCAATGCAGGCTTCCTTGCGCCATGGTGCATGCGTGCCTGCTTTGCAGACAGGATGGTTTTGTGCAGAAACAGATACCTTCCTGCGCAAAAACAATCCACTGAGGCATTTCCTCTTTCTATGTAGGAAAAAAAGAGGAGAAATAAAGATATTTATCCTCATTACGCCTGACCCGGGAAGGCATATCATTTTGCCCCATTCCCAGGTCTACCAAGAATGGTAAATCTGGGTATGTCCCAACATCCTAGGGTGGATGCATGGGAAAACCCATGCTACAGCCATGAACCACCTCCCTAAGGCAGAGTAATGCAACACAGAAAATGTTGCTGCATTTTGTTAGTCTAGACTTATCAAGCCACACCTTGCATGACTTGATAAATCTGATTTAGTAGTTGTGTCGCCCTTGTGCCCCCTTGCATGGTGCAAAGGCAATGCAACCCATTGATCAATCTGCCCCTGAGAACCTAAAACTACTCCACATGGGGTCCTGTGGACTTTATAATTGTCCTCCTGTAGTAGTTCAGGCACCAAAGAAGTTTGGGAACTTTGCTCCAAAGATTCAAGGGGACCAACGGCAAAACGTATTTTATTGGCAGTTCCACAGTGTGAGATTAAAATTCCTCAGAAAACGAAATACCTTGGACTTGGAAATTGTTTCAAACTTCCCTACTTCCAGGCCTGAGCAGGGCCAACCCACTTGGTGTATCCAGCTTGGTGAGGCGGCCCTGATATTAAAATGTACAACATTTTTTTATCTGATGAAATGCCCCTGATTTTTAATGCAGTACCCTCCTGTGAGGGCCTCTGTCAATAGTTGGCTAATCTCTTGATCATTGTGGGTCTACTGTTATGTACTTTAGGTAAGATAGGGACAGAAAAGACTTATTTAGTAATCATAGTTCTGAATCTTTTCTTTTTGCATGTAGAAATCAACATAGTCACGTATTTCTTCCAATGCCCTGAATTACTCATGCAGTGAGTATGTAGCTAGCTAGGGGAAAGTGTAATTCTTGTAAGGTCATAAGGGCATGGTTTGCACTGATGCTGGCATTGTAAACGGGCCATGCTTTTCTTCCACAGGTGATTAAGCTAAAAGAGAGCAAAGGACAAGGGAAGATGTCCTTTTCTCCTGCTTCAATGAGAACAGAAACAGAAATGAGACCAAATTCTTCCCACATATTCACATATAGAAAGAAGAAAATGCCTCTTTGATTAGTTTTTTTGTAGGATCCTGCCCATAAATATTCCTGCCCGTAACACAGGCTTCCTTCTAGCATAATGCAAGGGTGCCTGCGTTGTTGCTAAGCAGCAACAAGTGTGCAAGCACATGAGAGCTGAAGAGTGCCATATAGTTTAAATATGGCCCTTCTCAGCTCTCTCTCATTCACAATACACAGCATAGAAACTTGCCTTGCTGCTGTGTGTTTCATAAATTGTTAGTAAATCTGCCTCTAGACCTGAGCCTGCTGATCTTGTGGCACAGTTGTCTCTTCCCCTTTTTAACCATGGATTGTGGGGTGGGATGATGACTGTAAGGTGCCTCCTACTATCTGTATCCATGTAGGTCATATGACATTTTTGTTTTCAATCTACATGCAAGGGCAAACAGCCCACAGCATTGCTATAGACAATTCAGTTAATAGGCTTTGCAGACAATTTTGAGGGGAAACTATGGGAGTATCCTGTTCCTTCAGCCTCCGGCATTGAATTTAAAATGTTGTTTCTTTTGTGCCAGCTTCCTTGGTGTTGTGGTTAGTTTTCTGTATGCTTGGGCTACCTCTTCCATTCAGTCCTCTGCCCTACAGAGCCTTGACCACTTTGACTTGTCCGTTTCCCCGCATTCTTGTACACTTGCATGTACCAGTTCTACTTGGATCCCATTCCTACCTGGATCCATTCCCCGCATTTAGTCCTCTTCCTTCCCAGGTGTACCCCATCCTGGTATTGTTGCTTCAACCCACCTCAACAGGTTATGAACTCTAGTAGACTTCTCTTCATGGCCTCCAGTTAATATTGTGTAATTTCTTTCTTTCACTCTCCTACACACACTGGGTGTTTTTATTTATGTATTTACTTATTTTATTTATTTGCAAAGTTTTATATAGCGCTGGCTAGACCCGGAGGTATCAGATCCCTTTACGTGAGGATCAGCGAGTTACAGGATACAATTATATCAGTTGAATCAGCGAGTTACAGGTTACATAGTTACATCAATTTGAATCAAAGAATCACAGGGGGAGGAGGAGGGGGAGGGAAGGAGACACGAATGGGGAGACGAGGAAAAACAATGTCAGATGACCGGCTGGGTAGGTGACGGCCAAGGGGCCAGACTCCTCTATAGCTGTATAGGACAGCTCCACAGGGCATCGGCCAAGGTTGCTCTGTTCATGCAGTCTATTTTTTTCCTTTCCTTCTCTATTCTTTGCTTGTGCCATTCTCTCCCTATATCCTTTCATGCTTTGTCCTTACTTTGCTGTGTTTTTGTGACTGGACTCCTAGACACTCTCATGCTTCCTACTTTCCTTTTTCATGATAATGTAATTTTCATCACCTGGTCCCAATGAGACCTGACTTCCGTATCTATCTCTCCCCTGCCACACCCCTCTACTTGTGCAATTGCTTACCTGGCCCCTCTAACCATTACAGTCTGTTTCTTACCAGAATAACAACATACTTACCTTTGGAGACTCGATCTAGCCGCAAATTCCTTTCCTTACAATATTCCCCAGGCATCAGACTAGATCCAGAAGTTTTCAAGCAGTACCCCTGTGTGTCGGTAGGTGGCGTCAGCTTTGTATCAGTGTTGTCTGCGCCAGGAATTAGATGTGCGGTGCCTATATCAATGCCACCCGGAGCACTGATGTCAGTTCCTTTTGCAACTGTCCACAGCATGAATGCAGGTCCACAATGACGCCTGACAACTAGACTGAAATTCTAAAGCCCTTATAAGGGTGACCCTCACACTGTAATCAGTTCTGTGAGCATGGAGGATGGGATGGCCTGTAAGGAATCTGCAGCTACATAGAGTCTCTACCAGATAAGGCGTTGCCAAAGGTAAGCAACTTGGTAATCTGATAGAGACATCTAGCCACAGATTCCTTATCTTAAAATAGAAAACCCAAGCAATGCCTCCAGGGAGGTGGGTAGCAAAGCTGATTTAAACCAGGATATCCAACAGAACCAAATGGACAAAGTGCCCGTCACAATGGATCTGACTGTCCTCCAGGCAGTAATTCTCGGTTAACATGTGCAGAGATGCCCATGTTGCTGTCTGACGGATATTCAGTACAGGGACTCCTTGGGCTAACGCAGTGATCGTCGCCTTGGCTCTGGCGGAATGAGTACGTAAGCCCTCAGGGGGTTGCTACTTGGTTAATGCATAGCAGATATTCATGCAGAGCACTATCCCTCTTGAGATGGTCCAGTTCAGTAGAGCCTTCCCTTTCTTAGCCCCTAGGCACCCCACAAAGTGTTGATTGTCTGCCTAGAACTATTTTGTGCAATCAAGGTAGTGCTACTCCTCTCTCTTTGGGTCCAGACGGTGGAGTCTCACCTCCTTTGAAGTATGAGATGGAGAAAACAATTTGGCAGTGTAATATTCTGGCCTATAGGGAAAGACATCACAACCTACAGGAAGAAGGAATCATGTGTCCAGAGTACCAGATTATCTGGATCGAAGATGTTCTACGGAGGGTGTACAGAGAGTGCCTGCAATTCGCTGACCCTTCTGGCCAATTTGTAATAGGCATTAGAAAAGCAGTCTTCATAGTTAATAAATGCATTAAATGTTAGACCTGGCATCCTTGGCACGGTTTCCCCTGTCTTTTTGCCTCTGCCTCCTGTATTTTTTGCTGTGTACTGAATTTCGTTTTTGCTGGTCTAGATGCTTTGGGCACTTTGCCACTGCTGATAAGTGCAAAAGTGCAAGTGCTCCCTATGTAAATTGTGCATATGGATTGGTGTTTGCCTGATTGGCTTGTTTGACTTACTACTAAGTCCCTAGTACAGTGCACTGTGTGTACCCAGGGCCTGTAAGTCAATTGCTGCTAGTGGACCTGCAGCACTGATTGTGTCACCCACACAAGCAGCCTTTCAAAAGTTGTCTCAGACCTGCCACTGCAGCATCTGCGTGCAGTCTCTACTGCCTTGTCGACCTGGCAAGTGCACCCATTTGCAAAGTCCAAACCTTCCCTTCTAGTACATGTGAGTCACCCCTAAGGAAGGCCCAAGTTACCCCTTTGGGCAGGGTGCAGTGTAGGTGAAAGGTAAGACATGTACTAATACGTGTGATATGTCCTGATAGTGAAATGCAGTGACTTTCGTCTTTCACAATTGAAAGGCTATCTGTCCCATAGGATAGCATTGGAGTTTATTTATAATATCTTATAGGTATAACTTTCCATTGGGACAAGGTAGAAAGGTGGAGTTTGGTCTCTCTGAACTAGGAATATAAAAATGCATCTTTTGGTAAAGATGATTTTTGTATTGTGTGTTTGAAAATACCACTTTCAGCAACTGGGTATTTTCTTAGTTAGCCATTCTGTGTGCCTCTGATGGTTTGTGGATTGACTGTCTGGTCTTGGAGCGACAGAGGCTGGGGATGTGCATTCTTTTCAGACATCCACTGGGGGGGGAGGGTGAGGTGTGGCCTACCTTTCCTGGATGAGCCAGGGCTGGGGTGAATAGACCTGGGTTTCATTTAGAGTAGTGGGAGGAGATTTCACTGTACCTGAATAGGTCTGGTCTGCCTTGGACAATGCTGTCTCCACCTCCTGCCGGGAAGCTGGGCCAGAGAGGACCGAACTGGTTTTGATTGAGCACAGAGTCCCTCTGCCACAAGAGAACAAAGAGAAATGGAGCATAAATATTGGGGCCCAGACCCCAGGACTATAGATTACTTCTTGACTTAAAAGGAGCATCTGCCATGAAGAAGAACTGGGAAAGCTGAAGGAGAAGTACTGCCCCTTTGCTGTGTGCTGTCTGGGTTTGGCCTGCAGTGGCTGTTTCTGCCAAGGAGAGGACAAAGGCTTTGCTGTGTGCTGTGTATCTGCTTGAAAAAGATCTCCAAGCGCTTGAAGTGGACCTTGCCTCCTGTTTTGAAGTCTCGGGGACACAAAGACTTCACCACCAGCTCTTCGGATATCCCTTGCTGGGAGTTTTTGAACTGTCAAGAGGTGTCTGTTCTTGGGTTGGGCCTCTGGGGGTTGTTCTTGCTGCCTGGAGCTGGGAAAAGAGAAGCAGCTATGGAAGTGTGAAGCACCCATTTCCAACGCAACACCGTAGTGCGGGAAGAATTTCCACGCATTGCCATCGTGCTGCTGAAGAAACCGACACAGCACCTGGCCGCTGCAGGAAAAATTGCAGCACGCCGAGTCTCGTGTACTGATCCCTGAAGTCCGAGATCACAGCACCGACTCTGATACAGGCCCTGCTGTGTGACTGCGAGAACCAACGCATCGTGGGACCGCGGCTGATGAGATCAATGCCAAGTCTACAGCAACACCGGGGCCGCATTGTAAGGAACGGACCCATCACCTCCCCTGGAGAAAGGAATCAACGCATCACCTTCCCTGCGCATAAGGAACCTATGCATCACCTTCCCTGTGGTTATTTTTTATTATGATTTTGACACATCCTAGGTACTTTGTGTTAAAAGTGTTGCATCTTTAGTGTGCTGTAGACAAAACTGTTTTTACCTTTTAAAAGTCAAATCTTGATAACTGTATGTTGGATTTTTGTCATTTTGGTCTTGTTTGGTTTAAATAAAGATTACTTATTTTTCTAAACTGGTGCGGTGTCCATTTGTAGTGTCTTTACTGTATTACTGTATGTGTGCACAAATGCTTTACACACTGCCTCTGAGATAAGCCTGCCATGCTCGAGCCAAGTTACCAAGGGGGTGAGCAGGGATTGTCTAAGGATGAAACTCCCTTACCCTGACTAGAAGCAAGGGTCCATACTTGGACAAAGGTACCTACCTCTGCCAACTAGAGACCCCAATTTCTAACAGAGAGCAAATGTGCAGTGGCTCACATGATGTGCCCATTAGGTCCTTTTGTGGCATCATAAAAGGCCTGCGAGGAAATATATGTTGCAAACCTTTGAGCGACCCAACCACAACTGGTGACTTGAACAAAGAAGATTGGTCTGGCAACCACAAAAATACTGAAATGGTGAAATGGAGGTAGCTGTGCTGAGAGCAAGGCTCTGCTGGGCCAAGGATAGACCACACTGAAGAACCTGAGAAAGGGGAGCAGATAGAGGACTGATATTCCTATATGAACACCATGCCACAATTGTATCCCACTGGCTGGCGAATACAACTGGTGCTAGAATGACATCACAGACTTTATGAGTAAGTTTGAAAGCTGTCAACTGTCACCGCTCAATTTCCACTCATAAAGGTGAAAGGTTTGCAGGTTTGAGTGCATGACCCTCCCCTGTTGTTGCAACAGAAGATCCTCTTGATGAGGCAGCCTGATCGGGGGACTGATGCTCACACTCAACAGCTCAGAATACCAGACTTTCCATGCCCAATTTGAAACCACAACAATGATTTGGACCCAGCCATTCCTTATCTTCTTGAGAGCTCTGGACAGAAGTGGTACTGATAAAAAGACATACAGGAGGCCGGAGCTCCACTCAAGACTAAAAGGGTCTCAGAGCGAAAGAAGCCTTGGAAACTCCAGAACACAAAATTAGAGACATTGCAAGTTCTAGGCGATGGTGAACAGATCTAGCTAAGGCTCTCCCAGTCTTGAAAGAGACCTTGCATCACCTCTGGATGGAGATGCTATTATTGATCCACTAGGCATCTTCGACTGAGTTTGTCCACCCTGACCGTCAGGAAGCCAGCTAAGTGTTGAGCCACCAGGGAAACACCCTGGTGTTCCAGCCATGTCCAGTGATGTAGAACCTCTTGACAAAGGATCCACGGCCCTACTCCTCCCTGTTTGTTGCAGTACCAGATGGCAATTGTATTGTCCATGAACACAGGTACTAGTCTTCTCTTGTTAGAAGGAAGAAAGGCTTTCAATGCCAAGTGGATTATCCGTAGCCCTAACATACTGATGTGAAGACCAGAGGCCTCTGATCTCTATCACTGTCTCAGCCAAGTAGTGGCACATATGTCACTATGGTCAGCTCTGGTTGAGGAAGGTAGAGAGATCTGCCCCTGACCCAATCGTGGTTCGTCACACACCACTGCACATCTTTCACAATTTCCTCCAAGAAGTGGACCATGTTGGAGAGATTCACCTGATGCTGTGCCCACTGGAACTTCAGGTCCCACTGCGGAGTCTGTGTATGTCAATGGGCATGTGTTACAAGCAGGATACAGGATGCCATGAGGTTTAACAGTCTCAGTGTCATTCAAAACAAAATTCAGGATAGAGGCTGAAACATTTGTATCAAAGCCTGAATGTCCTAGACTCACCAAAACTGCACTTTGTCCAAAACAGCTCCAATGAAAGGGAGCGCACTATAGGGAGTCAGGTGTGACTTTGGCACATTGAAAGTGAACACCACCAAGTGCAGGAGGTTCAACAAAGTCTTGAGGTGGGAGACAACTGCGTATTGTGAGCCCGCCTTTAACAGCTATTCTCGAGGTAAGGGAAAACTGTTATCCCTGACCTCCCTAGATGTGCTGCAACCACCGTCATCACTTTGGCTAACACTCAATGGGTGCTTGTAAAGCTGAAGGGGAGTACTGCAAACTAAAAAGTGCTCTTTGCCCACCGTGAATGGCAGGTAACATCTGTGTCCTGCAAGTAAAACGCTACTAGTATCCCGGGTGCAGGGCACACAGGACTTGAGGGAGCACAAGCATTTTGAATTTCTCTTTTATCAGAAATAAATTGTGATGGCGCAGGTCTAGGAAAGTACGGAGGCCTCTGTCCTTTTTGGGCACCAGGAAGTAGCAATACAGAAACCGTGACCTACTTCTGATGCCGGCACCCTCTTGATTGCTCCCTTGACCAAGAGAGTCAACACTTTCATATGGAACAAGGAGAGGTGGTCCTCCATCAGCTGTTTGTAAGAGGGTGACACGGGTGTAGGAGTTGTCATAAAGGGGATGGAGTAACCCCTTTTTACAATTGGATGTTTCCAAACTCCGGTGGTGCAGGTAAAGGCCTATCCTGCCTCCCACTAGTGCCTTAGGGCAAACTAAATGGGTTTGGAGGCTGCAGCTGCTAGGGGCAGTGTACTTTGGCTACCTCTCCCACAGGGTCTGTGGGACCCGTGCCCAAGGCTACGAAAAGGCTGGGAGGGTATGAATGCGGTTATGAACCCCTTCTGTGGCAGAAGGTTGACTGAGGTTGACAAGGGGCCATGGAGAAGCTAGCCATAGATCCGCTATCCTTAAAGCGCAGCCGCACTGAGCCCGTTTTCTCTCCAATGACACGAGAGTCCTCAAAGAATATGTCCATTAGGGAGGCTCAGGCATCCCCTGAAAAGCAGGTGGTACTCAGCCAGGCATGGCGCTGAAGGGCCTCCGACAATGAGATCACTCTACCCAGCAAGTCTGTTGTGTTCAGTCCACATAGTATGTTGAATTTTGCTGCATCTCTCCCTTCAGCAATGACTTCGTAAAGTATGGCTTGGCCTCCTTCAAGTCCCAGATCATATGGGAGTATCGGCCCAAGAGGCATGCGTTGTTCACAGACCACAGTGCAAGGCTGGCAGAAGAGGACATCCTCTTACAGGAATTATCTTTATACAGCAGTTTCAACAAAGACCCGCTTATACAACACAACTCCGACTGTGACTTTACGGCATGTTACTTTAACCCACAAAATTTTACAATGACTTGCTGTAAGGGACGCGTTGTTGGACTGGTGTTGAATTTTTAAGTCAAACAACCCCCCTATTGATGCATAAATTGGAGTTGGAATAGTAATTTATAATATTACAAAGACCAGCGCCACCTAAATCAAGTCATCGTAATGACTTGCAAGGTAAAGTAACATGTGGTAACGTCAGTCGTGTAGTGACTGATTTTAAAGGCATGTGTGATAAATGCATGTGGGGTTCCTCCGTACAACCCGTCTTCCCAAAGGTATCCAACCTCTTGTATCTCCAATCCGGTGGAGTGGTTTGGAACACATCAGGATTAACTCCAGAGTTGGCGGCCTAGGCCACGGAGTTCTCCAGGGTCTAGTGCTGGGTAAGAAAACTGGGGTCCCCAGGAGCAGAACAACTGTGGCAGGCAATTGTATTATGCACAGCTCAGACTAGGCACCAAGTAAGACATCAGTAAGGGCTTCATTAAAAGACGGGTTCATATGGGGTGACTCCTGACTGAAGCATCTCTGTCAAGACATTCGTCTTGGCTGCCATTGAAGGTCCAAAACCTCCGCCACCCTACACACCACCATAGCAAATGAGGCAAGCAGGAAACACACTTGTCAGCTAGCTGACCAAGAACAGGGGTGGGAAGTTTTATTCTATGTTGTTTAAGTAGCAAATTCTGTTTTACTCTTTGAAAACTCCTTTTGGGCTGCTAGGCCTTGAATATGGGAAGTCCACTACCTCTGATGCTCAGCTGTTTACGCTGATGCTCATTGTGACTATGAAGGGCAGGTAGTTGGTGCATATTTTTCAGTGCATTTTCTACTTGGGAAAGTTGGGAAAAGGGGGGTCTGGCCTTTTCTTTTTAATTCTTCCAGTTTTGTTCTCTATTTTGATTTGCGTTGGGTAGGCCAAACCTAAGGGGATTGTGGTTTTGACTGTAAATATACTGGGTGCCTGCCAACCAGGTCCCTAGGGCCAGAGCTCTTTCCCTTAAACTGTACTGCAACTGGCACAGCTTCAGACCACGTTATAAGTCCCTAGTAAAGGGTACGTCTGGTACCAAGGGTATAGAAACTGAAGCAGGACCACTGGGGTTGCAGCACCAATTGTGCCACCCTAGGGTCCACTCACCAAGACTATGCAAACTACCACTGCGGGCGGCATGCCTTGGTGAAAGCAAAACTAGAAGAGTCAACATGGCACAAACTAATAATCAGACAAACCTCTGACTGCCATACTTACAGACACTGACTGTGATATAGCTAAGCCATCCCCACAGCAGCCCTAATGCAGGAACAACGTCATTACGAGTTTCCTAGCTCCCCGATGGCTTCACTGTACCCACAGATGTTTGGTACAAAACATCAGGTGCCCTCTGAAAACCTACAGACTACTTGTGTGGTTACTGACCATTCCCAGCAAGCCGCTACCACTAAATGTGTACCTGACCTCATGGGGTGAGAGCCTGTGCTCTCAGAGGTCAGGAACAAAGTCTCCTCCGGGTGGAGGTATTTCAAACCTCCCCCTGGGCAGGAACAGCCTTCCAGGGTGGGAAGCTTCAGAGGCCATGCCATCTTTGAAATGTAACCCAGACAGCTCCAACTAGTGTAGGATGCCAACCCTCCTGTCATAACCTCACTTTTGGTGGGAGGATAGGTGGGAAAACTAGAAAGAATAGGAGGCGTGCCCACTTTCAGCTAGCACCTCAGCTAAGGTGGAGCAGGTGAGGTGAAACACATTTTCAGTCCCCTCCATCTTGATTTGGAGGGAAACCGTCATGTTGGACTTATGCCCATTCCCCTGTGGGAGGGGTTATATAGAGGCTGTAGTCAACAGAAGGTAGATGGCCCAATGGCCATTACCTGGCACTACATTTAATGCCCCTAAATGTAGTATTCAAGCAACATCCCAAAGCCCTGAACTTCAGATTTGATGGCGGTAAGAAGTGAAAGGCAAAGAAGAGCTGTTGACCCCAAGAACAGAGAACCTGCTGTGGACGTTTGGGCGCGAAACCTCACCCGCCACTGCCAAATTTGACAATCAGTAAAGACTGTCTCATCCTGCTGCAGAGAGATCTCTAGAAACCCCAAAGATCTTCTAGCTATTCTGACTCAACCTCACTCAGACACAATCATTCTTGCTCACTCTGACTCATTCAGTATCACCCTCTCTCTCACACTGACTCACTGTCCCACTAATTCTGACTCACTAAGACTCACTCAGACTTGACTCACTCAGTCTCACAAACAGTAACATTCAGTTACACTCCCTGTCTGTCTCCCTCACTCATTCATTATCACTCCTCTTATCACTCACAGTTCTCAATTTGAATCACTCTTTCATTGACACTCTTTTACTCACACATACATGCTCACATATACACACTCTTGCAGACACATACTCTCACATATACTACACATTATTTAAAAGCATTTTTTACTTACCTTGCTGTCTGTGCAGGTCCTGTTTGCTGCTGAACCTTTCAGCTTCAGAAAATTGAAACTGAAACCTCAAACCTGCGCAGTCGCAGATTTGAGTTTTCAGTCTCTGCTCATTCACCCCACCCTTTCCCAACTCTTAACAAGCTCGGAAAGGGTGGGGTGACTTGCGGATTGATGTGTGGTCTCGGGCACTGCAGGGCTTCAACCTGCGATGCCCCTGTCTAACTTTATCTGTGAAGCTTTACCACATTACAGATAGGGAGGCACTGAGGTGCCAGGGACCTCAGGCCAGAGCTTGGGGTTTCAACAGCCGCAGATAATCTCTGATGGCTGGTGCAGGCTCATTTATGCGTCTGCACGAGACATCAGACATTGTCTCTGTTAGAAGGTGGTTCTGCCCATCAGAGCCATCCAGATTTTTCACTTTTTGAACACCTACTTTTTGAGCTATTACTGTGGGTAACCCTCAAAAGCTGGGACTCACCGATAGTTAACTCATGATCAAGGAGAGTGCATGTGGGTTTCACCAGTGTCCCCCTTGTGAGTGAAGGCCGCTGCGCTGCAGCCGGAGTAAGGGGCACTGGACTGGTAACATATAGACACGTGTGTACATGCGTGTACAGACGTTTAGGGGCTGCGCAGGGGAGATTCCTGTTGTGCACAACCCAGGAGCAGGTACAAATAGAATGGTGTGGCAGGAATGATGCAGAGTTGGGTGGTGAAATGGAATAGGCTTTATAATGGGGGAAGACACATGGAAGGGAAAGTCAATGTGCTTTACTGTTTTCACTGTAAGAACACTTCATTACTCTCCTATAAAGATGGGGACCACATGGGGTAGTTTCACTTCCCTAGGGCCTACAAATTATAAAAATGCCCCAAAGTACACTGTAAGATGTGTGAAAATAAGTATTCTGCTGAGTCCAAAGCCATATCTGTACTGCTTATGGGACATCCAGAAATGTCATATTCCTCTGACTCAGATTATAATCGGAGCCTGGCTGGGTGTGACCCTGCCAGGCTGGATTAATGACCTTCCTCCCCAAGCTGTAGCATCAGAGGTCTAGCCTTTCACTGGAAGCATTCCTAATGGCAAAGGCCTCCTCTCCAGGAGGAAGAAATGGGGTTGGAGCTGCAGGTTATCTATCAGCAGCTGTCACCCGGTGCCAGGCACCAGACCTGCTCCGGGCCTGGGCCATGAAGGCAGCAAGTGGGGAAGGGGGCTTTTCAGAGACCATGTGGCATGAGACCCCTGGACACCATTTTTAAGTATCCCAGAGACCTGTGCAGGAAGGAGGGAGCAGGGGCCGACAGGTGATGTGTAGCTGCAGAATAGCACAGAAGGGCCTTCCTGCCAGCCCCCTCACAATTCTTTTAAAAGGTCTTGCACAGGAAGAGGAGCTCTCTCTGTGGTGTGGTCTTGCTGAGGAAAACTGGTGCTGGAGCCTGGCGCCATGGGCAGTTGGAAGAAGGAACCTCCTGACTGTCCCAGGACCTTGGACTGCGCCTTTGAGGGAGTCCAGGGCCAGTGAAGAGAATTCTGGGCCTCTGCGCAATGAGAAGAGAGGCCGAGAAGGAGAGCCAGGTGAAAGGCTGGCATAGGGAGCCAGTGAAGACTGCTCCCTGCCAAACCCAGGAGGGTGGTGAAGAGTGCCCAAAGTGGCTAGGGCTGGCCACCAGGAGCACAAAGAGGCCAGAATGGTAGAAATTGGTCCCCTGAAGATATGCCCCACATAAAGTTGGCGACCTTTGGCCTCTGAGCTGACCGAAGATGGAGCACGTGGGGCTCCGCCGCTAGTCTTAGATGTGCCCCCAGGGTGGGTCAGGTTCCGGGGGATGCCCCCAGAAGGAGAAAAAGTCAGGGAGTGCCATCACGCTCCCCCCTGAAGGTGCCCAGGAGGGGGCCATGAGCCTACCCTGCCCCCAATGAAGAAGACGGGGAGCACCAACGCCCTTCCCGTGAAGGTGCCCAGGGGGTGCCAGGAGCCTATCCTGGCCCCCGAAGAAGCGTAAGTCGGGGAGTGCCGTCTCGCTACACATAAAGTGATCCTCAGGGGCCCGGGACCCCCAACTCTGGGCCCCGTTGAAGATAAAGTTGGGAACGCCGTCGCACTCCCCGTAAAGTCCTTCTAGGCGCTCGGTACCCCCAATTTCGGGCCTCAGTGATGCCGGAAGAAGGAGTAGTGCTGCTGCACTACCCCCGTGGTAGGAGGAAGACAGGGGAGTGCCGTCGCACTCCCCCAAGGTCCCGCCAGACCAGCAGCAGCCTCTGTGTCTTCCCGCAAGAGCGGGCAGACCAGATGGACGCACTGCCTCCCGCAGCTGCACACAAGGGTGCGGGCTGGACGGAAGCCGGCAGGAGCAGCCGGGTAGGCTCCCCGAGCTGCAATCACCTCACCTGTGAAGAAAGGGGTCCAGGAGGGACCAGGCCCCCAATGAGGTGCAGAAGCGGCGTGAGGCCGCCAACGATGGTAGTGCAGCTCTCCCAGAGCAGTCCGGGAGCCGCTGCTCTGTTATTCAAGACCGGCTGCATGGTCTTCCAGGCCCGCCAGGGCACTGCCCCCGCCTTCATCTCTTCATTAATAAAACCTTATGTTCCCGCAAGAGAGCTCCGGTCTTCCTCTAAGTACCTCCTTCAGATCCCACACTTCACACGCAAAAAGTGGGTTGGGTCTAACTTTTCCACCCTGGCTCCAACATTTTGGAACTCCCTCCCTGATCATCTCCGTTCTGCTACCCAGTATCTCTCCTTTCGCAAAGATCTAAAAACTTTCCTCTCCAATCAGGCCTTCCCCGCTTAGTTCTCCATACCTTTCCCTCTTGTCTTTTCCCTCAGCTGCCGAACCCCCCACTGGCGCCAAGAAACCGCATGGTGTACGCTGCGCTCTAGAAATGTTTTAAATTAGAAATTAGACTGTGCATGAGGAAAATGCCCCAAAATGCCCTCCAGGGCCCAGGAAGGCCTGAAGAGAAAACCAGCTTGTTGGTGGCATGGGGTGGCCCCAGGAAGATGGGGTCATCGCAAAATGCATGCAAAGGTGCAGGGGGAGCGTCAGGAGCAACGCAGACTCCCCAGCACAAAAATGGAACGTCCCCACCCTCAGTCTCAGAGGGATTCAAAGGAGACTACCTTCCTAGGGTTCATCTGTGTTTTAAAACCCACCTCATGCTGGAACTTTTGTTCTACATTCAGGAGCTGACGCTTAGGGTTGCACTGAAGTGAGCAGGGTCAAACAAGGATTGTCACTGAGGTGATCCCATTAGAAGTGGGAAGTTATACTTACACAGGTGGCGCATTCACGAATAGCATTTCTTTTGGGGACTGGAAGTCACATGTGTAATGTGAAGACATAAACAAAGTGGGTTAGGTTGCTAGGTATTCCTGCTAGGGTGCCTGGTTGTACATGCTTAATCCTATGATTATAAATGGGATGCCTTTTAGGGCTTTAATTTCATTGCATTATGTGTGTGACCAGATATGATAACTACTGTCATTCTAAGTGATGCCTACACATGTATTCTTGCTACTGCATTAAGGGATGAACCACCCAGATTGTTAGCCACTATGATTCAGGGGTGTATACTGTATGGTCAGTATGAGATGCTCAGTCAGGGTTATGTGTCACTATGGCAGGTGTTTCCATTAAATATGCTTGTTGAGATAATTGGGTAGGTCGCCTTTGGTATGGTGCAAGTGGGCAGGGCCCTCACTCTAGGTTATGGTCAACCTAATGCATTTTGGGGCAAGATGATGTACATGCATCAGAATGGTGGTACTAGACCCCAAACCCCCTAATGAAACTTATGTATATTTGTAAATTGTTGCATGGTATTGAGTAGTGTGTGTGTTTAATGAATGTACTCTTCCTTTTATAAAGCATAGTACAGACTGGACAATCAATTATTGAGGGTTAGTTCTGCGTACTGGTAAATGGTGATTACTAGCTCACGCCACCTTCCTTGAGTTAGCCTTACACTGCTCTGCAATGCTATCCTCTGAGAGTCAAGCGATACAATGGGGTGTTTGGTTCCCAGTGAAGGACAAATGCAGACATGTTATTTGCGTAAGCCTCACAGAAACTGCCTCGTTTTCCAAAAGTCTCTAACAGAGCTGCCTTATGTTGCTGCTAGATAGCATTTTCTTTTTATACCAAAGTGAATATAAGATTGTTATTCACTGTTGGCATAACAAGGGGGAGCACAGCCCTGGAGCCCTAAATGGACCCCCTGATGGGTGCATGCAATTAATAGAGAGCACTGTGGAAAGTAGAGTACACTCATCAAGGGTCCTCCAGTGATATTTTCAGCAGGAGCAACTTAGTAGAAACAATGCCTCCACTGGCGATGGTAAGAGGATGGAAGGCCTTTGACACTCCAGTGGTGCCAGGCAGCAGTCTGAGAGATACTCATACACCCAGTGTGCCTCCTAAGAATAAACACCTGATGCTCAGGAGGCCAGGAAATGATAGCGAGGTTAGAGAGGGCTAGTAAACAGCTTTGCATGGAGAGTGTAGGCAGCAGGTATGTCTCAGCCCTTTGGTCAAGATGGAAAAGCATTTAACCCCTATCATGAGGAAGGAGTCATGGTGGCCGCACAGACAGAATCCCGCGCTGAGAGTCTGACGAGGAGTGCATACTATCAAAGCACTCACATGCATGGCAATAATTTAGAAGAGGAAAGTGGGAGGTTTTTAAAAAAATAATCGGGAAAATGTTTTTCTCCCATTTACTTCCAATGAGGCCTGGATCAGGTCTATTGTCATGTGTGGGACTTGCAAGTGTGCTGCCACAGGATCATATATCAGAAATGTAAATATACTTTTTTTCCTGTACCTGTCAGGAGCACAGAGAAAGCGCTGTGAAAGGCAGGTGAATGTGGCAAACATGTTGTCTGGCTCACACAAGAGCCGTCCCTGTAGGCAGAATCCCTTAGTCCTGGCTTTTTGGGCATCCGTGCTAAGCATGCTGTAATATCTAAGGCCATACTTTAATTCTAAAAATAAAACTACAATGCTCACAATGTATAGTGTAATAAACAGTCAGCGTTGGCTGGAGGAGTCGCACATGACATAAGACTACTTGGCAGCTTTTTCAAAATTTAGACACCAGGCAGAGGGGGCATTATGGTACTTTATCGCTCGCTCAAGTACAGTTGACATTTCCTCTGTGCCCAAGACCAAAATGGTTATAGATATGGACAAACGGAAGCCCACATGTCCAGGGTTGTGGGCCCATGTTCGTTCAAGCTCCTAATCTGCACTGACACATACAAGCTTTGGAGACTCCCGATTCTGAATACATAAATGGCATTATTTTAGATGTCTCCATCTTGAAATGGCCTCTGCTTCATTAGAAGTCAATGGGGGAAAAACTTTTGCTCGATTGTTGTTTTTAAAATCTCCCTCTTTGCTGTTCTAAAATGTTTGCATGTATGTAACATGCCGTACTTTTACTCTCCCCATTTGTCAGAAGTACTGCGAGGTTGGCAAACACTCACCAAGTATTCAAAGACTAATCTAGAGTAGTAAACCCTTATCTCTTCTATTATTATATATTATATAAGGGATACCTTCCTGCACATAAACAATCATAGGCAATTTGCTGTACCCATGTGTGCTGCACAAGGTAGCATTCATGGAAACAGCAAAAACTGGAAGAAATAAAGCATTTAGTCTTGTTTTGCCTGTTTAAGACCCGGTTTTACCTGGTCTTAATTTTGGCGATGCCTCCAATTTATGCAACCCTTATAAATAGGGGGCAGCATCAAAATCAATGGGTGTTGCAGTGGGACGCCCACCGCAACACCCATTTCCCTCCCCTTTCAAGTTAAATACAGGCTGAAAGGGTGCCTTATTTACAAGGCAGCGTAAGTGGCTTAATGCGGCCTTGTAAATAAGGTGAGGCCACTATCGCCATCACAACATCACTGAAAGTGACGCTGTGGTGGCGATAGGTGCACTAGGTTACTCGTTGCTCAGTTGTTACTGTGCTGGTTAGTGCCGGGTGCCTCTTGAAAGCACCTCTTGGTGCTATACAAGTGTAAACGCTCTATCTCACAGCAGTCGGCGCCGCTCCGAGGGCTCAGACATGATGCAATGCTGTTGCAATGCAATGCACACCTTCACTTAATCTAACCCCCACCCCAGACCCGCTTGAGGGCGTCCCTCACGCCACTCCTATAAACTGTCCCTGCTCTTTCTGACTGTTGTTGCCTACCTCTGTCTGTCCTTCCCTCCTCTGCCTGCCAGGCTTTCTCTCATTCGCTGTATGCATGACTCCCTCCCTGCCTGCCTATCTGCCTGTGCATCTTCCTTCATGTTACCCCTTTCTGTATATTTAGTTAGTGACTCCCTCCATGTGCACTTTCCACCTTTGCTGCCTGTTTTACTTTTCTAAATGGCTTAATGTCATCTGTCTATCTTCTTATTTGCTTTGGTCTTGCCCGAAACTGCCAATCTCGGTCCCCACTATCTCTCCCTCACTGTGCCGGTCTTCTATATTATACTTTCCTATAACAAGCATTAGAACAGGCACGAAGAGGTTGCCAGCATTACAAAGTCAAAAATAACAGAAGACATGTTTATGTTAATTGTTTTTTAATAGGGTTGTTCAGTGGTAGATAATGTATTCTTGTTATTGTTAACTGCGAAGTACATCCGATCGTGCCTTGCACTTTTTCTGTACGTGTGTAATACTCTTAAATGTGCATTTTAATGAAGAGCATCGTGGGTGCACAGCACAGAGCAGGGTGTGTTTCCAGTGAGTGAATCACTGTGCAGTCAGGTGGGGCCGTCTGTTCATCCTGTTCACTGTCTCTGAGACGTCTGGACTCACATGAGCCTCTCTGCTGGTGACTCCCCCAGTGAAACACAATGAACACACATTCCACCTCAACGTGTGCTGTGTACCTACTTTATATTCACTCACGTGCAGCATGAGCCGACAGCTGCCTCCATTGCTCGAGGGGTTAGAGCAGTGGTCTTGTAAGCCAGGGTTGCGAGTTCAAATCTCACTGGGGCCTCACCTATTTCTTTTTTACACTATTTTCTATTCCAATTCAGAATTTGGTTCAATGGCATAAGATTAATAATTTCAGTGACGTTTCTTTTATATTACCAGTATGATTCAGCAATAAAGAGAAAACTTCTCTCACACACCAGGCCTCTGTCAGGCAACCCGACAACCACAGCCTGTCCACGAGTGCCTAAAGCTCCAAGAGGACATAAAACACAACACACATCACAATCACACACCAAGCAACACAACCTAACAAGCACAGCTTGAACACAGGATATTTGTGTCACACGATATCCGGCAGTGGCAATCACGAACCCCTGAAAACGCTTAGAAGAAAGTTAAAACTTACAAATTACGAGAACTCTGACCTTTTCTAGTTTAGCTCGTGTGTGGTCTACATTTGTCAAGCTCATCGCTAAAGGCAGATTAGCTGTACTAATGAGCATTTGTTAAAGAAATGCTTGCCCTAGTTTCGATTGAGCCCCAGACGCGGTCACCACCGCAGCCGTACTCCTCAAAAAATATGAATCTTTGGGTGGCAGCTGTGGCTTTCACTACGAGGCAGCAGCGACACGCAGCTAGATCTCAGGTGTGAGGAGGGTGGAGGGGGGGGGGCGCTGATGGACACCTGAGAGCCCAGCAACTCCTGCTGCTGTGCTTCACAGCCGTGGGAAGTGCAGTTCGTATGACAATTTATAGGACATGCGCCGTGCCAAAGGCAGTGAGAGGCACCCCACCATGATGACCGGCCCAAAGAGGCTTCAAACACGGAGCAAGCCCAGTCCAGGCCCGACTCACTCCTCCAGCCGCTGATAGCAACAGTCATCAAGGCTCCGCACCGAGTGGCGATAATGGTCACGGACACCACAGGCCTCCTGCCTTTCCCTGCAGTTCATAAATGCGAGCGGAGCTTGTGGTATGTGGTGCGTGCGCCATGGGTCACGGTGCCCAAGGCCTTCAACAGGATCAGCCTCACCCCACGTCCAACGGCGGCAGGAACAATACCTTCCCAAAAGCGGCGTCAGAGGAGGACCACTGTGATTGGCTGTCAGCGTCACGTGCTTTTCAGTACATGTTATACACACAATTTCACCGTATCCAATTCATTCATATCCTTATCCAGTTCATTCAGCATTCTATATATCACAATGTGATTCATATCCGATTTCAGTGATGCTCATATTCATTTCAAGAACAGTGTTATTTGCCTCACTGTTATTTATATCAATTTCAAGAGTTCTTATATTTAAACCATTCTGTAATGTTCATTTTTTAATTTATTTTTAAATGAGCCTTTGTGTTATATCAAGTCTATACAAAACAGTACTCTTGCCTACAGTAAATGACAGCACCTTAACACATGGGGCAGCATATATTTTAATAGATTAACAGTCCAGCAGTTTCCCTCTATACTCAGAATTATTTTTTTCATATCAGGATGGCGCCTCCAGAGCATAATTGCATTCATGAATGCTGAAATGAGGCCGAGATGGCACTTCAAATACTATTACATTTGGAGCTTTTGTCCGAGAATCAGTGTGTATTCACATTCCCATAATGCCTCCATCCCTCCCCAATTTTACTCTTTGGGGACTCCACATCCTAGCTGCCATCGCTAAAGGAGGTGCGCACCTGTATCTGCGACTAGGGGTAGGAGCCTATCTAGCGCTTAAAGCAATCCCAAACTCCCGCAGCGCAGGCCGGGGACGGGCATGTCCTATGCCTAGTCAGAGCCCAGAGGAGGCTGTGACCACCCTCTGACATTGTGATCCTGGGGTCAGTGCTCTCTCATATTGTACTGGAGAGCTGAATAGTTTGAATCTGTTAACATGTTTGGGTATAGCTCTACCCTGGTTGCTATTCTTTGGATGCTGCCTCTGGTGATCTTGAGGTTTTGATAACGCCAAATTACAATGGGCAAAAGCAAACCCCAGGAGGTTGAGGCGGAAACACCTTCTCCCTCTAAGAATACCAGCATCAATAAAATGTTGCAGAGGGCTATGGGGATAATTTCCACAGAAATAGCCCTGCCTGAGAGGACATTGTCTCTGGGAATCCCAAATGATTCAAGCTAGATGGCTCCTTATCATACATGGGGTTGGGTAACAACCAAGCCAGTGATGAAGAGGCAAATTCGGCTCCTAATCCAACAGGGGCACACCTGAAAGTTACATCTCGACCTTCTTGAGCCACCAAACGACGTAAAAAGCAGCACACATCTCAATTCCCTCTAGCCCCTGCTAGCCCATATGCTGACTCGAACATTATTGACCCTTATAATTCCAGCCTAGAGGGGACCATGTTTGCACCTCCTTGGGCTGTGGACCTCACAGAGTCTTGTTTTGGAAAAATTAAACAATATCTACATAAAGAACTTTCCTCATTGACAGTGCAGTTGGAGGCCATCGAAAGGGGTCTCAATTGCATTTTATCCCAACAAAAGCAAGTTATAATTTCAATAGCAGTAGCAGAGAATGGTGGCCAGGTTATGGCCTCCAACTGCAAACTCAAACTGTTTGAGCACTTTAGCACCATCCACACAGCCACTTTACCTAGAGATGCTGTAATTAGCCATGGTAAAGGGACTGAGGTTGCGGGTACTTTGCACACATCTAAAGCGTTAGGAGTTAATAAGGCCTTGTTGTCCTTTAGGGGAGAGGGTGTGGTCTCACGGCTAGACTGACGACTTAGGAGCTGGGAAACCAAGGTTCGAGCCTCGGGTCGACTCCACATCCTGTGATTCTTGGCAAATCACTTAATCCCTTAATCTCACCATGCCTACCAAAAACATAAATGTGTCCTGGTGTATGTAACTGATGCTCATGTAAAGCACTCCTATACATTTGGGTCAAGTTTGCACTATATAAATCTGCACACAAAAAAAACACTGGCGCTGCGGGGATACAGCCACCTATGCTAAATACCCCAGCATCCATACTGAGGCAACCAGTGACCGATCTCACCACAGCATCTTGCCCATATGTACTTGTTTTGGTATGAGTTCCTGAGTTGAATGTGAATTAATGAATCAGAAGGAGGGTCAGGACTAATACATGTTTAAATTGGCTGGCCCAACAGGGGAAGTTCCCCTATTACATGGCTACTGAGATTTTGCTCACATGGAGAGTGGCACGGTTAGGGTCGGGATCCAAGGATCATTGTAGTGATTGTATAATTATAAACTTCAAATCCACACAAGGTAGTGCAGAGGTTATTTGGCCTGCTTCCCTGACTCAGAAGAGAGTCTATGATTCAGGTATTCCAGCTGGGGTATTTTTATAAACCATCTTGTGTTAGGGAATGTGATAATTTTGCACAAAAAAGGACATGTCTTCGCATTGGCCCTGTAAGGACTCCCATTGAGCATGTGATAAGGCCTGTTGGTTTTACAGTTCCCACCTCAAATTGTTTTAGTGCCATGGATGGGATGGAGTAACTAGCCCTTGACAGGAACGGGTCTCCCTGATTATGATCTCCATTAGGGAAGGGCAGGAGAACTATCCAAGGTGATAGGGCACACTACGATGACGAGGGCGAGTCACAGTTGGAGTTCGCCTGCTTGGCTCTCGCCGTCAGGTCGGTCAAGTTATGAAGGTTTTTGACAAAAATTCTCCAATGATCTCAAACTTCTGAATCTTGTTCCAAGAAGATCCTTTCGTGGGTCCAGTGGGTCCTTAACAACAATCCAAGGCTCCAGAAGCTCTGGAACCTCATCCTTCTTCCCTCATGCTCCCTTCATTTGTCCTCACCTTTTACCCCTAATCGCTCATTCTATATCTCTAGGATTTAAGCTTTTCTTTTTGCTTTGCGTGATAAGTGCAATTGGCAAAGGATGATGTCCTAAAATATTCACCACCCTGTCTATTTTAAGGCAATCTAATACCTCACACCACATGCCTCTGTTCTTATTCCTCATTCCTTATCACTCATCCATATATCCAATTTCCTTTGACCTCATGACTCAGTGATCACCCTTTCTTTCATCAAACCTCTCTCCTTAACCCCCATTCTCCACTTGTCACCATTCAATTCTTATGTATCAGTTCTAGTACTTCACCTCATCCCACACTCTTCTACTTTCACACCTCATACCTCACTCTTCATCTCTCATTCCTCATCTCTCACTGCACATTCTTTTCATGTTCACCTCTTTATTGTCTATGCCTTACTTCAGATTTCTCATCCCTCAATCTTCATCTCCCATTGCTCAATTCTCAGTGTGAACTTATTGCTTTTCATTTCTTGCTTCCTGTCCCTCACCCCTCGTTTCTCTTTTTCCACTTTTCTTTTTTCATAATGAGACCTTCACTTCTCTTCTTTTCTTCCTAATACCTCAACGCTTATGCTTTACTCCTTGTGCCAGATTTCTTGTCCCACACTCTTCACTTTTTTCACTGCTCGGGCCTCAACCCTCAGTCATCATCCGACACCTCTCACCTCTCAACCTTTGCACCTCATTCTTTAGCTCTCTTCTCTCACTGCTTTTCCTACACTTCTCTCTTACTCTTCATCCTTTACTCCTCACTCATTCCCCCTTTCCCACAATAACCTTTCACACCTCTGTCTTAATCTCTCACTCACAATTTCTCACTCTTTAACTTTCATCCCTTACTCCTCATTCCTCATACTCACTCTTTATCCTTGGTTTTGTATTCTTACTCTTCAGTCTTCATTTCTCAGCCTTCACTTCAAATCACTCATCCCTCACTTCCCATTTTTCACTACTCATCTCTTGCTCCTCATACCTCATGCAGTATTCCTCATCTCACACTACTTACTCTTCATGCCTTAGTCTCAGTCCTTCTCCCCATCCATCACCCCTTCATTTCTGATCTCTATCATCCCTGATTTACCTTCTTTCCTCCCATGAGGACTGCCCCTGTTACATGTGTTCTTACCCCAGATGTTTTATTTAAAGTGTCAAATGTCTGCTTTTCTATAAAAGTCTTTGATAGAAAATCATACATTTGAGGTGAGCAAATTTAGAGTGTCGTTAGTGTTGAGGGTGCTCTATACAGGAGCTGCTTTCCACCTAAACTTGAGAACTACTCAGAGTTCTCTGCTTCTTTTTTGCACAATTTATGTGTCACTCTCAGCCTGAAAGGGTATTGTTTTGACTTATACTGGGTGTACGTGTCAGGGGTTCCTTTTGTTAATTTCAGGTTGGTTTGGTTGGTATTTTACCTATTCAGAGCTGTACTACTGCGCCTGAAGTGGTAAAAGGCTTTTGTCATTTTACAGCTCGTCATGGATAACACTGTGCTAGTCCTATGTTTAAAAACACTGCTGTAGAAATGGCAAAAGACTTTGTCCCTTTCTATCTTGGCGTGAATGGCACTGTGCTAATCCTACACTTAAAGACTTTGATAGAAAAACAGACATTAGAGGTGAGTGTTGAGGGTGCTCTATACAGGAGCTGCTTTACACCTAAACGTGAGAACTACCCAGAGTTATCTGCTTTATATATATATATATATATGTGTGTGTGTGTGGAAACTCCAACTCCAGTCTCCATCAGACACAGACACCGACACCGACACAGGGGCACAAACCAATTTTTCTAAATCTCCATATATTTCATCTAGTTGTTACGCGTTTTGGCATTTCCTGCCTTTGTGATTGTGTGAGCAAGGCAGGAAATGCTGAAACGCATAACAACTAGATGAAATAAATGGAGATTTTGAAAAATGTGTTTGTGCCCCTGTGTCCATGTCTGATGGAGACTGGAGTTGGAGTTTATGTTTAAGCCGCGGTTGCTGGAAAGCGGCAAAACCGACATGCCCTTGATCAGGTGCTTCCTGGTATCCATCAAGATGGTGTGATATGTGTGTGTGTATATATATATATATATATATATATATATATATATATATATATATATATATAGAGCTCCTGAGCCTTTGCTGTACAACACATATATATATAAGATCTATACATATGTGTGTGCCGCCGGGCATCACCAAATGACATCTTGGGCCCTTTTTCCTGCTGAAACTGCAGCTGTACCTTCACCTACCACCGCCCAACAGCCCCACCCACCGCACAACCGACAAATACCGGACCCCATGCCTCAGCTGTATTCTGCTCAGCACACGCTCCCTCCACAAAAATGCAGTGGAGATCTGGGACATACTCTACTCCATCGACCCCGGCATCACCTTCCACAATGGAAACCTGGATGAACTCCACCTCTGCCCCGGACATCACCATCCCAGATGGCTACAAGATCATTCACATGGAATGCATCAACAAACTGAGTGGAGGCATCCCCATTGTACACAAAAGTACCCTCAGCCTCAATACCCACTCGGACGACCACTCAACCAACATGGAGCACCTCAACTTCCAGGTCCAGACCAACCCGAATACCACCCCCTGTAGCACCCTCATCTACAGACCCCCCCGGGCCCGTCCACGGTTCGGCGACTCCATCATTGACTTCATCGCACCACACACTCTGGCCTCCACAGAATACATCCTCTACGGCAACTTCAACTTTCACCTGGGCAACATCAATAGCAAGAACACATCATCCCTGCTGGAGAACTTCCCCACCGTCGGACTCAAACAATGCGTCTCTTTCCCCAACCCACTGAGCAGGACACACACTCAACCCCATCTTCTCCACAAGCGGCAACATCACCTTCAGCCACACCTCCGAGCTCCTTTGGATCGCCCACCCCTGCGTCCAAACCCACCATACGCCACTGCGGCCAACGCTACCCTTGCAGAAGTTGGAACAAGGTCACTGAAGAACAGCTCACCACCTCCCTCAGCAAAACCCCACCTCCGACATCTGCAGGCACTAATACCTCAGCATGCAACCACCATTGATGGATCTCTAACTGCGCCAACACACTGGCTTCCCTAAAAAAAAAAACAGGCAAGCGACATTCCAGAAAAGCCAGCTGGTTTTCTCCCGTCTTTCATGAGTCCAGACGCCACTGTAGATGGCTCGAGAAGAGATGGAGGAGCAGCAAGACCCCAGAGGACCACTCAGCCTTCAAAAACCGCTGTCATCGCACACCACCACCTCTTTAGAACAAAGAAACCGGCCCTACAAGAAAGGATCAACACCAACGTACTCAATAGCAAAGAACTTTTTGCCAAACCCAGCACAGAGACAGGAGACAACCCACCCTCCCAAGACCTCTGCAACAACCACAGCACCTTCTTCGATTACAAGATTAAGGAGATATATGACAGCTTCAATACCCAAGACCCTCTCCCCCCACCGGCAACCACCGCACCCAATGACACCGGACCCCAGCAGACCCGGCTCAGTTGGACTCCCCTCATTGCTGACAACACCCTCAAGACCATGAAGTGCATTCTTTCAGGAGCCCCCTCGGGCCCCTGCCCGGACCACATCTTCAACAGAGTCACCACCTCCATTGCTCCAAACCCTGCTGCACCATCAACTGCTCCATCAACTCCACCACCTTCCTGAAAGACTGGAAACACACAGAGATCAACCCCTTGCTGAGGAAACCCTCTGCCGACCCGAAGAACCTCAAGAACTTCAGACCCATCTCTCTGCTCCGTTTCTCAGCCAATGTCATCGAGAAGGCAATCAACGTCCAACTTTTTGAATTCATTGAAGCGAACCACATCCTGGACCTCTCCCAATACTGCTTCTGAAGCAACCACAGCACGAGGCCGCCCTACTTGCAGCCACAGATGACGTCTGCACCCTCCTCGACTGAGGTGAAACTGCAGCCCTCATCCTCCTGGGCCTCTCTGCTTCCTTCAACACCATCTCCCACCACACCCTATCCACAAGACTCCACAAACCTGACATCCGCGACAAAGCCCTGGAATGGATCTGCTCCTTCCTCATTGGCCAAACACAAAGAATCAGACTACCACAGTTGCACTCTAAACCCACAGAGACCATAGAGCTCCTCCCTGAGCCCCACTCTCCATGAGCCCCACTCTCTTCAACATCTACACGGACCCACTCACAGCCTCCATCAGGAAACACATTCAACATCTTCGCCTATGCCAATGACACCCAGCTGATCCTCTCCCTCACCAACAAACTCACTCCGCCTGGGACAACTCCTGGTGGCCCACAGACCTTGGATCCCCCCATGCCTACAGACCTTGGATCCCCCCACGCCCAGAAACCTTGGATCCCCCCACACCCACAGACGACGCATGAAACCTCTGCATCATTCTGGACTCCAGATCAACATAGTCTCATCATCCTGCTTCCACATGCTACATTTGCTCCGAAAGATCTTCAAGCGGATCCCCACCAAGTCCAGAAAGATGGTCACTCACACACTCATCAGCAGCAGACTCAACTACTGCAACACACTCTACGCCAGCCCGGCATCAATCAGAAACTCCTCTGCGGAACATTCAGAATGCCTCCGCCAGACTCGCCCTCAATATCCCCCGCCACGGCCACATCACTGGCCACCTAAGACCTCCACTGGCTCCCAGTCAACAAAAGAATCTGCTTCAAGCTCCTCCTACAAAGCCCTACACGGCATGGGACCTGCGAACCTCAACCATCGCCTCGCATTAAACCCACCCATCAGACTACTCCGCTCTGCCCAACTGGCACTGGACCACGGCCGGAGGACGATCCTTCTACTACCTTGCAGCAAAGACCTGGAACACCCTGCATTTCCACCTCAGGTAATCATCATCACTGCCTCAATTCAGAAAGGACCTCAAGACGTGGGTCTTTGACTGAACCACAGGGCCTTCTACGGATCAGCAGTGCCCCCTACCAGCGCCTTGAGACCCTTACGGGTGAGTAGTCACGCTGTACAAGTCACATGATTGATTGATTGACTCGTGTCAAGGGCTGCTTTTATTCAATTCAAAGCTGTTATACAGTGCCTGGAATGGTACAACACTTTGGTTATTTTATTTCTTGGCATGGATGGCACTAACTAATCCTGTGTCTAAAGACTTTGCTGTAAAAATGACAAAAGACTTAGGGCCTGATTACAAATTTGGCTGTCCAATGGACTGCCAAACCCATGTGGCAGTGCGGCTATCAGAAGTCCTACTGCCATATTATGAGTTTGATGGTCGGACCACCGTAGGACTGCTATTACCACAGGGTTTCAAGATCCCTGTCAGTCTTGCAGCGTCTGAGGCCCGCAATATGCTGGTGGTGCCGCTGCGGAACCGCCAAGCATATTACGAGATTCCTGACCGCTACAGATTTCATGGCAGTAAGCCCACTATGAAAAGTGTAGTGGTGAGGACACTAAGGGGGTCCTACATGGCCCTCTGTTGCCTCTGGGCCAGGAGACACATGCAGGGGGGCACATGGTTTGCACCCCTGTCTGTATGCACCCCGTGTTTCAGCACATGTCATGCTGGAAAGTGCTGTGGTGGTTGCATGCTGCCTCCTTTCTAAGGCTCACATATTTACAAAAATACTTACCTATGTGATAAGTACGGCGTGACAAATGTAGAAATACTTACCTGCATTGCAAATAGATGCATGTAAAGGATGCATGATAAAGACTGGTTCCTTGTTTTATATTCTGTTAAATGTCTGTTATTAATTGTAGTTGATTCAATGTAGTCCTCATCATATCATTTCGGGCTATGTAATATTCATTTCAATATGTAATATTAATTTTAAAGCAAATCAACATAAGTTCATTGCAAGCCATATTCATTTGGACAGGGGTCATATTCATTTAAACATGGCTTGTGTTCATTTCGATATGTGGTTATTAATTTCAAAGCATGTTACATTTATCTCAAATAGTTTCATATTCAGTCAAAAAATGCCATATTCATTTTAATAAATGTCTTATTCCTTTTGATGTGGACATATTCATTTTAACAGGTGCCATATTTATTTCAAAGTGGTTCATATTCATCTTAACATGTGTCATATTCCTTTCAATGAATGCCATATTCATTTCAATGGATGTCAGATTCACCTTAACACTTGTCATTATCATTTTAACATGGCCCACATTCATTTCAACATAGGTCATATTCATTTCAATACATGAAATATCCTTTTTGATGTATATCATATTCATTTCAAAGCATAACAGATTCAGTTTGACAAGTTTAATTTTATTTTCGCTGTTGGTCATATTCATTTTAAGACATTTTAAATCAATTTCAGTGGGGATCATAGTCATTTCAATGCATGTCCTATTCATCCTAGCATATATCATATTGCTTTCAATGGATGTCTCATTCAAAATAACAAATCTTATATTAATTTTAACATGAATTATATCCATTTCAACACGTATCATAATCATGTCAATGTGTATCAAATCACTTTTAAAGCAAGCTGTATTCGTTTTGATTTTACTCTTATTCATTTAAAATCATGGCAAATTCATTTCAATAGACCTCATATTCATTTCAACTTATTTCATATTCATTTTAACATGTATCATATTAATTTGAATATGTAGCATATTAATTTCAATGCATGTCATATTAATTTTGACAAAGGTCATGAGAATTTCAGCTTTGTTCATACTCATTTTAAGGCATGTTAAATTCAGTTCAATGGGGCTTATATTTATTTCAACACAAGCCATATTAATTTGAAATCATCTCCTATTCATTTCTGTATATCTCATATTCATTGCAATGTAGGTAATATCCATTTCAACTTAATTTATATTCATTGCAACATGTGTTACACCCATTTCAGTGTATATTATAATTTCAATATGCATTATATTCTTTTCAGAATATAATATATTCATTTCAGTAACTTATATTCATTTCAATCTGTCATTTTCATTTCATTGTAAGTCATATTCCTCTTGGCATATGTTAGTCATTTCAGGGAATGTTCCATTCTTGTTGATGTATATTGTATTTGTTTCACTGATTGCTGTATTGTTTATAGTGAGGGCCATATTCATTAAAGTATCATTGATGTATATTTCAATATGTCTCTTATTCAATTCAGAGTGTGTGTTATCCATATTAATCGCTAAGTAGTATATTCACTCTGCCAGGTTTCATATTTGTTTGGGTTCAAGTCAGATTCACTCTGCCAGGCGTCCTATTTACCTTGACACATATTATATTCATTCTGGTGTGTGTCATAATCATTTTGCATCACGATATGGATTTCAGAAGGTGTTGTATATGGGGATCTGTAATTTTGACGTGAACGGCTTCCCATACCCCTCTGGTTGACAGATATTTTGGGGGCCCCTTTCTGAGTCATGGTTCCGTTCAATTGGGTAGGGGTAATACGTAACCAACAGAAGAACAGGAGAAGTGTGGCTCACTGGTTAGAGCAGGCAGACCCTGAAGCAGAGGTCAGACCCGGGAACAGGGTTCAATTCCCGACGCGGCAGGGTCTTGAGCTCAAAATGTCCATGGACTCGATAATTCTCGCTTCGGTGCCTGACCTAATCATGGGTTCACACTCTGCAACTCTGGTCATTAAGCTTGCTTAATCTCCACAACGGCCCCCCGCGGCGGGATGCCTGGCTTTCACCTTGGGGATGCCCTGTAGGGGCTATCTCACAGGGAAAAGCCAGGACTGGTTCCCAAGGCAAGCGCGGAGATACCCCTTCGGGGGTCGATTCTGGCGCTATATAAGAAACATAATAACAATAACACGAAGGCACAATTTTAGTGTTTACAGCAACGTGTCCGTTAAATGTCAGCAAGCATTTGGTAGTTCAACTTTTTTTACCTCCTCTGGTGAGGATTTCAAGGGGGGTGGCCCGTCCAGTCCTCCTCAGGCCACAGAGGACCCGCCCTTTGCCCGGGCTTAGCCCGGCGAATGCCCGCGCGCAGCTCCCGCGATGCGGGGGCTGCGTCCCTTTTTGTGCGCCTCCTGGTGTGAAGAGTGCGTGTTGCGGCTTCCGCTGCCGCTAGGGCGTCTGGGCTTTGTGGTCCGGAAGTATTCCCCCCTCCGCACTGCGGCCACTGATGGCTACGGGCTACGGCGGCAGGAGGGAAGGAAGCAGGAGCCAGATACGGCGGTCTCCGGGACAGCAGGTAAGGAGTAGAGCTTGCCCCCAAGGTGTGCCTACAGGCCCCCGAAATGAGCAACTATACCAACTAAAAAAATGAGCACCTGAGACCAAAGGAAAATCAATAGGCAAAAGCACAGGAACTCAAAGTGAAAACAAATGTTCTGTCCCCCGTCTAGGTCTTCGTTGCTGAGACGCAGTGCATTCAGGAGCTAGCAGTCCCGCTAGTAATATAGCTGACCCCAGTAAAGAGCCCCGCCAGGGGCCTAATTCAAGGTCATGAGTCTCTCAAAAGTCGGCGTATTTTTCACCGAGGACACCCTCTCTGCGATGCTCTCTGCGCCCAATGCCAGATGCCAAATGTCACAATACAGTCAGACCGGTAGTTTGCGTGCAGAAACCAGGCTTTTGGACTCACAGAACCAAAGACTGCCTCAGACTCCAACTCCAACTTAAAAAGACCCTTCAGCTGGCACGGGTGGGATGCACCATTGGGCCCTCAGCGCCTGCTGCTCAGAACTGCGATGTCAACAAAAAAAAAAAAAATGTTCCTCAGTAATTAGCGCTCCTGCGCAAGGACTAGAAGTCAACAAGTGCTCCTGCGCAAAAGAAGGAACCCAAAAATAAGTGCCCCAGCGAGGTTTAGAAATGTCAGAAAGAAACACAACGTAAGCACTCCTGCGAGAGGTGGCACAATGAAAAAAGAAAAAACAAATAAGCGCTCCTGCACAGAGAGGCAGAGTCAAAGGGGCAGGAAATCCAAGTGCTTCCCGCGCAATAAGGCAGAGTCAGGGGGCAGGCAGCCAAACGCTTCCAGCGCTATTAGGCAGGGTCCAAAGACTGGCAAGGAAGCACTCCAGCACGTGACAAAAACAGAGAAAAGGCGGGCACCAATACTAAGAGAACCGGGCAGCGCTCCTGCGTGGCTCCGGTAATAACTGCAATAATTCCAGGAACAAGAAGAATGCAGGTCAGGATGGGCGTCAATACGAAGCGCCGATCCGGGAGGAAACCGCTAATGATATGTAGATTCTCCCAGAAGCGCTAGTGACGTCACGGCGTTTCCAGCTCTGGAAGCTGGACCGCCAACCGTCCGCAAACCGGAAGAGAGGAGAATCGCTTCTGTATGAGTGTGAATCAAGCTTTCCCAGGCACACAGGTCAGAGGGAAAGGGGGGCTCACTGAAGATCCATGACACATAGAGGGCATCAGGAGGGGGCTGCATGGCCCCCCTCACAACATTTGCATAGCCCTGGGGAGCTGGTGGTCCCCTGGGCTGAGGGTCCACAACGGACCCCTGTATTCTAATTTTTGAATGCCCCGGGGAGGTGTTGGTCCCCGGGTAGTGTGGGGGGGCAGGAGTACCCCCATTCTTACTTTTAATTTATGATGCCCACTCCGTTTATGCTTACAAGGAAGACGAGAAAGCTACATGTCAAAGGTCTTCCCCACTGCCCAAAATGACGTGGTTGCGTCCACTGTCTACAACACTACGAGCACCAGCAGTTTATGTCCACATGAACATGTCTGTGCTCTGCATACTGAAGTCTGTCCAGCACATCACCGCCACACTTGGCATTGTGTACATTCTTATTTTTAGGTGAGTTTCCTCCTTCACACATACTTGGTTCCCATCTATCCTCACATTCTGCAAATGTGTACCATTTTTGGAAGGTCCCCTGTCTTTTTCTGCGCTGCCTATGTGGGGGATTTTGCCGGGGGCACCTGAGGGTGGTGGTGGTGAGTGTTCTGGCCCTCTTGGGTCTCCGAGCTCTATGATCATTGGCTCCATGGCAGCTGTTGTTCTTCAGATGTGGCTCTTGGTGGGCTCCCTTTCATACTGCAGGTTGTCGTCCTGCTTAACAGCAGTAAAAGGCAGGTGTTAAATCCCTGCTGCTAATGCTCCTTATCACCTGTTTTTGGATCACATCGCAGTTCTGGCTGGTCGTTGAGAATGTCGAGAAGTTGTGTTTTTGCCCAGGAACGCTTACTCTGCATCTCATTAGTGCTAGTTGTCGCTCTCATCCAAGGCAATGTTTTTTGCCGCAGCTATCGCTGGAAACTGGCGATATCGGCATTTTCCACCAGCTTGAGAATAGGGCGATAAATCTATCGCCACTTTTGCTGTGCTAAAGTGCTGAGAATTAGCCCCCATCATGTTTTATATATGACCTTCCCATTTGCCACTGTTATCTGACCAAATGCTCTGGACCTAGAATGAGTTTTCTAACAGAAGGACATATACAACCTTCTTTGCATAAGAACATTGCAACGCTTGTTCTTTCATCTCCAAATTTGTCACGAAAAGTGCTAGTGCTTTACGTGCAGAATGGTGGTTTAAAGTGATAATGCATTCCTAGACACTACCCTCAGCTTAGTAGCAAAGATTGCCTTAAGCAGTTATCTAATCTATTCATGGGTACAGTTGCAAATTCCAGCTGCCTTGCTCAATAAAGTGCAAGTGCTCCAATGCAAACTCTCCTAACTAAAGTGCAGGTTGGTATTATAAAGTGTCAAATGCCTTACTACACGCTGTCCTCTTGAAATTAGCAGCTATGGTTACCATGGGTAATTAACAAATCTTTTTGTGTGCAAAGTTGCATTAACAGCTCCATAGTAAAGTAAAGTGCATGTGCTCTAGTGCAAATTCTCCTAACACTAACTATATGCAAAGCCCAAAACTATATATATATATTCACTGAAAAAAACACAGGTTTCAGGGATGATATAGTTAGTCTGACATTTCACTCATGCACAACCAGAGAAATTCAGCAGTTATAGTTAGCTGAGCTAACTATAACCCACGCCCCCACAATGCACTGCTGATGACGTCACATATTACATCACTCATGACATGGTCAGTGACATCATTAAAAAGTTATATATGATATTGTCCTAAATGTAACAAAGAGATTATTTATTGTTTAAAAGTAGAGGTAGATCCTATGGAGCTGATTGCTAACTTTGCAAAAATCATTATTACTATTGACAGGATCGTGACGGAGGGAAAGAAGAAAAGAAAGGAGTGGTTCGAGCACACTTGTACTGAAGTAATAAAGCTACTTAATCAAGCCCTATACTGTAAGACGAGACACAATGTACTAATTAATTAAAATCCTAAAATAAAACTAGAAACTTGCCCTTGAAATGAAGAAAAGGGGGTAACAGGAGAAAGCATGCGACAAACTCTCCTTGGCCGCAAACACGGCAAATACTAAGCTTTTTGGGATACTATAAACATGCCAATTTTGAATGATGATTCACTCCCAGAATTATTATCCCGCTTTACATGTGAAACCTTGGTATCACATTTTAGGGGCATTTTTAATCAAACAGGATTTGATACATGCATGGCACAAAATCTAATACAGAGTGTGTGGCATGCCATACCATTAAATATTATAGTGGAAGAAATCCAGGAAGGCCTGAGGAGAAGCAGGTTAGAAAAAGCACTGGCCCCTGAAAGGCTTTCAGTTGATGTATACAAAACTGAGATTGATCTGTGGGGGCCAATTCTTATAGGGGTTTTTAATCTAGTAGTGACAGAGTGTATTCCCCCATTGTGGGGCCAGTCAGTTGTTATCCCTATTTATAAAAAAGGCGATAGGTCAGATGCCAAAAACTATCACCCCATATCACTTTTAGACTCATCCGTAAAAGTGATGAGTAAAGTTTTAATATTGTGACTCGAGGAATGGGTAAATGATAATGATATACTTTCCCCAGCGCAATACGGTTTAAGGAGAGGATTAGGGACTATAGAACAATGTAGTAATTTAGAGGTGCTAATAGGTAAATATACACGTGCCAAAGAGGGGAGATAATACCTATGTTTTGCTGATCTTATTAGTGCCTTTGATCTAGTTGGTCATACCATTCTATTGCCAAGGACTGGTCCAAGTGGGCTGACGGCAGATGCAGGCTACCGGCTGTGTACGCCGTAACCACACCCCCTTCTACTTCTAATGTTGAAGCTGACGTCAGACGTGGTATACAGCTGAGCAGCCGAGTTCTACTAACACGCTAGTGGGAGCCAGCGGGAGATGGGAAACTGGAACTACACAGGAGCAGAGCAGCGCGAGCACTGGTGTGCCTTTTTTTCTTGCCTGAATAACCCTCAATAATCCAGTTTAAGGTGCCTACTCTGCCTACACTGCTATAGCAGGTCTTCACCATGCTGATACCTTTTTGGCTCCATATTGCCCTGATGCGATTTACTGGCTAGTCTTCATATTCCACAGGCCTGAATACTTCCTGTTGTTCTGGTGCTTGGGCTCCTCGGAGTTGGAGCTTTTTCTACCTTTATGCCATTGGGACTGTAGGAGAGTAGGGTCTGCTATCCTATGGTCACCCCAAATTTTTGCTTTTTGCTTCACTGGTTTATGACTTAATGTGGTTGTGGGCCTCCTAATCAGACCCACAGCCTGCTGTTCTCTCTCTAAATTAATGCCAATGCACTCTAGGTGCATTACGAATTGGAACTGGTTCACCTTATAGGCCCTTGTAACAGTGTACTCCAGGTACCCAGGGCATAGGTGTATCCAAGGTCTACCAGGGGCTGCAGCATGTATTGTGCCACCCCTGGCCTGGCCTCCATATTTGACACAACTGGCTGATCACTCAGCTGGGGTAAGTTGGTGTAATCACCTCTTATTTAGATATATTATACCTATATCTAACCTAACTGGACACATGGTAACCTATAAACCACTCCTATGGAAGGCCTCAGCAATCCTGGAGGCAGAGTGCTTGGTTTCATGTGAGATGGTGCTCTAGCATAAGCTAAGCCTGTTTGCAGCTGTCAGGAACAACTCCCTTAGCTGTTCCTGGATATTGCCATACCATTTACTCTTAAGTGCATTATAATCCTTGCGGTTATATGCTAACTTTGGTTTGGCTTTATCAAAACATGTCGAGTAAGGTGTCATATGATTTGGAATACTATCCCCTCGACAGTCTTGTCGACGGGGATAGCATTCCACCCTTCTAGAGAGACACGACATGTACATAACCTGAACCCCGGTTAAAGTTAACCCGAGCCTCAGCATCACAAAATGGATGCTGCCACCACAGACACAAGTCTGACCTCCTGCTGCTGGGAGTCCTTCCAGCGAGGGAGGCTTGGACAAAGGGTTTTCTGCCTTGGGAGGAGCGAGCACCACCCCAGACAGGATTTTGTGTATTGGGTAGGACAGGGCTGAATAGATTGAGACATGCCTGGGGCACACAAGGTGTCCCCGTGCATAAGCCAGTCCAAACCGGTGCTGGGGCTTTCCAGTCTCAGTCCTGGCGCGGAGCTGGACAAAGGAAAGAGGGTGTATTTATTTTATTTATTTATTTATTTATTGAAAAGTTTTATATAGCGTGAACAAGACCCGTGGGTATCAGAGCGCTTTACATAGAGGTAAGATAAGCAAATTAATAATATGAAGTCCATTAAACAGCATAGAGGTGTGAGGTAGATAATTATAAGGCCTTGGTGAATGCATAAATAGCTACCTTCATTCGAGCATATAAGGTGTGAGGTAGATAATTATAAGGCTTTAGTGAATGCATAAATAACTACCTTCCATTAGAGAGGTTATCTATTACATTATATCGTACTATAAAGCATAGGATATTAACATAGTCATTTTCGTCATACATAAGAGGTAGTAGGTTATATGGTTTCAGGAAGAGATAGTGGTATAAGTTCACTTTAACATGAGGTAGCAGTAGGTGTTCGGATTAATCACAAGAGGTGTCATCAGTTTTGCCTCATTGTTTCACTTTCATCTAATTTCCGTCAAACATTCTCTTTCGAGGACGTAAGTGTTTAGTTTGAGTACAGGAGTGTAACACATAGCGTTCCATGACATTTTCTATGTAAGCTATTTACTCATTAAGAAGCTCTTCGCTTCCCGCTTAAATGTTGAGGTGTTCGGAGTCTTCCTAATGCTAGGGGGGAGTGAGTTCCAGATTCTAGGAGCCGCTCCGGAGAACGCTCTGTCATAAGTTTTTTTCTTTCTGAAGATGGCTGGTCTCAGCACCAACTCCTTGGCGCTCCTGGCCGGTCTGTTTCCTCCTGACAGTTCAATTTTCTTGGATAGGTATCCAGGAGTATTGTGGTGAAGTGTGTGGTAGGGAGGACTACACGATGAGTAGGTTCAAGCAGGTTTATTAGAAGGAAGAACAGCTTAACAACCACAGCAGGAAACAGGTATCCTCATCATCGGTTCAGCAGACCAGTACATCTTCAAGGAGAAACATTCCAAGAAGCAAACACTCTACTGAGTGACATAGGAAAGTTCCAGATGACATAATGAAATGGAATACCACATACCTCCCCCCCTTTAAAAAAACAAAAAAAAAGAAAGAAAAACAACAAAATAAAAAAAAACAAGATAATGCAAAAAGAATTTAAGTTCTAATAAAATCTTTAAACTTTGAAGGAGCAAACTTAACACGCTCACTACGTCTTAATGAGATATCTTCACACACTACATCTGATTGGTTGTCTATAGCAACATACGGAACAGGTCGAACATCAGAATTGATCACAACATCAGAATTACTTACAATCTCCTTTTCTAAATTGTCATAAACTTCATGCATACCAGATAAACCATCTGAGCTATGATCTGAGACAGGTTTCTCATGCATACCGGAGGAACTATCTGAAACAAGTTTCTCGGGAAGAGTAGTCTTTTGAGAAGGGGTAACAAAGGGTTTGCATAAGGAAATCCTTCTCAAATTCCATATTTCCCCCCCTTCAACTCTGACAGCTTTGCTAAAAATTTCAATTACTTTGATGGGAAACAAACCACCCATTTTTACACGAACTCGATCACCCACCTTTACACTGCAAGTGTTATACTTCTTTTTGGCAGAGTGCTGGGTCATACTTTCTTGGTATTTCCCAATTTTATTCCGTAGTGTCTTAAAGTCTACCTCGTAGGGAGTATCACTTTTTAACCACCAGGGAAAGAGCCGAGAACCTGGTTTCCTCCCTCGCAATAGTTCAAAAGGGGAAAGGCCAGTGACTGAATTGGGAGACAACCGATAAGTTAATAAGGTAGCCTGAAGTGCTTTCTTCCACTTCAAACCACTTTTAATGGCCAATTGGCAAGATTCTTTGATGACTCTGTTGAACCTCTCAACTTGGCCGTTGGCTTGTGGAAAATAATTAGAGGTCCTTTTGTGAATAGTACCACAATTTCTGAGAAAACACTCAAACTCGTTGCTGATGAACTGTGGGCCATTGTCTGAAATAAGTTCCTCTCGCAAACCTTCTCTAGCAAAAATCTTGTCAAGGAAATCAATTACATGCTCTGAGGAGATCTTCTCAACAATTTTTAATTCAGGCCACTTAGAGAAGTAGTCAATTAAAACTAATGCAAACATTTCCTTACCGGACTGATAACTAAAAGGTCCAATAATGTCAATTGCTAACCTTCGCCAAGGACCATTAGCATACTCAATGGGAGTAGTGTCAACAGCCAAACTATTCACAGATTTGTCACTCAAAGAGCAAGGGGAACAATTCCTGACCCAACTATCTACCATGGCATCAATACCAGGCCACCAGTAGTGTTCCCTGATCCTTCTTTTGGTGGTGGACATACCCATGTGCCCTTCATGAGCCAATTTGCAAATCTTTTCTCTCAAACTTGTGGGAGGTATAATTTTATCTGATCTGAGAATGATGTCTTGACATAACATTAAATCATCCTTAACTTTGTAAAACGATCCTAACTCACCAGAAAGCTTCCTTTCTTCAGGCCAACCTTTAATCAAATACTGCTTAACTAGATTCAAGACAACGTCATTCTCCATAGCTTCTGACCAATTCTTTTCTGAAAGAATTAAAGAATTTTCTTGATCTGAAATTATATTGACATCCGCAAACGAGTACGCAACATCACAATCTATGCTGTCACCAACTTCTACACTGGCTGGAAAACGCGACATGCAGTCCGCGTGAACATTTAAACGACCTGGAATATATACAACCTCACAACGGTATTCCTGTAATTTGGCCGCTAGTCTCGCTAAACGAGCAGTAAGAACTCTTCCACCACCAGCAGCTAACATGGTGATCAGAGGCTTATGATCAGTTCTTAAAGAAAATTTTGTCCCCCACAGAAACTGTCTGAAATGCTGAGAAGCCCAAGTACAAGCAAGTAATTCTCTCTCTATAGTTGAGTAATTCTTCTCGGCATCACGTAGAGCTCGAGAAGCGTAAGAAACAACAAACTCACCAGATTTATCCTTTTGCATTAGAACAGCCCCTAAACCGACATTGCTCGCATCAACATAAACGATACATTCTTTACCCACAGAGTAAGGTTTCAGAAATGGGGCTTCAACAATTTTTCGTTTCAAAATTTCAAAGGAATTCTCTTGTTCTTTCCCCCAAACAAATTTTGCATTTTTCTTTAGAAGAATTCTTAAGGGATGCACAATATCAGAATAATTTTTAACAAATTTGCCGTAGAATTCAGTCAATCCTAAAAAAGAAAGTAACTGTTCCTTTGAACTGGGAGAGGGAGCATTGACAATATTTTGGACATGATTAACCTTAGGTTTGATTCCATGACTTGATATTTCATGTCCAAGGTACTCAACTTTGTCTTGTCTGAATTTGCACTTCTATATATTAGAGAGTGAGACCCTTAGAACAGACTTTCCCCAAAACACAAGAAAGATTCTCATCATGTTCAGTATGGTCTTTCCCAAAAATCAAAATGTCGTCTTGGAAAGCTATGGCCCCTTTGCAGTCTGCCAATAATTCTTTCATGAGACGCTGGAAGACGGAGGCTGCACTAGCCAACCCGAAAGGCATGCGTAAATACTGAAACATGCCCTCTGGGGTAACAAAAGCAGTCAATTTCCTTGAGTCTTCATCTAATTCTACTTGGTGATATGCACTAGCCAAATCAATTGAAGAAAACACAGTAGCGCCTGACAGTGCGGAAATTAACTCGTGAATATTTGGCAAAGTATGTTTATCAATCCATATCTCTTTATTGAGGCTGCGCAAATCCGCACATAAGCGAAGTTCGCCAGAACTCTTAAGAGAAATCACAATAGGCGAAACCCAAGGGGAAGATTCAATTGGTTCTATTATATTCCTGTTTACTAAGTCATCTAGGATTTCTTTTAATTTGGGTCTATAGGCTAAAGGGACATTCCTTACCCTATGCCTGACAGGAACAGCATTATCATTTAAGACAATTTTATGCTTGAAACCAATATATTTTCCCAGTTTGTCATTAAAAATTTCAGGAAAATTCTTGAGTACACTCTTAGTGAAATCAGTGTTGCTAAATGTGTTCAAAGTTAAGTTAACTAACGAGTCAGTAACGTGCTTTTCAAGCCGGGGCTCATCAACATAAACTGGTGGAACAGAATTAGGATCGAGCTTGATCCCTAAGGCACGTTGGTGAGGCCAACCAAGGATAGAAACACCCTTGGTAGCGACATAAACCTTAGCTTTGATATCCCAGTTCTTAAAAAACAATTTAGCCCAAAAGAAACCCTCTAAAGCTATCTTTCGTCCTGTGTACCCACCGGGATATATATCTGGACTTAAGAGTTCTCTCATATTCCAAAGTTGTTCAAAAATATCCTTACCAATAATGGTGTACCATGCACAGGAATCAACAAAAATTTCAATTGGTTTGTCATCAATGCAAATTGTACAAGAAGGGAAATTATTTTGAATACATTCATCAACAGAAAGTATGCAGTTTAGACTATTTAGGACTTCTTCTTCTTCAGGAGAGATATAATTAATTCTAAGACCAGATCTGCACATGTTGCCAAAATGTCCCTTCTTTTTACATTTGATGCAAATTTTATCCCAGGCAGGGCAACCTTTGTAATTGCCAACATGGTTGGTGCTACCACATCTGTAACAAACTATTGTACTCTTCTTAGTAAAACTCTTATTATCACTAGCATTCCTTACATATTCCTTCTTAAAGGTAGGTCTAGCATTGAAAGTGTTCAAAGTGGGATTACCGGTATGAGTTTTAACAATGGCCACTTCAACTTCAGGAACATTTCCTTTCGGATTTTTACCTCTTATTTCAGATACAAACATTTCAGAATGTTCTATACCCTTAGCTATGTTCACTACTGCAGCAAGAGTAGTCTCAGTACCCAACCAAAGCCTTTCTTGGATCTTTTTGCTTTTTGTTTTCATCATGATTTGGTCCCTGAGAACTTGCTCGTATGATATAGTTTCGAAAGAACAAGTGCAAGCAAGTGAACGTAAAGCTGCAACGTAATCCTCAATTGTCTCATCCGGTTTCTGTTCACGAGAGTAAAATTTGAACCTTTCGATCACAGTATTTATTCGTCTACCAAAATGAATTTTCATTTGCTTAGAAGCTTTGCTAAACACATCCATATCACCGGCATCTTCCAAGGGTGGTAAATTATCGAATTCTTTTATTCCTGCACCACCAAGACAATGTCTTAGAAGAGCGAGTTTTCTTTTTGCTGAACAATCCTCTTTTTCTAAGACATCAACGTAAGCAATAAACATTGGAAACCAAAGATCCCATTCTATAGGAGGATCGCCTGCAACCTGAAGAAAATGAGGTGGTGCTGCAATGTTAGACATTTGTAAATAAAAATCAAAATAAACAATATAAACAATTAAATGAGCATGAAACTTGAATAATAAGAATATTAATGTGATTCAACCTGAAAAATAAAAATATTAATGTAATTGGTGTGCAAATCACCGTAGTAAAGGATTTGCTGAAATATTAATGTAATTGGTTTGCAAATCACCGTAGTAAAAGATTTGCTGAAATGAATTTTTACGATCTTTAAATGTCGTTTTTCTCTCTTTAAGTCACTGTTAATCTCTCTTAAAATAAGCGTTTATCTGTCTTTAAATCACTTTAAATCGCCATGTGAATTGTAAGTAATAGGAGGCTGAAATGAGCTTTTGCAGAAATGTTAAGACGAATACGAAAATTCCGCTTCAGCCTTTACTAAAATGGCCGCCAAGAGCGTCTGCAATGCGCGATGACGTGAGCAATGACACGTGAAACCCAGAGTGCAACTCGTGTAAACAAAGACGATGAAGCGCGACTCGAGCAATGCCTCGTGAGGACTTTAGAAGATAAACGAACTCCAATGGGCTCGAGGTGAGTCTTTTCAAATGTAAACAACACAGGAAATACGCTCTCATTGAAGAGCGTATTTAAGTATTTAATTTGAAATTCGTAATGCCTTGAAAAACACCGCTCGATAATGCGGTCGGAAAGTAGGAGCACAGAGCAGGCAATAAAATCCAGAAAAGTGACTCACGTTTGAGGTGAACTGTAGATAAACTGGAGGATGACGATAGTAACAAATTAGTTTTGATAGCCGAGGCTGATAACAGAAGCTTCTCACTTCACAGAAACAGAGAAAACTTTACTTTCAGTAGGCAAAATCCAATTTTGCATGAAACAGGAAACACAGTAAATGAGTGAACGCTGTCTTCCAAGCTGCACTGCTCCCAACGTCGCCAATAATTGTGTGGTAAGGAGGACTACACGATGAGTAGGTTCAAGCAGGTTTATTAGAAGGAAGAACAGCTCAACAACCACAGCAGGAAACAGGTATCCTCATCATCGGTTCAGCAGACCAGTACATCTTCAAGGAGAAACATTCCAAGAAGCAAACACTCTACTGAGTGACATAGGAAAGTTCCAGATGACATAATGAAATGGAATACCACAAAGTGCTCTATGGGTGATACATGCGATCTTTAGTTGAATCCTTGCCTCAGTTTAGAGCTTTCAAGTGCGGGGATATGTGGTCAAACTTCCTTGATCCAGAGATGAGTCTCGCCGCAGCGTTGAGGCAGGCTTTTAGTGGCGCTGTGGAGGTTTTTGGTAAACCCGCTAAGGTAGTGCAACCATATTCAATTCTCGAGATGACTAAGGATTGAGTTGCTAGTTTCAGATCAGATTCCGAGATAAATGGTTTCAGTTTTCTTAGGTAGTTCAGGTGGAAGCAGGCGCTTTTAGCCATTGAATTAATGTGAGCTTTCATGTCAAGGTTCTCATCTAAAGTAATTCCCAGTGACTTGGCTGAGTTGACGAGCGTCGGGGTGCAGTTGAGCGCCGTCACCAATTTGGTCCACTCTTTTATTTCTGTAACGCTCCTTGGTGGAGAAACTAGTAAGAACTCAGTTTTCTGAGCATTTAGCTTCAAGTGGTTAGTAGTTAACCATTCCATTGTCATTTTTAGTGTTTCATTCATACGCTCAATGTCTTTAAGGGAAAATATCTTTAGATATATCTGCGTGTCGTCCGCATACATATGGTAGGATATCTTTGAGTTGCTGAGAATTGCTGTAAGGGGTTCTACATACAGGTTGAACAAGTCGGGGGATAATGTTGATCCTTTTGGGACTCCAATCGAGTTGGGGCAAGGTGGTGATATTGATTGGTTGACCAGGAAACGTTGTGTTCTGTTTCGTAGGAACGAGTCAAACCATTTCAGCACATTTCCAGACAGTCCCATTCTGTCCTTTAGCCTGGCCAGTAAACTTCGTGGTTAACTGTGTCGAATGCAGATGACATCCTAGGAGAATTAGTAAGCATGCTTGATTTCGATCAAGCGCCTGTAGTGCGTCATCCACAATATGGAGGATCGCTGTTTCCGTGCTATGCCCTGATCTGAATCCTGATTGGCATTCATCTAGTAGTGAGAACTTAGAGATGTGTTGGCTCAGTTGGCCCTGCACGCATTTCTCAATTAATTTGGCCAATAGAGGGATGTTGGTCACTGGTCGAAAGTTATTCGGGTCAGTAATATCCGCAGTTGGTTTTTTGATCAGAGGAACCACTTGACCTGTTTTCAGGCAGTCTGGGAGGATCCCTTGTGATAGTGATGCGTTTATTATTTTGGTCCAGATTGGTACCACAATATGGCTAATTCCTCTTACGCATTTCGCTGGTAGGGGATCTTGGTAGTGGTTGTTAGGTTTGATTTTGGAAAGCGTTTTGGCTATCGTGGCCAGGTCATATAGTTCGAATGTGTCCCAGTCTGCCTTATTTTTTGTATTTTTACATCCTGCAGTCGGGTTGGCCTCGCCTATAGCCATTAGTTGGTTGGGGGGTTTAGTCGCGGCGCTTAAGAGTTCTGTTGCCAGCGATTTGGCCTTCTTTGTGAAGAACGTAGAGAATTCCTCACTGCTAAGCGTCGTTTTTGCGTTTTCATGTGCTGTTTTGGGTAGTATGTTCGATTGTTGCTTCAGGATTTCAAAGAGTTTTCGTGGTCTGTTTTTGGCATTGTCCAATTCCGCTCTTATAAACTCCTTTTTGGAATTGATGATCTTCTTGTTATATTTGTTTCTCATTTTTCTAAGGGCTTTCAGCTCAGGGGATGATGGGTGTTGTCTCCATTTTCTTTCCGCCATTCTCAGTTTGCGCCTATCTTCGTTTAGGATTTTTCATCTTCTCCGTGATTCTTTTTAGTTTTAATGGCAGGGTGTTGTTGACTATATTTCCGACTGAAGTTAGATAGTGTTCTGTCAGCTCATTTACATTCTGCAGGTTGTTAGGTGTCTTTAAGTCTCTCTCGCAGGCTTCTATTAGTAGCTCAATGTTAGCCTCTCTTGTGTCTCGGATCCATTTTTTGCAATTGGGAGGTTGGAGGGTCTTGCCTTTTTTCAATATCGGTATCGAGAAGGTTATTGCATAGTGATCAGACCAGTCGCACGGGTCAATTGAGAGGATTGATGTGTTTTGTTGCCTGATATAATCCAATCCAATGTTGCTCCTTTAGTGTGTGTGGGTTCCGTGCATGCTTGGTTAAGTTTTAGCTCAGCAAGGAAATCCTTAAGTGTGTTGACTAGTTTGTCGTTGCAGTCATCCCAATGTAAGTTAAAGTCTCATGGGAATATGTTATTAGCATCTGGGGTGTAACCACCCCCCTTCCTGGTCCCACCCAGAGGAGGGACCTAGCAGGTGATCCACCCCTCAGATTGGGAATAAGAGTGGGAGCAGTGCCATAGCACCTCAGATCATCCTGAAATCGACTTAAAACTAAGAAGACGCCTGGACTTCGACATTATGCTGCACAGAAGACTGAAGAGCATCTCCCTTTTGGCCAAGGAGTGGCCACCCTGTGAACACAGGCACCATCCAGCAACTCGATGTCTTCTTTGCTGCCGCCTCCAGCCGGAGCCCGAGCCCAGAGCCCAACGAGACCCAGACTCCCAGACATCTCAGAGTTCCTGCAAAGAAGAGACCAGTGGAGGCACCGAGAGACGTGGGACCGGACATCTTGAAAGACCCCGAGAAGCTGACTGCGCAGCACACGAGACACCCTCGACGCTATGCTTTGGGGTTTGAGAAGCCCCACCACTAGAGCAGAATTTGCACCAAAGATCAGCCCCCAGCATGTCCACGATCTGCGTGGGGCCCTTTTGCACTTTGCCACTCAACGCGCCATCCCGGCCACTTGCCACATGGCTACCGGCCATCTTGGCGATGAAACGAACAATCAACACCATGGGTCTGGTTGCGCCAGACTTGCCCTCGCTCCCCTGAAAAGGAGCACCCGCTCTGACCTTGCTGGTTCGAGTGATAAGCTTTCTTCACTTCCTGCGTGGCTTGCATTAGCCAAGGCCTGTTTGTTCCAATCAAGTTTCCCATACCGCCATCAGCTAGAGCCTTTGTGGGACAGCTTGTGATCGACTCTTGGACATCCTCGACCTCTTTGTGTTCACGTGGCTGCGGAGACAAACTACACCTCTTCGCCTGTTTGCACCCGACATCGCCTGGTTCCATCCTGGTTCCACGGAAGTCACTGGCTAGTGACTTTGAACATTGTCCCCTCTGCTTTCAGGTCTTCACCACTTCAGATCCACCCTTGGATCCACCGGAACTCTCCTCGACGACCCGCCTGCAGCATCTTCATCGTCAGGCACCATTGACCTGCGTGACGAAACCCGACACTACTTTGCACCTGTGCACCCGCTTCCTGTGGGTGAGGTAACTCAGCAACGCCGGTGTTCCTACATTGGTACACACCTCTAGTGTGTATGTCTTAAGTTTTGTCCATCTAGGTCACTCGGAAGGTTCCTTAAACAGTAACTTTGTAACTTTTACGCACCATTGGCATAGCTTTGTTGCATGCGTGTGCTTTAAGCGCTGCACCCGAGTCCTGCGGGCCTTTCCCGACTTCTTCACTGTTAGTCCCGAACAGCTCCAGCGATTCCCCAGGCCCTAGGCCTACTTCCTTTCAGCTAGGCGGTTCTTATACCACTATATTGGTATTTGGTTTAGGTGGCCCCTAGGGCTCATCCATATTGTGCAACTTTTGTATATTTAAACTGTGTTTTGTTTTAACGCATTTGCTTCTGTGCTCATAAAGAGTATAGGGGATATTTGTAGTAAATAAATATATATATATTTTCAATATATATCTGGGTGGTGTCCTTTCCTTTGGTATTCAAGGGGATTGTGTATGGTAAAACAGCTTGCTTCACATGCCTTTACAGAGTTTAGCCTAAGACTGCTTTGTCCACGCTACTAGGATAGCTGGTCTATAAGGTTGACTTACAACCAATCATCATAAGGGTTGCTTGGCATGGTACAAGGTGATCACTAGAACTAATGAGCATCATATACCAGGCCAACTTCTCACAAGGACCACCAGGTGTCTCTCCAAGAGGGGTAAGTGCACGTGTTTTCCTTACCCTCCGGTGTATGGAGGTTCCCTATGCCACTTGGTTGAGGGTCGCTGGGGGGTCCCAGGTATTCATTTTGGCTGCCTTGTTACAGGATCCGCTTGACAACTGCATTATGCAAAATCTCACTAAAGGCACTAAAGGAACTGTAATAGCCCACTCTGACTCCCCAAGCCTGGGTCAAGGGTGAAAGAACATGTTGGCCAGGCTGCTGCTCGGGCAAACTGCACTGCGGCTCTTAGGAAAGATCTAGACTTGAATATCGATACCGCTAAGATGGCAAACTCTGAGTCTGCCAAACAAGACCACCTTGGAGCTGCCTCTGTGGATTTTGCTTCTCATATTAGTCCTTTCTCTATTGCCTCTTCTAGGGCAGGTATCTCCATTTCATAAGATCTGGCCAAGCTAAAGACAGCAACTCTGGTTGACTCAGCTGGGGAAACCAAGTACCTCAAAAAGTATCCTTTATTTTTCATAGCCAAGCCTGGTTTGTCATCTGCAGAGCAGGAGGTGACAGGGAATGGGCTCCCTCTAGTCGACAACCCTATGGATCTGAGTAAAGATGGGAGTCTCAGGGTATTGATGGCTGGCAGCCTCTCTCCTTCTCCATCCCCTTCTCTGCTTTGCCTCCTTCTCTTGGGGGGAGCTCATCTGAACAATATACTCCCATGGACACTGTCTTGACCATCCCAGTAGAGTCTATATCCTCTGTCCCACAAGCTTCACAGTCTCAAGATAGGCCAGAATTGACTCAGGACAACTCCTCCCAGGAAAACAGATCCTTCTCTATGCAATGGGACGCCAAGAGAATCCTTAACTTAATAGACTCATATTTTGTAAGACTCTGGATGGGGCCATTGACTGATGCTGTACTTTTTTAGGTTCTATATAGATGGGGATGATTCCTTTAGGAGAACAGGGGCTTGAATCAAAGGTACATTTATCTCAAAACACATTTGTCCCTGACACCATGGATTACACAATTTTTTTCTCAGAGACATTTGAGAGAAAACTTGCCCTTGAGCCAATTCATGAGAATACGTCGTAATTGTATGAAAAGGGAAGATTATTTTGCCAACGCCAAAGTGCTCCTTGAAAAACTGTTGGAAAGAAGCTACCCAAGGAAACTTCTAAAAAAAGCCATGAAGAGGGCTTGGCACACTCCAAGAGAGACCCTGCAGACCCCAAGAAGCAAAGATGAAAACACACCGCTGGTATGTGTCACCACCTTCTCTGGTGCGACTAATGAAATTCAAAAAATAATCAGAAAAAACTGGAATACAGTAAAAAGTCTGGAACAATTTAAAAATGTGCCCATTTTTGCTCTAAAAAGGAACTCAAGCATCAAAGACAAACTCGTAAGGGCAAACACAGCTGTGAAAAAACAAGAAATATCATTGAGGTCTATGTTGTCACTACCTCCAGTGAAGGGACATAAGAAATGTGGCAATTGTGTCTCGTGTGCCAACACAATAGAGGGGACGAAATTCAAATATGGGAAAAAATGCATTTACCACGAAAAATTCACGAATTGCAATATGCAAAACGTAATATACTGTGTAGTATGCCCAAGTACCAAGGCATATATAGGTAAAACGAGTAAACAATTAAAAAAGAGTATCACACAACACAGGTCGCGGATAAAATGCAAAACACCAAATGCACCAATGGGCGCACACTATACAGAAATGGGACATTCAGAGAAAGATATCAAATGGACAGTCCTAAAACACATCGTGGGCCACAATGTAGAAAACATCATGTCGAAAATTGAAGCCAAATTTATATTGTCCCTGGGTACAATTGAAAATGGCCTGAACGAAATGTCCGAACTGACGCACTGCACATAAAAAGAGGTTCGAAAAATGAGCAGCCAAGGTACAGCTACCATAATCAGCATCAAAATGTCTACACAACTGACAGCAACTGCACGACATAATGCCGTAAAGGATGAGCTCCACAAAGGGAAATAATACACATTGCACATTACATGGATGAAATTTAAAATGAAGACAAAAGAGTAAAAACGCAAGGACGTACTCCTCAAGGTACCGATACACATTGCACATTAGATGGATAAAAATTATATTCAAGAAAAAAGAGCAAAAACGCAAGAACGTATTCCTCAAGATACCAATATACGTGAAAAATGACGCCGCAAAGGAAAATCCGCTCAGAATACAAATAAAAACTCGAAATATGCAGTAAACAGTAAGAAACACGTCATACACGGAATCAAGATGCTAAACCCGGAAGCCCACCGGTGATGAGGACGCTGATACCGAGAAGGAGAAGAGACGGCAAGAGAATTAAAACCAGACAGCGGAAGGAATAAACAAGGTATGCCATAAAGTGAACTTCAAGTAAGCGACTGCGAAGCCACTCAAAAGTGAACAGTTGGGTGTAGACACCAGAAGCATTTTTCAAACGCAGTACAGCACAGTAAGATATAGAAAACGCAAAAGAGACTGCAAATAGATAGAAATCGAGGCTGAAAATATAGAAATATACTCACAAGTATTTCTATACTGCTTTGCCCCGCAGAAATTCGCAAAAGAGAACCAACCCAAGGGCCCCCAAGAAACGACGGTGGCTACCCTCTAGCCCTCCTGATGCATACAGTAAAGAGGAACCGAGGGTACGTACCAGAGGCCACAATGCGCCATATTGAACATGCAAAAATGGATCTAAATAAACTTGTATATACTAAACGAACACTTTTGCCATACAGGTGACAATAGAAAGAGTACCCACCCTTATCTACAAGGCGGGTATGTATACAATGTAAAAAGCTATGACACACATCCATGTATTTCAGTACTCCTTGATGCTAATGCCCAATACTAAAGAAAGTCAATTAATTATTTTTTTAGATTAAGAAGCTTGTCCTACACCAATGTAAACATTGCCCTGAAGAAGACCTTGATATAAACAACAGTGCAGGTCCCACAACGACAAGGTCGAAACGCGTCGGCGACACCATATGGTCATAAGGATAAAACAAAAGTTAAATATTGATACTAGCAGGTGGTGGAAAAAAGACATATCTTCCGCCAAAATGACTAAGTGTTAAACCATAAGACACACTGCTTTTTTGACCACATTAGTTAGGACCACCATTTATAAATGTGGATAAGATCAAGAGAACGTTAGATCTTGACACTTATAAGTTGAGCAGGACACTGTGTATAGAAAATAATTGTGTTCTTTCAAATGTACAAAGAGACAACAATTTTATGTATATAAAGGTAGAGTATGCTAAAAATGTTGTAAATATTGGTAATGTATTATATGTAAGGTTAAAAGGAAAATTGGAATGCGATAAAAAAGTAGAAAAAGAAAAAGAAAAAAATATATCTGTATATATACAGAGTCAATAAAAGGGACTTCTGTAATGAAAAAAAATTGTGTAATCCATGGTGTCAGGGGCAAATGTGTTTTGAGATAAATGTAATTTTTTAGAACATTTCTATGTTGTTGGGCTGTGCAGATACTATTTTGCCTTCTGCTAATGGATAAAAAGACATTTTGAAAGTGGTCCCTTTCAATGTTAATGGCCTCAATAATAAAAAGAAAATGTGGGCCATTGAGGCTTGGATTTAGACAGAAAATCCAGTGGCCAATCTAAAACAAGAGACTCATATACCTGCGGGGGGAAATTAGCAGATTTTTCAATATTTAGGTCCTGGGCAGCTTATAGGGGCTTCACCTCCTCTTCAGCATCTCAGCGGGTCACAGTGATTTTCTTTAGCAAAAAACTTCAGGCTGAGGTAGTTAATTTAGTTAGCAATCAGAGCAGAAGGTCGTGCTGGGCTATCTGTAATTTAGGGAACAGACTTTTAACTTTCTCCAGCATATATGCCCCAGTAGAGGTTAATCCTATGCCCTATGAAGAGTTTTTTCAATCCTTAATTCAAGTACATGGTGAATTGATCATAGGGGGAATTTAATTTTCTAATGAACCCTAAAATTGACTCCTCAGCTATATCCCAAAAACGTTAAAACTTTTGCTAAACTATGGCTTGACTTTGGACATATATGATCCATGGAGGGCAGTATTTCCAACTATGATCACCTATACTTGTTTCTCAGGTAGATATTGAACCTCTACACGCATCAATTTTTTCTTTTTTCTGGGAGACTGACTTTTACCCAGCAGAGAATCCTTCAGAATGGATTTTCGGATCATGCAATGCTCATTCTTGAGTTACAGGTTGGGTAAATATATAATGACTTCTAAAAGATGAATGTTAAACAGGCAATATCTATTAAAAGAGAATTGGGTGCTCTTTATTAAAACCAAGATTAAAGAGTTTCTTGAGCGAAATCATGGCTCAGCACCTCCGCATGTGGTCTGGGACTCGCTTAAAGCTTTTGTACTAGGACTAGCCATTGGAAAAGAGGCCAATAATTCAAGGAAAGTTAAGGAAGAAAAGCAAATTTCAGAGCAGAAAATGCAAAGGTCGTTTGATACATTTCTCAGTAGCCCCTCTGCTTTTAAGCAACAGCAGCTTGTTCAGGCTAAACAGTATCTTAGCGAAAAATATTATGTTAAAAGTGAATCATTTTATCAGCATCATTGGCAAAAGGTCTAGGTCTTGTGTGGCTGGACAGGGAGCAGGCAGTATCCAATCAGATAGCTGCACTGAGATGTCCTATAACTGGTACCCAATCTAATGACCAGGGGTTATAGGAGATATAATGTCACAACATTATAGGAACATATACGGCCAACATCAGACCACTGACATGATAAACTTGAGAGACTTTCTTCAGAGATATGAATTGCCCATACTTTCAGATGTCGAAAAAATGAGTATGGCGAGTCCTTTAAAAAAAGAAGAGGTGGGAGATGTCATTAAAAATCTCCCTGAGGACTGGACGGCCTTCCGGCTGCATTTTTTAGAATCTTTTGAACACTATTTCGGATTATCTTTTGTTGATGGGCAATTCAATTTTAGAGGGTGGGTTAATACCATTTTCAATTAGAAAAAGGGAATATAGTCCGCTTTTTGAAAAAAGGCAAGGATAGTGAAGACCCCAATTCGTATCACGCTTTTAAATTCTGAATATACAATAATGACTAAACTGTTAGCTAATTGATTTAATGGAATTGCCTCGTACGTGATCCATCTTGATCAAAACGGTTTTATTGCCGGGAGGCAGCTTGGCACCAATACGCACTATCTAGCGGAAGCACTTGATTATTTTGAGACTCTGAAGACAACAGCTCTGGTCCTCTTATTAGATGCAGAGAAGGTGTTTGACCTAGTTGTTTGGGGGACCTTATTTTTTATTCTGTTAAATTTCGGCATACATCCCAAAATCACGGGGATGATTCTGAAAGTATACTTGATTGCAGAAGCCAACATTATCATTAACGCCTCAGAGATCGTCCAAGTTAAGGTTAAATGGGGGACTAGACAAGGCTGTCCCAGTGCTCTTCGCCTTTTTCATCGAGCCATTGGCAATAGTTATTAGGAACAGTTTGTATATCTGCCCTCCACTGCCAACCATTGGTAAATTGAAATTGTATGCCAACGATATCATGCTCAGTATAAAGCCTGAGAAGGAGGTTCAAGCAAAAGTCTTTGAGATTTTCTAGTAATTTGAGTCTCTTCGCGGATATAAAATCAATTTAAAAAAACTGAAATTATTCAGTGTAGTTGTGCACCTATGGATTTACATCTCAATACTCTCCCTTGTCTAAATACAAAACCGAAAAGATACCTGGGTCTTTATTTTACGGCTCAAATTTCTGAATTATTTTATTTAAATTTCGCCCCACTTCTGCGAAAATATCAGGGTTTATTCTTCCGATGGAATTCTCTTCCATTATCCGTTTTGGGCAGGGTTACATTGATTAAAATGTCTGTTCTTCCCCTGTTTGTTTCCTTTTCTCTGTGATTCCCTGTGTTTTAATGGTCTCTTTTTTGTTAAATTAGAGTCTATGTTTACATCTTTTCTATGGGGCAAGAAGGTCCCTCGAATTGCACTTAGTACTTTATATGAGGAGCTGGAAAATGGTGGATTAGCTCTCCCTAACTTTAGGGATTATTATTTTGCATACTTTGCACAATATATGTCAAAGTTTAAGCCGGAACCACATTCATGTTTTTTTATGAATCACTTTATGAATTTAATCTGCAAAGAGAATCTAATCCACTGCCCACTAACAATTGTTAAATCTCCTAAACTTTTACAGTATAAGTGTATGCAGTGGTTTTTCCATAAACGTCAGGCTTTTTTTATTAAAGATATATCCCCGCAATTAACTCTTCAACTCTGTTATCTGGTCTCATCTCACTATCTGGGATCAGAGATTCATCTGTAATTACACAAAAAAGGGCCAAGGCTGACTTTGGGAAAATCTCAAATTTCTTAAGGAATGATAGATGGCTGAATATAGCTGAAATGTCACATCAAATTCCAAATGATGTCCTTCCCTTTGGGTCATATAACATTTTTAGTAAGTTCCTGAGTAAACTTGATTTGATCCAGATAATTGATCGGAAGTGCTTAGTATATGATTTATTAGATGATACTGTATTAAAAAAACCAGGGGAATGGAAAAAGCGTTTAGGCTCTAACAAGGGTATGGATCTTGAGGTGAAGGCTATAACTAAAAGGGGCAAACATGAGGAGATGGAAATCACAACAAGTGTGTGGTCAGCAGTTAATAATCTCAATTTTAGTACGTTAAGGGGTGCTAATTGGCAAAGGATGTTATTTTTTAGCAAATGGCTACTTTATAGAACTCCACTTTTTCTATCTAATGCTACCCCAACCAATCTGGGCAGTGCTTTTGTTGCCTTAACCATCCTTCAGCTTTTATACCATCTAAAAATGAGTGGGTCCGGAAAATGAAGCAGGTTAGAAAAAGCGAACAAGACTATGCACAGCGACTGGGCAGGCTTAAGAAGTTTGAGAGGGTTTGGTCAACCTATTTTGATTGAGATCTCAAAATTTAGCCTATATCTCAGGAGGTATTTCAACATGCTCGATTCCTATGTATTGTAAAATCAGTACTTTAATTTACTATATGACACTACATATTTTATTGTAACATAGCTATATTAATTATTGTAGGATGAAATAGTAATCTGGCTATACCCGCTGCTTTATCTGCATGTGTTAAGGTATCTAAGGTCCAATCAAATGATTAGTTTGTGTTAATTATTGGCAGTGGATGCTGTTCCAAGATATTATGCAAAAACAACAGTTGATGGACCGAATGCAGAACAATGTCAGACATTCTTCCTAGTACAGAGATCTGGGCCTAAATCCATCATTTTTTTGCACTCCACACCACCCAATTCAGACATGGCCATATGCAAATCAGCCTTGACCCTGTGCCTCATGGGAACAGTCCAGCCCGAACTGCCAAGCCATGTCTTTCCTGGACAGGAATCAAGCATCCTAGGACCAGTTTCTGGCTATCAGCCGTCTTCAGCCAGGATAGCTTGACTCCAGTGGTGTGGAGAGCAGGGGACTCACGTCTGAGCATACCCATCCGACTCGGGGTGACAAATGCAAAAACAACAGTTGATGGACAGAATGCAGAACAATGTCGTACATTCACCCCAGTACAGAGATCTGGGCCTAAATCCATCATTTTTTTGCACTCCACACCACCCCAGTTCAGACATGGCCATATGCAAATCAGCCTTGACCCTGTGCCTCATGGGAACAGTCCAGCCCCAACTGCCAAGCCATGTCTTTTCTGGACCGGAATCAAGCATCCTAGGACCGGTTTCTGCCTATCAGCCGTCTTCAGCCAGGATAGCTTGACTCCAGTGGTGTGGAGAGCAGGGGACTCACGTCTGAGCATACCCATCCGACTCGGGGTGACAAATGCAAAAACAACAGTTGATGGACAGAATGCAGAACAATGTCGTACATTCACCCCAGTACAGAGATCTGGGCCTAAATCCATCATTTTTTTGCACTCCACACCACCCCAGTTCAGACATGGCCATATGCAAATCAGCCTTGACCCTGTGCCTCATGGGAACAGTCCAGCCCCAACTGCCAAGCCATGTCTTTTCTGGACCGGAATCAAGCATCCTAGGACCGGTTTCTGCCTATCAGCCGTCTTCAGCCAGGATAGCTTGACTCCAGTGGTGTGGAGAGCATGGGACTCACGTTTCAAGATATTAGGCATTTCATTTTTTTACTACTGGCTTAAATGTATATATTGTCTCCCTTTTATTAATGTTAGGACTTACTGTTCTCCGGCCTATGAGTGTTATTTAACAATTTTTTATTATTCAACACATTTAATGACTTTTATGGATGTATGTATGGATAAAAAATATCTTGTTATATGGTTTTCAATTAAAAATAAAATTAGACCATTGAGTGACCTACTATACTTAAACTCGGTGCACCTAACGGCATTATCCATTTCCTTGAAGGCTTTATGAAATGTCATCCTGCAAAGTGAGATATGGACAACAGGGCGAGTGCATTCCTTTTTTAGATGTAAAACGTGCCATTCACCAAGGTTGTGTGTACTTGCTCCCCTACTTTTTTCGCTTTTCATTAATGAGATCGATAAAGTGCTGCAGCTGGAGAAGGTAGATGCCCCGTTAATATCGGGTAATCCCATACCAATTTTACTATGAACAGAAACTGCTAATTAACAAAAGAAAAAAGTTACCCAAGAATGTACATGGGGTTTTTAGATTTGCATCTAAATAAGGTAACCAACCTGTAAAGGAAATGCTGAGAATATACTAGGCGAGATGTGTTGCTGCAGCCTTGTATGGTGCAGGGATATGGGGCTATCATTTTTGCCAGACCCTACAACAAAAAGAAAATGCTTTTTTTAATGTCTCCTAAGGCTATCACCTTTAGCATCTACTGAATTAATACATCAGGAGGTGAATCTGACATACCTAGCAGATCTAACCTCTATGCGGCCACTGCTGGCATGGACATCAATATGGGCTAAATACTAGATATATCATTAAAGATTGTTTGCTCCTTAAGAAAAAATCATGTATCCTGTGGTTAAAATATATTATGGATACTTATAGTAAGCTATTTAATATCCAGATTTCTGATAATCTGGGAAAATGGCTTCTTTAAACAAAAAGGAAATCAAGGATTCATTTTTGTTATACAAAAAAGAAAATCGAAGAGTACCATAGAGAAACAATTGCGTTTTAAATGTTATCTATCAATTGAATCCAAAAGAGGAATCCAAGATTACCTGATTATAGTGAATAAATCCTCACATCTTCTTGTGCTGACTAGACTGAAATTAGGCAGAGTACATCATCTAGTCACATTTCCAGTTATGAAAATAGGCCTCGTGGATTCTACCTCCTGCCCCTGTGATGAGTTTTCCAAACAATTATAAAACAACCATGGGCCTTGACTCATCTCAGTAAGGCAGAGTCTATAAACTTAAACAACAAGAACAAAAGCCAGTACTGAGACCTAATGAACTGAACCACTTTATAACACCACATATAAAATTAACTTATAGCAGTAATTGGATTTAATCCATCAGAGTTTGTTTTTATTTTCAAACTTTCGTAGAGACTATAATACAAAATATTTTATAAATATGTGTGAAACCAACACAAATTGAAACAATAAAAATAGACATAAGTCATAAATGCCATACACCAAACTTAACTTAGATACCCCCATTCATACTAGCTGTCTGAATCAAAAGCTCATTCGACCATCACTATCATTCACAGTCATACAACCATACTGCCAGAAACCAGACATACAACAACAAAAGGTTGAATCCCACGTCAAAGATTGGAATCTTTTCAGTTAAATACAAAACGGGTAGTGCAGGCATGATTCTATTTTACATTTTTACCCTTCATACCCAGCAATAAATGTATGACCTTTCACAAACCACTAACACACAAAATTGTTTTGACAGGGAAAATACAAACAATAAGGTCGACGCGTTTCAAACCGGACCCTTTGTCCGGTTCTCATCAGGACCAAAAGGAATCTGAAAAAGGGATACAAAGAAACCTCCTTAAATTCATGAACTGATTTGATATTTCAAAGAAAAAGCCAAGACACACGCCAAGCCTGACAAATGCCTCCTACCTTAATTTCAAAACTGTGCTTGAGTGAATTCGTCAAAACGACACGTGTATCTGTGGAAGGACAACACAGAACTGTAAACACAAGTTAGTCCGTCTCAACTGGATACCTCTGTCACCCACGTCATAGGCATGAGCAAGACTTTACTTTACCTAATGTCAGTTTGTTACAAGTTGCAACTGAGAGGGGGGGTCGTGGGTTGACTGCTTGTCACTCTGAGCTATGGGTTCGTTGACTGTCACGGCTCACGGGACGCGCACCACACAGGGTACCTGGGAAATGTAGTTTGGATGGCGGCGGTCCGCCTACAAAAAACAAAGCGACTTGCTCAGAACTTATACCCAGCTTGCGTGTCAACAAAAAACACTTTAACATACACAATGTCAAGACCCTGGTGAACAGTCTTACCTTCAGGAAAGGTGAAGCTATCCTGCCATTATTTGCGTGTCTGCTGGAGGAGCGCCCGGGATGCACGCTGCTTCCGAAAAAAATCGGAAAATCAAGGGACACAGAGGGATGTAGTATGAAAGAGGCGTTAGTACCCCTGCAACAGAACAAGAGACCTTGATCAAGTCTTGTCACTTATCTTTGTAATGGCACCAAACGTTATGCGGGGATCTATTTGCCAGGACATGGTCAAAACAAACGCACCTGCAAGAGGAAGTTTACTTTCCTACAACTCTGGTCACGTCTACAGTTGGTTCTAACGGGACGCGCGCCAACCCGGAAGACCTCAGGATAACGAGGGAGCCTGGGAAATGTGGTTAAATGGTGGTGCCGATCATGTGATCGCGCTGCTGCCTGAATTGAAAAGCTTTAATGGTAGTGCAAATTGGAAAAGATAAGAAAGGATGAATAAATTGAATGATATGCCTGTATCGATCCTTAGAACCACAGGGTTAACTATTAAGCTGATGGACGGACAGGTGCATAGTCCAAACTGCATGTAAAGCAGATGAACATATGACCGGAAGAAGTTACTCTGGGAACCGGGGGCAAAAGGTCTATTATAATGCCCGGAAGATCTCTGAGAGTTCATTGAGCCCATTCGTTGCTGTATTGAATTTCATGACTAGTTGCGCTTCACGTTGATTTAATCTCACTTCCATATCACCACCGTTTCTACCTTAAAAAGGACAGTCCATTTGATATCTTTTTCTGTATGTCCCTTATTCTGCCAATGGTTGACCAATGGTGCATTGACCACTGATCTCCGTACTCTGGATTTATGTTGTGTAATCCATTGTCGAATTTCTTGAGAAGTTTTCCCTAAATATAGCTTGGGGCAAGGGCAGAGGATTCCATAAATGACGTTCTTTGTTTTGCCAATGAATTTTGTCAAATGCTTTTTCTGCATCACTCCCGCAGGGGAAGTAAGGTGAGGGCTCTGTTTAATAACGTGTAAAAGCATTCTGGTATTATTAGCAGAGTACCTATTTTTCATAAAACCAGATTGACCTGGATGAATGATGGAGTGAAGGACAAGAGCTAATCTAGTGGCACGGATTTTAGCATAGAGCTTATAGTTCTGGTTTATTAGGGAGATGGGACGATAATTAGAAACCAGTGTAGGGTCCTTATCAGGCTTGAGCAAAACAATGATTAGAGCATCCGTAAAGGAGCCCGAAATAGTACCAGAGGAACCAAATTGGGAAAAAAGTGCACTTAAATAAGGTAAAAGGTGAGACTGAACTCTTTATAAAATTCAGCTGGGATACCATCCGGGCCTGGGGATTTATTCTTAAGAAGTGATTTAATAGCAAGTAAAATCTCATCACAAGTAATTGGGGAATCTAAACCTATTCTATCTGATGGAGAAATGTGAGGCAAATTACACTTATTTAAAAAGGAATCAATTAAGGAATCATCACAGGGCACAGGTTTACTATATAGGGTAGAGTAAAAATTTAAAAATTCTTGGACAATATCATTATGGGAAATAGCAACTTGGCCACGAGAACCACGTATTGAGATATTTGAGTCTTATCCCTCTTGATCCGTAAATAGTTTGGAAGGAGTTTCCCAGACCTGTTGGCAATAAAGCGAAATTTAGCATTGGATTTTGCGAGTTGGATCCCTGCTCTAGTACTAAGTAGAGCATTAAATTCATAACGAAGCTTTTGTAGTTTAAATTTGTGTTGAGGGTCATTCGAAGAAATAAATAAATGTTCATATTTAGCAATTTGTTTTTCCAACAGTTTAAAATTAGAGTTAAATTGTTTGTTTTCATGGGCCATAATAGAAATTGTGGTACCTCTAATGGCGGCCTTAAATGCATCCCATCTATTGACAATTGAAGTTGGACCTTTAGGGTTGAACAAAAAATAGTCTTGAATAGCTTGTAATAGTTTAGGTTTATGCGTATCATTAAGTACAATGTTCATGTTCATACACCACCTAATTTGTTTGGTAAAAGTAGAGGCAATATTTAAAACAAAGGAAATTAAGGCATGCTCCGAAATATCAATATTACCTACAACAGGATTGGTGGCTGATTGAAGTAATGATGGCGAAAGCAAAAAATAATCAATCCTTGAATGAGAATCATGGGGATTAGAGAAAAAGGAAAACCATTTAACAGTAGGAAAGTGTAACCTCCAAATATCAGCCAACTTGGTTGTGCGAAGGAAAGATTTAAAGGCATGAAAAACTTTAGGAGGTCGGAATTTTGTAGTGGAAAGCCTATCTAGCAACGGATCAATAATCACATTAAAATCCCCCCAACAATCAAGGGAACTTGCCCCAACTTTAGAACTTCAGTAGTTATAGTAGACCAGAACGAAGGGTCATCAGCCGTAGGACCATAGATATTAAGCAAAAAGAAGGTTGAGTCATGAATTTTAACCTTAACCACAATATATCTACCTTCTGTGTCAGTAAACTTACTAAGAATCTGACAGTGCTACCTTTTTGCAAAGAAAATTGGCACACCATTTTTCTTCCCCAGCGCAGGAGAGGAAACACTATTATCTACCCACTTTTTCCTCATATATTGTAAAATTTTGTCTTCAACATGCGTTTCTTGGAGAAAACAAATGTCAGCTTTGCACGCACCCAAGTAGTCCAAGATTTTAGTGCGTTTTACTGGATGCCGTAGACCCTTGACATTAAGTGAAACAATTTTAACATCATGAGTATTAGCCTTTAGGAATTAGAAGGAAGAGGATAGAAAAAGATTCAAAGGAAGAGGAAATGAAAAACAGCCATGGAGAAAGAGCAACTCTATGTAGAGAGCAAGAAAAGGAAAGACACAAAAGGGAGAAACACAAAGGGAAGGAAAAAGAACAAACAAGAAACATAAACATAAATAAGAACATAGAGACGCACACCCGTTCCTCAAGCATGGCCAGAAAACCGTTGGAGCCCGTGAAGAGAGAGATATTTAAATGCCAGGAGAAGTCAGACTATAAGCATTCAAGTAATGGGATCATGAGTGTCCATTGATGGTGAAGCTTGTTGATCCAGAAAAATTCTTAAATCTTCAGGACGATGAAAATATTTAGAGAAGGAGTCTTTCCATACTCTCATCATAGAAGGATCAAATAGACCATACTTAAAACCAAGGCTTCTCAGTTGTGGACGATAAGAGGAAAATTCCTTGCGAATAGCAACCGTTTCCTTAGCAAAGTCTTGATGGATAAAGATTTTACAGCCATCCACTAAGAGTGAGGGAATGTCTCTTGCTGCTTTCCTGATAAGGACCAAATGATGGTGTCGCAAAACCTTAAAAATCATTTGCCTGGGTTTAGTGTGGCGAGGATTCCTATGTGAGGGAATTCTGTGAACCTTATCCACTTCAAATTTTTCGGGGAATTTAATATTTAGGAGGCCAGGAAGCAAGGACTCTAGATATAAGCAACAATCAGATCCCTCAACCTCTTCAGGCAGATTGAAAATACGGAGATTGTATTGTCTATTACGGTTTTCCAATTCCAGCAATTGAGTATGCATTGGTACTATTTGACTCATCAAAGGTGTAAGAGCGTCCAACTTATTTTTATTGTCCTGAATTTTGATAGTATTATCAGACACTTTCATGGACATAGAAGCCATATCTTTGCGAACATTTTTCACTTCAGTTGCAATAGTATCAGTATTCAGGCGCAGCGCTTGAATTTCCTCAAAAATTTGAGCAAGGGAAGGTTCAGAAGACTCAACAACCTTAGACTTAGTTGGAGGAGGCGATATCTGCTGTTTCCTTTTATTAGAAGTCAAATTTTTATTTTCCATCTTGAGGTGAAAAAATAACCTTTTGCGTCAGAGAAATGCAGAAAATGAAAAACACCTCAAAATTTTATAGATATGAGGGAAAAAGGATGTAAAATTCCCCAAAAGCTCTTCAAAAGGACTGGTGCAGCAGCTAAACTGGGTCGTGTGTGTGGCCAGGCCCAAACCAGGCCCTCTCTTCGTGTGCACTCCGCTCCCTATGCAGAGCAAGCCGGCAGAAGCTGGAGCAGAGGCAGGGGAGAGGAACCAAGGAGCCAGCAGGAGTAATAATCCAATTGGTCGCACACTGCTTGTCCTATCAGCGTGTTGCCCCAAAGCACCGTGGTCCATGTAGTCAGCATCAGCGGGTACGCCTCTGCCAGGGTCTTGAGCAAAAAATCAAAGTCGCGTTGGCCATCCCTGGACACGTGTTTCGAGGTTGTTGCCTCTCGTCAGCAGGGAGTAGGAATGTATGAAGGGGTGCTGCATAGGCTGCCAAAAAATATCTTCAGGTTCGGTACCACTCGTGGCACGCAGGTGCGTAACCCGGCTCGTCAGCCCCACCAGCTCCAAGGAGCTTGAATATAAGTTACAATCCAATTGGTCGCACACTGCTTGTCCTATCAGCGTGTTGCCCCAAAGTACCGTGGTCCATGTAGTCAGCATCAGCGGGTACGCCTCTGCCAGGGTCTTGAGCAAAAAATCAAAGTCGCGTTGGCCATCCCTGGACACGTGTTTCGAGGTTGTTGCCTCTCGTCAGCAGGGAGTAGGAATGTATGAAGGGGTGCTGCATAGGCTGCCAAAAAATATCTTCAGGTTCGGTACCACTCGTGGCACGCAGGTGCGTAACCCGGCTCGTCAGCCCCACCAGCTCCAAGGAGCTTGAATATAAGTTACAATCCAATTGGTCGCACACTGCTTGTCCTATCAGCGTGTTGCCCCAAAGCACCGTGGTCCATGTAGTCAGCATCAGCGGGTACGCCTCTGCCAGGGTCTTGAGCAAAAAATCAAAGTCGCGTTGGCCATCCCTGGACACGTGTTTCGAGGTTGTTGCCTCTCGTCAGCAGGGAGTAGGAATGTATGAAGGGGTGCTGCATAGGCTGCCAAAAAATATCTTCAGGTTCGGTACCACTCGTGGCACGCAGGTGCGTAACCCGGCTCGTCAGCCCCACCAGCTCCAAGGAGCTTGAATATAAGTTACAATCCAATTGGTCGCACACTGCTTGTCCTATCAGCGTGTTGCCCCAAAGCACCGTGGTCCATGTAGTCAGCATCAGCGGGTACGCCTCTGCCAGGGTCTTGAGCAAAAAATCAAAGTCGCGTTGGCCATCCCTGGACACGTGTTTCGAGGTTGTTGCCTCTCGTCAGCAGGGAGTAGGAATGTATGAAGGGGTGCTGCATAGGCTGCCAAAAAATATCTTCAGGTTCGGTACCACTCGTGGCACGCAGGTGCGTAACCCGGCTCGTCAGCCCCACCAGCTCCAAGGAGCTTGAATATAAGTTACAATCCAATTGGTCGCACACTGCTTGTCCTATCAGCGTGTTGCCCCAAAGCACCGTGGTCCATGTAGTCAGCATCAGCGGGTACGCCTCTGCCAGGGTCTTGAGCAAAAAATCAAAGTCGCGTTGGCCATCCCTGGACACGTGTTTCGAGGTTGTTGCCTCTCGTCAGCAGGGAGTAGGAATGTATGAAGGGGTGCTGTATAGGCTGCCAAAAAATATCTTCAGGTTCGGTACCACTCGTGGCACGCAGGTGCGTAACCCGGCTCGTCAGCCCCACCAGCTCCAAGGAGCTTGAATATAAGTTACAATCCAATTGGTCGCACACTGCTTGTCCTATCAGCGTGTTGCCCCAAAGCACCGTGGTCCATGTAGTCAGCATCAGCGGGTACGCCTCTGCCAGGGTCTTGAGCAAAAAATCAAAGTCGCGTTGGCCATCCCTGGACACGTGTTTCGAGGTTGTTGCCTCTCGTCAGCAGGGAGTAGGAATGTATGAAGGGGTGCTGCATAGGCTGCCAAAAAATATCTTCAGGTTCGGTACCACTCGTGGCACGCAGGTGCGTAACCCGGCTCGTCAGCCCCACCAGCTCCAAGGAGCTTGAATATAAGTTGCAATCCAATTGGTCGCACACTGCTTGTCCTATCAGCGTGTTGCCCCAAAGCACCGTGGTCCATGTAGTCAGCATCAGCGGGTACGCCTCTGCCAGGGTCTTGAGCAAAAAATCAAAGTCGCGTTGGCCATCCCTGGACACGTGTTTCGAGGTTGTTGCCTCTCGTCAGCAGGGAGTAGGAATGTATGAAGGGGTGCTGCATAGGCTGCCAAAAAATATCTTCAGGTTCGGTACCACTCGTGGCACGCAGGTGCGTAACCCGGCTCGTCAGCCCCACCAGCTCCAAGGAGCTTGAATATAAGTTGCAATCCAATTGGTCGCACACTGCTTGTCCTATCAGCGTGTTGCCCCAAAGCACCGTGGTCCATGTAGTCAGCATCAGCGGGTACGCCTCTGCCAGGGTCTTGAGCAAAAAATCAAAGTCGCGTTGGCCATCCCTGGACACGTGTTTCGAGTTTGTTGCCTCTCGTCAGCAGGGAGTAGGAATGTATGAAGGGGTGCTGCATAGGCTGCCAAAAAATATCTTCAGGTTCGGTACCACTCGTGGCACGCAGGTGCGTAACCCGGCTCGTCAGCCCCACCAGCTCCAAGGAGCTTGAATATAAGTTACAATCCAATTGGTCGCACACTGCTTGTCCTATCAGCGTGTTGCCTCAAAGCACCGTGGTCCATGTAGTCAGCATCAGCGGGTACGCCTCTGCCAGGGTCTTGAGCAAAAAATCAAAGTCGCGTTGGCCATCCCTGGACACGTGTTTCGAGGTTGTTGCCTCTCGTCAGCAGGGAGTAGGAATGTATGAAGGGGTGCTGCATAGGCTGCCAAAAAATATCTTCAGGTTCGGTACCACTCGTGGCACGCAGGTGCGTAACCCGGCTCGTCAGCCCCACCAGCTCCAAGGAGCTTGAATATAAGTTACAATCCAATTGGTCGCACACTGCTTGTCCTATCAGCGTGTTGCCCCAAAGCACTGTGGTCCATGTAGTCAGCATCAGCGGGTACGCCTCTGCCAGGGTCTTGAGCAAAAAATCAAAGTTGCGTTGGCCATCCCTGGACACGTGTTTCGAGGTTGTTGCCTCTCGTCAGCAGGGAGTAGGAATGTATGAAGGGGTGCTGCATAGGCTGCCAAAAAATATCTTCAGGTTCGGTACCACTCGTGGCACGCAGGTGCGTAACCCGGCTCGTCAGCCCCACCAGCTCCAAGGAGCTTGAATATAAGTTACAATCCAATTGGTCGCACACTGCTTGTCCTATCAGCGTGTTGCCCCAAAGCACCGTGGTCCATGTAGTCAGCATCAGCGGGTACGCCTCTGCCAGGGTCTTGAGCAAAAAATCAAAGTCGCGTTGGCCATCCCTGGACACGTGTTTCGAGGTTGTTGCCTCTCGTCAGCAGGGAGTAGGAATGTATGAAGGGGTGCTGCATAGGCTGCCAAAAAATATCTTCAGGTTCGGTACCACTCGTGGCACGCAGGTGCGTAACCCGGCTCGTCAGCCCCGCCAGCTCCAAGGAGCTTGAATATAAGTTGCAATCCAATTGGTCGCACACTGCTTGTCCTATCAGCGTGTTGCCCCAAAGCACCGTGGTCCATGTAGTCAGCATCAGCGGGTACGCCTCAGCCAGGGTCTTGAGCAAAAAATCAAAGTCGCGTTGGCCATCCCTGGACACGTGTTTCGAGTTTGTTGCCTCTCGTCAGCAGGGAGTAGGAATGTATGAAGGGGTGCTGCATAGGCTGCCAAAAAATATCTTCAGGTTCGGTACCACTCGTGGCACGCAGGTGCGTAACCCGGCTCGTCAGCCCCACCAGCTCCAAGGAGCTTGAATATAAGTTGCAATCCAATTGGTCGCACACTGCTTGTCCTATCAGCGTGTTGCCCCAAAGCACCGTGGTCCATGTAGTCAGCATCAGCGGGTACGCCTCTGCCAGGGTCTTGAGCAAAAAATCAAAGTCGCGTTGGCCATCCCTGGACACGTGTTTCGAGGTTGTTGCCTCTCGTCAGCAGGGAGTAGGAATGTATGAAGGGGTGCTGCATAGGCTGCCAAAAAATATCTTCAGGTTCGGTACATCGCGGAATACAAAACTACACTGACCACAGTCCTTAGGGGCGATCCCGCTGGTGAGTGAGTGGTGTGCGACCCCACCCCCTTTTTGAAATGTTTAAGCTCCCTCGAGCTGTGGGCTGACGAGCCTGGGACCCCGCACCCGCGCGCCTGTGTGGTACTAGACCTGGCAATATTTGGCAGCCACCGGCAACCCCAGAAGATAAGAAGATGGCCTATTCCCTGCTGATGAGGGGTAAATACCCCGAAACACGTGTCCAGGGATGGCGAAGAAAGATACATCGCGGAATACAAAACTACACTGACCACAGTCCTTAGGGGCGATCCCGCTGGTGAGTGAGTGGTGTGCGACCCCACCCCCTTTTTGAAATGTTTAAGCTCCCTCGAGCTGTGGGCTGACGAGCCTGGGACCCCGCACCCGCGCGCCTGTGTGGTACTAGACCTGGCAATATTTGGCAGCCACCGGCAACCCCAGAAGATAAGAAGATGGCCTATTCCCTGCTGATGAGGGGTAAATACCCCGAAACACGTGTCCAGGGATGGCGAAGAAAGATACATCGCGGAATACAAAACTACACTGACCACAGTCCTTAGGGGCGATCCCGCTGGTGAGTGAGTGGTGTGCGACCCCACCCCCTTTTTGAAATGTTTAAGCTCCCTCGAGCTGTGGGCTGACGAGCCTGGGACCCCGCACCCGCGCGCCTGTGTGGTACTAGACCTGGCAATATTTGGCAGCCACCGGCAACCCCAGAAGATAAGAAGATGGCCTATTCCCTGCTGATGAGGGGTAAATACCCCGAAACACGTGTCCAGGGATGGCGAAGAAAGATACATCGCGGAATACAAAACTACACTGACCACAGTCCTTAGGGGCGATCCCGCTGGTGAGTGAGTGGTGTGCGACCCCACCCCCTTTTTGAAATGTTTAAGCTCCCTCGAGCTGTGGGCTGACGAGCCTGGGACCCCGCACCCGCGCGCCTGTGTGGTACTAGACCTGGCAATATTTGGCAGCCACCGGCAACCCCAGAAGATAAGAAGATGGCCTATTCCCTGCTGATGAGGGGTAAATACCCCGAAACACGTGTCCAGGGATGGCGAAGAAAGATACATCGCGGAATACAAAACTACACTGACCACAGTCCTTAGGGGCGATCCCGCTGGTGAGTGAGTGGTGTGCGACCCCACCCCCTTTTTGAAATGTTTAAGCTCCCTCGAGCTGTGGGCTGACGAGCCTGGGACCCCGCACCCGCGCGCCTGTGTGGTACTAGACCTGGCAATATTTGGCAGCCACCGGCAACCCCAGAAGATAAGAAGATGGCCTATTCCCTGCTGATGAGGGGTAAATACCCCGAAACACGTGTCCAGGGATGGCGAAGAAAGATACATCGCAGAATACAAAACTACACTGACCACAGTCCTTAGGGGCGATCCCGCTGGTGAGTGAGTGGTGTGCGACCCCACCCCCTTTTTGAAATGTTTAAGCTCCCTCGAGCTGTGGGCTGACGAGCCTGGGACCCCGCACCCGCGCGCCTGTGTGGTACTAGACCTGGCAATATTTGGCAGCCACCGGCAACCCCAGAAGATAAGAAGATGGCCTATTCCCTGCTGATGAGGGGTAAATACCCCGAAACACGTGTCCAGGGATGGCGAAGAAAGATACATCGCGGAATACAAAACTACACTGACCACAGTCCTTAGGGGCGATCCCGCTGGTGAGTGAGTGGTGTGCGACCCCACCCCCTTTTTGAAATGTTTAAGCTCCCTCGAGCTGTGGGCTGACGAGCCTGGGACCCCGCACCCGCGCGCCTGTGTGGTACTAGACCTGGCAATATTTGGCAGCCACCGGCAACCCCAGAAGATAAGAAGATGGCCTATTCCCTGCTGATGAGGGGTAAATACCCCGAAACACGTGTCCAGGGATGGCGAAGAAAGATACATCGCGGAATACAAAACTACACTGACCACAGTCCTTAGGGGCGATCCCGCTGGTGAGTGAGTGGTGTGCGACCCCACCCCCTTTTTGAAATGTTTAAGCTCCCTCGAGCTGTGGGCTGACGAGCCTGGGACCCCGCACCCGCGCGCCTGTGTGGTACTAGACCTGGCAATATTTGGCAGCCACCGGCAACCCCAGAAGATAAGAAGATGGCCTATTCCCTGCTGATGAGGGGTAAATACCCCGAAACACGTGTCCAGGGATGGCGAAGAAAGATACATCGCGGAATACAAAACTACACTGACCACAGTCCTTAGGGGCGATCCCGCTGGTGAGTGAGTGGTGTGCGACCCCACCCCCTTTTTGAAATGTTTAAGCTCCCTCGAGCTGTGGGCTGACGAGCCTGGGACCCCGCACCTGCGCGCCTGTGTGGTACTAGACCTGGCAATATTTGGCAGCCACCGGCAACCCCAGAAGATAAGAAGATGGCCTATTCCCTGCTGATGAGGGGTAAAAACCCCGAAACACGTGTCCAGGGATGGCGAAGAAAGATACATCGCGGAATACAAAACTACACTGACCACAGTCCTTAGGGGCGATCCCGCTGGTGAGTGAGTGGTGTGCGACCCCAACCCCTTTTTGAAATGTTTAAGCTCCCTCGAGCTGTGGGCTGACGAGCCTGGGACCCCGCACCCGCGCGCCTGTGTGGTACTAGACCTGGCAATATTTGGCAGCCACCGGCAACCCCAGAAGATAAGAAGATGGCCCATTCCCTGCTGATGAGGGGTAAATACCCCGAAACACGTGTCCAGGGATGGCGAAGAAAGATACATCGCGGAATACAAAACTACACTGACCACAGTCCTTAGGGGCGATCCCGCTGGTGAGTGAGTGGTGTGCGACCCCACCCCCTTTTTGAAATGTTTAAGCTCCCTCGAGCTGTGGGCTGACGAGCCTGGGACCCCGCAGCCGCGCGCCTGTGTGGTACTAGACCTGGCAATATTTGGCAGCCACCGGCAACCCCAGAAGATAAGAAGATGGCCTATTCCCTGCTGATGAGGGGTAAATACCCCGAAACACGTGTCCAGGGATGGCGAAGAAAGATACATCGCGGAATACAAAACTACACTGACCACAGTCCTTAGGGGCGATCCCGCTGGTGAGTGAGTGGTGTGCGACCCCACCCCCTTTTTGAAATGTTTAAGCTCCCTCGAGCTGTGGGCTGACGAGCCTGGGACCCCGCGCCCGCGCGCCTGTGTGGTACTAGACCTGGCAATATTTGGCAGCCACCGGCAACCCCAGAAGATAAGAAGATGGCCTATTCCCTGCTGATGAGGGGTAAATACCCCGAAACACGTGTCCAGGGATGGCGAAGAAAGATACATCGCGGAATACAAAACTACACTGACCACAGTCCTTAGGGGCGATCCCGCTGGTGAGTGAGTGGTGTGCGACCCCACCCCCTTTTTGAAATGTTTAAGCTCCCTCGAGCTGTGGGCTGACGAGCCTGGGACCCCGCACCCGCGCGCCTGTGTGGTACTAGACCTGGCAATATTTGGCAGCCACCGGCAACCCCAGAAGATAAGAAGATGGCCTATTCCCTGCTGATGAGGGGTAAATACCCCGAAACACGTGTCCAGGGATGGCGAAGAAAGATACATCGCGGAATACAAAACTACACTGACCACAGTCCTTAGGGGCGATCCCGCTGGTGAGTGAGTGGTGTGCGACCCCACCCCCTTTTTGAAATGTTTAAGCTCCCTCGAGCTGTGGGCTGACGAGCCTGGGACCCCGCACCCGCGCGCCTGTGTGGTACTAGACCTGGCAATATTTGGCAGCCACCGGCAACCCCAGAAGATAAGAAGATGGCCTATTCCCTGCTGATGAGGGGTAAATACCCCGAAACACGTGTCCAGGGATGGCGAAGAAAGATACATCGCGGAATACAAAACTACACTGACCACAGTCCTTAGGGGCGATCCCGCTGGTGAGTGAGTGGTGTGCGACCCCACCCCCTTTTTGAAATGTTTAAGCTCCCTCGAGCTGTGGGCTGACGAGCCTGGGACCCCGCACCCGCGCGCCTGTGTGGTACTAGACCTGGCAATATTTGGCAGCCACCGGCAACCCCAGAAGATAAGAAGATGGCCTATTCCCTGCTGATGAGGGGTAAATACCCCGAAACACGTGTCCAGGGATGGCGAAGAAAGATACATCGCGGAATACAAAACTACACTGACCACAGTCCTTAGGGGCGATCCCGCTGGTGAGTGAGTGGTGTGCGACCCCACCCCCTTTTTGAAATGTTTAAGCTCCCTCGAGCTGTGGGCTGACGAGCCTGGGACCCCGCACCCGCGCGCCTGTGTGGTACTAGACCTGGCAATATTTGGCAGCCACCGGCAACCCCAGAAGATAAGAAGATGGCCTATTCCCTGCTGATGAGGGGTAAATACCCCGAAACACGTGTCCAGGGATGGCGAAGAAAGATACATCGCGGAATACAAAACTACACTGACCACAGTCCTTAGGGGCGATCCCGCTGGTGAGTGAGTGGTGTGCGACCCCACCCCCTTTTTGAAATGTTTAAGCTCCCTCGAGCTGTGGGCTGACGAGCCTGGGACCCCGCACCCGCGCGCCTGTGTGGTACTAGACCTGGCAATATTTGGCAGCCACCGGCAACCCCAGAAGATAAGAAGATGGCCTATTCCCTGCTGATGAGGGGTAAATACCCCGAAACACGTGTCCAGGGATGGCGAAGAAAGATACATCGCGGAATACAAAACTACACTGACCACAGTCCTTAGGGGCGATCCCGCTGGTGAGTGAGTGGTGTGCGACCCGACCCCCTTTTTGAAATGTTTAAGCTCCCTCGAGCTGTGGGCTGACGAGCCTGGGACCCCGCACCCGCGCGCCTGTGTGGTACTAGACCTGGCAATATTTGGCAGCCACCGGCAACCCCAGAAGATAAGAAGATGGCCTATTCCCTGCTGATGAGGGGTAAATACCCCGAAACACGTGTCCAGGGATGGCGAAGAAAGATACATCGCGGAATACAAAACTACACTGACCACAGTCCTTAGGGGCGATCCCGCTGGTGAGTGAGTGGTGTGCGACCCCACCCCCTTTTTGAAATGTTTAAGCTCCCTCGAGCTGTGGGCTGACGAGCCTGGGACCCCGCACCCGCGCGCCTGTGTGGTACTAGACCTGGCAATATTTGGCAGCCACCGGCAACCCCAGAAGATAAGAAGATGGCCTATTCCCTGCTGATGAGGGGTAAATACCCCGAAACACGTGTCCAGGGATGGCGAAGAAAGATACATCGCGGAATACAAAACTACACTGACCACAGTCCTTAGGGGCGATCCCGCTGGTGAGTGAGTGGTGTGCGACCCCACCCCCTTTTTGAAATGTTTAAGCTCCCTCGAGCTGTGGGCTGACGAGCCTGGGACCCCGGACCCGCGCGCCTGTGTGGTACTAGACCTGGCAATATTTGGCAGCCACCGGCAACCCCAGAAGATAAGAAGATGGCCTATTCCCTGCTGATGAGGGGTAAATACCCCGAAACACGTGTCCAGGGATGGCGAAGAAAGATACATCGCGGAATACAAAACTACACTGACCACAGTCCTTAGGGGCGATCCCGCTGGTGAGTGAGTGGTGTGCGACCCCACCCCCTTTTTGAAATGTTTAAGCTCCCTCGAGCTGTGGGCTGACGAGCCTGGGACCCCGCACCCGCGCGCCTGTGTGGTACTAGACCTGGCAATATTTGGCAGCCACCGGCAACCCCAGAAGATAAGAAGATGGCCTAGTCCCTGCTGATGAGGGGTAAATACCCCGAAACACGTGTCCAGGGATGGCGAAGAAAGATACATCGCGGAATACAAAACTACACTGACCACAGTCCTTAGGGGCGATCCCGCTGGTGAGTGAGTGGTGTGCGACCCCACCCCCTTTTTGAAATGTTTAAGCTCCCTCGAGCTGTGGGCTGACGAGCCTGGGACCCCGCACCCGCGCGCCTGTGTGGTACTAGACCTGGCAATATTTGGCAGCCACCGGCAACCCCAGAAGATAAGAAGATGGCCTATTCCCTGCTGATGAGGGGTAAATACCCCGAAACACGTGTCCAGGGATGGCGAAGAAAGATACATCGCGGAATACAAAACTACACTGACCACAGTCCTTAGGGGCGATCCCGCTGGTGAGTGAGTGGTGTGCGACCCCACCCCCTTTTTGAAATGTTTAAGCTCCCTCGAGCTGTGGGCTGACGAGCCTGGGACCCCGCACCCGCGCGCCTGTGTGGTACTAGACCTGGCAATATTTGGCAGCCACCGGCAACCCCAGAAGATAAGAAGATGGCCTATTCCCTGCTGATGAGGGGTAAATACCCCGAAACACGTGTCCAGGGATGGCGAAGAAAGATACATCGCGGAATACAAAACTACACTGACCACATGCCTTAGGGGCGAACCCGCTGGTGAGTGAGTGGTGTGCGACCCCACCCCCTTTTTGAAATGTTTAAGCTCCCTCGAGCTGTGGGCTGACGAGCCTGGGACCCCGCACCCGCGCGCCTGTGTGGTACTAGACCTGGCAATATTTGGCAGCCACCGGCAACCCCAGAAGATAAGAAGATGGCCTATTCCCTGCTGATGAGGGGTAAATACCCCGAAACACGTGTCCAGGGATGGCGAAGAAAGATACATCGCGGAATACAAAACTACACTGACCACAGTCCTTAGGGGCGATCCCGCTGGTGAGTGAGTGGTGTGCGACCCCACCCCCTTTTTGAAATGTTTAAGCTCCCTCGAGCTGTGGGCTGACGAGCCTGGGACCCCGCACCCGCGCGCCTGTGTGGTACTAGACCTGGCAATATTTGGCAGCCACCGGCAACCCCAGAAGATAAGAAGATGGCCTATTCCCTGCTGATGAGGGGTAAATACCCCGAAACACGTGTCCAGGGATGGCGAAGAAAGATACATCGCGGAATACAAAACTACACTGACCACAGTCCTTAGGGGCGATCCCGCTGGTGAGTGAGTGGTGTGCGACCCCACCCCCTTTTTGAAATGTTTAAGCTCCCTCGAGCTGTGGGCTGACGAGCCTGGGACCCCGCACCCGCGCGCCTGTGTGGTACTAGACCTGGCAATATTTGGCAGCCACCGGCAACCCCAGAAGATAAGAAGATGGCCTATTCCCTGCTGATGAGGGGTAAATACCCCGAAACACGTGTCCAGGGATGGCGAAGAAAGATACATCGCGGAATACAAAACTACACTGACCACAGTCCTTAGGGGCGATCCCGCTGGTGAGTGAGTGGTGTGCGACCCCACCCCCTTTTTGAAATGTTTAAGCTCCCTCGAGCTGTGGGCTGACGAGCCTGGGACCCCGCACCCGCGCGCCTGTGTGGTACTAGACCTGGCAATATTTGGCAGCCACCGGCAACCCCAGAAGATAAGAAGATGGCCTATTCCCTGCTGATGAGGGGTAAATACCCCGAAACACGTGTCCAGGGATGGCGAAGAAAGATACATCGCGGAATACAAAACTACACTGACCACAGTCCTTAGGGGCGATCCCGCTGGTGAGTGAGTGGTGTGCGACCCCACCCCCTTTTTGAAATGTTTAAGCTCCCTCGAGCTGTGGGCTGACGAGCCTGGGACCCCGCACCCGCGCGCCTGTGTGGTACTAGACCTGGCAATATTTGGCAGCCACCGGCAACCCCAGAAGATAAGAAGATGGCCTATTCCCTGCTGATGAGGGGTAAATACCCCGAAACACGTGTCCAGGGATGGCGAAGAAAGATACATCGCGGAATACAAAACTACACTGACCACAGTCCTTAGGGGCGATCCCGCTGGTGAGTGAGTGGTGTGCGACCCCACCCCCTTTTTGAAATGTTTAAGCTCCCTCGAGCTGTGGGCTGACGAGCCTGGGACCCCGCACCCGCGCGCCTGTGTGGTACTAGACCTGGCAATATTTGGCAGCCACCGGCAACCCCAGAAGATAAGAAGATGGCCTATTCCCTGCTGATGAGGGGTAAATACCCCGAAACACGTGTCCAGGGATGGCGAAGAAAGATACATCGCGGAATACAAAACTACACTGACCACAGTCCTTAGGGGCGATCCCGCTGGTGAGTGAGTGGTGTGCGACCCCACCCCCTTTTTGAAATGTTTAAGCTCCCTCGAGCTGTGGGCTGACGAGCCTGGGACCCCGCACCCGCGCGCCTGTGTGGTACTAGACCTGGCAATATTTGGCAGCCACCGGCAACCCCAGAAGATAAGAAGATGGCCTATTCCCTGCTGATGAGGGGTAAATACCCCGAAACACGTGTCCAGGGATGGCGAAGAAAGATACATCGCGGAATACAAAACTACACTGACCACAGTCCTTAGGGGCGATCCCGCTGGTGAGTGAGTGGTGTGCGACCCCACCCCCTTTTTGAAATGTTTAAGCTCCCTCGAGCTGTGGGCTGACGAGCCTGGGACCCCGCACCCGCGCGCCTGTGTGGTACTAGACCTGGCAATATTTGGCAGCCACCGGCAACCCCAGAAGATAAGAAGATGGCCTATTCCCTGCTGATGAGGGGTAAATACCCCGAAACACGTGTCCAGGGATGGCGAAGAAAGATACATCGCGGAATACAAAACTACACTGACCACAGTCCTTAGGGGCGATCCCGCTGGTGAGTGAGTGGTGTGCGACCCCACCCCCTTTTTGAAATGTTTAAGCTCCCTCGAGCTGTGGGCTGACGAGCCTGGGACCCCGCACCCGCGCGCCTGTGTGGTACTAGACCTGGCAATATTTGGCAGCCACCGGCAACCCCAGAAGATAAGAAGATGGCCTATTCCCTGCTGATGAGGGGTAAATACCCCGAAACACGTGTCCAGGGATGGCGAAGAAAGATACATCGCGGAATACAAAACTACACTGACCACATGCCTTAGGGGCGATCCCGCTGGTGAGTGAGTGGTGTGCGACCCCACCCCCTTTTTGAAATGTTTAAGCTCCCTCGAGCTGTGGGCTGACGAGCCTGGGACCCCGCACCCGCGCGCCTGTGTGGTACTAGACCTGGCAATATTTGGCAGCCACCGGCAACCCCAGAAGATAAGAAGATGGCCTATTCCCTGCTGATGAGGGGTAAATACCCCGAAACACGTGTCCAGGGATGGCGAAGAAAGATACATCGCGGAATACAAAACTACACTGACCACAGTCCTTAGGGGCGATCCCGCTGGTGAGTGAGTGGTGTGCGACCCCACCCCCTTTTTGAAATGTTTAAGCTCCCTCGAGCTGTGGGCTGACGAGCCTGGGACCCCGCACCCGCGCGCCTGTGTGGTACTAGACCTGGCAATATTTGGCCGCCACCGGCAACCCCAGAAGATAAGAAGATGGCCTATTCCCTGCTGATGAGGGGTAAATACCCCGAAACACGTGTCCAGGGAGGGCGAAGAAAGATACATCGCGGAATACAAAACTACACTGACCACAGTCCTTAGGGGCGATCCCGCTGGTGAGTGAGTGGTGTGCGACCCCACCCCCTTTTTGAAATGTTTAAGCTCCCTCGAGCTGTGGGCTGACGAGCCTGGGACCCCGCACCCGCGCGCCTGTGTGGTACTAGACCTGGCAATATTTGGCAGCCACCGGCAACCCCAGAAGATAAGAAGATGGCCTATTCCCTGCTGATGAGGGGTAAATACCCCGAAACACGTGTCCAGGGATGGCGAAGAAAGATACATCGCGGAATACAAAACTACACTGACCACAGTCCTTAGGGGCGATCCCGCTGGTGAGTGAGTGGTGTGCGACCCCACCCCCTTTTTGAAATGTTTAAGCTCCCTCGAGCTGTGGGCTGACGAGCCTGGGACCCCACACCCGCGCGCCTGTGTGGTACTAGACCTGGCAATATTTGGCAGCCACCGGCAACCCCAGAAGATAAGAAGATGGCCTATTCCCGGCTGATGAGGGGTAAATACCCCGAAACACGTGTCCAGGGATGGCGAAGAAAGATACATCGCGGAATACAAAACTACACTGACCACAGTCCTTAGGGGCGATCCCGCTGGTGAGTGAGTGGTGTGCGACCCCACCCCCTTTTTGAAATGTTTAAGCTCCCTCGAGCTGTGGGCTGACGAGCTTGGGACCCCGCACCCGCGCGCCTGTGTGGTACTAGACCTGGCAATATTTGGCAGCCACCGGCAACCCCAGAAGATAAGAAGATGGCCTATTCCCTGCTGATGAGGGGTAAATACCCCGAAACACGTGTCTAGGGATGGCGAAGAAAGATACATCGCGGAATACAAAACTACACTGACCACAGTCCTTAGGGGCGATCCCGCTGGTGAGTGAGTGGTGTGCGACCCCACCCCCTTTTTGAAATGTTTAAGCTCCCTCGAGCTGTGGGCTGACGAGCCTGGGACCCCGCACCCGCGCGCCTGTGTGGTACTAGACCTGGCAATATTTGGCAGCCACCGGCAACCCCAGAAGATAAGAAGATGGCCTATTCCCTGCTGATGAGGGGTAAATACCCCGAAACACGTGTCCAGGGATGGCGAAGAAAGATACATCGCGGAATACAAAACTACACTGACCACAGTCCTTAGGGGCGATCCCGCTGGTGAGTGAGTGGTGTGCGACCCCACCCCCTTTTTGAAATGTTTAAGCTCCCTCGAGCTGTGGGCTGACGAGCCTGGGACCCCGCACCCGCGCGCCTGTGTGGTACTAGACCTGGCAATATTTGGCAGCCACCGGCAACCCCAGAAGATAAGAAGATGGCCTATTCCCTGCTGATGAGGGGTAAATACCCCGAAACACGTGTCCAGGGATGGCGAAGAAAGATACATCGCGGAATACAAAACTACACTGACCACAGTCCTTAGGGGCGATCCCGCTGGTGAGTGAGTGGTGTGCGACCCCACCCCCTTTTTGAAATGTTTAAGCTCCCTCGAGCTGTGGGCTGACGAGCCTGGGACCCCGCACCCGCGCGCCTGTGTGGTACTAGACCTGGCAATATTTGGCAGCCACCGGCAACCCCAGAAGATAAGAAGATGGCCTATTCCCTGCTGATGAGGGGTAAATACCCCGAAACACGTGTCCAGGGATGGCGAAGAAAGATACATCGCGGAATACAAAACTACACTGACCACAGTCCTTAGGGGCGATCCCGCTGGTGAGTGAGTGGTGTGCGACCCCACCCCCTTTTTGAAATGTTTAAGCTCCCTCGAGCTGTGGGCTGACGAGCTTGGGACCCCGCACCCGCGCGCCTGTGTGGTACTAGACCTGGCAATATTTGGCAGCCACCGGCAACCCCAGAAGATAAGAAGATGGCCTATTCCCTGCTGATGAGGGGTAAATACCCCGAAACACGTGTCCAGGGATGGCGAAGAAAGATACATCGCGGAATACAAAACTACACTGACCACAGTCCTTAGGGGCGATCCCGCTGGTGAGTGAGTGGTGTGCGACCCCACCCCCTTTTTGAAATGTTTAAGCTCCCTCGAGCTGTGGGCTGACGAGACTGGGACCCCGCACCCGCGCGCCTGTGTGGTACTAGACCTGGCAATATTTGGCAGCCACCGGCAACCCCAGAAGATAAGAAGATGGCCTATTCCCTGCTGATGAGGGGTAAATACCCCGAAACACGTGTCCAGGGATGGCGAAGAAAGATACATCGCGGAATACAATACTACACTGACCACAGTCCTTAGGGGCGATCCCGCTGGTGAGTGAGTGGTGTGCGACCCCACCCCCTTTTTGAAATGTTTAAGCTCCCTCGAGCTGTGGGCTGACGAGCCTGGGACCCCGCACCCGCGCGCCTGTGTGGTACTAGACCTGGCAATATTTGGCAGCCACCGGCAACCCCAGAAGATAAGAAGATGGCCTATTCCCTGCTGATGAGGGGTAAATACCCCGAAACACGTGTCCAGGGATGGCGAAGAAAGATACATCGCGGAATACAAAACTACACTGACCACAGTCCTTAGGGGCGATCCCGCTGGTGAGTGAGTGGTGTGCGACCCCACCCCCTTTTTGAAATGTTTAAGCTCCCTCGAGCTGTGGGCTGACGAGCCTGGGACCCCGCACCCGCGCGCCTGTGTGGTACTAGACCTGGCAATATTTGGCAGCCACCGGCAACCCCAGAAGATAAGAATATGGCCTATTCCCTGCTGATGAGGGGTAAATACCCCGAAACACGTGTCCAGGGATGGCGAAGAAAGATACATCGCGGAATACAAAACTACACTGACCACAGTCCTTAGGGGCGATCCCGCTGGTGAGTGAGTGGTGTGCGACCCCACCCCCTTTTTGAGCCAGCAGGAGTACTTCCCCACAAAGAAATCGCCTAAAAATCGAGCACAAGATAGGAGACATGCATAGAATGCAAGCGCCGCTATAATTTGGCGGTTCCTGACAGGAATATCGTCGTTTGTCGGCTAATTGGGCCGGGACACTTATGGAGCTCCGGTGGCAGCGGCCATCTTGGGCGACGCGCTTGCGTGACTCCTAAACCCTGTGGTTCTAAGGATCGATACAGACATATCATTCAATGTATTCATCCTTTCTCATTGTTTCCAATTTGCAGTACCATTAAAGCTTTTCAATTCAGGCAGCAGAGCAATCACGTGATCAGCACCACCATTTAACCACATTTCCCAGGCTCCCTCGTTATCCTGAGGTCTTCCGGGTTTGGCACGCGTCCCATTAGAACCAACTGGAGACGTGACCAGAGTTTTAGGAAAGTGAACTTCCTCTTGAAGGTGCGTTTGTTTCGACCACGTCCTGGCAATGTGATCCCCGCATAACGTTTGGTGCCATAACAAAGATAAGTGACAAGACTTGATCAAGGTCACCCGTTCGGTTGCAGGGGAACTAACGCCTCTTCCATACTACGTCCCTCTGAGTCCCTTGATTTTCCGATTCGTTTCGGAAGCGGCGTGCATCCCGGGCGCTTCTCCAGCAGACACACAAATAATGGCAGGATAGCTTCACCTTCCCTGAAGGTAAGACTGTTCACCAGGGTCTTGACATCGTGTGTGTTAAAGTGTTTTTTGTTGACACACAAGATAAGTTCTGAGCAAGTCGCTTTGTTTTTGTAGGCGGACCGCCGCCATCCAAACTACATTTCCCAGGCACCCTGTGTGGTCCGCGTCCCGTGAGCCGTGACAGTCAACGCACCCATAGCTCAGAGTGACAAGCAGTCAACCCACGACCCCCCCCCCCTCAGTTGCAACTTGTGACAAACTGACATTAGGTAAAGTAAAGTCTTGCTCATGCCTATGACGTAGGTGACAGAGGTATCCAGTTGAGGAGGACTAACTTGTGTTTACAGTTCTGTGTTGTCCTTCCACAGATACACGTGTCGTTTTGAGGAACTCACTCAAGCACAGTTTTGAAATTAAGTTAGGAGGCATTTGTCAGGCTTGGTGAGTGTCTTGGCTTTTTCCTTGAAATATCGAATCAGTTCATGAATTTAAGGAGGTTTCATTGTATCCCTTTTTCAGATTCCTTTTGGTCCTGATGAAAACTGGACAAAGGGTCCGGTTTGAAACGCGTCAACCTTGTTGTTTGTATTTTCCCTGTCAAACCAATTTTGTGTGTTAGTGGTTTGTGAAAGGTCATACATTTATTGCTGAGTATGAAGGGTCAAAATGTAAAATAGAATTATCCCTGCACTACCCGTTTTGTGTTTAACAGAAAAGATTCCAATCTTTAACGTGGGATTCAACCTTTTGTTGTTGTATGTCTGGTTTCTGGCAGTATGGTTGTTTGACTGTGAATGATAGTGATGGTTGAATGAGGTTTTGATTCAGACAGCTAGTATGAATGGGGGTGGCTAAGTTAAGTTTGGTGTATGGCATTTTATGACTTATGTCTATTTTTGTTGTTTCAATTCGTGTTGGTTTGGTATGAAATATTTTGTATTATGGTCTCTACGAAATTTTGAAAATAAAAACAAACTCTGATGGATTAAATCCAATTACTGCTATAAATTAATTTTATATGGGGTGTTATAAAGTGGTTCAGTTCATTAGGTCTCAGTACTGGCTTTTATTATTGTTGTTTAAGTTTATAGACTCTGCCTTACTGAGGTGAGTCAAGGCCCATGGTTGTTTTATAATTATTGATGCGGGTAATACACTCGCGAGGCTTCACTATCTAGAATAGTAGGTGTCCAATTGAAACTGTGGTAGACAGGAGGTCTGCCTTTAAAAAGGGAATTGGTGTTCATCTTTTGTGTATGTGGTATTTGTGTGTATGTTATAATCACTAATACGACGATTTTTGTAACAGTAGCAGGACTATGACTGAAAGTGACACCTTCTCTTACAGCGAAGAACATATTCAAAGATTTGTTAAAGCTCCGCCTGCCTTTGCCTCAGCCACTCTGAGTGTATCTGCAAAGACTCAAAACGAGTCCGACAAACTAACGAGATTAAAGAAAAAACAGATCAGAACCGATCTACACTGGCATTTTCTGGTGCAACACCTACGGGCAGGCACAATCCCTGGGGGTCTCCAAATTCGGAACATCCATATGGTATTTATTGACGACCCTGAGTACAAAAAAGGCTTCAGCTGTATCGAAACCAAATGCAGCTGTGACCTCATGGTCTTGACCGTAGAAACAGCTTTACGTTTATCTCGGAAACAATTAGAGGAAATAGAAACTCTGGAAACAGAAATTAAGAACAACCAGCGGATCTCTGACGCCAGAACACAGGTGGATAAAGTTTAAAAAGAAATCCTGGAGTTCAAGGATTATACAGTGGCACAAAAAACTAATAAATTTGAGACGGATAAAAACAGCTTTTCGTTGGAAAACATCTATCCGTATCTTCATAAGGATTTCTACACACGGTCCGACTCAAGGAGATATTTGCAAAACTCTCAAGGAAGATCGAGAAACAAATTCCTAACTTTCTCGGATACCTCATCCTCATCAGGCTCTGAGACTGATGCGAATGAGGCAGGCTCGAGCGGCATTAACAGAAGAGGTGGTCACCATAATCAGCAATTTCAAAGAAATAACCTGCAGCCTTTTTTAGGCAGAGGCCAACGGAGAGCAAGGGGCAGACCCCGATGCAACTCCCAACCTTGGGAGATGACAACGTGAGGCCAGTTTTACATGAGCTAAAAGTATCTTCACTGTTCAACTTATCAGAGCGAATTTTCACAGACAAGGAAAAACTTGTTTTGGAAAAAGGACTCTCCTTTGTTCCATCAAGAGGACGAATTTTGTCAAAATGAAGTTGGAAGCATTGGAATTTTGCCGGAAAATCAGACTTAAAATGTTTTTTTAAAGATGAGGAAGTGACAGAGCATGAGGAAGTAACAGGTCTTAAAAAAAAAATCCAATTTTTGTCCAACAGGGAACAAAATTCCCAAGGGAGTCATCATCTTTGAAAAGACAGTGTTATCAGCAATTCCTCAGATGGAGTTGAAAAAACAATATACTCGGTTCAACCTGCCTAAAGAACAGAAAGATGCCATCTTCTCCCTTAAAAAATGATCCATCCCTAGTGATAAAACAAGCAGATAAGGGAGGCACAGTGGTCCTTTGGCACATAGAAAAATATACAACTGAAGTTATGAGACAATTAGGTGACTCCAACTGTTATAGAAAGATCACAAATGACCCTACAGTAGAACTTCAAGGGCAGCTGTTTGATATGGTACAAAAAGGGTTTGAACAGGGCTTCTTACAACCCAAAGAGCTAGTATTCCTACAAAATAAAATCCTGTGAATCCCAGTATTCTACGTTCTTACTAAGGTCCACAAAAGTTATACAAATCTCCCCGGAAGACCTATAGTCTCTGGGTGCAATTCCCTGCTGGAACCAGTTTCAAAATATATTGACTTTTTTCCAAAGCCCTGTCAAAACAATTTTGTGTGTTAGTGGTTTGTGAAAAGTCATACATTTATTGCTGGGTATGAAGGGTCAAAATGTAAAATAGAATCATCCCTGCACTACCCGTTTTGTGTTTAACAGAAAAGATTCCAATCTTTGACGTGGAAATCAACCCTTTGTTGTTGTATGTCTGGTTTCTGGCAGTATGGTTGTATGACTGTGAATGATAGTGATGGTTGAATGAGGTTTTGATTCAGACAGCTAGTATGAATGGGGTGTCTAAGTTAAGTTTGGTGTATGGCATTTTATGACATGTCTATTTTTGTTGTTTCAATTCGTGTTGGTTTCACACATATTTATGAAATATTTTGTATTATGGTCTCTACGAAAGTCTGAAAATAAAAACAAACTCTGATGTATTAAGTCCAAATACTGCTATAAATTAATTTTATATGTGGTGTTATAAAGTGGTTCAGTTCATTAGGTCTCAGTACTGGCTTTTGTTCTTGTTGTTTGAGTTTTCCAAACAAAGCACTGTGTACTTCATGCTCTTTTGTAAATTTTATTCGTATTTTAGATGTTTTTATCTAAAGCCCCTTTTTATAAAAAACAATGTAAGATCACATCATGCTGCTATGAATCTACTTCCTGCACTGAACGACCCGGGAATTTTCTATTATGTTGCGTTATGATCAGCCATTGTTTTTAAATGGCCATGGAATTTGGAATCATGTTGTGTCATTATTTTTGTGAAATATGTTAGTATCACAGTCCTTTATGACTATGGAATTTGCCATCAAATCATGTATTTGATTTTAAATGTGTATTTTATCTCTGCAAATGCTTTCATGGTTGTTCTAACAAACCAAAAAAAGTGCATTAAATTGAATCGACATGGTCAGTGACATCACTGATGACATCTCAAATGACATCACTGATAACATCATCCAGTGACTGTGTTTCTAAAAAGTTTAAGAATGTGATATATATATATGATTCTTCAGTCAGTGTGTGACTGACTGTATAAGTGAGTGATTACACGTGTCTCAGTTAAGTATGGGCGAATTTTGTGGATCTGTGATCTGCAAATTTGCCAAAAAAAATTGCGAGTTCACAGATAAATCCACAAACTCGCAGATTTTACCGATCAGAGCAGCAGATGAGGAGAAAGAAGCTACTGGTCATAGGAACTGCACGGGGATTGCGCTCGTGAAAGTCAAGAATGCAAAGGCCTCCATCAAGCAGCACAGCCATTTTTCAATGGTAGATATTGGGAGAAAGACCACCTGCCCAGCCTCGACAAAGCGCACTATTTTTTTGGGCTGATTCAGCAGTTACTGAATTTGAGCTTCAACTCGAGCACCTGCTTTATTTCATATCTGTAGTGCATCCAGTTGAGGTTTAATTTTTGTGACAGGGGCGTCATGCCAGAATAAATGCTGCCCTGCATATTTCCAGCGACCATGTGTGTGCTACTTTTCCATACCGCCAAAGGGCGCCGGGGTCACTCGATGGAGCTGTCCATCATAGTGGGATAATGACGGGAAGATGGTGCACACTGCTAGTGTGTGGGGGGCAAACGGGGGGCTTCTATGCGAGCTCACATGCCTCTTGTGTGTATAAAAGGTCAATGACCGATCAGAGCAGCATATGAGGAGATGAAGCTCCTGGTCACAGAATCTGCACGGGGATTGCGCTTGTAAAAGTCGAGGATGATTGCAAAGGCCTCCATCAAGCAGCACAACTAATTTTCAACGGTAGATATCGGGAGAAAGCACCCCTGCCCAGCCCCGACAAAGCACGATTTGAAGATGAGGAGGAAGAAGCTCCTGGTCACAGGAACTGCAAGGGGATTGCGCTTGTGAAAGTCAATAATGCAAAGGCCTCCATCAAGCAGCACAGCTAATTTTCGACTGTAGATATGGGGAGAAAGAACACCTACCCAGCCTCGACAGAGCACGATTTGGAGATGAGGAGAAAGAAGCTCCTGGTCACAGGAATTGCACGGTGATTGCGCTCGTGAAAGTCAAGAATGCAAAGGCCTCCATCAGCAGCACAGCCAATTTTCGACTGTAGATATGGAGAGAAAGAACACCTACCCAGCCTCGACAGAGCACGATTTGGAGATGAGGAGAAAGAAGCTCATGGTCACCGGAATTGCACGGTGATTGCGCTCGTGAAAGTCAAGAATGCAAAGGCCTCCATCAGCAGCACAGCTAATTTTCGACTGTAGATATGGGGAGAAAGCACACCTGCCCAGCCTCGACAAACCACGATTTGGAGATGAGGAGGAAGAAGCTCCTAGTCACAGGAACTGCACGGGGATTGCGCTCATTAAAGTCAAGAATGCAAAGGCCTCCTACAAGCAGCACAGCTAATTTTCGACTGTAGATATGGGGAGAAAGACCACCTGCCCAGCCTCTATAAAGTGCACAATTTTTTTGGGCTGATTAAGCAGTTACTGAATTTGAGCTTCAACTCGGGCACCTGCTTTATTTCATATCTCTAGTGCTTCCTGTTGAGGTTTAATTTTTGTGACAAGGGCGTCATGCAAGAATAAATCCTGCCCTGCATATTTCCAGCGACCATGTTTGAGTGTAACTTTGCCATCGCGCCGTATGGCGCCGGCTTCCCTCGAGGGAGATGTCTATCATAGTGGGTTAGGGGCGGGAAGACGGTGCACACTGCTAGCGTGGGTTGGTGGCAAATGGGGGGCTTCTATGCGAGTTCACATGCCTCTTGTGTGTATAAAAGGTAAGACACCGATCAGAGTAGCAGATGAGGAGAAAGAAGCTGCTGGTCACAGGAACTGCACGGGGATTGCGCTCGTGAAAGTCAAGAATGCAAAGGCCTCCATCAAGCAGCACAGCTATTTTTCGATGGTAGATATGGGGAGAAAGACCACCTGCCCAGCCTCGACAAAGCGCACTATTTTTTTGGGCTGATTAAGCAATTACTGAATTTGAGCTTCCACTCGGGCACCTGCTTTATTTCATATCTGTAGTGCATCCAGTTGCGGTTTAATTTTTGTGACAGGGGCGTCATGCCAGAATAAATCCTGCCCTGCATATTTCCAGCGACCATGTGTGTGTAACTTTTCCATCACGCCAAAGGGCGCCGTGGTCACTCGAGGGAGCTGTCCATCATAGTGGGATAAGGGCAGGAAGATGGTGCACACTGCTAGTGCGTGGGGGGGCAAACGGGGGGGGCTTCTATGCAAGCTCACATTTCTCTTGTGTGTATAAAAGGTCAATGACCGATCAGAGCAGCATATGAGGAGAGAGAAGCTCCTGATCACAGAACCTGCATGGGGATTGCGCTCGTAAAAGTCAAGGATGATTGCAAAGGCCTCCACCAAGCAGCACAGCTAATTTTCGACGGTAGATATGGGCAGAAAGCACACCTACCCAGCCTCGACAGAGCATGATTTGGAGATGAGGAGAAAGAAGCTCCTGGTCACAGGAACTGCATGGTGATTGCGCTCGTGAAAGTCAAGAATGCAAAGGCCTCCATCAGCAGCACAGCTAATTTTTGACTGTAGATATGGGGAGAAAGCACACCTGCCCAGCCTCGACAAACCACGATTTGGAGATGAGGAGGAAGAAGCTCCAGGTCACAGTAACTGCACGGGGATTGCGCTCGTTAAAGTCAAGAATGCAAAGTCCTCCTATAAGCAGCACAGCTAATTTTCGACTGTAGATATGGGGAGAAAGACCACCTGCCCAGCCTCTACAAAGTGCACAATTTTTTGGGGCTGATTAAGCAGTCACTGAATTTGAGCTTCAACTCGGGCACCTGCTTTATTTCATATCTGTAGTGCTTCCTGTTGAGGTTTAATTTTTGTGACAGGGGAGTCATGCAAGAATAAATCCTGCCCTGCATATTTCCAGTGACCATGTTTGTGTGTAACTTTGCCATCGCGCCGAAGGGCTCCGGCTTCCCTCGAGGGAGATGTCTATCATAGTGGGTTAAGGGCGGGAAAATGGTGCACACTGCTAGCGTGGGGTTTGGCAAATGGGGGGGATTCTATGTGAGTTCACATGCCTCTTGTGTGTATAAAAGGTAAGACACAGATCAGAGTAGCAGATGAGGAGAAGGAAGCTCCTGGTCACGGGGATTGCGCCCGTGAAAGTCAGGGATGCAAGGGCCTCCATCAAGCATCAGCTAATTTTCGATGATAGATATTGGGAGAAAGCACACCTGCCCAGCCTCGACAAAGTGCTTCCTGTTGACGTTTAATTTTTGTGACAGGAGCCTCGTTGTCTACTTGTAACTATTCTCTGACCCTTCTTCGAGGGTCAGAGCAGGGTTAGAGAATAGTTGCAAGTAGGCAATGAGGCGCTGCTCAGGAAGCACTTACAGGGTTACAACAGGTGCCCAAGTTGAAGTTAATTTCTTTGTAACGAAATTAGCTTCAACTTGGGCACCTGCTGCAACCCTGTAAGTGCTTCCTGAACAAAATTCGTCCCACTCGCGGATTCACGGAGTTTGCCGCAATTTCGAGAAATTTGCAGATTGCGAAATTGCGGAAAATCCGCAAATTCCGCGAGCGGAACATATTTTTGGCCCATACTTAGTCTCAGTAAATGTTTGGGTTAGTGACTAATCTGTGTGAATGTCTGTATCAGTCTGTCAGTTGGTGGGTACGAGGCTGCATGGGTTGATTAATAAGTATATGAGTGCCTATATGGTTTTCTGATTGGTTGTCTGAGTACCTGTATGGGTGCCTGAGTGTCTGTGTGTTGTGTGACTACCTGCATGGAAGTGTGAGTGGGTGATTCACGGGGTGTATGAGTTCATGGTTGCATCTGCGAGGGGCTGTATGGGTGAGTGAGTGTACCTATCGCTGTGTCGGTGAGTGAATGGATGTCTCAGTGGTATATGTGTGAGTAACTGCGCATGTGAATGGCAGTTTATGTGAGTGTTGGACTATATAAGTGACTGTAAGTGAGAGTGAGTGATAGTGAGAATAGATGTATGGATGAGTGTGTCAGTGATTGTATAAGAGAGTATGTATGTGTTAGTATCTGTATTAATAAGTAAAGTGGTGTGTGTATAACTGTATAGGTGAGTAAATGGCAGTGTGATTGACTATTTGGGTGACTGACTAGGTGTGTGAGTAGCTCTATGGGTGAGTGGCGGTGTGTGAGTGTCCATATAGGTGTAAGAGAGCATATAATAGTAACTGTATTGATGAGTGACTGCATGTATGAGAAACTGTATGAGTTAGTGAGTGTGTGGATGTGTGTGTGTGTACCTGTAAATCAGTGAATGGGTATGTACTAACTGGTATTTTTGTGTCTATGGTTTCGAGAATGGTAGTCTGTATTTTAGAGTTGGTGTATGAAAGGTTATATTAGGGTGTGCGTAGCTGCCTCAGATATTAAGTGGACAATATCAGCAGTGATGTCAGTGATGTCATTTGAGATGTCATCAGTGAAGTCATCAGTGATGTCACTCACCATGTCATGAGTGATGTAATTTGTGACGTTATCAGCAGTGCATTACGGGGGTGTGAGTTAAAGTTAGCTAAGCTAACTATAACGGCTGAATTTCTCTGGTTTTGTATAAGTGAAATGTCGGACTAACTATAATGTCCCTTAAACCTGTGGTGTTTTCAGTGGATATATGAGGTTTTTTAAATGCTAATTTCTAACTATAACATCCAGGAAACCTTTGTTTTTTTCAGTGAATTTCTAAGGTTGTTTAAATACTAATTTCTATCTATAACATACCTGAAACCTGTGGTTTTTTCAGTGGATTTCTAAGGTTTTTTAAATGCTAATTTCTAACTATACCGTCCCTTAAACCTGTGGTTTTTTTAGTCAAATTCTAAGGTTTTTTCAATGCTAATTTTTAACTAATCCTAGATAGGTAAGACATGCACAGAAAGAGAAAGAAGGGCACAGAACGCAACAAGAAAATTACAAAAAGAAGCTAGAGATGTGCAAAAAGAGGAGAAAATGTGCAGAAAGAAGCAGGAGAAGTGGTGAAAGAGGCAAGGAAGGTACAGAAAGAAGCCAGAGAAGTGTGGAAAGTAGCAATAGAGTGGCAGACAGAGGCAAGAGAGTTGCGAAAAGAACAGAGTGAGGTGCAGAAAGAGGAATAAAGGAGCAGAAAAGAGGCACGTTAAGGTACAGGAAGAGGCAAGAGAGGTGCAGAAAAAGATCAGAGAGTTGCATACAGAGGCAAGAGAGAAGTAGAAAGTATCAAGAGAGGTGCAAAAAGAGTCAAGAGTGGTGCACAAAGAGGCAAGAGAGGTGCAGAAAGAGGCAAAAGAGGTACAGAAAGAGGGAAGAGAGGTGCAGAAAGAGCTAAGAGAGGTACAGAAATAGGCAAGAGAGGTAAAGGAGGAAGAAAGTACAGAAAGAGGTAAGAGGAGTGCAGAAAGAGGTAAGAGAGGTGCACAAAGAGGCAAGAGGGTTACAGAAAGAGATAAGAGAGGTGCAAAAAGAGGCAAAAGAGGTGCAGAAAGAGGCAAGAGAGGGTTAAAAAGAAGGGATTGTGTTGCAGAAAGAAGCAAGAGAGGTATATCTATATAAACCATTGAAATTCCCACGTTATAGTTAGTTGGACTCACTATAACTTGCGCGCCTGCAATGCACTGCTGATGACGTCACATATTACATCACTCATGACATGGTCAGTGACATCACTCATGACATCACTGATGACACCATCCAGTGAATGTGTGTCTTTCAGAAAAATAAATATGTTTTATATATGTATATGAAAAAGGACGATGGAAGAATAAATGTTTAAATAAGTGTCTAAATGGATGTTTTTTTTTTAAATGATTGGTTAACTGGCTTATTAAGTGTACCTTAGTGAATACATATATTAGCGAGTAATGTTTAAATATTTAAATATATGTATCAGTGTTTCACTTTGTGTATAGGTTGCTGCATGGGTTGGTGAGTATGGGTTATTAGATGTTTTTTTTAGTATCAGTATGAGTCTCACTGTTTGTATGTGTTTTGAAGACAGCATATGTGCAGGACTCTATGGAGGGATGAGTGTGTATATGTGTGTGTTAGTGAGTGAATGACTTTCTCACTAGTGTCTTTATCAGTAACTACATATGTTTTAATCTAGTATATGTGAGTATTGATGTATATAAGTGAGTATATGTGAGAGTGAGAGATTGTAAGAGTTCCTGTTTAAATAAGTATGTGTTTCTATAAGTGATTGTTTAAGAGAGTAAGTATGTTTAAGTTTCCTTAGAAGTAAGGAGGTAGTGTGTGTGTAGCTGTATATGCAAATAAATGGATGTTCAATAGTTTATTTGCATGTTTGAGTATGTGTGTGAGTAACTTTTGGATGACTGTCGGTGTGTAACAGGATGTATAGGTGTATTACTACATATGATGAGTGAGTATATGTATGAGTGACTATATAGAACTGTTGGTGAATGAGTGGATGTGTATATAGATGGTGGAATTACTGAATTGGTTGTTGTAACTAAGCATGGGTGAATTTTGCGAATCCCGCGTTCGCGAATTTTGCGGATTTGCGAACTCGCAATCCGCAAAATCCGCGAATTCCCGCGAATTTGCGGATTTTTTTTTTTTTATGTTCGCACGGGTTTCTGCAAGTTCGCAAGGGTTTTGTACAATTTTGCAAATTGCGAAATTGTACAAAACGCGTGCGAACTTGCAGAAACCCGTGCGAACACAATATGCCCAGTAGGGTATGTGCCTCGTCTTGTGTGAATAAAAGGTCAGAGAAAGATCAGTTCAGCAGATGAAGAGAAAGAAGCTCCTGGTCACAGGAACAGCACGGGTATTGCGCTCGTGAAAGTCAAGGATGCAAAGCCTATCCAGCATCACAGCTGATTTTCCACGATAGATTTGGGAAGAAGGCACACCTGTCCAGCCTCGACGACGCTCACGATTGTTTTTGGGCTAATGAATGAGCCACTGAATTTGAGCATCAACTAGTTCAAGCGTCCATGTGTGTGTTACTCTGCAATCGTCCCGAAGGGCGCAGGGGTCCCTTGAGTGAGCTGTGAGCTGTAACTATTTTACAATGGCGCCAGCAAGCTGCCAGCGCCGTTGTAAAATAGTTACAAAGTTAGCTTGCACAGGAAGCACTTAGATAAAATAAAGCAGTACCTGCTTCGTTTTATCTAGTGGTTCCTGTGCAAGCTAACTTTGTAACTATTTTACAACGGCGCTGGCAGCTTGCTGACGCCATTGTAAAATAGTTGCATGAGTGGGGGTTAAACTTTTGAACCCATTACGCTCGCGGATTTTTTTTTGCGGATTTCCCAAAAATCCGCAAAATCTGCGAGCGTAACGGATTTTCCGCTCACACTTAGTTGTAACTGGTATGGGTATCTCCATTTTTTAGAAAATTTTTGTTTCTGTTTTTGAATATGTGTTTCAAGGGTTTACACTGAAAGGAGGTCTGTCACAAGGATGGTGTCATCAGTGATGTCATCAGTGATGTCACTGACCATGTCATGAGTGATGTAATATGTGACGTCATCAGCAGTGCATTGCAGGCGCGCAAGTTATACTGAGTCCAACTAACTATAACGTGGGAATTTCAATGATTTTATGTCAGTAAAATTTCCAGCTAACTATAACTGGTGTGCAACCTATGGTTTTTTTTAGTGAATTTAATAAGTTTTTTAAATGCTAATCCCTAACTATAACTGGTGTGAAACCTATGGTTTTTTCAGTGAATTTCATAGGTTTTTTAATAGCAAATTTCTATAGCTATGAAATGTAATATTTTTTAAAATGAATCCTATATTGTATATTTATGTAATACTATTTTTTTATGTATATTGTTCATGGTTTTTTTTTTTTGTTTCCTTGGAGCGCTCCCGGTGCGCGTACCGGTGAGCGCACCCGGTAAGCGCATTCTTTTGGCGCTCCCCGGTGCGCGTACCGGTGAGCGTCCCGTTAGCGCACCCCCAAAAAAATAAAAAATAAATAATGAAGGAGTGAGCATAAGGAAAGGGGACAGAGAGAGTGGTGTTAAGAGAAAGAGAGCTAGAGGGAGGAACACAGAGGGACTGTGTAATAGATAGTAAGACAGAGAAAAGGTGTAAGAGGAAGTAAATGAGAAAAGGAAAATGAATAAGGGAGCAAAAGAAGAGAAGAAAGAGGAAGAAGACTAAAGCAGAGGTTCTGGGAGAATGTGAATGGGTGATGAAAGTAAAAGGAAGGAACGTAAAGGATGGGGAATGACGGGTAGTGACGGAACCAGAGAAAAGGAACAGCGGTGACGGAGGGAAAGAAAAGAGCAGTGAGTGTAAGTAAAGAGGGGTGAAAGAGGGTGGAAAAAAGTGAATAAGGGTAAGACATGGGGAGTGACAGAGAGAAAGAACAGAGAGAATAAAGGAAGGAGTGACAGAAAGGCAGTAAGTGAACCAGAAAAAAAAGGTAAGTGAGGGAGTGTGGGTGAGCAGTGGCACTGAAAGAAGTTGAATGTGGTAGGAAAGTAAGGAAAAGAGTAGTAAACATGGAGGATAAGAATAACTGAGGGAAGCAGTGTAAGGAAACAAGGGTGAGGTAGGGTGAGAGAAAAGTAGTGAGTTTAAAACAAAAGGTGATGACAAACTACATTTTGTAGTCACACTTACCATTTAATTAATGTGAACTTAATTGCATGTTTAAACTACACTTTGTATCTGTGAAAGACAAAAGAAAAAAAGTTAATATTAGTAAAATATATATTTTAAAATAGAAGAAATAGGTCAAGAGGTTAAAAATCTAAAAAAAATGTACTAAGAAATAAACCAAGAGTGAAGGATACAGAAACGAAAATAAAGTAATGTACCAGGACAAAAAAAGGGAAAAAGAAATAGAAGGAGAGCAAATTACTGAAGGTAAGTAAGATACCAAAACGAAATCAGGAAAGAGAAGTAAGTAAAAGGAGAATGAGTGGAAGGGAAAGGAGTCTACATGAGGATCTATTTACAAGAAAGAGGAATGGAAGATGACTGAGAGTGACTGAAGGGAATGAGGTTAATATAGAACGATAGTGGAAAAAAGAGTGAGGAAGTAACTACACAGAAAGACTAAGCGAAGGACTGAGTGAAGTGCAGTACAATGAGTGAAGAAAGGAAAAAGAGTAAAGGAGCAAAACAAGGAAAGAGAGGGGAAGAGAACTAAAGCAGTGGTACTGAGAGAATGTGAGAAAGCTGAAAAGTGTTTCAAGGGAGAGAGGAAATGCAGACAGTTGAAATTGGATTGAGGGGTTGTGAAAGAAGTGGAGTAAAGAAACAGCGATGAAACAAAGTGAAAAAAGGCAGTGTAAGTGAGTAAAGAGAGCTGAAAAAGGGTGGAAAAATGGAAAATGAGTGTGAGACAATGGGAATACAATATAAATTACACAATGCAAACTATAGAATAACTTATAGAACATGTTAGATAGTTTATTTTTGCTGTTCTCAGAATATATTGAATTTCACTAAAAACAGTGAGTTCAAACTCTTCATCATATAACAGCGGGAAAAATCTAAAAGATTGTGTTTTAAAAAACCCATATAAACTTACAAATCATATATGTACACTAATCTTTGATTCACTTACTTTTCCTTGAGGCCAAATAGTAGATAGTGAAGGTCCTTTTCGATGGAAAATACTCTGCTGTTCTCTAAAACTTCCATTTCATCGACTTTCTATAAAAAAAGCTCTAAGAACATCTGAAATAATTCTCAACGTTTTCATTTTCCTCCTTGTGTTAAGTTATAACTTATTGCTCATACCATCAACTTTCCTTACGGCCAAATAGTGTCAGATATATGAGTATATTTTGAAATTTCCCTAATTAAACTCTGAAATTACTGTTTACCCGAAGTTTTCAAAGAAAAGCTCATATAACATTTTTACAATCTTTAAAAATTCATATTCCCTTTTTTGATCACTCATGTTCAACATTTCCTATACTACTGATATCACTTACTATGAGATCCACTTACAGTACCTATTTGAGATAAATAATTTTAAACATTAGACTAACTAAGTAACTAACTTTTATTAACTGCACCCATCTTCATAGGCCAATTACCTTTACTAAAATTTTGGTTTTAAAAACACTAGGTAAGAATTTTTTAAGTCAAAAGGCAAACGTTGTTTATAAGTCAAATGAGAATCATTGCAGTAACTCCAACCTTCTTGACATTTTAAGTAGCATGTATAATGTCCTGATGTTGTTGAAGGACCATCATGATAAATAATAGCTACAGTTGTAAATGTTCTTCCTGCAATTGATAACTGAGAAGCCACACAATTTATGATACAAGTTGACAATTTAGTTCCATCTGGTCTAGATAGTTGGAAAACTAAAATCACATACTGACCATAAGTTTGTATAAATAATGTGGACAGCATTGGCCACTTACATTGGGTACACACCATATTATGATCAGCTGCTTTAACTAGATTATTAAATGGCACTGATTTGCAGTCTGGTAAAGTCAAATATATAAATCTTTCAGTGTCTATTCTAGTAGTACTTGATAAACTACAGTTCTCGCAGTCATGCTGCCATTGATAAGAAAGGCTAAAAAGATTTTCTACATCTACACCTTCATCTTCCAAAACACCAAACATATACATTAAAAATTCCTGACAATCCTGCTGAATGTTCTGTGAAAATTTTTCTTGACCAGAACACGTCTAAAATATTTCGAATTTCTGTTACACTTTCTATTTTTGCTCTATCACTGCTACATTTCTCAAACACAGAATTCAATAAACCGCACAATCTTTGATCCCGATTTTCAACAATCTGTTCTTGTAAAGTTTTAAGAAAAAAAACAACATTAACCACTACATTAGCATAGCAGTTGACACCAGAACTGTTTTCAAACTGAAATCCAACAACATTTTCATCAGAATCCTTTTTCTTTCTGTTTTCAATTACATTTTCATCTACTTTTTGTCTTTTTGCTACTACCTCACTACAATTACTCTCATTTCTTCTTTTTCGGCCTACCACACGTTTTTCAAACAGAGGATATTGTGGCAAATGTGGAGCATACTCTCTTCTTCATCTATTGTATTCTTAAACACAATCCAGATCTGCACAAATCTTTGTGTCATCACACTTAATCAAATACAATCCAGATAAAGTTCTGACTCGTGATAATGCCACATATGCCATACCCTCTTTAAACACAGAACTTCCAATGTTCACCAAAGCACTATCTATACCTAAACCTTGAGATTTATGCATTGTCACCGCATATGCCAAACAAACAGGAAACTGTTTTCTGTGAACATATAAGTCTTTTACAAGCAAAAATCTAGCAGAACAACGACTGATTTGTTGTACTTGCTCAATGCCATCAAATTTAATTTTTAAAAATTCAATTCCATCTCTATTTCTATAATTCATAAAATCAACAACATGACCCTTTGCTCCATTTACCAGACCTCTTTCAACATATACATTCCTTCTCAAAATGATACGACAATTAAAACACACATTCAGAGTCTTTTCAAAACCAGCTGTTTTAGATATACTCTTCTCTAATGAATCCAATTTTGATTTCAAATTTTCTGACAAAATAATTGTTGCTCCCATATGCTCAATTTTATCTATTGCTTCTAGTTTCACAATCTCTTCATTTTCTAACTTTACCATTTTGTTGTTGAAGATGGAACATTCTTGCAGAGTTGGCATCAAACATATTCCAGATTTGTTCTCAGTAATTTTCTTAAAAATATTCTCTGGAAGAATGTTTTCATTTGGATACAAATTTGAAATTAATCGTGCATGTAAAGCTTCTTTCGCATGCTCGCTTACTTTTCCGATTCTTATATCTTGTAGAATATTTTTATAATCTTCATCCTTTGCCTGTCGCATATTTTGAAGCAGTTCTGCATATTTGAAATTTAACGATATATTAACGTTTCCAATGCTTCCAAGGGATTTCCTGGTATCTTCATGCGTGAGCATTTTAAACACTGGTTGTCCTTTTACTGGAGTCAACTGCAGTAGATCTCCAAAAACAATAATGTGTTTTCCTCCAAATAACACATCATACTCTGTTCTAAGAATTTCTTGCATTCTCAAATGCACAAAAGCAAGCATTAGATTTGGGACCATGCTTACTTCATCAATGATAAGAAGTGTCATTTTCTTCATTACTCTGGAAACTTCAGAACACGCATCTCCAGATAACGTATTGTAATGCAATTTATTATCATGCTCAACTGGCAGCATCAGTAAAGAGTAATCCCTTTAATGTTATGTGCTGCCAGTCCAGTTGGAGCGGTTACAACACAAGACAGCGGTGATTCAGTCCTTTTCTGCAGATAAGTTGCAATTGCTTTAATCAGGAAACTTTTTCCTGTCCCCGCTTCTCCACTTACGTAGAGTCGGACAGGCTTAAATGATGTACATGAGCACTCTTTTTTCTCATGTCTGAATCCATGTTCAATCTCTTTTTCTGATCAACGTTTAGTTACTTTACCAAATATTCTAAGTTAACTACATCCTCTTGAGCTTGTTCCATAGCTCTTTCCACCTCATCCATGGCAGCGGCAGCTTCATTTTGGATAATTGGTCCTCCTAGTGGATCCTGACTCAATGAAGTAGAACTCTGACTATCTTGAGAACTGTTTCCGGCAATCTCTTCAGCAATTGTGGCTTCTTGCTCTATTTCTTTGTTCAACATTTGCAGATAATTTGGGAAAACAGGACATTACATGGTATCCTTGGTTGCATTAAAAGAATCTTCGTAACAGAGAAAATCTCCAAGTAGTTCCTCTTCTGTACGCCATGGCTTAAAGAGTTGCAAAAGAGCTAAATAGTAAAATTCTCTTTTGTCCGGAGATTCACAACTCAATTTTCGATGATTAATCAAATGGCCTTTTTTCTGCTTCACTAGACATCCTTAATTTCCAAATGACAGCATATTTTCCATTATTGATATCTTCTGTGATGTTCCTTTTATAACTATAGTTTTGCAGAACTTCATACAAACAAGTGTTCTCAAGGTGACTACTTCCATTTGGATAGTATGTATCCAACATGTTTGTCTACAAAATATCTGCACTATTTGGTTCTTTCTCCGCCAAATACTCAATTTCTAGTACAGATTTCAAAACTCGGTTTTGTGTTGCAGCAAGACCTAGACTCACCCAAATGATTGTTCTAGATTTGGCATAGAGACTTGCTGATGATAACCGATCAGAACATTCATATGCTCCAATTTCTCGATGTGACAACATCTTCAGACTTTAACTGTATAATTTCTTGCTTAGACTCTTTTCATGTGAAATGTCCCCCACATTTCCTTTAGTTCTGTCTTTTCTTTTTTTGTGATGTAAGATGTCACATATCGAGCCACAGCAATAAAGTTGTCAGCAACGAACTGAATATCCATGTTAGCATTCCACATGGACAAAATCACTGGGTTGTAGTCGTTGATGTACTTGGACTCTTCGTTTCTTTTTAAATTGTATGTATTTTTGGGTGCTTTCCTCGTCACAGTATGTCGTAGGGATGACCTCAAATTATTTACTCTTCCCTTAGAAATCACTGGTCGTGGAAACGCAAAACGACATTTTGTGTAGAACTTTTCCTTGTTTTTGAATTTTCAACGACAGTACTTCCCACAACGATGGGATTGGAAGCGTAAAACTTGTTGCCTTAAATTGTTTTTTTCAGTACTTTTCGGAACAGCACATGTTGAATACTCCAATGAAACTCATCACTGTTTCATCCGAATCTGATCCTAATTTGGGTGCATCTTTAATCCACCACAACATATGTATATGAGGAGCACCTCTCGCTTGTTACTCCTTTCTCCAAAAGAAATCCAAAACCTCTCCAATAGGATGATTTTTTTTATTGGTAATAACAGACATATTAGCTTAAAATCTATGATTGAAATATCTGCTTACATTCACTGGATCTAAAGAACACAGTTCTCCTGGTGTTTTTAATTCTATATTTTGTATATTAGCATTTGCCTCGAGTAGAAATTCAAGTAAGTCGTCCCATGCATACTCAGCACAGCTAAGAGTGAGAAACCATGTTGGAGTTCCTAAGTTTCTTAGCATACATTTCAATTCCCCATGACGACGGTACGAATACTCGTTTGTACCACGCTGACATGCCATGAGATTGATTAGATGAGATTCCAAAATATTATCTTGCAGATTGACTTTCTCCATAAAGTCCCTTGCCGAAACATTTTGCAGATGTGCTCCACTTTTCAGTATATGATTTACTGCATATGAAAGTCCAGACAAGTCACTTTCATACAGTAGATGAAACAATACGGAATGCATTGACGAAACCTTGAATCTTCAGCATATAATCTTAAAGTCCGGTATTCAGAAGCAGGAATTTTTAACTGGTCGATCGTCATATCGTCCACCTCTATCTGTTGGAAATAGCTGTGGAAAACAACGAGCTTCCAAACTTTCTTCCCATACACTAATGGGACTTCCTTTTGCTGATTTCATTTGAAACAATTCAATTGCATTCCCCATTACTTCTTTGGAATGCAAAGGATGAACAGTATAATGTTTATATATTTCTTCACCTCTAGACACATCAACTTTTTCAATTTGGCCGACTGAACAATCACTGTCTTCTTCTGCAACTATTTCCTCTGCTTCAACACATACATGTTTGTAGTACTCATTGTTTTTGACCAAATACAACGTTGCCTTTTTGACTTTCCTAACATCCACTAAATCTTGCCAGATTTTCTTACTCTTTGTCGGAACCCCATTAACTAGAATAACTAAAGGTTCCTCTTCTACTTTTTCTACACCAATTATACCAATATTTTTCTTGAAATCTAGAGGCAAATAAACAACTATTCCCTTTAATCCTCTCTGTAAATCTGAAGGAGGCAATTTCCCTGTCTTAGGCTCCATGCGAACAATTGCCTGAAAAGGATGGACACATTGAATCAAAATAGATTCATATGTATTTAAATCCATCAATTCAGAAGGAAGGTCTACCAAATCCAGATTATTATAAACAGCTCTAGCAGGCATTCTGTTTTCATTTAATTTATTATAGCAATATTTACAAATATGCTGATCAAAACTCAAATCAAAAGCATTCTCCACCAACAAATAAGTAGCAAAATTCCTCCATTCACTATTATTTTCCATTTCACTTTTTGCATATAAATCAACTAACCTAGTCTGAATCTTATAATGAGTCCGTCGACAACACACACAAGTAAAATTAGGCCTTTCACTTGATTTCAACTGACACTTGCTAATTTCCTGGTCAAACTTTTCTGTACTTGAAATCTGTACATTGTCTCCCACATTACCTTGTATTACTGTGTCAATTTCTACACTGTCCTCTTTTTCACAAAAATAACAAATCTCAATTTCTTCACAAATCTTCTTCATATCTAATTCAGTTCCATGCAAAAGAGCACTGTTTAACTGTTTAAGCTTAAGTGCTGGACTTTTTGCAAAATACAACCTTCTCACTAATTTCCTCATTTTGGCCTTGCGCCACCGGTGCGTCACTTTTTTCCCATGTTAAAAGTGACGCACCGGCGGCACAAGGTAATCATAAATAAGGCACAAATGTAAATACCATTGATTTGCCCCAAAAATCGTTTTTTGAATAACATTTTACAAACACAGTGCAGGTCCTATGTACAAGCATTCAATTTCACTACTGAAACCTCACTATTTCACAAAATACAAATCCTCTATCTTGCAAATGTTGATAACAAGCATTATCAAAAAGCAAGACAAAAACCAACAGCAAAGAAACTCAGGGCCTTATTTATGAAGGCCTTGCGCCACCGGTGCGTCACTTTTTTCCCATGTTAAAAGTGACGCACCGCGGCACAAGGCAATCATAAATAAGGCCCAAATGTAAATACTATTGGTTTGCCCCTAAAATCGTTTTTTGAATAACATTTTAGAAACACAGCGCAGGTCCTATGTACAAGCATTCAATTTCACTACTGAAACTTCACTATTTCACAAAAACAATTCCTCTATCTTGCATATGTTAATATCAAGCATTTCCAAAAAACATGCCACAAACCAACAAGAAAGAATTCCAATCTGCTTCCAAAACTGAGGTATTGCAAGTGACATCATTGTTAAAGGTTCAAATATATTTATTTAATGAGGCAAACACTATTAATTTCTTCTAAAAAATATAAAAGCCATCCATTTACCCCAAAATCATTTTTAAATAACATTTTAAAAACACAGCACAGGTCCTATATACAAGCATACAATTTCACTACTGAAACTTCACTATTTCACAAAAGACAATAATTCCTCTATCTTGCATATTTTAATATCAAGCATTTCCAAAAAACATGCCACAAACCAACAAGAAAGAATCTCAATCTGCTTCTTAATTTGAGGTAACGCAGGTGACATAATTCTAAAAGGTTTAAATATATTTCTTTACAGAGGCAGACACTATTAATTGCTTCTCAAATATTTAAAAGCCATTATTTTACCCCAAAATCGTTTTTTAAATAACTTTTTACGAACACAGCACACGTCCTATGTACAAACATTCAATTTCACTACTGAAACTTCACTATCTGCTTCCAAATCTTCTCCATAGAGCAAACAAGTCTCTATCTAAATTAAATGAATCATTACTTACCTTTACAAATGCTTTGGGAGATTGAGAACAGTGTCAGACACACACACCAATTTTTCTTTAGCAGAGCAAAAGGTATGCACTCAATACACTGAAACCAAGACTGGCACAGAAAACCTCTAATTCAACACACATATGCCTCATTTCAACCAATCAAAGCTCTTCCCTCACTATTTTCAAACCATCACCCTTCCCCCTCTCAGACCTTTCAACCTGTTACCATAGCAACTCCCTCCTAACTGAACTCTCAGGTTAAAATGTTTATTCTACAATGTTGCAAATTAAGTCAGCAAGGATGTTTGAGCTCTCAAAACACCAGCTTATCCAGGGCAACTATCTGAATCCACCAATCATTGCTTGTGATTCAAGAGCAGGGAAACTCCACAATTTTTTTTCTGTAAACTCCTACTGTTCCAACTGCCATTTCATTTCCACACTTCATCTGACTGCACCAGAACCTTCTCTCATCATGTATTCTGTGTGGACTATTGGACATAGCTACATCCACTGGGCTCAAAGGTATCCAGCTAGCAGAAATTTTTACAACCTTGATTTATCAAATGTGAAAATAAAGTGGATTGGCCAGAGAGGATTGAGATATCACCAATTGATACCATTGGTGAAAAACTTTTTGCATCTGCCAAACCCTGACCTCTTAATAGTGCACTGTGGTGGAAATTACTTGGGCACTTTGACTGGGGTTGGTCTGGAAATGCTTTTAAAGGACACTTTGATCAATTGATGACACTTTTTCCACAAACTGCCTTGGTATATTCCAATATATGCCAAAGACAGAAATGGAACTGGTCCAACCAATTTTGTCCACAATTTGAGAAAGCACGGAAACATGTGAATAAATCTATTTCTATATACAGAGAGACTATGGAATGGGTTCAATATACAACAATAACTTGCGTTACAACATGCAAGACATCTACAGAGTTGATGGTGTGCACTTCTCAGGTGAGGGGAATAGAATATTCCTCCTGAATTTAAGACTGTGCATTTGAACCTACTTGTAGGTACCTAAATCAGCCACAGAACCCAAAAGCTATTTTCAGAGCTACCCTACCTCTGATCACTCAAAATGATTATATTTCCCTAACTTTTTTCACTATTTTTCACCAGAGTACGCTCCCCGGTACGCTCCCCGGTGCGCGTACCGGGCGCTCCCCCCGCGAAATTAATTTTTTTACATTTTATTTTGGCATACATGCCCCTCTTAAACTCCCCTCAGAAAACCTAGAGGGTCAGGGGGTGTCAACTGTGCCCCTTTTTTCCCACTCCCAATGTTGTTTGTCCTCCATATTGTGTCTCAATTCGACCGCAACACAAAATGGTGGACTCCCGTTGCGCTGCCGGTACGCATACCGGGGCGCGCACCGGTAAGCGCTCCCCAAAAAAATGTGGGAAATAAAATTACATAAAAACCACTGGACAGACTTTCACCAAATATAGAATAGACCCTACTACATACCAGTCCCTATCATTATCCCACATTTGATGGTATTCAATTGAGCCATTTGGGCTGTAGCCCTGTCTAAATATCCTGAGGTAAATTACATGACAAAAACACATATGAAAGTGTTAGAATTTTCAACCAATTAAAATGTTACTTTCATATCCTACTTTTTTTTCGTGACATTTGATTGGTTATGCACATGAATATAAATGAAAAATGAGAGGGAAACACGGCCATTTTGACTACAACTACCTGAGATACATCTTTAAAAGATTTCCTCATTTATCTTCATCACCTTTCTATAAGGTAAGTTATAAATTTGTGAAGGGGCACTTTTAGTTCATTTGTAAAAACGTTTTCTGACAGTTATTTACTGTCCCTCTGTTAAAATTACAGATTCAGATAGGCTTCTCTGTTATAGTTATAGATTGAATTAGGCTTCTCTGGTATAATTATGAATTATATTAGGCTTCTTCACATACACTTTTTTATATTTCTACTTCCTACCTCATACCATACGCTACCCAAAGATAACTTCACTGTTTATAACTCACAAGTAGCTGTCTGAACTTAAACCCAACAGTGCCTTATCTCTACTGATATATTTATTTTTTATGCAATTTACAGCAAGAAAATGGAAGGAGAACAAAATAAAATTAATATTTCAATTGAAATTGATATGGAGAACAATACTAAGGAAGAGATTGATGAATTAGACTTTTTGGATCAGTCTCTGGACCAAGGCTTACTTAATTGTGTGGAAGAAATTGAATCATGGAATCCAAATGAGGACATACCTGATGAAATAATGTTGCAAATTCTTTTAGATTTTGAAAAATCACAGCAATAAATTTTTATTTAAAAATTAAAAATTGTTCGAGACATTATAAGTAAGTAAGTAAGTAAGTAATCTTTATTTAGCATAGTTACTTAAAACCATTGCAGTGTAAATAATGATTTAAGAACAGAAAGGATAAAACTACAGTTTTAAAGGACTCTAAAATTTAAAATTTAAAATGTTCACATTTCCTTATGACCGATATGCTTGTAATTGAACTTAATATTTGTAGGTTATTGCTCAGTGTCCTCATGAGCTCTTAAGGTCAGTGAAACGGTCAGCGAAGTGATATCAAGTCGTTTGGATTGGGGCAGTTATGGGTTGGGTTTTTGGCATCTTTTTCTCAACTGCCTTCAGGAATTTTACAAAGCTGCAGTCCAAGCCAGGGTCATTAGGATGAAAACATGTAAGAACCGCCGCCCTTCTGGTGCGGATCCCTTGCAGATTGAAGTGATGTTTTAGCCAGCGTTTCCGTTCATCTCGTAGTTTTTCGCAAGAGCATATCAAATGCAGCATGTCTTCCTGTGCCAAACCGCATAGCCGACAAAGGGGGTCAGCTTTGATTTTGAGCCAGCGTGGGAGGTTTTGAATACAAGGTAGCAGGCCCAACCTGTGCCTTAGAAAGCACATCTTGACACTTTTGGAGTATCCCACGGCCAGATAGCGCTGTTGTGCTTTAGTTGTGTACGAATTCAGAGTCAACCAGCCGTGTGTTCTCTTCGAGAGAGTTTCCTTGTCTTGCAACCATGATTGTAATTTGATTGATTTTTTTACCAGTTTTTTCAAATTTGTATGACTTGTTGGAGTGTTCCAGAGCTGTTCTAGACCTGTGTTCGTCAGGCTACCCGTGAGGTACTTAGCTGCTGCTGAGGAAGGATGCTGTTCTAACTCCTTCCACAGGTGTTCATTCAGGGTTCCTTGTTTTGATTTCCTCACTTTGTCCCAGGCTATCACGTAGGCTCCCTGCCTTGCCAGGAGTTGTTGGTCGATGCCAAATTCGAGCCTGATTTGAGCGGGTGAGGTTTGCTTGGGTAGACTGAAAATAGTTCTGTAAGCTGCTGTTATAGTGTTATCAAGGATCTTGGCATCCCTTCCTCTGAGTGCCTCGCTCCCGTAAGTGATTGTTGGAAGAAGTTTAGCACGAATTACTTGCGTCAGGGGTAACAGGGATGGGCCGGAGAGTTTGTGATTTAGCGCCTTCAACGAAATCGCTAACGAAAGACCTTTCCCTCGTATGCTTGATCTCTGAACCGAGAACTGCCCACCGTTATCGATCTTCACTCCTAGGTATTTGTATGTCGGAGTTTCTTCGATTCTTGTCGTGTTCCAATGCCATGATGTTGGTTTCCTGCTAATGGTCATTGTTTGGGTTTTCCCCAGATTTATTGTAAGATCGTTCTTACTTGAGTACCTTTGTGTTGCGTCTAAAAGATGTTGAAGTCCTACCTTAGTGTGGCTTATTAAGATGATATCGTCTGCGTATAGTAGACAAGGTAGCTGGAGCCCTCCTAGTTTAGGGGCGTGGGAATTGCTGCCATTTAGTATTGGGACAAGGTCACCTAGGAATAGATTGAAAAGCATGGGGGCCAGGACGCAGCCTTGCTTTAGGCCCTTATTGGTCTGTATGGGCCTTGACAAGGCGGATCCATCCCCTATTTTTATCTGTACCCAGGTCTCTGTGTGCAGGTTGATGAGCAGATCCAGCAGGGGTCTCGAGATCCCCAGTCGTTCAATTTAGACCACAAAAGCTTCCAATTTACATTATCGAAAGCGGCCTTGTAATCGATGAAGCAGAAATGGATGGGCATTTTGTTAGATTCTGCTTTGTCTATGAGCATACCCATGCTCAGGATGTTCGTCAGCGTGCCTACAGACTTAGCGAAGCCTGTCTCGGGTTGGCAGGGATTAAGGATCTCTCTATAGCCCAGGCTGTCAGCTCTTCAAGAAGGGTACCTGCAAAGTATTTTGCCTCATTGTCAATTAAAGCCACCAGTCGGTAGTTGTTTGGGGCAGCCTTGTCTCCTGCCTTGTAGATTGGGGAGATGATAGAGCCCCTCCAGGACCTTGGAATGATGTTGAATTGTCGTATTTCCAGAAAGAGGGGTTCCAGGGCTTCTGCCCAGCCTGGCACATCTTGTTTGTAGAGAATGGGAGGTATGCCATTTGGCCCTGGCGCTCCCTCCTTTCTTCCTTTTTTGATTTGGCGCTGGATGGTGCTTTGTAAGTTTGACAAGTTCACAATATCATTTGGAGTAGAGAATTCTGTGGGCCTTGTGTCAGTAATTGATGTATTATTTTTATAGATGTCAGGCTCGTAATGTTGGTTGTTCCCTTCAGTCTGACTAAAATGGGTGCCAAGAAAGCTAACCCAGATTTCCTCCGAGATGTTTGAGGAAACCCCGTGATATGCAGGTCTTATGAATGCATTTATTGATTTCCAGAATTTTGCTCCATCATTCCGTTTAATATCGGAATGAAGTCTCTCCCATAAGTTATCCTCAGCTGATTTGTTTGCTTCCCATTTTAGTTTTTTTAGTGTTGATTTTAGTTCTCGTAGATGATTTTGCTTTACGTTATCCATGGGTTTCCGTTGGAGTTCTCTCATTGTGCGGTAAATTAGAGTCTTTATGTCTTTGATTTTCCCTTGGTCTTCTCTAGAGAATTTGCAGGAACTTGCGTCCTCCAGTTGTGACTGAAGTTTGGGTCTTGTAGCGTACATAGACATAGTACTTGTAAAATGTTCCCAATTTGTTATTTCACTATCCCCAGAACGACTCTCGAAATGCTGTTTTGCCCTTTCCACTAGCGTTCCGTCCATTGCTGATGAGTATTTGATTTTTTTGAAGTTGATGGTTTGAATTGACTCTTTTGGCGCTTTTGATCGCTCAAAGTTCGGCTTTGTGACCTTGATGATAATTTCTTGGGGACAGTGATCACTTTCCCCGCTACAGCCAATTTGGTATGATGTTAAAAGCTGGAATAAGGGTAATGATATAAAAGTATAGTCTAGAATACTGCTTGTTTTTGTTGAGTGAAAGGTTGCAAATGGGGGATGGTCTCCAGAGGTCCTACCATTGAGGGCCCTAATGTTGAAGTTTTCTAGATCTTCTAGTGTCCTGTTACCTAGCTAGTTTTTTTTAGTTAACTGAGAGGTTGCTTGTGTTGGGATGTCCCAAGTTGCGTTTTGTATTAGTTGTTCATCATCTTCCTGCGCCTCGCCCATGAGGTTAAGGTTAAAGTCCCTGGTAAGAACAACATTTGGTATGGATCTTTCCCTTATATGTGTCTCCATGAGGCTGCAGAGGTCTTTAATTGCTTTCCCTTTCCTTCTTGGGTTGATGTAGGCATTTATTAGAAGGAAATCGGTTTCGGTATTGCCTTGTTTGGGTGGCAAGCGGATTTTTACAGCCAGTGCGGCTGTAGAGGATGGTCCGTCTTCTGTTGCTGTCAGTACACTTGTGACCAGTATGTAGGTTACTAGGCCGCCTTTGGAATGCCCGTATTTAGCCGTCCTACTTGCAGCTGCAAAAAAAACTTAAATAGCCATGGAGGTTAGGGGGGTCTGCGAGCCATGTCTCTTGGAGTGCCACTATGTCAAATTTCCTGATGTAATTCATAAAATCTGAGTCAGTTGTTTTGGAAGCTAGGCCATTGATGTTCCATGAGCATATTTTTAATGAGCCGTATGCGTCTTCCTTTGGCTTGTGGCCAATTTGTCATTTGTTGTTGTTTAGTGTTCTGGCAATCCATCCTGAGTCGAACATTTGTGTGTGTTCGTCTTCAGTGGCTCTAGTGCTATTAATGTGTAGATCGATTTTGTTGCTCCCTGGTCCTGCCGCTCCTCTGAGGACCGAGTTTTTTAGAGTGTTCATGATAGCTGGAGCTGCCGCTTTTTCCACCGGGACAAGTATGTCAGGGTACCTTGGTTTGACATAAGGCTCTATTGTGATCCCCCAGCTTCCAAAGATATCAGCCTCGGCTATTATTTTTTGTGTAATTGCCAGGGTTCTCCATGTTGCTTTTGTTTTTCTTTGCCTGTAGCCTCATCGATTACAAATTCAATGGATTCCAGGTCAGAGCTTTTTAATTCTGTCAGGGATGGAATGTGCGATAGCAGCCTTAAGATGTTGCCTCTGTTGAGAGTGTCGTGTCTTCCTTGCGATGTGTAATCCGGGTTGAACCAGACAGTGCCAGTTGAGTTTTTTCGTTCTCCCGCTGTTTCACTCTTTGTTGTTGGTTGGCTTGGTCCCATAAATTCTACTCAACGTGTTGAAGTTGTTTCCAGTTGGCTGGCGGTGGGTGCAGTGACTCTTAACTGTCGGCCGAGTAGAAGTTCATTTGGTATGAACGGTTCAACATATGATCGTTCGTCTGACCGTCCCTTAACCTCTACTAGTCGTGCTGCAGTGGCTTTGACGTCATTTGAGTTACTTGTAGTTATTCTTAGTTCTTGGGCAGAGATGTGATCGTTCCTTCTTACTGACCCGTCTAGATGGGGAATTTCACAAGGTCTAGAGATATTGCACGTAGGGCCCGATGTCCCCATAATAGCTGAGTCTGCTTCTCTTCTTGTAGTCAGTACACCTTCCATAGTCATAGCTGGAAAGCATTCTAGCAGCTGATTGCCTGTCTCAACAATAGCCGGTCCTCGATTGGTCCCAATCTGTGTTCCCTTAGTGTGTCCATAATTTTTTGTTTGCTGGTCTGCCGAACTAGGCTGCATGCTACTTGTTTGTACGTGTATCGCACAGGAGGCAGGGGTTCTGTTACTAGTATCTTTGAATTGAAGACATGAATTTTGTGTTCCACTTCCGGGTTCTTTTTGAATGCAGATGGTAAGTAGTTCTGGATTTGTTTTTGTTTTGCTGTTATCCCCTAGCCCTTTGGAGGTTGTTGCCTTGATCGGGGGCTCAGGTGTGCCGATGACTTCGTCAGATTCCTGTGGGTGCGTGGCACCCTTCGGGTGTGCTGCGCTTTGTTCCCTGTTCGGTATGTTCCCAAAAAGTTGTTGGAATCCGTTGCGTTGCAAATCTATTTTATGTTTCCTGCCTTTGCGTTTTTTTGCTCGTCTTTGTTTGGCGTTCATTTTTAAATTTGTTGTTTCTTCTTCCGTGTTATCGGGAAATTGAGGTTCTGAGTTTCCTGTATCGCTGGCCGCTGGACTTGGTGGTTTTGTGGGTGTGGGGGCCCTTGGAATGGGGTTGCTTTGTCCCTTGCTCCCCAGCGCTTCTTCAGTCATTGGATGGGTTATCACCGCCACGGCAGGGCTGGTACAGGGGTTACTTTGCCTGCACTTGGGTGTTCTTCTAAGTTCTGTACACAAATCGCTCATTATTGTTGGTAGGCTCGACAGCTTGTCGATTATTGGGCTGCATCTGCATCCTTCGTTATAAGACCCAGATGCCTGGTCCGACAATGGCGGTTTATTCTGAAGAAGCATGTTAAGCGTGCCCAGCTTCCCGTCAATGGCCACCACAAATACAGCCAATGTATCAAGTAGCGATAGTTGGATGTCCATTTTGTCAGATTGGTAGTTGAGGGCATCTACCAGGAGTTGTGTTGTTTTTAGCAGGCTATACCACGCATCTCCCTGATTTGTTTGATTTGAGGTATTGTCCTCAGACGAGGGGCTTTTTTGGGCCAGCTCTGGAGCCTCCATGTCCATTACCGGGTGATCCAATGAGGCATCATTTATGGTGATCGGTAAAGACATATTCGTGCTTGTTTCACTGCTGCTTTTGTCTTGAGTGTATGCTGCTACGAGGTCTTCCCACTCTTCCTTACCCAGGTATGAGGATATTTCTATCACATCTAGGGGCGAGGTTGGTGAGCTGTGTGTGTCTGCTGCATCCTTTCCTGGCCCCATCGTGCTGTTACGGTCAGTTGTATATTCGGTATGTGTTAAGGTTGGATTCCCAAGGGTTAAGACATTCTCTTCCCAACACTCCTTTGTGTCTTTTCCACTTTCCCCAATGTGGTATGTAGGGTCTTTGTGTGGTGCTTGGATTTTTGGCGTACAGTTCATAGTGCGATGGGGAGGTTTGTCGCCTTCGCTACCCTTGCCAGATGCCATCCTCTCGCATAGTTTATTGCTAGCAGTTTTACCGGGGTCTGTAAGGCATTTGGGTGACATATGTGCAGGCCGGCTTGTATTATTGTCGATTGCTCTGTGCACTTGAATAAGGTTTGGTTCTAAAATGATTTTTGGACCGGATATTGGCCCTTTAATTGTAGCAGCCGTTGTAAAATTATCTTTCTCTCACTGAGGGGTTGATGTCACTTGTAGTGATTCTCTGACTGTGGAGATAGGGCTTCTCTGACTTTTGTCGTTGGTTGCTGAACCTGTATTGTGCACCGACTCTAACTGACAAGTCTGGGAAGGTTCAATAGGTTCATGAGGGCCTGAAGATTCATTGGTGTTGGAGGATGATGTGTCCCCCGTGTTTTTTAGGAAATGAAATTTTGTGAAGATTTTTGGTTGAAGCATTGCAAGGTTGGATTTTGTTGTTTTACTGCTCTTCTCTCTATTTGCCGGTTGTTCACTGCTTGCACAGATAAGATCAAGTTTGTCGGTTGCTATGTCAATTAGTGAGCCTTCACTCCGAGTTAGTTGCCTGGATTTTCTTGTTTGGTCTTCCCTTGCCCCCTCGCCTGCCTTCGGAGATCTCTTCCATTTGTTTGACCGATTGTTTGTCCCTCCTTTACTAGTGGAGCATCCACGTACTCGCCCTGATCTCATGTCGCCTTGCCTTGCCTTGCCTTGCCTTACCCTGCGACCTGCGCTCACCCCACGCTAGCTCCTCAGCGTGCTCCCAAGCCCGTCTACCCCTCACAGGAAGGGCGGCTGCCGTCAGGGAGGGTGCGGAGCGGTAGCGAGGAGTAAGATGTTATCCAAAACTTCGGTGGGTACAGGTAGGCACAGGTAGGTACAGGTTCTGGCTAGGGCAGGGTCCGGGCCCGCGCAGACTCTGCGCCGCAACCTCCACTTTAGGTAAATTTTTTAGTTCTAGGCCGGCCTCTATACTCCAGTGCTCTAACCCTGGTCAGAGCTGGATCAGCCCCTTTCCTGCTGAAGGCTCAGCCCCTTATCTTGCTGAAGTATCAGGCCCCTGTGAGAGGGTGGGGTGTCTTGCCTCCCCAATGCACGGTGTTTGACCGTGGGATGAGCCGCTGGCTGTGGGGCGGGCGGGGCGGGCGGGGGACGACTGGGACGGCTGTAACGATGACTTGACCACCCCCTAGGCACCCTTGCTGGTTTCACTCACCATTGTGATGCTTGCTTTGCCGCTTACTGCCGCTTACTGCTTCACAGCTCACGTCTCCTTGTGAGCCCTAGCTGCTCGTCCCAAGTGCGGCCCCCGCTTTTGTCTTCCCTTCGCCTTTGCAGCTTTTTATGGCTTTTGGCTTTTGAGCGTGCTGGTGTAGCTGCGGATTGATGGGGGGTTGGTGATAAAATGACAAAGCTGTTCGTCCCGAGATGCTACTACTGCCTGATCAGATTCTGACTCTCCAATAGTTGCTCCAATATTTGCTCCACCCCTTGCAGGCAAGCAGGCAAGCCACTCGAGTGTCTCTGTTGGGGTTGCAAAGTGTCTTTGTCTTGACTGTTTTTTTTGTGTGTGTTTCTTTTATTTTTTTTTGGACCCCGCAACCTGAAATGAGCCTGGAATGGGCCTGAAGTGAGCCTTTGCGGTGGTTCCCGCCGCCACCGGGTGTCTCCCGCTTGTCTCCCGGTGCAGCTGAGCCTTTGCGGGATAGAAGCTCCGCAGTGGTTCCCGCAGTGGTTCCCGCCGCCACCGGGCGTCTCCCGCTTGTCTCCCGGTGCAGCTGCGAGCACCGGGCTCTGATTGCTGGCGGCCTCCGCGGCCTCCCGCGCCCGTGCTCCCCCCGCGTTTCAACACCTCGCTGCGCGGGGGGGGCAGGTGTAGAACAGCTGGTGTAGCCGGTAGCCGGTGGAGCCTGGTGTAGCCGGTGGAGTCTGGTGTAGCCGGCGGAGACGGAGCGCTTTCCTCTCGCTTCCCTCTCGCACTCTCGCTCCTTCGATGCGCCGTGCACAGCTCCGCACTCTACCACTCTGTTCGAGACATTATTCTTTTTTATATGTAAATTATGAAATAGTACCAAAATAGATATAATATAAAGTGAGACTTATAGTATACTGTACAACTTTTTTATGTTACATAGTAATTTTGCTCATAGCTACTTCCTTTCTCCCACTAAATTATCTCCAATGTGTATTTAACATCTCTTTATCATCTCCTGCCTCCATGTTGTTTCTGCTTTCCTGACAAACTATGGTATGAATTATATATACCACAATAACTTCTGTAACAACATGCAAGATATCTACAGAGGAGACGGTGTACATTAAATTTTAGACTCTGCATTGGTACCTACATGTTGGTACTTAAATAAATAAAAAAAATTAGAAAAAATAAATAAAGAACAATTTTATTAATAAACCTCCATTTTTTGAAAAGTCTGTCATTCTTTTTTCCTCATGGTACGCTCCCCGGTGCGCGTAGCGGGCGCTCCCCCGCGCAAATCAAGAAAAAATCTTTTTTTTGCCCCGCGGGGCCCTTTTATAGCCCCCACATCAATCCTAGGGGGTCAGGAAGGGTCTACCCTGCCCCCTTATGGTCATTTCCCCCTTTGTTTTTGCCACCTCTTGTGTCTCGATCCTACCGAGACACAAAATGGCGGCCGCTCCGGACTGTTTAGAATGTTTACAGACACCCAAGAGCCAATCAGCTTTTCGTGCGTAAGTCGCGTGGCGCGCCCGGTGCGCTCCCCGGTGCGCGCACCGGGCCGCCGCCATAGATATATATATTTTTTTGGAACCTAAACTACTCAAAAATCACTGGAGCACATATCTTGAGACATAGCAAAGGCACATCGGGCTACCAGTCCCTACAATTTTGCCAGGTTTGGTGGAAATCCATTCAGCCGTTCGGGATAAAAGTGAGTTTGACCGCCCTAGGGAAATTAACATGGGGAAAACACGTTTTGGGACCCCCCTTTTATCTCGGCCCCCGCTTGACGAATCCCCCCCACATTTTCAGGGAAGGAGCGGAGCGGGCCACGAACTTTGAGAAATTCGCAAAGATTCGTCCACCGGCGCCAAAGTTATTCCCAATAGAATGTTGCGGATTTCCTATGGAAAGTAGATCATAACTATAACTACCTACTGGCGACCGCCAGTAGGTAATATATATGTATATATTGAATCTCCTCTCACTCTTACAAGGAAGGAATCAGCACTCAGGTTGTAATTTATAAGTATTTGATCTGCAAAGGACACAATACACGTGTTTGGGGTTGTCCGCACCTTGATTACAATACAAGATGTCACTGTATCTTCCTTATTTAAATGTAAAAATGCCTCCAGTTGCCAACATTAACAAAGGACCACATATTACATTAAACCAAAAAGCTGTCAGCCATATTGGCTTGGTCATGATGCAAAAATTCAGGAAGTCATACAATTAAGAAAAGAAAACAAGTGTTAATATGCACAGAATGTCATTTCAGCATATCTTGCCCGTGACCGTCATATCTGTATGTTCGTCAACATGACTTGTTCATAATAAACATACTTACGGTTGCAAACATCAACATAACCAATGGACTACACATTACTTTAAAGTGAAAGGCTATCTGCCATATTGATCTGGGCATGTTGCATATTATAGTGGTTCTTAAACAAAAGAAAAGAAAAAAAGGGGTGTTAATACACACACACTATCACTAAATAAAGTTCTAGCAATTATAGTTCCATTCCATTCACAGCTCATTTGAGATGTCATTTGTGATGTCATGAGTGATGTCACTGACAAGGTTATGAATGATATAATGTCTGAGGTCATAAGCAGTGCATTGCAGGGGGCGTACGTTATAGTTAGCTCAGGTAACTATAACTCCTGAATTTCACTGGTTTTGTAAGAGTGAAATCTGAGTGTAACTATAACGTCCCTGTAATCTATGTTTTTTTCAGCAAATGTCTTGTTTTTTTAAGATGCCTAATTCAATGGATGGTAGGGGGTTGGAAGCAGGGCCTGGCATGGGGCTGCTCCCAACCAAGCTTGCCACTCCTGCCTCTCCTCCGTCTTGCCATCCATTGTTCAAGTCCATGCCCTTGCTCCTTCATTACAGCCCTGTGAGGTTGTGGTTCTGCAACTTGACTTCCCACCTCACAGAAAAGTTAGCTTGCTTCCCCATCTACTTTCTCCCTAACCTTTGTTGTCTAAATCCATGCACTATCTTCCTCCCTCCTGCCATGCATGGTCTGATGTGCTGCCACTGCCCTCAATTTAGCATGATGTCCCGGTCAACTCATCCTGCATTCCATTATCCAATGATATGCCCTATCATTGCCCTACTACTTAGCCTCTATGCTTAGCTTGCTGCCCCTACTCTCCTTTCCCCTTCCCTCTGGTGTCTGTGTGCCTGCCCCTGATCCATCCTTTTTGCCCACCATCTTTCATGGACCTGCCCCTCCTATCTACTCTGAGTGTCGAGTTGAGCTGCCACTCCCCTCCTACTTGCCCAGCATTGTCAGATGACTAACCTCTCCCTAACACCTCCACCCTGCCTGTCCATGTTCCATGCCCCATCCCCTTCCTCCTGTTCTCTGTGGTCCATTTTACTACCTCACCCTTCAGCCTTCATGGCCAGTTGTGCTGCAACTGCTCCTTCTGCCTGCCCCACGTGTTCTGTTGTGAGGCCCCTTCCCCTGTACTCTCTTGTCTGTGTCCAGCTCCTACCCCTTCCTTCTATCCTCCATGGTCCTTTGTGCGTGCCCCTGCCCCCTCTTTCTTGCCCAACAAGGCCATTGTGCAACCACTAACCCTCCCGTTTGCCATGCTGGTCTTCTGTGTGGCCACAGCCCTTCCTACCTTCCCTGTGTGGTCAGCTAGCTGCCCCTCACCGCCTCCCACCTTCCCTCCATGGTCTGTGTGTGCTATTAAAGTCTCACTGTTTTTTTTTCTTTTTTTCTGCCCTCATCATGCAAAGGTTTGAATATTAGAGTGTTTTAGCAATTTGGCCACCTAATAAGAGACTTTTTTGGCTAACTGTTCCTTCCGTTGCCCTTCCCCGGCACTAGAATTGCTTCCTAATCTTTGTGGGGGTATCCTACCGGCTTATTAGGCATCCCTTAAGCAGCTTGCCCACTTCTCACAGGCTGTATTCTGTACCTGATACTCCAAAACTGTTGGTGTGCTTAATCATTGGACCTTAAGGTATGCCCAATCAAGGATATTTATTCTCTTTCTGCCCAGTACTGTTCCCAATTATTCCAAAACTTCAGCCTTTTGCTATAAGGCCCAGCCTTATCCAATGTATTTATTCTAATAACTGAATTCGACCATTCTTCTACTATGGGGGGATTCGGATGAACCCACTTTATGCAGATCTCACTTCTGGCAGCTCGCACCAACATAAATAACACATTTCTGAGACGTTTGTTAAGGCTTTAACCCCAGTATCATCTAGTTTTACCCCAAAATAATATCAAATGGGTGCTTACCTCTATTTCCTGTTTGAGGACCTCGGAGAGGATCTTACCTACATTATCCCAATAAGGCCGGAGGTAGGGGCACTGCCAAAACATATGGATGTCATCCACTCTTTCTTCGTTGCATTTGGGGCAGCTCCTTATTTTCTCTTTGTTCATTTTCGATAACCTCTTGGGAGTCCAATATGCTCTATGTAGAGTAAACAAGAAGTTTTTTTTCAAGGGTGCAGATTTAATCACATCCCCACATGCAGCCACAGATACTTGCCATAGAGCCGATACATCCTGCGATGGCAGCGCCATCCCCCATATCTCATTTGGTAAGTTGAAATCCTCTCCTCCCTCATTGATAAGCGGCCAATACCAGTAGGCTACTTCCTTCTTCTGGAACGCTTGTATGATCTTCACATCCAGTTCCACATTCCCTGGCACATCCTTTCCCCGTGTTTTAGCCCAGCTTGCTAACTGTTAATACTTAAGTTTTGACAGGCTTGCCCCTGGTAGGTCTGCAAGTTTCTCCTATTCAATGATGTTAGACCCACTCAATATTTGCCCCCATTCCACAATCCCATTTTCTTTCAGTGGAGTTGATAGCGCATCCTTCAAGCATTCAGGCGTGCCCGGGGGGTCCTAAATTGGGGCATATTGACTGCAATAGGGGATCTTCCATAGACGTCTCATCTGAACCCACAGTCTGATGGCTGCCCCTAAGATTTTCAGTTTAATCTTTTTGAAAAAATTATGCGTGGCCGAATTTGTACAGAAAGTAGTCTCCTCCTGGACCTGCCATCCCTTGCAAATATGCTGGGAAGCTATTAAGTTTTTAAATAGCACTCTGATGTTCTTAAAATGGAACGCTCTATAATATTGCAAGAGGTCTGGGATGGCTATCCCTCCATGTTCCAATTTCCTTCTTAGCTTCTTTCAAGAAATTCTGACTCCCTTGGAGGCCCAGATAAAGCTATTAATATCGCCCTGAGCTTTAGCTATTGCTTCTTTTTTAAATTCTAACGGTATCGAGTTGAAAAGGAATGTGAATTTAGGTAGGATCATCATTTTAACCAGGTTAGAGCGACCTATAAATGATAAAAGAAAAGAGCTCCAGGCATTAAATAGCTTTTGGACCTCAGAGTGGACCTTGTTAAAGTTTATCTGAGCAATGTTCTTGATCTCTTTCACAATGGAGATCCATAAGTATCTGATTTGAGATCTTTCTAAGGGGTGGGTGGTCTGAGCATTCCAGCACATTATCTCGTTTTTTTGTTAGTTAATTTGATACCCTGATATGTTTCCAAACTGCTGTAATTACCTAATATTTCCAGAAGAGAGCCTGACAGGTTATTTGTGTATATCATTAAGTCATCTGCATAAAGCGCGACCTTCTTTTCCCATTCCCTACAGCTAAACGGAGATATGTGTGGGTTGGATCTTAAAGCGCAGCCCAGGGGCTCAATGTATAGGTTGAACAATATAGGGGATAACGGGAACCCCTGCCTAGTACCTCTCTCTATATGTATTCTCTCTGTCAGGGACCCGTTAACCAGCACACATGAAGTTGGAGAGGCATATAGGGTTCTGACCGCTCTTGAAAAATGATTGCCTACATTATAAGCTTCCAATGTCTTGTGTAAGAAACTCCACTTAACCCTGTTTAAGGCTTTAGTGGCGTCGAAGGTTGCAACCGATAGGGGGAGGTTTTCCTCATTAAATAGATCTATAGCTCCTATCAACTCATGTGTAAGTTTTTGAATATGTCTACAGCTTATAAAACCTTTCTGATCCGTGTGGATTAAGTGTCCTGCGCATAATCCTAACCTCTTTGCTAGTAGCTGTGTAAAGATCTTATAGTCACAGTTTAACATAGAGATCGGTCTATAGGACTCACAGCGCTTAGGGTCCTTAGCAGGTTTCAGTTTTATGCAAATTATGGCTTCACTCTATGATTTAGGAGGTGTTTGTCCTCTTATACAAATTTCATTAAACAGATTGGTTAGTTCTGGAACCAGTACCGAACGCAATGCTTTATAAAATTCATTAGGTACGTTATCCGGTCCAGCTGCCTTAGCTCCTAAGAAATTCTTGAGTTAAGTCCTCACTATTGTTTGTATCATCCTTATATAATTCTGAATTTTTTTTAAAGAAGGTGTTTTTAATATCTGCCTCTTCCACCAGTGGTCTAGTACTATTTGCCTCTTGGATGCTTGAAATTTTGTTTTAGGTTAGGTCTGTCTTCGTTTTCCAAGCTAGAAGCTTTCCGCATCCCTCCCCATATTGATAATGAGCTGACTTGCTTGCTTCCCACTTATTCTTGATTCTAGAGTCTAATATGTTTACTAGGTTATTTTTTGCCTTAGTTAGCTCCTTCCTTTATCTTTCTAATATTTCAGCTGATGTTTCCTCATTAATATTCCTTTCCCACCTGTGTATCTCGCCCTCTAGGTACTCTATTTCCTTCTTCTTTATTTTATTTCTATACACCGTTAAACTGATCATTTTTCCTTTAAGGACCGCCTTATAGGCCTCCCATCTGATCTGGCTCGGGTCTGATACCGGTTGAGTTGGAAGTAAGTCAAGGTTTCATCTGTGAGAGCCTCTATTATATTGTTCTCTGCAAGTATTACCTTATCTAGAGTCCACCTTGACTGAGGCTTAAGCTTGTTCAACTTCAATTCCAATAAAACTGCAGAATGGTGTGACAAATGTTCAGGTAGGTGCCCAACCTTCTTAGCTTCCCCCAATAGAACTTTATTTAATAAGAAGTAGTCGATCCTAGAAGAGTGTCCCAGCTTTTTATTCTTAAAAGTGAACAAATGGTTAGTTGTTTTTTCTCCCTTAAGTCTCTATACATCAATTAGCCCTAGATGCTCTTGGTAGGTTTTGAGCCACCTCCTCATTTTAGGCAGGTCGTGACTATTTCTTGGAGGACTCCTATCTAATGCCGGGTCTAACAAAATATTAAAATCACCCCCAAGGATGATGGGCCCTGGTACATCCAGCTGGTATGCGTAAAGCTCCTGCAATGCTGAGGGATCATCAGTATTGGACCTGTAGTACCCTCCAACCGTTAGAGTTCTACCCTCTATGCGTATTTTCCCAACCGCCCATCTCCCTTTTACATCGGCTTTGTGAGCCTCCAGCCGTGCTTTTGCTGAGTTTTTTAATGATAATGATTATTATTATTATTATTATTATTATATTATTATAAAGGCTTTTGTAGCGCGCTCTATTACTAAAGAATAGTATCCTGGCGCGAGAAGGTGGGAGCGCAGCAAAGGGTTCTTGGGAGGTGGATTACAGAGTGATGTTAAACAGATGGGTTTTCAGTCCTTTCTTAACCGCATCGCTGCTGCGGTGATTTTTGCGCTGTGCTGCAAATTGCCATTTTGCTGGTTCCATGACGAGCTCAGCTCGTCATCAGCACACGACACCCGTGGGTGATGACGAGCTGAGCTCGTCATCAGCATCGAAAGGGTTAAAAGCCATGATGGTAGGAGCTGTCTTGATGTGGAGGGGGAGAGCATTCCAGGCTTTCGCGGCTCTGACCACGATGGATTGGCTGCCTAGTCGACAGTACTTAAATTTAGGCACAGACATTTGGCACTGATTGGCGGACCGGAGGAATCGGTTAGGAACATAGAGGGTAAACCTTTTCCTCAAGTAGACAGGGCCAATTTGGTGGACAGTGCGGTAAGAGAGGACAAGAGTTTTAAACATGATCCTATGAGCAACTGGGAGCCAGTGGAGGCTGCGAAGTAGGAGGCGAACACTGGAACTCTTGGGTATATTGAACAGGAGTCTCACGGCGGCATTTTGTATGACCTGAAGACGGTGGATCAAATAGGCCTGTAGCCCACAAAACAGGCCATTCGCGTAATCTAACCGGGAGAGTATTAGAGCGCGAGTAACAGTCTCTTTAGCCTCTCTAGGGAGGAGGGGAAAAAACCTATGTAGGGTTTTCAAAGTAGAGAAACAAACCCCCGTAAGTTTTTTTATGTGGTCCTCAAATTTGAGGTCATTTCCGAACCAGACTCCTAGATTTTTAGCTGGGCCGCCAATGGATTTAGGACAGGGCTGATCAGTGGGCCAAAGAAGGGCACTAAAATTATCAGGGAAGGAACCATACAGCAGAACCTCGGACTTGCCTTCGTTACATTTTAACTGGGCAAGTGCTAGCCATCGGAAAACTGATGATAGGCAAAGTTGGGCCGCCGACGTATCCAAATTGTTCTTAGGCCAGGTAAACAGAAGTTGGGTATCGTCAGCGTAGGCCATAAATTCTGCTAGGTAAATTAATGGGGTAAGATAAACATTAAAAAGCAAGAGGCTCAAGGTGGAGCCCTGTGGAACTCCAGTGGCAAGTTTCTTTGGGGAAGAAGCGAAGGGAGGCATCCAGACTTGTTGAGTCCTGTTATCTAAAAAAGATGTCAGCCAGTCAAGTGCAGGGCCGGTGATGCCAATAGTGGCTAATCTGGTAAGTAGGAGGGAGTGGGGTACCGTGTCGAAGGCGGCAGAGAGGTCTAATAAAATCAGAGCCGCTCTGCCACCTCCGTCCAAACACTCCCGGATGGCCTCGGATTTTTCAACTAGGGCTGTTTCAGTGCTGTAGGCAGCCCTGAATCCTGACTGTGCTGGGTGTAGTGCCTGAGAGGATTCGACAAACTTGTCCAGTTGTTTAAAGGCGATCTTCTCGCAGACTTTGGCTAGAGCTGGCAGTGATGATATAGGCCGATATTCGGAGGGAACGGCAGAATCCAGCCCGTTTTTTTTCAAAAGTGGAAGCAATTTAGCTTGCTTCCAACAAGCCGGGAAGGTTGCAGTGAGAAAAGAAAGGTTAATGATCTGAGTGACCTCATTTCCAACTGTTTCCGCTAGTCCCCCGAGGACTCTAGCAGGGCAGGGGTCAGAGGGGGATCCCGATTTTAGGGCCGCGAGGACAGCGATGATGTCGGATTTAGAGGAAGTTAGCAAACTGCTCTGTAGGTTCTGGCATCATAGAGGGGGGAAATACAGGGGGGGAGGGAAAGCTATTACAGACGGCAAGCAAGTCATCCTGAATTTTGGCAATTTTATCAACAAAAAACACAGAAAGCTCTTCGCACCATTTCTCAGATGAAGGCAACAAAGGTTGAGCGGCACATGGGGAAACAAAGCTTTTTACGATTGAAAACATTTCCTTGCTGTTATTATTAGCTTTATTAATTCGTCCTGCATAGTAGCAGCTCTTGGCAGATCTGATAGCCGCATAATACTTTTTTTGCGCCACCCGTAGATCCTTCTTTGCCTCAGGCAGATATGCTTGTCTCCATACCCGTTCGAGTTTCTTACAACCTGATTTGAGTTCACGAAGAGAGTGTGAAAACCAGGGTTTGGAGGGGGTAGTACTTAGTCTACGGACCCCGCCTTTATTAACAGAGGCAGCGGTCCCGTGTTCGACCCATGTATTAAAGGAGCTAACTGCCGCCTCGATTTCTAAGGGTAGTGATGGGCGGGAAACAGCTAGGCAGTCTGACAGGATAACTAAATTAATCTTCTGTGCGTGAGCAACTTGGGGACCGCTCTCCGCGGCAATAGCCAGAGACCAAGAAAACCTAATCAGCTTATGGTCTGACCAGGTCACTATCTCAGGACAGGCCATGACAATATCGAAGTTGGAACAGACCAAATCTAGGCGTGACCTCCTGTGTGAGTGGGTGCCGCAGCCCACTGTTTGACCTGGGCCATGGAAAAAGCTTTGTTTAGGTGGGCGACCTCCGGAGAGTCCAAGCTGTCAACATGGATGTTAAAATCCCCCAGAAGGAGATAGCTAGAGTATCTTAGTGCCCATGGGATTATAACCTCTTCCAGTGCCCCCACAAAATTTCCAACATATCCCGGAGGCTGGTACATCAGTGTACCACCTACGGTAAGATGAGAATTAAATGCTAGGGAGAAGTGGAGCACCTCGGCGTCAGCCAGCTGATCCTGGGGGTCGTGAGAAAGAACCCATTGTTCCCTGTAGACCGCAGCAATACCGCCTCCTCTACCAAGCGGGCGATCAATCCTTGTAATTTTGAATCCCCGTGGGATGGCCAACTCAACTGATGGGGCACATGTGTCATTAAGCCAGGTTTCAGCAATGAAAAGTAGGTCCAGCTGATTCTCATGCAACAGTTCGAAAATATCTGCTGCATGCTTGACCAGTGACCTAGCATTAATCAAACTGCTCTAATGAGTGAGGAGTCTACATGACCTACATGATTACACCTTTAACACAGCATGTTTGTTTCGTACAGATATAAAAATCTACCCAGAGATGGCCTTTCATTATTCCTTTCCATTCGGAATCCAAGAGATGGGTTTCTTGCAAGATAATTATGTCCCATTATTTATTTTTAAGTACTCTAAGATCCTTTGCCTTCTGGCTCTAACTCTCAAGCCATTTACATTCCATGTAAGAATTTTAACCCCCATGATTTAAGGTGGAGCAGGCACAGCCCCTCTTAGCTTTGCGTGACTTGGAACAGGATTTTTTTTTTAAAATTCCCCATATGCTCCCACACCGTGCACACCGCATTGTATACAGAAGTCGTGTCCTCCCCCTCTCCCCCCTTTTGACCCCCCCCTGGAGAACCCTCCCTTTATTCCTCGGCAGGACTATCCTGTCTATTCGAGTACCCTACCTCATTTTTAATTTATGGTCTGGATTTCCGTACCTTAATTGTGTCTATCAGTGTTTCTACTTCTTGTGGTTCTTTCAAATTATACATGCGGTTGTCCCACATGATCCTCAACATTGCAGGAAATTTCATTTGTACGTTTGCCCCCAAAGATTTTAATTACTGGATATACTGACCTAACTGCCACTGGCGGTCTTGTGTTGTTTTAGAAATGTCAGACCTTATTCTGAATGTCCACTCATCTTTTTTTTGTAGGAGCCTGCACTTATCGCCTCTTTTAAAATTCTTTCTTTAAGTGCATAGGTTTTGAAGTTTACAAGAATTTTCCTTGGATTTGTCCTGTTTTTGTTTTTTGCAGAAGGATCTCTATGGGCCCTTTGTATATCTTCGGAGAGCTTCTCAGTATTTACCCAGGGGAAAAACTCTTTTAAAAGATTTATTACAAAGATCTTTATGTCTCCTTGTAGGAAGGTGGATATCTGACTATGGTTACCCCCAACTTTTTGCCTGGTGTTTTGCTGGTTTTTCAACTTAGTTGACCTGGGACCCTGCTATTCAGGGCCCTAGGCCTACTGCTCTCTCTGTAAAATGGATTCCATGTACCCTAGGTACATATCTAATTGGATACTGAGTCACCTTCTCAGTCCCTGTACAGCATACCTTAGGTATCCAGGGCATAGGTGTACCCAGGGCCTACCAGGGGCTGCAGCATGTATTATGCCACCCCTGGCTGGCCATCTAAATCTGACACAACTGGCTGCACGACAGCTGGGGGAAGGTGGTGTAATCACCCTTTGCTTTAGATATAGTATTCCTATATCTTACCCTAAAATGGACACATGTATTCCTATCAGTCACTCCTATGGCAGGCCTTATCAATCAAGAAGGCAGAGTGCTTGGAATTATGTGAGATGGTGCTCTGGCATGAGCTGAGCCCGTTTGCAGCTTGCGGAACCAAGTCCTAATAGCTGTTCCATGATAACGCGTACCATATACTCTTAAGTGCATTATAATCCTCGCGGTTATTTGCCAACTTTGGTATCACTTTATCAAAAAATGTCGAGTAAGGTGTCATACGAATTGGAATACTAACCTCTCGCCAATTCTGGCGACGGGGTTAGCATTCCACCCTTCTAGAGGGACACGACATGTATGTAACTGTGAACCCCGGTTAAAGTTAACTCGAGCCTCAGCATCACAAAATGGATGCTGCCACCACAGACACAAGTCTGACCTCCTGCTGCTGGTAGTCCTTCCAGCGAGGAGAGCTCGGACAAAGGGTTTCCTGTCAGGGGCGGTGCTAGCACCATCCCAGACAGGGTTTTGTGTAATCCCAGGTAGGCAGGTCTGTGAGGAAGGTGACTGCAAGTGGCACCCCGGTGCTCACTGTGCATATGCCGGCTCAAACCAGTTCCAGGGGCACCCCAGCCCCTGAGCTGGGGAGAGACTTGACAAAGGAGAGGGGTGTAACCACCCCCCTCCTGGTCCCACCCATGGGCAGGACCTAGTCGCGTGCCAGCCCCTTTTCTTAGGATAAAGGTAGGAGCGGGCCCCCTTCCCAAATTAGATCATCTTGAATCTTGAACTACTTTCCATGAAAGGAACTCTTGACTTTCTTTGAAGACTCTCCCTTGTGGCTAAGGAGTAGCCACCCTGCCCCCGCAGGCACCATATAAGCATTGCGGTTTGCTGCACGTCCATCCTCCGGATCAAGACTGACCAGCTCAACGAGACCCGGATTCCCTGGCATCTCTGACCTTTGCCTGCATCATCAGCCCAGCTGAGATTCGTGGGTGTGACGAGACCTGAGGGACCGGCCATCTTCAAAACCTGCACAACGCTTAACCAGCACGACCACTGAGGGACCCTCGAGTGAGTGCACGTGGGTCTGAGAAGCCCCAACCCAGAGCAGCTCCAGCACCGAAGTCCAGCCTCCCAGCATCCACGAGATCTGTGTGGGGCCCTTCTGCTCTTTGCTGCTTGCCGCGTTGTCCGGTCACTTGCCCGTTGGCTAGTGGCCCTCCTGACGACGTACCGCGACGATTTCACCGCTGGTCTGGTTGCTCCAGACTGGCCCTTGCTCCCTTCCAAAAGAGGAGCACCCTGGACCCTCCTGGTCCACTCCAGACGCCATCTCGACTCCACCACGTGGGCTTCCCTTTGCCAAGGTTTGTTGCCCCCATCTTGGGTCCAGAATCGCCGACAGCAGATACCCTCGTGGGACAGCTCGCACCTCCAGCCTGGTCGCCGACAACGCCTCCTAGCCCGTGTGACTGCAGAGTCCAGCGTCGCCCACTCACCTAGTCGAGGTGACTTCATCCGGTGCCATCCTGGTGCCCACACAATCACTGGCTAGTGATTAAGAACTGAGTCCCCTCTGCTTTCAGGTCGTCTCCATCATCGATCCAGGCTTGGATCACACCGAACATCTTCAATGGTCGCCTGCCAGCAACTTCTTCTTTCAGGCTCCATAGACTGCAACGAGGATTCCCGACGTCTTTTGAACCCTATGCAGCCGCAGCCCCTGGGCTAGGTAACCCGAGCATTTCGGTGCTCCAACGCAGGTTCACTATCCAAGTGTCCAGATCCTTTTTCGTTTTAAGTCTACCTAGTCGGATTCGTCCGATAACCGTAACTTTAGAAATACTAGCCTCCATAGACTTTGTCCCGCATCCCGCGTGAGAGTGCACACTCTCCACCCGATCTCCCTAGGCCTCCTGCTCCTAACCTTAGTGTTTAGTAGTGTAGTCCTAGCGATCCTGAAGCCTCTGGATCTTGTTACTTACCTGCTAATATTTCGCATTTCACTGTTAGAGTATATGGTTTTTCGTGCCCCTCTGGCATTTGTGTAAATTGTGCAACTTGTAGTATTTTCGTAGGAGTTTTGTATTGTGCTTAGCTCCCTGACTCATAAAAAGTTCAGGGTAGACTTGTTATAAATAGATATACTTAATTTTCATAACAACTTGTGTGGTGTCCTTTCACTTGGTGTTCAAGGGGTATATGTGATGGTAAAACAGCTGGCTTAACACGCCCTCTAGAGTTTAGCCTAAAGACTGCTTTTGTCCACTCTACTAGGATAGCTGGTCTATAAGGTTGACTTACAACCAATCATCAATAAGGGTCGTTTGGTATGATACAAAGTGATCACTAGAATAGTGAGCACTATATATCAGGCCAACTTCTCACACTCCTGACTCTTTACCCTCTGGTATGTGCAAGAGTCTCAGATTATTGCGTCGGGCCTGATTTTCTAGTGACTTGATCTTGCTATGGAGTTCTTTCTCGCTGGTCTGTAGTGCTCCTGTGGATTTCTCATTACAAGTGAGTCTCCTATCTAGTTCTTCCATGTTAGATTCCAGCGTGGTAACCCTTTCCATCATTGAGTTGAACTTGGTTTCCAATGTCTTGCAAACTCCTTGGATTCTAAGTTGATTTTTTTCTGACATCGCAAAGCCCAACCTCATTTCCGTGATCAGAATTTCCATTAGTTGGTCCAAATTTCTGACTCCCTCTATGTTCTTTTGGGCTATGGACTGTGTATTCTCCTCACTGCCCACTTCCTTACTTTGCTCTGGTGTTGCCAGCTCACTGAAGCGGTTGGGGCTATGTGGGATACCAGCCGTTAGACCTTTCTCCGCCATTGTAAGTTGTGGAGCGAATTTTTCTGAGTGGAGCTCTGCACTCTCCTTCTCAGAGCTTTGGCTTTTTGGGTCTTTTGGGAAAGTATGAATTACCTTTAAGTAAGTACTTAGAGTGGGGGTGATTTTTACCTTTTGTGTTACCACTTTAGTACGTAATGGGGTTACTTTTGCCTCCAGAATGTGTGTGGGAGATACTACTTTGGATATTTTTTTGCATTTTCTGTTCTCTCCCACTCTTTTTATAGTGCTTCCAAGTTTAGGGTGGCCCCTAATGCATTTCTGTTTCTCAAACAATATGTACCCCCACTGTTAGGCTGGGCACCTACAAGATCAGGGACAAGATCAGGGTTACAATCACTAGCCAAAATCTCAGTTACAGTAACAGTGGTTTTACCTCTTCCTCTCCCCACCCCCTCCTTTAAAGCTCCTTCGTCTACCTTTAATGTAGTAATTTCCCAATAAATGTCAGAGTTTCCACTTATTTGATTAACCACAGGGCCCTTCTTTGCCGATTTCGAAGCCTTTTTCCTTTCTTTTTTTTGAAGAATTATTAGCCCTGCTGCCCTTAGCTTGCTCTCTTCCACCGCAAGCTCTTCCCACCTGTGGCCTCTCCTCCTCACCGGCCCCCTTGCTGCCGGGGCTGGCTGTAGCCTTTGACCGGTAGGAAATCCTAGTGGCAGCATCCCTGCTCTGCCTTTGCACCGTCCCGCTCCGCTCCACAGTGTGCCTCTGGGTCTTTCTGCTCCTCCAAGTATTGCCACAGGTCTCTGGCCCGACCCAAGATGCTGACCCCCCCTTTCCTGCCACGTACGTCCCGTGACTTTGACGTGCCGTAGAGCACCGGGATCTCCCCCTGCATTCCTTGCCGACAGAAAGCTGCTTGAACGCTCCCAGCCGATTCGCTAAAGCCGCCAGAGCCTGCCGCCAACTTCGCTGAATAGCCCGGACCCAAACTTGGCGGTGAGTAATGCTACATTAAATTTCACCTTCTTTTTTTCCTGGTATGCACGATCTATATTTTAACAGAGATGTGCTTTCAGGACCTCATTGCACTGCTGTTTCTACTGATCTGCCCATGGGCCGCCATGTTCTAAATCCAAAGTCTCACTGTTGCCCTCCATAGTGTATTGTGCTTCGAATGCCCATCCTACCTGAATTCCATGGTCATCTTGCTGCTCCTGCCCTGCTCCATTTCCCCCTGCCCTCCATTTTCCATGTGCAGATCCCTATTCCCTCCCTTCTAGATTGTCTGTTCCATTGTGATGCCCCTGATACTTCGCTCCTGTCCTTTATGGTACATTATACTGCAGCTTTCTCTCCTGTCTGTGCAGTATGGTCAGCTTGCTGCCATTGCCTCTTACTCCTCTGTTCTCTATTGTCGATGTGCATGGTCCTGTCCTCTCCCAATTGCTTTCCATGGTTTGTGGTGCTGCACTGCCGTCCCGCATGCCCTGCGTGGTGTATTGTGCTGCTGCAAACCCTGAAGTCTGCCCTGTAAGGTCAGTTTGGTGCACCTGTCCATGTCCCTCCTGTCGTCTGTTGTCCATACCCCAATTCCTCCTGTCTTCCAGGATCCAATGTACCATACTTGATTACATTTTGAACGTGGTAAGAGAGAGATTTTGACAAAAAAACTGGGGAATGGATTTTCCCAATTGATTTACATTGAAAAAGAGGAGATTGTAGACAAGAAACAGATAAAATTAAGCCCTGTTGGGCTTTAAAACATTGGGCGTTTCCTGCCTGAATTGGCTCTGTTGGCATATATGGTTGTACTACTACTGCCTCTTCCTTCTGCCTTCAATAGTCTATTATATTGCCACAACCTCTCTTGTCTGTCCTGCATTGTTGGTTTGTTGCCTGTGCCCCCCTTTCCACTGCCCTCCATGTTGTGCTGCCACTGCCCTTCCTGCCTGCCCAGTGTGGGCAAATTTTTGCCTCTGCACCCTCCTAGCTGCCTTTAATTTTCCGACTCGTGTCCCTGACCTCTGCCTCCCAACAGTATCCTAATGAACAATTATATATAACATTCTATATTTATTACAAAATTGTGGTACGCCTGACATCATCTTGATGTAATCAAAACTGTAATACCTAAATTATAGTAATGAGAGCGTCTTATTTGCATAGAAATAATGATTACTGGTTTAAAAAACTAAAATGAGGACGCATTTTCTGAGTTCTCAAACAGCGACAAAGCACTTTTTAATTAATTGTTATTCTTTATGTTTTTTTATCCAGTTGACCACTTGATTAAATGTTACGCTTAGGGGTAGAGGATGTGGTGTTCCCTCAAGAGCTGCAGACTTTGCAACTGGGGAACCAGGTTGGAGTTTATGCTTCAGCTCGACATTCTGTGATTCAGGTCAAATCACTTAATCTACCCATGCCTACAGCCAAAATGAATTTTGTCTTGTAAGATGTAACTAATGCTCATGTAAAGCACTCCAATACCTTACTAGTCTGTACTATATAAAACTGCATAGAAAACAAAGAATAAAAAGTGTTTTCTACACTTCTGTCATTGGGCTATACGTGGGCTACATCTGGGTGATATGTGTGCTACATTTTGGGCTCCTTTTTCTCTGGTGGCCATCTTGGGAGATTTTATTTCAATTCAATAAACTTTATTCGATCTGATTTAGAAATATAGATCATAAAAGTGTACATAAAAACAGTAAATCCACTTTCTTAATACAATACAATGAGAATTAATTAAATCTAATAGGTAAAAACAGGTGTTACTCAGAGCAATTTCAGGTTAACTGAATAGTAAAGTTCAATGTTTTGCATGATCAATCTCAGGTACTTCGTGCAAAATACGCAATAAGGTGTCCAAGTAATATACAACGCTCCAATACCTGACCAGTCTGCACTATTTAAAACTGCAAAACAAAATAAGTTATGCACACTTCTGTCATTGGGCTATATGTGGGCTACATCTGGGTGATAATTGTGCTGCATTTGGGCTCTTTTTTCTCTGGTGGCCATCTAGGGAGGCTTATTTGTTATGAAGTTTCCTAATTTCCTCAATAACTGCAGTCTCCTCAGTAGGACATGCTTTCAGTGTTTTACTTTGATTCCATCAAGAAGGCATTCAGATGTGTCAAACATTTGCCACAAATTCAGAATGTTAGCACTCTATGTAGTATTCTGATGTTATCGGTTTTCTCCTATGTTATCCTGTCTCTAGCTGCTGAGCCTGTGTGAGTATTCTGAGTGTAATGTTGGTGTGTGGGCTATGTGTGGAATGCCTGTGTGACTGGATGAGTGATGACAGTTGTTGAGAGGGGCTGAGCAGCTAGCAGGCTCTCCTGGTGGGGCTGTTATTGATGACTTACAGGCTGTCCTACAGCATCCATCTACCTGTTGATAAGGACTTACTGATGATGTATGCTACCTGCCTACTTACCTGAATAAACCTACTTGGATTACAACATACTAGCCTGTCACGATTACTACATTAATTTTGGCGACAATGATGGGATCTCCCCATGCTCTACAGTTAGTACAAGTAGCCTGAAGAGACTTAAAGATGCCTTATACAGATCACTGTAGTAAGCTACTGCTCAACAGGTAGTTAACTGGTAGTCTTCTGCAGGTAATAAAAGTGCATGTTTCAGTCTGTCAAAATTGTTTTATGAAATATAAGAGGATTTCAGAAGTTACTCCAAATGGGCCCTAATTTTTCTTTCTGCAGCACTAATCATAATTTTTATGGCAAAATTAATCCCCTCATTTTGTTCCTTTTTAAATGAAATGTTTTAAGTGTTACCAGTTTATTCCAATCAAGATGGCTTCAAAAGTGCCATACTTTTGTCATAAGTAAGACTGTTAGTGCTTTAGCTGTTCTTTAGAACACTCTGTGAAGCTGCAGTAGAACACAAAGGAATCAACTGACAATCTCTGCCCTTGCTGGAAGTAGGTTTTACTGAGAATGCCAGACTTTATTCTCACATGACTGAGAAAGATAATGTGAATTTACAGAAAATATGCTCTCATTTTAGCTTCTGGAGCCCCTTCCAAACAAACCTCTGTGGAAAAAGCATGAGAAAATAGTGATGGAACAGAAATTTCACTGTAAATTTTCAATGTAAAACATCATTACCTCTTGTTTTCCACTAAAAGGGGCTGGAACTTTGCCACTGTGTTGTTATCAATAACTAGAAGACGTTGCATAAACATGGAAAATCCTATTGACACTCACACCACTCCAGCATTCGCCTTCTCACATTACCATACAGTACCGCTTTGCCAGTCTACAACTTATAGGCATTGGAATCAGGAATCAGGACTTTTTGAGAATCTGGAAAATGATCTAACTTGGGCAATTATTTTGTAGGGCTATTTAGGCATTAACTATTCTCCTTTTTGTGATTGTGTTTAACCGTAACTCTGATACCAAACTGGTAGAGTGGAAATGTCTCTGTATTTTCTCAATGCAAAACATAATTACCTCTTGCGTTCCGCTAAAAGGGGATGAAACTTTGCCACTGTGTTATCACCGATAAGGAGACTTTGCATAAACATGAAAAATCAAATGTAAATAAATATTTAAGGCAATAATTAGAATTGTAAGTATTTTTAAAAGTGTTCAATTACTAATCAAAAGTCATGGTTCTCTGACTCTTTATTCATTAGTCAAATATCAAATATCAATCAGGTTACAGAATTGAAAATAGGAAAAAATTGAATTATAATATTATAGATTGCATACAAGGTACTCCATAAAGGAAGGAAACCCTATTTCTAAGGATAATAAGGCATTGATGTCAGTCAGAACTCTTAAAGAGTTTTTAGAAAATATAATGTAAGAGGTAGTTTTGCAAAAATAACTCAATAATGAATAGGAGGCAAAAATATCCCATAAAGAGAAATAAATGCATAGGACAAATACATCTTTTAAAAGCCAGTTATTTCAAACATAAAACTTAGAGTTTTAGCATTTAAATCTGCTCTTGTTCCCTTAGCTGATTTTCTGTCCTCACACTGTTTATCTGCCACTGTCTGTGTCTAACACAGAAGCTTCCTAAAAGAGTCCCTCCTGCCCTTTTAAAGAAAATTGTCTTTCTGCCTTGCGTCCTCCTAAAAAAAAAAAAAAAGGAAAGGCCCCCACACATCAGCTAGCAACCAATATTTCTAACAAAAAAGCACATGATTTACATGATTCATTAGACTGAAAGCACATGCACCAAAACTCTGCGTGCCATTTTTAAAATGCAGTTTGTGTCTGAAACTCAAAGCAGTTTTTTGTCATTTAGCAATGATAAAATCTATAGCTAAAATCTGAACTCCATCAATAGTTTTCTCTCAAACATGATTCATGATATCCCAGCAGAAGGGTTTTTCACAGGGTAAAATCACCTTAGAACACACCACACTTCCTAAAATTAGTATGGTATCATCAACAAATGAATTATAATGTAACTAAAGTCTATTATCACCGGTTATACGTTCTCGTTTTGGTGACCCTCAAAAACTTCAATTCACTACAATGTATTTCAATGGGGTGCTATCATGTACATTGGTCCCAAGATGGCTGCCAATACGTCTTGGATAAAATGCTGACAAACAATCAGATCTCACAATGAGATGTGTGGTTAGGCTCCGCCAAGATATCAACATTTCTTTTTCCTTTAATATTTCAAAAACTATAGAACGGATTTACACCATTTAAAGCAAAGAGCTCAGAGGAGGAGTTGTAGCCCTTGGCAAGACTAGAGATTCCCGTCAGGAGGAGAACCCCATATAATAACGCATGCCACCTTTGGTGGGTGAGGGACTACGTCCTGAAAGGGATTATCCCACAGTTTTCTCTGTGTCTCTGGCTGTTTGCGTTATTAATCTAGACCCAAGGGTTACTATGTTGTTTTTGAGTATTTTATTAGAGATGTAATTTTTGCAAGTCGATAATCTTTCACTCTGAACCCCCTCTATCCTTTTTAGTGTAGCGTGCCAAAGGCAAGCCCTTCTGCGCCCATCCTGGTCTATTTCAAAACTGCTGGTGCAAATCGTCCCATATGCAAGCACTGAACCACGGATGCTGCCACAACACCTGCCTCTGTGCCACCCCACAATCAATGGTAGGACCTTTCTCAGATACTCGCTGCCCCTTTTTCTGCATCACCACTCCTTCTCAACCCACCAGACATGCTTCACACTGTCTTACATGCATGCTTCTCAGCCCCATATCTCTCTGCAAATACACCAGAGAGGTCTGAAACATCATCGACATGCACTCCCTTGACATTCACTTTCTTACTGAAACCTGGCTCCACCCTTCATTCACACCAGTAAATGCCACAGCTATCCCGTCAGGATTCAAGATCCTCCACCACGACAGGCCCAACAAACCAGGAGGCCTCGCCATCATTAGCAAGGCTCCATCACCTGCATTGCCTCCACCGATGAGAACACACCATCAATGGAACACATGCACTTCTGACTATAAGCCAGCAATCACACCACCATCAAAGGCACACTAGCATTTTGACATCCACGGACCTAACACAGAGTTCCGCAACCTCCTCATGACTTCATTGCCCCCATCACCATCAGCTGAAATGACTTCACTTCACTCGGCGACCTCAACTTTGATCTTGCTGATCACACAGTTTACAACTCCACTGCCCTACTCAAGAGCATTGACAACCTTGAACTCACCAGCTCACCCAAGGCTCTACCCATAATGTAGGACACATCCTTGACTCCATCTTCATAGCCAGCAACAAAGATGCATTCAACCACCTCATCTCCCTCACATGCACTGAACACTCCATTGTTCACTTCTGCAGCAATGCACCTCAAGCTCCACATCAAAGCCAACTAACTACCCTAGAGGCATCTGGCACAAGATAGTGGAAGCAGACTGGACCAAACTTCTCAGAATCAACCAACCAGACCTCACTGGAGACCTGATGACCAACCTAAGAGCATTAAACAACTGGATCACATGCTGCATAGACACCCTAGCCTTCTGTAGGACAGTAGACAATCAAGAACCAATCTGCGGGCCACCTGGTACACTGAAGACCTAAGAGACTCCAAAGGTTACTGCATACAGATGGTAAGAAGATGGAGAACTAGCTGGGATACCAAGCAAGAAACACATTTAGAAAATATCAACAGCTAAGCAGCCGTCAAAACCATTACCTATCACAAGACCTCTGCAACAACCTCACTGACTTCTTCACAACAAAATTCTCAGGGTCTATAGCTACGTCGGCCCTCAACACATGTAACAAGGCTTCATCAACCAGATGAACACTGCCATCAAGTTTTACCACCATCTAACAAACTCAATCAATCAATCAATCAATCAAGGAATTTATATAGCGCACTACTCACCCGGAGGGTCTCAAGGTGCTGGGGGAGGGGGGTCCGCTAATGCTCAAACAGCCAGGTCTTGAGCTGCTTCCTGAATGCGAGGTGGTCCTGGGTCAGGCGGAGGTGGGTCGGGAGGGAGTTCCAAGTCTTGGCGGCCAGGTAGGAGAAGGACCTTCCCCCTGTGGTGGCTCTCCGGATGCGGGGGACGGCGGCGAGGGCGTGGCCGGTCGATCGAAGCAGGCGTGTGGGAGCGTAGAAGTTGAGGCGGCTGTTGAGGTATTGTGGTCCTTGGTTGTGTACGGCTTTGTGTACGTGGGTGAGGAGCCTGAAGGTGATTCTCTTGTTGACCGGGAGCCAGTGCAGGTCTCTCAGGTGTCCAGAGATGTGGCTTCGACGGTGGATGTCCAGGATGCGTCGTGCTGAGGCGCTCTGGATCCGCTGAAGTCTCTTCTGGAGTTTGGCGGTGGTTCCGGCGTAGAGGGAATTGCCGTAGTCCAGACGGCTGGTGACGAGGGCCTGGGTGACCGTCTTCCTGGTCTCGGTAGGGATCCACCGGAAGATCTTACGTAGCATGCGCAGGATGTTGAAGCACGACGAGGTGACGGCGTAGACTTGTCTGGTCATGGAGAGGGAGGAGTCCAGGATTAAGCCCAGGTTGCGTGCGTGGTCTGTTGGTTCGGGTGCGCCGCCCAGGGCGGGGGGCCACCAGGAGTCATCCCAGGCGAAAGGTGAAGATCCCAGGATGAGGACTTCTGTCTTGTCCGAGTTCAGTTTCAGGCGGCTGTTCATCATCCACTTGGCTACGTCTGTCATCCCTTCGTGTAGGTTGGCTCTGGCGGTGGCGGGGTCGCTGGTGAGGGAGAGGATCAGCTGGGTGTTGTCGGCGTAGGAGATGATGTTGAGGTTGTGTTGGCGTGCGATGGCTGCGAGGGGGCTAATGTAGACGTTGAAGAGGGTTGGGCTGAGCGAGGAGCCTTGAGGAACGCCGCAGATGACTTTGGTGGCTTCCCCCTAAAAGATGCCGCCAATTCAAAAAACAGTCCACTCAGGAACACCCTCTGGCCTCTGCCTCCACCACATCTACAACCTAGGAGGAACTCTGATCAGCTCCAACTTTACCACCCTCATTAATGCCTCCATACATAGCAGAATATTCCCATATAACTGGAAACATCCAAAGGTCACAGCTTTCCTGAAGGAAAGTTTGATAGGCTTAGAAAAGCTCAGCAACTACAGGACCATCTCACTCCTGCCCTTCCCTGCAAACTCATGGGGAAAACAATCAACAGGCAACGCTTCAAGCATCCAGAACAGCACCATCCCCTAGACATCACTCAGTCAGCAGCAACCACAGTACAGAAGCCGCCCTTATCACAGCAACTGACAACATCCGGATATACAAAAGGGAAACCTCAGCTCTCATCCTGCTCGACATCTCTGCAGACTTTCACACCATCTCCCTCAACACACTCATCTGAAGACTCCACAACTGCAGAATACCAGTACATGCCCTGAGATAGCTAGCCTTTTTTCACTCCAGCAGAATTCAAAGAGTCAAACTTCCACCAAACACCTCCAAACCCAAGACCTTCATTGTGGATTCTGTCAATGGTCATTGCTGCACACTACAACATCTACATGGCACCACTCTCAAATGTCATAAGATCTCTCACAATTAACCTTGTTTCCAATGCAAAGACACTAAGATCATCCTCTCCCTCACAGACAACAACCACACAAGGACAAACATCATAAACTGCATGTCAAGCTTGGCAAACTGGATAAAACAGAACTGCCTAAAACTCAACACCTACAAAATGGAAGTCCTGATTTTTGTGAACAAGAGCTCTTCGTGGGACTCCTCCTGGTGGCCATCTTGAAATTATCTTGGAGGACAAACTCATGATGACCAAAGAGATGAACGTCAGAACCTCTTCCTGCTTAATTATGCTACATCTTCTCCCAAAGATATTCAAATGGCTCCCCACAAACACCACACGCATGGTCACCTAGGCCCTCCTCACCAGCAGACTGGAATATGGTAATACACTCTATGCCAGCATCTCAAACCAACTGATGTAAAGACTCCAAACTACCCATAATTCTGCTGCCAGACTTATCGTTGACATCCCCTGCAGCGTACACACCACGACCCCACCTCAGAGAGCTACACTGGATACCTGTTAGATCTGGGGGTCTCTATTTGGCAGTAGTATACACCTTTGACCAAATTGGGACCCTTGCTTCTAAGTCAGGGAAAGGGGATTACACTACTGGATAACCCCTGCTCACCCCCTTAGGTAGATTGGCATGATCAGATAGGCTTATCTCAGAGGCAGTTTGTTAAGCATTTGTGAACACACACAGTAATACAGTGAAAACACTACAGATGGACATAACAGAGGTTTTATGAGAATACGTATTCTTTATATAGACTTAACACAAGACCACAAACGACAAAAATCCACAATACTGTACTTAAATTAGTCTTAAAGATGGTAGAATTCACTTAGTTCAAGTTCATGATAAATGCAACATAGTTCTCACAAAAGTACCTGGATGCGTAACGCAAAACGAACAAAAGGCTTGCAGAGTTGGAGATGCATTGGTTCATTGCTTCGGGGGAGAGGATGCATCGCGCCTCAATGCTTGTGCAGAGTAGGGGATGCATCTTGGTTTATACCGGAGAGGAGGTGATGCGTAGATTTTCCTACTGCGGCCCGGTTATGATGCGGCAAGTTGGTGCCTTAATGCAATCCGACAATCCAGTGCGATGCGATGAGATGGCGCCCTTGATGCGATAATGTGAAGACGATGAGTGCACGCCCGGCGGCAGTGCGGTGAACTCTGTAACTTTGGAGCTGCAACAGACCCTGCGACACGTTCTCCGGGGATGCGATGGCGACCTCTGCGGCGGTGACACACTTCTCCGGTGATGCGTTGGGTAACAGCTTTGATGAAGGTGACCTCTGCGGCATCGCCTGCTTCTCCTGCGATGCGACGGCAAAAGCTGTGACTGCGACACGCTTTTTCTCGATGCGTCATGCTTCCAGCTCCCAGCGACACACACGCTTCTGCAGACAGAATACCCAGCAAGGAAATTCAGAGGGGAGCTGGTGAAAATTATTTTGTCCCTGAGAATTCAGCAGGAGGCAAACACAAGTTCAACCTCTTGGATTAATACTCTGCAAGATGATGAAAGTTCTTTAAAAGTTCCTTCTCCTCTCCTTGGCAGTGAAGACACCACTCTAGGCCAACCAAGCAACACATACACTGGCAGGGGGTCAGTACAACTCCTACAGCTTCCTCTGTTCTTCTCCTTGGCAGAGGTTTTTCTTCTTGTTCCAGAAGTGATCTAAAGTCTTGGGGTTTGGGTCCCCATATTTATACTAGCAAATCCTTTTCCCTCTGAAGGCAGAGGGTCCTGTACCCAGTTCAAACCAGTTCTTTACAGTTCTGGAGCACTTTGTTTACATGATTCCTGCTTTCCTTTATCAGTGTGGGCCAGAGTCATCATACACACCACAGGAGGTGGAGCCAGCATTATGGAAGAGATGCACAGCCCTATTCAGACTCAGGGGCTACTCCTCCCACCCATCTGCATGCAGATAGGTCTATTCAGCCTTGTGCTGATTCAACGAGTCTCCTGGAATCTCCCAGCCCCTATCACTCACACAACCAGATAAACAATACACAAGCTAGCAGAGGCAGGCTGGATGGTTAGGCAATACCTACTTTCTAAAAGTGGTATTTTCAAACACAGAATGTTAAAGCCAACTTCATTAAAAGATGTATTTTATCATTCTGAGTTCAGGCATACTACATTCGAATTTCTACCATGTTCCCTGGTTCAGTTAGGATTATAAGATGTCATAATCAAACTGCCCATTCTGGCCTAAGGGGACTGGTATCCTTGCAATAGTGAAGAAACGAAAATGGTTGTAATTCACTATTAAGACATGCTACACACACCAGAGTGTAAGTAAGGACGAGGAGGTGACCCACTTGTGAAAGCACTTAGGCTAAACACCCTTTCAATCCAGAGATTGCGCTAAATATAGATGAAGACAACAAGGGGACCTTACTATTATTTACATGTCACCTTGTTGCTGCATGTTATGGATATTGTCCTGGTGCTTTTATCATCATTTAATCGACTGTATTTACATAGACAGTCCCTCATTGTTCAAATGTTTTCAATCCCTCAATGTTTTCAATCCCTCTGAGTTATTGTATCAGCTTTGGTTTTTTAGCATACTGGTCGCGAATAATAACTTCTAAATCTTCTAATTTCCTAGCTATGGTTTTAATCAGCACTCTCTCCATGGAATTGGTTCCTTATGCTCTGCAGTTCTTCTGACATTCCAACGTTGATCAAATGACTTTCCTCACCTTATGCCTATGCATGTAGCATTTTCTCACCTTCTTTATTTAATTGTGCTTTATGGAGGATATTCCTAACTCCCAATTTGTTTGTATTTTTCCTCCCTTCCTTCCCCTAGGCAATTGAGGCTACCTTTAGGCATAGTAATTATGTCCTATGATGATCCGCATATCGCTTAAGGCGGATCAAAACGCCGTCTACACTTTTGAAACACCTTATACAAGTTAATTCATATGTACTAAATGTGTAAAGGTGCTGTGGTTCACTCTTGTTGTACTTTGACATTATCCTTATCCTAAGTGCAACTAACCCTAAGCTTTTGTCTAAAAGCCCCCTGTTTGTATGTATTTATGTGACTAGTAGGGCACAGGCTCGTGCTCCACCTTGTGTATTATTGTATAATACCTTCGCAATTGATATATAAGTGAATATCAGACCTCTGTCCGGCTGGATATGTCAAAACAAATATAGCTACGATTGATTCTATATTTTATTGTTCTCTACTTTCTTCCTTCCAAAGGACCACTGTTGTCTAAAAGTAACTGCTCCCAAGGTCCTAGCCTGACTTGATTAGGTCCCTTTGTTGTCTTCATATATATCCACACTCATTCACTGCATCTTCACTACTGTCTGACTGCATTCATTCACCAGATTATCATTATATCTATGTGGATGACATCCAGATTCTACTAAGGTTTGGGGCAATCTGGATATTGAGACGGAAGATGGTTCACGACAGATATTTTACTCATGTGTAGTTGGACCAAGAATACCTTTTTGACGCTGAACTTGGACAATACAGAAATGCAGTGCTTACGGGAAGAATACAATCTGGTCTGCTGTCTTTTGCTATAGACAATATAAAACACTGCCTGGATGCACCCAGAACATCTGGCCAGGACAGTATTGACAATATATCTAATCGGACTTCATCTCAACTAAGCTTGCATTTATTCTTTTGCGGTTGCTGATGTTTTTAAACTAACTTTCATCTAGTTGATTCTTTAACCCCTTTGCTGCTGGCCCGTTTCCGCCGCTGTGCGGTAAACAAAAGAACAGGGGCGGGCCATGACGAACCCCAGCCGTCATCAGCACACGAGCACCGTAGTGCATGACGGCTGGGGTTCGTCATCAGCATACAAGGGGTTAATTTGAGCAAGTTTGATTTGAGAAATCTTGGTAATGTCATATTTGTATACTTTATTGTTGCATGTTAATGGGCACTAATTACTTTTAGGTACAGTCGCTCTAAACAAAGTTGAAATTAAAAAAATATAAATAAAAGCTGATTATGCAATTTCAATTTCATACACTCTTATTCGGATGTAATATACAACCATATAAGCAGTGCATATAATCTTCAGGGAATCAATAAAATAGAACATAATAAAATACAAAACAAGCAGCATATACCAACAGTTAAAAAACAATGAAAATACGTAGATCGACAAGCAAGATCATATATTCACAATTTTAAAAAGAATGGGGAAAAGTGCATTGTGAAATTCAAATTTCCAGTTTTCCATTGTTTAGACAGTACTACACATGCTAAATGTTAAAGTAAATGTTAAAGTAAAGAGCATCGTGCCGTTTACATTAGAGATGCCGTAACATTTTCCATATTAACGGTCAGTGGTTTAGGAGCGGTTAGCTTTACCCTCTCAGTTGTCAGACTACAATAGATGTTCATTGCAGTTGTAATCGATCCTACAATATGCTTTAAAAAGATAGGTTTTAAGTAAAATGTCCTTAAAAAAAGATAACATTTGTAGAATAATAAAAAATGGTAGCAACTTTGTTGTGATATATTGTCACAAGGACAGACGGCAGAAGAACGCTTTTTCATGACTGGGAATGCCACAAGATGATGGGCAATACCCAGCCGTAGACGAGTCAAAACAAAACATGAGATGGTTTAGCGACAATAATTAAATAATCCTGGAAACCATCATTGAGGCCCAATTGCTGATAGAACATAAACGTTTACTGGTCACCAATAGCTCTAAGACGGGTCTTTATTTTATATGTAAGAAAAGAGGTTTTTGTCTCCAATTTAGCATTTTAAGATGCCTAATCTAGTTCAGTCTGGACATCATAATTAAAAAAAAGGAGGCCATACCAATGGTTGATGTAATTTAGACATCGAATTTTAAGGCAATTATCTAATCTCATACAGTCTTTAATTATTAATTGGGTAAAAAAAAACCTATTTCTTATCCCAAATAGACCTCCATAGGAGAAGCGGGTGAAGAACGGCGAGATCTGTAATGTAATTAATACCCACTTCGCGATGTATGAGTTCCCTTAAAGCTGATTGTGGAACACATAGAAGACGTTTAAGAAAGGTATTTTCATCCTGCTGTAATAAATCAAATTGACTATGACCCCATACCCCTGCACAATAAAGGGCAGAGGTAACACATCTTGCATTAAAGATAGTTACCATGTCCTCAATGCGGCGGTTACCTAATTTTGTCGCAAATCTAAAAATCCTATTGGTATTCCTAATCATTTTAGAGCTGATTATGCATTTTTGTATGTATGTGACATTACTTATATAGGTGGAACCTCAACTGGGGAAGAAAAAAAGGCTGTACAATGAGATGGATAGGGAGGCATTTTGAGATAGCAACTATATAGTGAGGTGTGAGGGGATGGAAAATTGTCTTCTTAAGGAACTGTGCTATCGATGAGGTGATTAACTGTGTAACTGCCAGTGAGATTACATTAAATAATTATGATTTACAGCTAATGAAAACTGGCAATGGATTAGATAACTCCTTAGGTGGCCTATGGTCTACTGGAGTTCTATGATTATGTATGGTTATGCAACAGTTTCCTATTCTAAATGCAGCCTTATAGCATACTAAGTGTGAGAAAGCAGATTATTAGTTGGGTTGGATGGTAGTCCAACACACGTAATAATGTCACTATTCTTGTTGGTCCAGTAAAGTTTTCCGTAATTTGAACCTGAGCTCGACCCTGCTAGCTATGCCACAGACAGGCTTAACTTAAGAAAATGTGTAAAGCATTTAGGAGTAGCAAAATAGTAAAAAATTACCTTTGGATAAGGATTTTCAAAGTTTTAAATAACAATGGTGTAAAAAAAAGTGTGAAGCTCAAATCAGGGGTATCTGGTCACACTAAACTGGATCAAAGTCAAAAGTTAAGGCTCGCTGCAATGGATATCCAGTCAGATACTGGAACATGGTTCATCTCAGTCTTCTTATTTAGAAACCTTAATGAAGAAAAATTGGTCATTGATGATTCAAAGCGGTGCTCATCAATGCTAGGTTGATGAAGATAGGTATTCTGCAGAGGTCATGGAAGAAGCTGGTAAAGATCTGTGCAGCCAACGTCTGTGCCTAGGAAAGTCTCAAAATTGACCAGATGTTTCTCAGCTTCGAATCCAGTAAAGGCCTCTACATCCAGACTTAGAAAAGAGCCTAGAAGTCATATCACCTATGGTGGTGCAAGTTGACAAGTTGAGGCTGACCTGTTATTCGATGGCTAAAGCTTCAGTGGCGATCCAGGTCTTTGTCTGTTCCCCAGGAAGAAATTTCCCTAGAAGTTTCTACGTCCCACTACTTAAAGTTTGGGGACAGAGGAAGTACACTTTAACACCAGAAAAGGGTCTAGGACCTGGAGGCACCACTTGGGGGATTGGATTTATTACAAAAGAAGACACCAGCAGGGTCCACAGCAGGTCCAGTTAAAACTGGTCAGCTGGACACTTTTAAGGAAGTGAGCTTCTTGCAGCTTGTGTGTCCCTGTAGCTTAAAAATATGTCAGCCTCCATGATCCACAGCACTACATTTGTGCCTGGCAGTAGCTTGTAGGGAGGGATGAATCCTAGACCCTTATTGACCAATAGGGGAAAAGTTCCCAGGGGTAACCATATTTACTTCTTCTTCACTTCCTCTATTCCCTACAGCACACAACCGTGGCAGAGTATCCCTCTAAATTCAATTTGGGAGAACCTTTCTTCCTCTGTGTAGAGTTCCTGTGCTCACCCTAGAGGTGTGGCCAGGGAAATGAGCAACCCCTCCTCTGTGGACATTCTAAACTGTTTCTAGGGGCAGCTACTGGGATTGGAACCTGACTAGCTTAGGAGACAAAAGTGAGGCAGGCCCAGGTGTCAGCTACATCTGCGAGTGACACAATAGGCATCTTTAGAAGATATTCAAGGGGCTGGGCCCAGCCCGAAGGCGATCCTGTCAAGGTAAAGTCAACCTCTCTCTATACCCAGTTTATTTTTACCAGTTCTGAGAGACAATTCACTCCTCAGCTGAAGATTAATCATTCATAGTAATGTATACAAAGATTCCTAAGAATCGGCTGAAAAATGCTATAATGAAATTAGCTTTTAGTGCATTGTCACTGTGAGGACATGTAGAACAATAAACTTTAAAATATCATGCACCCTGCCTTATAGGCATGTAAGGCCTTCTTACATGTGACTTATTAATATTTAAAAGGAGGGTTTAGGCCTGCCGAAAGGGTTTATTTTGAAAAGTCAAATTTGCAGTTGAAACCTGCACAGCCAAGTTTCTGGTAGCCTTTAGTCATGCTTTGCAAAGTACCTGTAGTGATAGCACAATATGTGCTGCAGTCCACTAGTGACAATTAATTGACATGCCCTGGTATACTTTGTACCAAACTAAAGGGACTTATAGGTATGGTAAATGTGCCAATTGGAATTATAGCCAATTTCAAAATGTTTTAGGGGGTCAGAGCACATGCCCTCTGCCTTAGCAGAGTCTAAGTGCACATTCAAAAAAGACAGACGCATCAGAAATGCCAGTGATAAAGCAAAATGAGTCCTTTTTATACACTAAGCATGCTTTTTTGTTACTAATCAATAAACACAGGAACAGAGCAGCTAGTGGAAGTAATCAGGGTTGGCATTCTTCTCATAATATGAGCACCACTGAGCTTCAGTCTTGTGCCTGAGTACATTCCTTCACGACCAGGACAGTTGTGATGTACCAAGGTTACGACGGACACACATCTGAAAGGTCAGAAGAAGTCAGTTAATAAAGTTTTCAAAAAATTGTACACTCTTTCAGAATATTGGTAAACTTGGGTCGGGAGGGGGTGGTATGGGACATGCGATTTCTTGCGTGTTTTATTACTTTCTATTGACATACCAATAATATCCAAGAGAATCGCTGGTTTTACATATTGCAGAGCTAACTTAAAAAGTGATACCATTTTGTCGGACAGTTAATAGCAATTGATGCTTTCACTAGTTTCGCATTCCTTTTTGAAAATTTACAGCGATTGTGAATGCTTGAAAACACATATTAAGGGAATAATTTCATTCAGATTTTAGTGTCACCTGAAATACTTTAAAGATTTGATTGTCACTTCCAAATCATACAACAAATCAATAAAAGCCGACCGCAAGACGCGGTGAATGCTAGTTGCAAAAAAAGAAAAAAATCGTGGGGCATATTACCAAGCAATAGCGATAATTATCGCTATTGCTTGGTTAGAGACAAAAATTTACCGCTGCGCTGCGGCGATTTTTACCGCAAATAAACCTTGGTATTACCAAGGTTTATCGCAAATGCGATAAAAATCGCCGCAATGCATGAATATCGCTGAAAAGTCAGCGATATTCATGCATTACCGAGCTAATGCTCTTAGCCATGTTATCCACCTCCCATTGGATAACATGGCTAAGAACTGCTCAGGGCAGGTGTTAGCTTTTGAAGATATTTGCGCTTAGCGCGAATATCTCCAAATGTTGGTAATAGGAGATAGCGATGTTAGCGACTGTTTTCAGTCGCTAACATCTTGGCACGCCCACTTTGCATATCATTAGTGATAAATATCACTGACATGCAAAGTGGGGCCCAAGATGGTCGCTATCTCCTACTAGCTGTCGCTAACTGGTGTTAGCGACAGCTAGGTAATAGGGAGATAATTTTATCTCCGCTTTCTTGGCTTTTAAAGCCAAAAAAGTGGAGATAAACCCCCTTGATAATATGCCCCCGTGTTTTTTATGGGATCGAAGGAAATTATACAATTAAGAGATTCACTGCCAACATCAGCGTCACTTGCCACTTATAACAAAAGCAAAGGAACATGAGTGTACTTGTGGGTTACTTCCACCACAGTTGCACGTTTGTCATCCCATTAATAAACGTTTGACAACGTTTGTACCATTTAAGTACCTCTACAGGAGATGATGCAGGTGCAAGAAGAACTCTTACTCAGACGTCAACAAGTTCAGCAGTTGTCCTGGCAACAGAAGTGACGCCACCGTCCTGGAGCACAAGGTAAAAGAGGGTTGCGCTCTTTCTACTGTCGAAAAAGACAGGGATTAAATAGGAAGGGAAAGAGATGGTGGTGCATAACAAAGCTGTAGTTTCCTCAATAAACTGGAAGAACAGTAACTTTTTTAAATAGTGCAAAATACTGCACATCTGCCGTCTCTAGATACTGTATGTACTGTAATACAAGTAACCGCACCCATACGAAGAACATTTTCACCTTGAATATTCGGCAAGCCAGGACTAAATGTACATCAGCAGAACTCTTCTACTGCTCTGGCTGTACCTGTGTGACTGCACAAAATTACATCACAAAGACATTGAGCAGCTCTGGTGTTATTTACTTTTCCAGATAATGTAATTTTAGCAACCCATCGAGGGCCCAGGCAGGAAATATAATTTTAGGAATTTCTCCTAGGCTTCTCTGAAACCACCTCAGAATTCTAAGAAATTACTGTAGACATGTTGTCCGGGCTATATACGTGCACAAATGACAAAAGATACATGTATTACATTGTGTATGCCAGGGAAGCAGAAGCTATCACCAATTTCAAGTGGCACTTGCCTTTTTTTGAATCCACCCCGCGGCAGCAGCTGCGGAAAGCACATTCAGAGCTTCCATTTTCAGGAAGGCCCGCCAAAAACTATCCTTCTGCGGGCAGGTACCTCAGCAGGACCAGTCCCCATAGTATGTTTGGGTACTTAAAAGCAAATATTTCAAAAAACAAAAAGCTCAGTTATATTGAGCTTGGTTCGCTTTATAAGCTATCCCACTAGCAATGTTCATTTGGAGTTAGAATAGTAAATGAACACTTCATTACGGTTGAGGTTCCGTGACGATTTGAACCCGTGTTTTCAAGTTTGTCGGAAATACATAATATTGGTATCAGCGAACCGCAAATGATCCATTTAGTATATCCTGGTGTTTACGCTATGCTACGAGCAAGAGCACTCCTTTTATAAACACATTTCTTTTCTACCCACGGCATCCATCTTAGATCATGGCCGCCATTTTGTGTTTTCTTGCCCTCACATATGCAATAGCCTCTGATCACTTCATTTTGATTAAGGACACGTAGCCTTAGCCGGAGATTCACCTCTTTCATGACACGTACACCTTAAACCAGATCACGCTGTAGCTGCATGACTCGACAAAGGCTACCTCCTCTGCCCGAGGCCAGCCCTGCCAAACTGGTCTTCGTTTCCATTGTACCTGATCATGATTAGGCGGCCGAAGCCGGTAGCCTTGCCCATTTACAACCCACAAGCATCTCTTATCCCGCTTTTCTATCTTCCACACCTGGCTCTGTTTCTTTCTTTCTGAATCTTTATTAGGGGGAGGTGACGAACTTTACGATGAGGCGGTCCGGGTCCTGAATGCAATATTGACAGGGAATTGTGACAAACTAGTGGGAACCCCTCTTTTCGCGATGTTTGGCCTCAGATATTATCGACGGTTCCTGTATAACGCCAAATATTTATTGTTTATGACACAAAGGTTTTGGGAATGTACCAACATGTGAAGAATTCGCCTGAAGGCCAAAAACTAGTATATAAGGAGCAACCCACTTTGTACAATTTGAACAGGCTCCTAGATTCTGCCCGTGTGTAGTATCTGTGACTTCTGTGTCCCTGCAGTAATAAACCTTTGGTCTTTGACGCCACCATCGAGAAGCCCGTGTTTCTGTTCATTTGTGCACCAAGGCAGGTGGGAACTCCGGGGTCTTTGGGTGTTGTCCCCTGACACCTCTGGACGGAACCAAAAAGTCCAGAACTCCAATTGGCGCCCAATGTGGGGCGACGTCATTCGGTACCGGTCCAAAAGCCTGAAGAGTTCGAGAAGCTTCGTGTGAAGATTCCTGAGGGAGGCGCCCCACTTCATCGATCCCGGCATATCGCAAAAGTGGCCCGAAGTTCTCTTCCACGAGGGTTTCCCGTTCAGGACGGCTGCAGTGGGCCGTTGCCTTGACCGTCGCCCTGTCTTGGACCCGAAGTGGTGCAGTCCTTAGTACGGCGAAACGTGACGGGTTTCTCCTTGGTGACGTCTTCAGTGACTCAGTTAAGTATTTAGTGATAGCTAGCTGGTTACTTTTGTGAGGATTGTTAAAATCCTTGATCGGTTCTTGGTTTGGTTTGGTTTTGTCAGATTATCACTGGTTGTTCTAGTTACGATAATCTATTTGGTTTAGTTTGGGTATCGATACATCAGTTCGTTTTGGTAGGCCTAAGTTCTTGGTTCGAGTGCACATATTTGTTCCGTGTTTTGTTTGTTTTGTGTTCCGGACTGAAAATGGTAAGTCGGAAAATGTTGTCTTGTTTTAGTTGCAACAGTGACTCACGATTGGAGGACTCTTGTTTGGGTCCTCCGATTCGGACTCCCCTATATGATTTATATTGTAAACATGGTGTGGGTCCTATATCTTATAATGAGGTATGGGTCCGTTATTGTAAGAAGGATGGTGTCCTTAGTTGGCCACTGCATGGTAGTTTTGAACCAGAGATTCTCGACAACTTAGAAGCGAAATTGTTCAAGAAGAAAGCCCGGCCGGCAATGTTTGATTCTTTCCGTTACTGGCGAAAAGAATCCAAACAGAGAGAAATGAAAAGGTTGAAGAAAGAACAGAAAGAACAAGAAGAGTTAACTCTAGAGCAAGCGGCTAAACAGTTGCAGGCTAACGAGTGTGAGAAGGCCATAGATGTAGCCATTAGAGAGCATAATCTAGCGATTGACAAGTGCTATCCTGCCTTGCCATCGAAAATGGCTAAGATACTGGAGGATTCTGAAAACGATCCTCTGCTATCTTATCTGTTAAGGTCACCTCCACCGTATGCACAAGGTGCTGCGGCTCCGCTCGTCCCGAATGTTCAATTGCCGGTTGCTGGACAACCTGGTGTTCCTGCTCCTGTCCCTCAGAATCAAGCTCCTGTACCTCCTGTGATGAATGTGAATGTTCCTACAGCTCCTCCTTTTCCTACACTGCCAGCCTCTATACCTACTTCTGTACCTACTGCTCCACAAACTATTTTCCTCGATACTCCTACTGTTCCGTTATCTATTCCTACCTCTACTGCGTTCTCTACGTCTGCGAGTGTGCTAACTTCACTTTCTGTTCGTCGAAGAATCACTGATTCTGTTACTAATATGCTGTCTCCTATATATAAAACTTTAATTAAGACTCCTACTCCTGATTCAGTTCAGAGACGTAGTCAGCTTCCAAGTACTGAGGAACGGGGAATTTTAGATTCCACGGCTCTCAGATGGATTTCGAAGAGTAGAAGATATAGTACGAGAGATGTACTAGACACATTTATGCAGTGGGGGGAACCAACGCAACGGTACGTCTTTGATGAGATGTGCTCGTTGTTACGTGAAGAGATAGAAGAAGATGATGTCGAATCAGATTTGGAAGATTTAATTAGGGTTCAAAAAGAGTTTGCTGCTGGAATGATAGTGGGTGAGAATATAAAGGAAGCGATGGAACTTATTTTAAGTTTTAGGAATGATCCATCTCTTCGTTCACCGAGAGACTTAGAAAAAGGTAAAATGAAGCTAAGTCGCCAATATCCTATGAGGGAGGTTCCTCCAATTTGGCGCGAAGCAATACAACGTGATGATAATGCAGGAATTGCAGCTGCTCCAGCACAGTTCCAACGAGTGTGGATACACATTCCATGGAAACGAGCAGAAGTGCTAGCGGTGAAACAGGCCTTGCCAGATCCACGTAAGAATCCAGCTGGATATTACAAGGAATTAACACAGACAGTTGAGGCTTGTATAATGAACTTAGCCGACATCGATATGTTGTTTGGTAACGTAGTTCCGCAACCAGTGTGGGCTAAAATTCGTAGAGAGGATCATCAAGCTGCCTTAGGTGGTGATTGGGCAGCTATCACTGCAGCAGATGGTCAGCAAATAGGTGGTGCGAAACCCGAACCTTTAATTGCTAATCTGCCAGGTAGAATAATTGATCTAATGAAGACTCTGATGCCAGCATTGCGTGTAAATTGGGACAAGCTGTCAGCATGCAGGCAGAAGAAAGACGAAAGTGTCTCAGACTTCTTCACGAGGTTTGAAGAGACTTTTGTAGATCATAGTGGTCAGGATATGAGCACAGAAGGAGGGCAAAGACTGTTTGTAGATAAATTTGTGCATAATTTGTTACCTGAATTATGCAATAAATTAAAGGATTCAGAAAGTGCGTGGGCTGTATCTACGACAGCGCAAATACTTGCGACTGCACAGTACTACGAAAATAGGGATAAAGAGGAAAAGGAAAAATCAGAAAAGAAAACGAAAGATTTAAAAACTAAAGTTCTTTTACAGCAGGCGTATCCGCCTCGCACGAATCAGACTAATACGCAGCAAGGTTCATACCAAAGGACAGATTATGGTTCATCAAGACCTCAATACCAGTGGAATCAGTGTGCGTACTGTAAGAAAGAGGGTCACTATAAAAATGAATGTCCGATTTTAGCGCAAAATAATGCAGCAGCAGCTCAGAGAGGTCGTGGTGGTTTTGTGCAGAATTCTAGAGGTCGAGGACGAGGTGCTATGCCTCCACAAACGAATGATCGTCCCTCAAATCACTTTGATCAACGAAATGGACAATCTGCTCAGCAAAATAGATCTCAACAGTATCTTGTTGAGGACTATAATGAAGTAGATGAGGGTTTTCAGCAAAATGGGTACTAGGACAGCCATGGACAGAGAGAGGGAGTAGTATCAGTTCCAGTAGATCAGAGTGGGCCTTATGTCGCAGTAGCAACATCGGGTGTAGTCGAACCGTTTCTGTTGGATACTGGTGCCGCAAAAAGTTCTATCATTCATGCGAAACTCCCTGGCGCACCTTTGTCTGGCTCAACAAATGTTTCCGTAGGTTTTTCAGGCGCCCCTGTTTACAACCCGATATCTGGTCCTTTGTCTATTTCTGTTGGACCGTGCCAATTGAAAGCACCCCTGATTTTGACGACAGGTTGTAATGAAAACCTGCTTGGTTTAGATTTGTTAAAACGACTATATGCGACATTGTACTGTTCTCCGGAAGGAGTACAGCTTACGTTGGGTAAAAATATCACCTCTCCGATGTACTTGTCAATGGACGCACTCCCGCCGGAGCTACGTTCACTCCCTGATTCTCTTTGGGCGACTGGTCCTAATGATGTAGGTCTCCTAGAAATTCCACCGTATGTGGTAACTTTGAAAGCGAATGTGAAATTTCCAAGAATTCCCCAATATAAAATATCGAGTGAAGGTGAGCGTGCACTTTTATTGATTGTGCAAGATTTGATTAAGAAAGGTGTGGTTGAAGAAACTAGAGGAAATGTCTGTAACAGTCCTGTATTACCGATTCTGAAGCGAACTGATCCTACAAAACCTCCAGTGTATAGGTTTGTCATAGACCTTAGAGAAGTTAATAAGATTGTAGTCCCGCAGTTTCCTGTAGTGCCAGACATTACTGCCTTGTTAACATTGATTCCTGCCACAGCCACATGGTTCTCAGTTATTGACCTAAAGAATGCCTTTTTCAGCATTCCGATAGCCGAAGAAAGTAGGGATATTTTCGGCTTCTGTCTAGGAGGTCGCAGTTTCAGATTTAAACGCGCACCACAAGGCTATTGTGAAAGTCCATCCATTTATAGTCAAGCATTAAAAAGCCAGTTAGATTCTTTTGTCCTTCCTCCAGGTTCTGCCCTAGTACAGTACGTAGACGATCTTCTAGTGGCTGCCGATGACAAGGAAACTTGCAAAGCAGCTACAATTTCCTTATTGCATCATTTGTCCAATTTGAATCACAAGGTGTCTCCTTCCAAGATGCAATACTGCTGCCAAGAAGTGACCTACCTAGGTCATCTCTTGTCAAAGGAGGGAAGGAAGTTGACCCCAGAAAGAATAAAAGCAATTACGCAGATGAGTGTTCCACGCACACACAGAGAAGTACGTGCCTTTCTAGGTATTACCTCTTACTGTAGGCAGTGGATTCCAAATTTTTCTCTTTTAGCGAAACCATTGGTAGCTTTGACTGGGAAAAATGTCCCGAGTCCGGTGCCATGGTCTGATGAATGCCAAGAGAGTTTTACTGAATTACGAAAAGCATTGTGTTCAGCTCCTGTATTGGGTACACCTGATTACAGTAAGCCATTCACGCTCTACGTTCACGAGAGAGAAGGTTGCGCGTTGAGTGTTCTGACACAGAAGTTTGGTGATAAACAACGCCCTTGTGCGTATTTCTCATCAACATTAGATCCGGTAGCCAGAGCGTTGCCTAGTTGTTTGAGAGCTACAGCGGCAGCTGCAGCTTCCATTCGACAATCTGCTGGTTTGGTGATGAACAATATGCTAGTGGTCATGGTTCCTCATGCAGTGGATACACTCATGAACCGAACGAAGACACAACACCTTACTAGTGCGAGATTATCTGGCTATGAGCTGACACTGTTAGCGAGTCATATTCAGATCAAAAGATGTAATGTATTGAATCCAGCAACATTGTTGCCGACTGATCAAGAGTCGAGTGATTCCGAGCCACATGATTGCTATTTCAAAACGGAGGAAGAGACAAAAGGACGTATCGATTTAAAAGATACTCCGCTATCAGATCCGGATGGTACGCTGTATGTGGACGGGTCATGTTTTAAATTGGAGAATGGTGATGTGACTGCTGCTTACGCAGTAACGACTTTGAAGACGATTGTGGAGACTGCAAGAGTGAGTCAGAATTCTGCCCAAGCTGCAGAATTAATAGCTCTAACGAGAGCGTGTGTTTTAGCTGAGGGAAAGAGAGTGAATGTGTTTACAGACAGTCAGTACGCATTTGGCGTGGCCCATAGTTTTGGTCGGTTGTGGAGAGAAAGAGGTTTCATTACGTCCCATGGGACTAAGATCCAGCATGGTCAGCTAGTTAACGACTTATTGGAATCTCTAACCTTGCCGACTGAAGTTGCGATTGTGAAGTGCAGTGCTCATAAAGCAATCACGGATGATGTTGGTCGTGGGAATGCTTTTGCTGACGAAATTGCTAAACAGACAGCTAGAGACACGATGAGCAGAATGTATGTTGCTACGTCTGCAAGATGGATTGCTGAGTCCGGAATGTGTGAGGACACTATGGAAAGTGTGAAAGAGATTCAGAAAGAAGCAACTGAGGAAGAGAAACGTGTATGGAGAGAAAGTACGGGCAAGTTGGACTCGAATGGATGTTGGATTGATTTGACAGAACAGCAGCGTTGGATGTTGCCCGATGCGTATGTGCTTGCAGTAGTGACGATGGCGCATGGAGTAGCGCATATAAGTTCTAAAGGGATATGTAAGATGTTGGCTCCGGTCTGGAAGAATGAGGGAATCAGTAAGTGTGCAGAGAGAGTGGTGAAAAATTGTATGGTGTGCTTGATGCATAATCCTGGCAAGGGAACTCCAACTCCAGCTGGTCATTTCGCTCCTCCTTCCTGCCCCTTTGAAGTAATTCAGTTAGACTTCATTCACATGGAACGCTGCAACAATTTGAAGTATGTCCTGGTGGTAGTTTGTGCTTTTTCCAGGTGGATAGAAGCATACCCACTAAAGGACAACACTGCCCTATCTACTGCCAAAATTCTTCTCAAGGAATTTTTCCCTAGATATGGAATGCCACGGATTGTATGGTCAGATAATGGAAGTGAGTTTATAGGGAAAGTTATGCAGAGTGTGTGTGCCGGCTTAGGATTAAAACAGAAATTTCACAGTGCAAACCATCCCCAGTCTGCTGGTTTAGTCGAGGGTTACAATGGCACCCTCAAGCTGAAAATAGCCAAAATACAAGCATCCACAGGTTTAGCCTGGCCAGACGCACTTCCTTTGGCCCTGTTATCAACGAGAGCAACAGTACATTCTAGAATAGGGCTTAGTCCTTACGAGATAGTTTTTGGTCGCCCGGCAAATATCTGGGGTGTGCCGAGGCCTAAACAGTTTTGCTCCATTGAATATCCTATGTTGATAGACTACCTTTACGACTTGACTGCTAAATTGAGTCTTATTCATCAACAGGTTTTCGATGCTTTGCCAAAACCTCCGGAGAGTCCAGGGCATCAGCTGAAACCAGGAGACCTGGTTGTCATCAAGAACTTCGCGAGGACAAAGAACCTTCAGCCAAGATTTGTGGGGCCTTTTCAGATCTTACTGGCAACGAGGACAGCAGTTCGTGTAGCTGGCCGTAAGCACTGGATACACGCTTCTCATGTTAAGCGTGTTCCTTTGCCGCTCCCTTACGACGACTGGGTGAAAAAGGGAATTGGTGCCTCCGAATCTGAAATCACACCGAAGTTCATCTCTTTCAGCGATGCCAAATTGATTACTGACACTTCAAAACCTGACTCTCCTCCTGAAAAGACTCCTTTGAACACTGAACATTTGTCTCCAGCATCGGAAGAAACTTTGCTATCTGCGAACTTAAACTCTGCAACAGCTGCTAGTGATACACTATTTTCCGATCAGACAGTACCAGCGAAGCAGAGATACAACCTAAGAAGCCATAAAATGGACAAATAAAGCAGGCAACTGCATATTGTGATTTTGATATATATTGAACTTTTGCCTTCAGCCAGGAAGTTTGCTATTGTTTATTGTTTTTAAAATTGCCTTGCCGTCTGGGTAGCCGTAGGGTCGTGGCTGTGTGCCTAGTTTGAATTTGCAGGGGTCTGACACAAGGTCGATCTTTCTGTTGGTTCTGGGAACTCCCAGGGCTGATAGAGGCATTTTCATCTACGTACACATCATCAGTGGTCGCGAGCGGATTGTAGAAGATGGAGCTTCCTGCGCTGCAACGAGAAAATGTGATTTATGTTCGCAGAAACAGACTTAATAGAATTCTTCATAGCAAATGTTTTCTGATGCAATGTGCCATTACATTTTTAATTGTTTTAGCAACATTGGTGGGTGGAATCGTCTTTAGTATAAATTTGATCTTTGTGCCAGTTTCTACAGTACCTCCCCTTGATCCTGCTATTTCTACTGTTTCTTTTATACACTCTTTTCACTCGTTTCCAGAACATGAGCAAGCCCGACGCTCAGAGTTCACCAACAACACTTTTGTACAGCTCTTGCACCAACACCAACTGGTAGTTAACACTACAGACTGCTGGGTGTGTGGCTTGATACCCCACACTATGGATAAAGGTATTCCATATCTGGTTTTGCCTTACAGCTATAATGGATCATTTCAGGCCTTCCAAACCATCTTTGCTTATGCCCTTGAAACCTATCCTCCACGTCCACCGCGTTCCACTAAATATAACTCTGCCAACAAAGCCTTAGTCCAGGGAATTATTGACATGGTCAAGGACGTCAATAATACTCCATCTTACCCTAGAGACGAATTGCGAGTATATTTAAGTTGGAATACTTCAGAGTATCGCCTTAGTTTAGGAGAAAGCAAGCGTAAAAGCTCAACTCCAATCTGGGTCGTACCTCACCGAGGTCAGGTCTGTTTGCAAGGTAATGGGAGAAATCCGAGAGCTCAGCTAGGGAGGAGTGAGTGCGTAGAGACTTACGTGTTTCCGGCTAACTCTTCCCCTGCCTTTCTTACTGCTAGGGGTACCTACTTCATTTGTCGAGACAGAGCTTATACATGGTTGCCTGCCGACTTCTCAGGATCATGTTATATTGCTCGATTATTGCCTCCGACATACACTGCTTCATCTGATTACCACAGAACCAGAGTAGCGAGAGGTGTCTTCAGCAAGGAAGATACCGCTGGTCAGGAAGCTGGAGACTTCTTCAAAGGCTTCCTTCCGTTCTGGGGACCTATGGCCAATAGTAGAAGCATACGTCAGCTAACACGGGTAGTTGAATCTACTATTACCGAAACTGCTGGTGCCCTTAGCAATCTGACAGCTGAGCTTCAGGCGGATAGGCTCATGACGTTGCAGAACCGTATGGTTCTAGACGTTATACTTGCAGATCGAGGTGGGGTATGCAGAATGATCCAATCGAGCTGCTGTGTCTTTATTCCTAATAATGCTCCAACAGTCTATGAGGCGATCTCTAAGTTGCACAAGATTTCAGACTCCATACATGTAGACAAGGGAAACTGGTCCTTCATGGAGTGGTTTTGGACTCTGATATCAGCGTGGGGATGGAAGGTTCTGATGGTCATTGGTGTCATCTTAGTATTCCTATTCTCATGTTGTCTGATTATCCAGTGTGGTCCTGCTCTGTGTAGTCTTTGTGCTGCAACTTGTCTCAGAAAACCACCTGCGTTTGGAGAAAAGACACGAGAAAGGATGATGATACAACAGCATGTCACTGACCTGATGAGCATAGAACTAGATTCAGACATAGACTGAGTAATTGCCTATGTAAGGGCAAAAGGAGGGTCTGAGGTTCCGTGACGATTTGAACCCGTGTTTTCAAGTTTGTCGGAAATACATAATATTGGTATCAGCGAACCGCAAATGATCCATTTAGTATATCCTGGTGTTTACGCTATGCTACGAGCAAGAGCACTCCTTTTATAAACACATTTCTGATCTACCCACGGCATCCATCTTAGATCATGGCCGCCATTTTGTGTTTTCTTGCCCTCACATATGCAATAGCCTCTGATCACTTCATTTTGATTAAGGACACGTAGCCTTAGCCGGAGATTCACCTCTTTCATGACACGTACACCTTAAACCAGATCACGCTGTAGCTGCATGACTCGACAAAGGCTACCTCCTCTGCCCGAGGCCAGCCCTGCCAAACTGGTCTTCGTTTCCATTGTACCTGATCATGATTAGGCGGCCGAAGCCGGTAGCCTTGCCCATTTACAACCCACAAGCATCTCTTATCCCGCTTTTCTATCTTCCACACCTGGCTCTGTTTCTTTCTTTCTGAATCTTTATTAGGGGGAGGTAACGAACTTTACGATGAGGCGGTCCGGGTCCTGAATGCAATATTGACAGGGAATTGTGACAAACTAGTGGGAACCCCTCTTTTCGCGATGTTTGGCCTCAGATATTATCGACGGTTCCTGTATAACGCCAAATATTTATTGTTTATGACACAAAGGATTTGGGAATGTACCAACATGTGAAGAATTCGCCTGAAGGCCAAAAACTAGTATATAAGGAGCAACCCACTTTGTACAATTTGAACAGGCTCCTAGATTCTGCCCGTGTGTAGTATCTGTGACTTCTGTGTCCCTGCAGTAATAAACCTTTGGTCTTTGACGCCACCATCGAGAAGCCCGTGTTTCTGTTCATTTGTGCACCAAGGCAGGTGGGAACTCCGGGGTCTTTGGGTGTTGTCCCCTGACACCTCTGGACGGAACCAAAAAGTCCAGAACTCCACGGTCAATGGCCAGTGCTCATAATACTAGGTATGTTATGTGATGTGTGTATGTGTGTGTGTGAAAGCATAATTGACTAGTGGCGGCACTGCAGTCCAGCGCCACCCACATGTGGTTTCTAGATGTGCTGAATGTCTAACTTCATATCTGACAAATGAGCTGTTTCTTTAGTGGATTCAGTGTAGAAACAGCCATAGGAAAAAGGAACTTCATTATATCCTTGAGTACCCATTTGAAAGACTGATAAACCTGGGAATTTTTAGATCATGGCACTCTGCTGTCACCAATACTGTCCAGTAGTAGGTGGGTGTCACCCTTTCCTCTGTCTCCTAAGGCCTGGTAAAACTCTGGTATGACAGCATCCCCAGGGATGTTCGTTCGTGGAAGCGAGTTGCCACACGTTGGATGTTTATGGAGAAGAACGTAGATAAAAAAAAGCAATTGGATGGAATACAGCCCGGAACAATAGAGGGTCAGATAACCGTTGGCAGAGAAGAAATAAAAATATAAGGCCAAAAGACAGAAAAACATTTTAAGTCGTATTGGTTTTTATATTTTGAATATACAGGTTCCTTATCTTACGCAGGAGAAATCTGCTAGCAACGGACATGAGCGAACTACAGATGTTATGGTCCTCATGAGATATTGAAGCTACTTGTGTGGAGCTAGCCACGCGGGACACATCAAGATAGAAGTCCCTCTGCTATCACATGAGGATAAATAGAGAAGCAACTAAAACTGTGGTCGCTATACGGTGTAATCTCCTAAGCGATATGTGAAAAGGGTGAAGTCCTAATTGGGTATAAAACTCCAGGTCATAGAGAACACTTATTGATTTCTCTGGCGGGTCCTGATGAAGGTGGTCTTCATTGCTGTTATTTTCCGCCGAAATGCGTTGGCCAAGTCCTTGTAAAATCCCACCAAAGTGGTTCCATACTGGACAACAGATAGAAAAATAAAAGAATGTGTTATGAATATGAATAGATGAAGTTGTGAATGTGGATGAGTGTGAGAGAGTGTTGTGTTTGTGTTGTTCTCTACCTGGTGACAAGGTCATTTATAAATTGTTACAGGATTTATGAATTTTGTATTATGATTTAAGATGAAAATAATCCAATTTGAAATGAAGAAAATATATTTTTTTAACTTAGAATAATGATGGGAAAAAAAGAAGTTATTGAATGAAAAAATAATTTAAATAAAAAAATGAGAAAGTAAAAAAATTGTGTTATTGTAATGTGTTTATGCCAATGCAATCAAAGGTTGTACCCTGAAAGAATTGTTTAAAAGTCACGAGGGAGCTCTTCTTCTATTGTATTTGTTAGTTTTCCCCTCTTCTCCCTGACCTAAAAGCAAACCTTAGAGGGGGTCCCAAAAACATTACTTAGCATCCCCAGGGAGTCCATCATCCTGCTTTAGCTGCTGAGCACTGTGGTTTACAATCAGAATCAGAATTGTATGGGGCAATACGTGGGTGGTCACGTGGTTGGGGAAGATGGCGGCTGGATAACGCTGGTCGGGAGGAAAGCCGTACTGTAGGAGAGTGAATCATTGCGGACTTTGCAGATTCATGCCGCGATAAAGTAAGGCAAGGTGGCGGGTATCTCTGTTCGGGACATTTCTGGTTAAAGTGTTTTTCCTTGCATTTTTGTGTCTGTTTACCGTTGAGCCTCTGGCACTCGTCTGACTTCAGGACGCGACTCCACCCCTCAGGGAGGCCGGTCCGGGCAGCCACTTTGCGAGGACCGCAGTGAGGAAAAACTTGTGCTCCCTTTGTTTGCGATTCCCGTTGGCCTATTACCCAGACTTTCTGGGCTGAATTACAGTCTCTTCATAATTGCGTGTGGGCCTCAGTACTTGTTTAATCCTAGCATGACGCAACTCCGCCCGCCAAGGAAGCTGGGTTCGGGCAGCCGCCTCTGTGAGGACCACTTGGAAGGCAATAACAAGGGTACAATACATAGATAGAAGGGCGGAGACAAAGACTTATTTCCCCATTGTTTGTGATCTCCCTGGGGTGCGCAAATTACGAGCACGGGGTGTTGAAAAGAATTTTGAAGGGAGCTGGATAAGGGGAGCTCTTGGAGTTTCTTTTCCCCTAATAATACCACATGAGCATATTTCAAAGTCTATTGCAATCCAGGAGTGGATGGAGAAGTAGAAGGACCCTGCATCAAGGGACTTACCTCCTAATGTTTTGAGCACTGGGGGACCAGAGGGAGTTAAAGGAACAGGGGGGGTCTGATACGGAACAAGTTCCGGGGCAGGAGCAGTTCACATTAAAGGCACCAAACACTCTCAGAAGCCTTGGGAATTTTGGAGCCCTTGAAGAAGTTCGCACACAACCTCTCTTAACAGGAAGGAGTAGATATATTTTGCGTTCTGTCCCAGGAAAAGAAGAGTCCGACTGCAAAACAAGTTAGTACTCCCCAAGCTATAACTCCGGTTAAGAAACCTCCTAAGGGAGGCAGAGTGAGAAAGTGTAAAAAAGAAGAAGCAGCTTTATTGTCTAAACCACCACCCTTGCTCAGGACTTTAAAATCATGGAGCAACTGGCTGGCCCAGCAAGGATTGAGAAGTCTCTTCAGGATATAGGGAAGGGGGCAGGAGCTCCAGTTTCACAGGCAGGGCAGAAAGATTTGAGTGAGTCATTGAGTTTGGAGAATCGTTTCTCTACTCTTATGGGGATTGTGGCAGAGAGCTTGGAAGAAATTATATCCAGTACCTCAGGGGTTCTGAGTGCTCCTGCACAAATTCTTTCTATGTCTATTCCTATGCCTAAGCCTGCGCCTAAACCTATGTCTACGTTAACGCTTTTGCCACAACTTGTGCAAGAGCAGGGTTTTAGCAGGGAGGGGCCCCCAGGAAACAATGAAGAAGGGGTGAGGAGGGAGTATGGTGTTTTGGGAGGGGCTCCCTTGACAACACACGTGACAGATCTCCTACTGAGATAAGACAGGACATGTTGTCTAGGTTTGAAACCTCCGAGCACAATCAACCAAATGTGGGATCCTTGAGCAAAAGGTGGATGGGATTGCGTTGCATACAACAGCATTGGAGGAGGACGTGAAGGGGCTGGGCGAGGCCATAGCAGGGAATTCTGAAGAAATAGTGATCCGTAGAGAAGAGAATAAGACCTTACAAGAGGATCTGGAAAGGTTGGTACCCCATGCTAGACGAAACAATGTTCGTATCCTGGGGGTGTACGAAAACACAGAAGGCTCGGACATCAAGGGATTTGTATGTAACATTTTGGGAGATCTGCTTCAGGATAGGAACGGTATTGACTGGGATAAAGAACTCCAAAGGGTTCATAGAGACCCCTATAGACTTCACCCAGTGAGAAAGGCCCCAAGGAGGATCTTAGTAAACTTCTTACCTTTTTGATCAAGGAGTTGGTGTTTGGGTGAGCGTTAAAGGAACGAGAGCTAAAATACGGGGATGTCACGTATCAAATACGCTCGGACTTGGGTGAAAGAACCTCTCAGCAACAGTGGGAGCTGGGCTCCAAAATGAATGAGTTACATTCTGGGGGGCCCAAGTCCAAATGAAATTTCCTGCCATGCCTAAGATAATGAGGCACAAAAAATGCACATGATTAGAGACCGAATGGAGGCTGATGGTTTTCAAAAACAGATGGAAAATCCAAAATAGGGATAGTTTATGTATCTAGGTGTATATAGAGCATCCACACTGTTGAGTAGTAAGACTCAACATATGTAAGAGATACACAAAGGTTATTAAATGTATAGGAAATGTATAGGTATATACAATGTTCAAGATTTTTGTTTATATATTTTTTTATAATTTTGCAATAGATTTTCTCTCTCTTTGTACTGCGGGACCTCGAAGGCCTTTTGCCTTTGAGATAGGGTGGGGAGTTTCCCAGGGGGGTTGATGGGTGGGGCACGGGTGGTTGGGAGCATTTGGGAGAAAAATAAAAAATATAGCCCTCTTTCTGCTATTTGATGGGTGGTCCCTATTAACTTATGCTGATTTGTGTATTAGTGTATGCAAACAAAGGGTTGGTCAACACAAGATTGATCTGGAAGGTAGTGGTAGAGGTTTAAGGATAGATAGATGACAAAGAACTTAGTGCACTTTGAATGTAAATGGTTTGAGGTCTGCAAAGGAGCTAGGTCGGGTAATGGAATTTGTTAAGAGATTTGAGGCGAGTGTTATATCATTGCAAGAGAAGTACTGAACAAAAAACGAATGTGTGAATGCCTTTAAAAAATGGTCTGGGTGTAATACAACGTCTGTTTGGATCAAAGTAGCAACACGAGGGGGATGGCCATTCTTTAAGAAATAATGCGGGTATTATAGTAGAAAGTCCGCAGACAGATTCTTCCGGGAGGTGGCACTAGATAGGATAAAAGTACAAGGAACATCTGTAATTGTAGTTAGTTATTATGGGCCCAATGAGGATAATCTGGATGCACTAATCAAATTGGAACTATGCTTAATGTCTTTTAACACTTTCAGCTCGGCGCAAATTTTCGCGCTGTGCTGAAGGTTTAAAAAACGGGCGTGGTCGTGACGGAACGGTTCCGTCATCAGCACAGCCCAACCGACGCTGATGACGGAACCGTTCCGTCATAAGCATCGAAGGGGTTAATACCCCAGTGGTAATTGGAAGGGATTTTAATTTAGTATTAAATAAAAGCTTGGATAGAACCTCCTAAAACTATGGTAGTGCTTAAAAACATGCCCAGAGAGCTTAATCTAATTGATATTTGGAGACATAAGATGGGGGACAAGAGAGATTCACCTTTTTTAGTAAAAAGTATGGTCATCATTCCTGAATTGACTATTTTTTCACTGAATCATGAGCTGGTATCTGGGGTTGAAACGATTAAGCATGTACCTGCTATACTTTCAGATCATTCGGTTGTCCTCTTATCACTAAAAACCCCCAATACGAGGGGTAAAACCAGATGGACTCTGGATAGGACAATTTTGTTGGATGAGGGGGTAAGCTACAAAATGAAAGAAGAGGCTGTATTATTTTTTTAAGGTAACAGGAGGTCAGCTAAACCCAAAAATGTATGGGACTCCTTTAAGGCCTTTTTGAGATCTATAGGTACGGGTATTATGGCGAGCAAAAAACATAGTGCGAGGCACCAAGAAGAAAGGCTGTTGGAAACCATTAAGAATAAAGAGCAAGGGGTACAAAAAGGTTCTCTTCAGAGCTAAAGCAATGTGGCATCTCTTAGGAAACAACCAGAATTGTTGCAATCAGAATATCAAGGAGCTCTGGATAAAATATTGACAGATAAATGGAAGGTTAGCAAACTGCAGCATTGCGCTTAAGAGGAAAAAAGTGGTGACTTGTTGGCATGGAAAGCAAAGACCCATAGAGTGTGCAACCAAATAAAAAATGCCTGAGAGACCCTATGCCAGGGGTCATATTGGATACTAATGCTAAAATTGGGCTGGAGGTCTCTAGACATGTGAGTACATTGTATAAGGAGGATATTTCCCCTGGGAGGGACAACATAGAAGGTTTCTTTAAGGAAATCTAACTCCCAATTTTGAGCGAAGACCAGAAGGCAACATTATCAGCGGATATAACAGAAGAGGAGATCCAACAAAAGTTTAGGGAAATGGCCAGAGGGAAAGCTGCAGGGTGGGATGGCCTTCCAACTGAGATTTATTTTAACCTGTTAGATGAGATGGCACCAGAGCTCAGGGAACTTTTTAATTTAATACTAAGAGAGGGCGAAGATCCTCCTATAAGTTGGGCCGAGGCAACAGCAACATTGATATTGAAACCCAATAAGGATCCCCTTGCGGTTGACTCATATAGGGCCATATCTTTGTTAAACACGGACTATAAGGTGTTTGCGGGGATTTTGGGCACCAGATTTGCAAAGCTTATAAGGGCATAATACACAAAGACCAGAAAGGCTTTATTTCTGGAAGGCAGCTTAATGAGCTAACTTTTCAAAAAGTGGGAGTGATAGATTTAGTGGAAACTTATAATCTTCCTGTAACGATGGCGGCAGTGGATGCCGCAAAGGCCTTTGACCAGGTTCACTAGTCATATCTGTGGGAAGTCTCAAAGCTATTCGCTTTTTCCCCATAATTTAATACAGGCCGTCCAACTTTTGTATAAATCACCAAGAGCAAAGTTTTTGGTCAATGGGGAGCTAACCGATTGGGTCAATATCTTACGTGGAACTAGACAGGGATGTCCCCTGTCTCCACTTTTGTTTAATATGCATATTGAAACATTAGCAGCATGGATCAGACAAGCCCCTGCTATTATTCCTTTTAGATAAGGGAATCTTGAGATTAAATTAGCCCTTTACCAAGATGATCTTTTACTCTACACCCTGAATCCGCAATTGTCTATCCCCATATTAATGGCTAAAGCCGAAGCATTTGGAAGAGTTTCAGGATACAGAGTAAATACAAATAAGACTGAAATTATGGAATTTAACCAACCAGTACAAGTACAGGCATAATCAAACATGCGTTACCTTGACGTTATAATTACGCAGAAACTGTTGGAAGTTACTAAGGTAAATTGGGGAAAGTATTAGGCAAGAAGTAGAGAAACTGCTGGTCAGGGGCAAATCTCCAGCTAAATTTGTACGGTAAGGTAAATCTTATCAAAATGATTATTCTACCCAAAATAACATTTCTTTTTAATTCGATACCATTATTATTCGATAGAATGAAAATTACTAAACTACAAGGAAGGCTAGGGAGCCTCATTTGGGCTTCCAAGGGCTCACGCATATCTTGGAAGAGATTGTGGAGGAGATTATAGAAGGGTGGGCTGGCTTTAGCGGATCTGATGACGTATGGGTATGCTTTTCTTTTTAAGAATTGCAGGATGCTTTTAAATAGGGTTGACAGTTCGGCTATCGGTAGTCTGTTTGTAGCCATGCTTGGAGAACTAAGGGAGGGTCAAGACAAATTTTTGTTTGAGTTCGGAGACCCAAAATTCTTCAAAAAAGTAAGGTTGAAGATTTTATTGGGTGTTTTGAAAGCATGGGTCCATATTCGGAAAAAGTTAGGTATTCCATATTACTCATCTAGGGCCCCGATTTGGGAGTCCCCAGGGACTCCGTACTGTTTGAATGACTCACTTAGTCTCCCATTAAAGGCTTCGGGTATTTGTTGTTGGGGAGATTTGAAGATGGGAACCTATCTAGTCAATTGGAAAACTTTGAATCTAATTGCGGGGGCAATTTAACCAGGATTAAATATTTTCACCTCTCTGCATGGTGGGGGGAGCAAAACTGGAGTGAAGAGGAGGCTAACACTTGGTTATTTCAAGCAATTAAAACTGGTGTTATTAAGAAGGAGGTAGCTTTGTGGTACCAATTTTTGATCAATGAAGAAGATGATTTAGAAAGAGGTATTCAGAGGCTTTGGGGGGAGGGAATTGTGAATATTGAATATTGATTTGAGACAAACGTGGTTGGCCTAAAGCGGCAATAATTGTATCACTGGCCCTTGGTAATATGCCCTGTTAAATTCCTGAGTTAAGGCAGAGTTAGCGCAATTTCAATTATCGCTAAGCCTTGCTGTTAATATCGCAAAGCTACCTTCATGATATTTCCCAAGTTGTTTTCACAGCCACGCCTGCTTTGCATCTCATTATCGATGCGAGACGTGTGAAAAACAGGAGCTAAGTGAAGGAAACACGCTAGCGTGTCCTAGTAAATAATGCAATATATTTATCGCCGCTTTGCACCCGAACAACGGACGCTAAAGCAGCGATAATTTTATCGCCGGCAACTTGGTAATATGCCCCGCAATATTTCTACTGCAACTCATTAGAGACCCAATAAGCAATTGTCCAAAGTTATAAAATGACACATTAGGCACACCCTTCCTTGCAATGATAAACAGTTCCACAGCAATTATGCAGAATCCCAATTACACTTTTGTCTCATATAGTCAACATTCTATGAATTCATTATATTTTTATACAAAGATTCATATAAGGCACCTCCAGCTTCTAAGCATTGCAATAAAAGAGGGCATTTTTGTTTCTCTACCTAATATTAATTCATTTCTCAACCTCATAAGGGGATCGACTGAGCCAACCATACTAGGCTTCAAACTTGTGACTGCAGGCTGAAAACCGATCTCTGCAATGAAAACGCAACTTAACTATTTTTCTAACTCAAACTGTAAGCATCTTTAGCATTCAAAATTTCCATAATGAATTTTTGGGTTTCCCAAAATTACCACACATTCATGATCAACCCAGTATAGAACATTCTTGACTCAGAAATGCTTCTGCCCTGTCAAATATATTTTACACCAGACTTCATTAGCATAGCAAGCATGCCATAGGTTGTAACTAAGCATGGGCGGAAAATCCGTTTCGCTCGCGGATTTTGTGGATTTTCGGTAAATTCGCAATCCGCGAGATTCGCGAATCTCCCGCAAAATCCGCAAATCCGCGAGCAGCGGATTTTGCTCGCACTGCTCGCACTGTTCGCGTGAGTTCGCGGCTTCCCAGTACAACTTCGCGCCCCGCGAATAAGTGCAAAATTGCAGAAAAACGATCTTAGCAAAACTGAAACTACTTACCAGGTTCAAAAGTTCAGGCTCATCATTAGTAGCCATTTCCTGTAGTGCTTCCTGAGGGGCCCCTCCAGAGTTCAGTTGCCAGTTGCAACTATTATGTGACCCTGCTCTGAACCTCAGAATAGTTACACATATGCCACAAAGGTCCTGAATTACAGCTAAGGGAGACAAGCAAGAGCCAGGCTGGAGGTTCAAATCCATTAATCAGCCCCTAATTCATTATTGTCAGTTGGGGCAGGGCAGGTGTTGTAACTAATTTTGCAACAATGAAAGCACTTAGCAAGTTCAAAAGATCACTAATCAGGAAGCACTAAGGAAGCAGGTGCCAGCTAAAAAAATATTCTGTGACACATTAATCAGCCCCAAATTAATTCAGGTCACTTGAGGCAGGGAAGGTGTGCTTGTGTTGCCACAATAATGTACACTGACTGGACAACCAGAGGGTGCTGTGATGAAACAGAGGGTGGCATGGGTGGGCCAGAGGGTGGCATGAGTAGTCAGAGAGTGGCAGTGGTGACAGAGAGTGGCAGTGATGAAGAAAAGTGTCCCAAACAGGCTGGACACGTAGAAACAACAAGTTCGCGAAACTTGTGACCCGACAGGTAAGTTCGCAATTTGCGACATTGTACAAAACCCTCGCGAACTGGCAGAAACCCGCGCAAACACACAAAAAAAATCCGCAAATTCGCGAGAATTCGCGGATTTTGCGGATTGCGAGTTCGCAAATACGCAAAATTCGCGAACGCGAGATTCGCAAAATTCGCCCATGCTTAGTTGTAACACAAGGAAGGAAAGGGTCCCCAGGCCTTTGATGGGTAGCAAAATACAAGCACAATTGTATTGCTGTTGACCCCTCACTTGCATCGTTGACCTGGTGCCACTGTGTCTGCTTAACCACTGATAACTCCCTCTGACCTGGAGAAGGAGCTTTGCTCAAGTGTGCTGGGAAGTTGTATCTGGGAGTTGGTGGAGCCTGGCTGGTTTGGTCACTGATGCTTCCTCAATTGCACAGTTGTTGATGGATGGATGTACCAGATGCAGTTATTCTGTTGCCTAAACTAATCACTGGCAAGACGTATTGTTGACTGGAAGTTTTTTCCCATCTTTGGAAAAGTGTTGGGTCAGACATAAAAGTCAGAAGTATGTCATACATGCCTTTCTCTGGAACAGTGTAGTCAATAATGTCATGTTGACCCTTTATGACTTCTATGTGAAGTGGGAGCACTTACCCATTGGCATCTCTCACTAGCCAAACAATAGTTCCACTTCTACGTGGAAATGTGGATATAATGCAATAACTAGGACAAATAACAAAGATTCTCTCTTCAAAACAGTAGAGTTTCTGTTCAGGACTTACAGAAAATGTAATCAGCGAGTGTTGGGAACAACCATCTTTTGAGTGGTGTTCCCACAAGTGTTTAATTTACTGTTTTGCTGGCCGAAGAACTCTGTGCACTTTACTCCTCCTACTCGGGGGTAAAGGGCCCATTGTATCACACCATGCAATCACACTGCAGACAGAAATGCTGACCTGTCATTTTTAGCCTGGATGTGGAGTTTTCAAATTGTACATGGACCTGTCAAAATACATGTTTAGTCAGGCCTAAACTTTGATTTTGAATGTGTCACCCTTAAGTTGGCCTCACTGTTTAATAAAACAATGTGTATGGTATTTAAAAGTAGAATAAATAAAAGATGTATGTTAAACATGTCCTGACGGTGATAAATTCCCAAAAGCTATTTCCATTGTACCAGGGTTAGCTGTTCCACAGGAAAGCATTGGGATACAATATTATATGTAATAAAGTTATCTTGGAATAGGAAATACCTATACATTTCATTATTGGACATTTTGAAATAATATCAAAAGCCCAATTTATTGGTGAAGTCTGATTTGTAATAGATATTTTAGGAAAGTTACTTTCAGAAAGTTTACTTTACCCTGCATAAAGCATGTGGTTGGACATTTATGTTATCTCCAACAGTCATCTGGCAGCTGAAAACCCTGCTCATGAGGTGTGAAGATTTTCCTTGAAAGGAATGAAAGAATTGATAACTAGGTATTACATATTTGAAAAGGTGATTTTGGAATGTCTCTGGGGAATCAAAAAAAGTAAACCTTACTTGTGGGATAGATGTTCTGGTTTATATACTGAACATGGAAAATTTATTTTGTTGAGGGAGAAGATAAAGAAAAAGTAAGTCTTCTCTGACAAGGCCCTCAACAAAGGTACTCAAGTTCTATAAATAGCAGTGTAAAGAATGTCAAAACAGATTTTATTTTAATCCAGGTTACCTACAAACAATGATCTATAAGTTGTGGCAGATTATGATACTGAGAAATACGTTATTGCACAGGTGAAGGATTTTGTGGTCTGTACTGACATGATTGATTGGAGGAACAAATTGAAGGAAGATCTTGACCTGTGTGTTGTTATGGATCACGTTACTGAAGCCCAAGGAAAAGTCATTAGATAAATTGTAGGCTTCATTTGTGAAGTGTCTGATGAGATATCTCTAGAAAGAGTATTATTAGTGAGAGGAGATAGGTTTGTGCTACAGATGTGTTTCCAACAGAGAATATTAGAAACTTCACATCAAAGTCACTTAGGTAAGAGTGCTACCATGCAAAGGATCAAAAATTGTTTGTGGTGGCGAACTATTCACAGAGGGGTTGAAAGTTTCAATAGCAATTGTTTTGAATGTAATCTTAGTGTTAAACAACGTGTTACTGAAGTTCATGATCTTTCTCCAGTCATTTGTCATAGCAGAGTTTGGCTAAGAGTAGGTCTTGATTTGTATGATCTTTTTTTTAATCTACTTCCAAGCCAGATGAGGTATTGTAGTATTCTTGTTGTTGGAAAGTGGGTTATTAGTAGTGGTACATGTGCATCTACAAGTGGCAATAAAGCCACTAACACAATCTAGGACTCAGTACATTTCTTAATAAATTATCCCCATGCTCAACCCTTGGTAGATTGGCTGCAAGCAGGCAGGCTTAACTTAGGAGACAGGTATTTAAAGCATTTCAAAACACTAAGGGGCATATTACCAAGCAATAGCGATAATTATCGCTATTGCTTGGTTAGAGACAAACATTTACTGCTGAGCTGCGGCGATTTTTACCGCAAATACACCTTGGTATTACCAAGGTTTATCGCAAATGCGATAAAAATCGCAGCAATGCATGAATATCGCTGAAAAGTCAGTGATATTCATGCATTACCGAGCTAATGCTCTTAGTCATGTTATCCACCTCCCATTGGATAACATGGCTAAGAACTGCTCAGGGCAGGTGTTAGCTTTTGGAGATATTCGCACTTAGCGCGAATATCTCCAAAAGTTGGTAATAGCAGATAGCGATGTTAGCGACTGTTTTCAGTCTCTAACATCTTGGCACGCCCACTTTGCATGTCATTAGTGATAAATATCACTGACATGCAAAGTGGGGCCCAAGATGGTCGCTATCTCCTACTAGCTGTCGCTAACTGGTGTTAGCGACAGCTAGGTAATAGGGAAATAATTTCATCTCCGCTTTCTTGGCTTTTAAAGTCAAAAAGCGGAGATAAACCCCCTTGATAATATGCCCCAAATCTGTAAATAATTAAGACACAACACACAATAAAAACTCCACACCAATTTATAAAAATAGAAAATCTTTTTATCTTCAAAATTACAGCAAAACGCCAAATATCCAATGTAGGGTACCAGAGATATGAATTTTAAAAGAATAAACACTTTCTAGCACTCATTCACCTAATGGAGTTTTTTCCAAAAGTTACTCCAAACTTCTCTAAACTTCTGGAACTTCTTCCTGAGGTGGTCTTGAGGGTCCAAATTGTCCAAAACACAATATAAGGGTCTGGTTGCTCCAATATGGTCCTGAAAAGTTTGGGACCACAATTCCCACAATGGACCTGGCCAAAACCCTTAAAAAGTGCACGTGATGCACTCAAGACAGGGGACTCTTGGTGGCGTTGATGCAGGTGAGCTTTGCTAACCTGTAGCTTTCAAGGAGTCAACTCTTTAATCATTTTTAAGTAAGGCACCTCAACAGGGCTACAGCTCCAGATTGTGTAGCAGGTGCGGTGAGTCTGAATGCAGGGCCGGGTGGTGCAAAACAACTTTCCAGCCTGGCAGTTATTCTTTTTCTCTTAGTTTCATGCAGCAGATCCGAGAGGCTCTGCACCTCTCACATATTTTTTCATTGTTCTGTGGGGTGAAGCAAGGGAGCAACGCTGTCTAATGAGGTGCAGGGCAACACCCCCAAGCATGACCATTTCCCCCAAAGCGTGGCATAAGCTTCTCCCACAAAGCAGTATGCCTCCAAAATTCATCATGGCTGAAATCGCAGTAGAGCACAAAGAGCTAGCTAAACTAACTCTCAGTGTGGCTCATTTCCATAGCTCTCCGCCCCCTAACATCTGCAGATCCCTTCCTTAATACTCCTATCTGGCTGGGTCAGAGGGGATGGGGTAGGCAGTCCTGGCCTTCCCTGCCTGTCCTGTTCCTCCTTTGAAGCCTCATGCTTTACGCCCCCTCCCCCCTGATCTGGAAGTCCTATGTAGCAGAGCCCTCTCCAGCAGGTAGCCTTTCACCTGGTGAGCATCTTATCACGTCATAAAGCAGCTTGGCTAATCCTTTTAACTCTGGCCAATCAGGGAAGACTGCAGGAAGTCTGAATTTTACAGATAAGAAAGTCTCATAACTTATTTTCTGTAAAATTGATGATAAGTTCAATAATGGCATAGTGTTGAATTTATCAATACAACCCTCCTAAGTCTTTGAATGACATTTGTATTAAATTCCTAGAAATATGGGGAAAATTAAATGTGCAATTTCTTCATCACCAGGGCATATAAAATATCTTTAATAAGGGCCGTTCCTGTAGTTATATGACCCCCCACCCCCACCCCAACGGGAGACCTTGGGGTCCCGAATATGCAAATAAAGTATAGTTATTCACTGCACAGTGCTCATAGCACCAACATCGATTTTGGGGCGCACGTTGATACAATGGAGGAAGTGAAATGTACAATGTCTCCGTACCCAGGACATATGAAACATCTTTTATAGGGAATATGCATATAATTACATGACCCTCCCCCCCCACACCACCACCACCGGGACACAAGGAAGAGACCCTGGGGGTACTTAATATGTAAAAATACTGTATATTATGCCTTTTAAAGTGCCCCTTTCACCAAAGTCTAGTTTGCAGTTAATTTACTTTTAAAAACAGTGCTGCAATGCAGGGCTGCTTTTAAAATGACCTCAGGCGCTCAACATTGCACACATGCAAGTGCAGAAAGGGCTACTGGACTCTAAACTGCCATGCCCTATCATATACTAGGGACTTATAGGTGGTTTTCCCCTGTCATATTATCTATTAGGAATTTATAGGGTAGGTCATGTTAATTGTAAGTGTACCCTAATACAAAGTGTACCCAGTTGCATGTGTGTGTTTTCAACAGTTTTTTCAACATGGCACTGGCCCTGGGCCTGGTTAAAAAGAGCCCAGGGACAGCCAGTGTCAGTTACCACCAGTACAAGTCAGCAAAAAATGGGGGTGCACAGGGCACACAGGATGACTTCTGCCTACATGTATAGAAGTCCTGATTTTACATAAGGTTTGGTTAGTGCAGATAAATCATAAATAGAAAATAATCTATAAAGGGATTGAACATTGTTTTATTCTTGTTTAATTATACTCAACTTTGCATCTCCTCATCACAAACTTAGAAAAGATTTTGGAGAAAGCTTCCAAAACCTTAACAAGGTGATAATGGCATGATGTCACTTATTTGTTACAATATTACATATTGTCACACTTTCATCACATAAAAAGATCACTAAATGTTTGATGGTTACCTTGGACTGAAAAATGTCATATGGGCCAATCTATCAATTGGCATATATTGTAATTAAGGCATTGCCACTTGATAACGTTTTCATTAGTGTGTACCTACATACCAACAAACGTTCTACATTGTTGATAGCTGCACTGGTATTGAGAAGGATATATTTGCAAGCATTGACAAGTGTCATCCATAACAAAGTATTGTAAAACTGCTTTACTACCGCATTAAAAACACCACGGGGCAAATGCATAATTTTTTTCACTCAACGCAACGCAGTAAGACGCCTTGCTGCGCTGCACAAAAGGGCATGAACGTATCAATATATGGTGCATTCCTGTCCTCTCCTTGCACTGGTGCACAATGTGCTGCCTTGTGACAATGTAGGCACTCTTGTGCTGTGGAGCAAAGGAGTCTGCGTTGTAAACTGTGTTGAATTTGTGCAGGAAAGGGCACCTTCCTGCAAAGACATTCCTCAGAGGCATGTCCTTCTTTCTATGTGTGTTGTAGAATCCAGCACACTTTGAAAGTGGAAACAAAGACACATTTCCAGGTCTACTGGTGTTGATAAATCTTGAAGTGCATCAGAATACATTGGTGGATGCGTGGGAACGCCCACACTACATCCTTGTAACGCTACCCCCATGCAGTGTAATGCAAGGCAGCGACTTGCGCTGCCTTGCGTTACCCCAGATTTACCAAGCCACTCAGAACAACGCAGGGTGGCCCTGCATGACTTGGTAAGTCTGAATCTAAGCTTTGCGTCCATGCTCCATCATTTCAACTGTTCATGAGTGGATTGAACGTGGTATATTTCACTGCAAAAATAAAAAATAAATGAAATCAAAATGCATCTAGAATACTGTTAGCCTTCTAGGGGTTGTACTGTGGCTGCTCTCTTTATTTTTACACGGTTCTTCGAATGCTCCATTGTTTATATTGTTCATGAGGGGAATGTAAATTGTAAATTGATACTTGTATAGCACACTACTCACCCGCAAGGGTATCAAGCCACTTGTACGAAAACCGCTGTGGAACCCATCCTGGCTTTCCCTGTGAGGCGTCCACTCCTGGGCACCCCCAAGGTGGAGGCCAGGCATCCTTAGCATTGTGGGGGCCGTTGTGGAGATTAAGCAAGCTATTGCCCAGAGTAGCAGAGTGGGACTCCATGATTGGAATAGGCACTGAGGCGAGAATTATCAGGTCCGTGGAATTTTTTGAGCCCAAGACCCGCCGAGGCAGTAAATTGAACCCCGGTCTTGGGCTAGACCTCTGCATCAGGGTCTGCCGCTCTAATCATTGAGCTACACTTCTCCACTAGAATAGAGCGTTGCCTAAAAAAATGCATAAATAAAAATAAATGAAATACAAATGTGTCTGGAATACTGTTAGCCGTCTAAGGGCTGTGGAGTGGAGGTTGCCCTGAAGCCCTCACACATTGTATCAGGCTCTTCAAACACTCGTTTGTACTTTTCGTGAATGGATTGAGTGATCACAATACACACTGTTGAGACGTTCTGTAATGTGTCGATGAATACAAATGCTGCTACCATCCCATGGAATCTGCATACTTTAGGCGCGCGAAGGTTGGAGTTGATGATGATGAATGCGTGTTCACATTTGCGTCTGGACTCTTTAATGCAGTCGGACATTTCGACGTGTGTTTATGAGTCTGCTCTGAAAAGACGAAAATGCGCATCCATCGCCAACTGGAAAATGCCGTGGGCCTTACGAGCCGGAAAATGACAGGGATATAAAGAAAATGGATAAACAATTTAGTAAGATATTTATAGAGCTGAAGAGGCACTGGCAGTGGCGTAATGATAACAAAATAGCAGAGAGACAGACAATGCTGTGATCGTAATGATGAAATGTATGATTCATTGCCTGGCTGTCTAATTTCAAGGAAGATTAAGAAATGTTTTTTACAATGCGATTTTCTAACCTTATTTTTCTTCTTCGCTTTTGTGATTAGGCTGACATTTTACCTTTCTAAAACGTGAATACAAAGAGACAAGAGAGGCTTTCAAAATATCTGAAATACTCAGCTTTAGAAAACGGAATCACGTTTTCAACAAAGAGATGGGAGAGGCCTCTCGTTTCCAAAACTCCGGTTTGAAATGAGTTGAACCGAGCATAAAAGATCAAACAGCTGGACATACGCATTACAAAATGTATTTTTGGGTCTCGCCTACATAGAGCATTATCCGTCTGTTTGCTTAGACCTGGTGTGGAGAACTCCAAACCTTGGGCCTGATTCACAAAGGCCTCCCACTCGAAGAGGAGGCCCTGCAGTCACAGGGAAAAGGAGGCCCCGCAGGAAGAGGAGGCCAAGCAGTCACAGGGAAGAGGAGGCCTGCAGGAAGAGGAGGCCCAACAGTCACAAGGAAGAGGAGGCCTGCAGGAAGATGAGGCCCGACAATCACAAGGAAGAGGAGTCCCAGCAGTCACAGGGAAAAGGAGGCCCTGCAGGAAGAGGAGGTCAAGCAGTCACAGGGAACCGGAGGGCCCACAGTCATGTGGAAGCGAAGACCCGGCAGTCACAGGGAAGAGGAGGCCCCGCAGGAAGAGGAGGCCCACCAGTCACAGGGAAGAGGAGGCCCTGAAGGAAGAGGAGGCCCGGCAGTCACAGGGAAAAGGAGTCCCTGCAGGAAGAGGAGGTCAAGCAGTCACAGGGAACCGGAGGGCCCACAGTCATGTGGAAGCGAAGACCCGGCAGTCACAGGGAAGAGGAGGCCCCGCAGGAAGAGGAGGCCCAGCAGTCACAGGGAAGAGGAGGCCCCGCAGGAAGAGGAGGCCCAGCAGTCACAGGGAAGAGGAGGCCCTGAAGGAAGAGGAGGCCCCGCAGTCACGGGGAAAAGGAGGGCCCACAGGAAGAGGAGGCCAAGCAGTCACAGGAAAGAGGAGGCCCCACAGTCACAGGGAAGAGGAGGCCCCACAGGCAAAGGGAAGAGGATGCCCTGCCGGAAGAGGAGGTCCCTCAGTCACAGGTAAAAGGAGACCAAGCAGTCACAAGGAAGAGGAGGCCCCACAGTCATGTGGAAGCGAAGATGAAAGACATGAAGCTCACCGTAGCCCCAATCTGGTGCAAGATAATCAACAGTTCACTGAGCACAGGACTCATTCCTGACTGCCTCAAAGTAGGCCAAGTCACTCCGTAAATAAAAAAAAACAGTTCTGGACATTGAGGACATGAACAACTTCAGACCGGTGTTAAACCTTCCGCTCCTATCTAAAATTCTCGAAAGATGTGTTCTACCTCAGTTAACCCAACACCTAGACAACATCAATCTACTTGACCCTCACCAATCAGGATTCAGAAAGGGATGCAGCACCGAAACCACAATCTTAAATGTCCTCGACGATCTTCACTTGTCTCTCAACCCTGACAAATGCAGCCTTCTCATCCTACTTGACCTATCAGCCGCGTTCGATACAGTTGACAACTCCCTGCTCCTCAAAGCCCTCCCAGAGCCAGCTGGCATTGAAAGGACTGTACTTAAATGGTTCTCTTCCTTCTTTCACAACCGCTCACAAAGAATAAAAATCAACAACTTTGAGTCCGACCCCCGACCCATCAGCAGAGGATTCCACAAGGGTCAGTTCTCTCTCCTCAACTCTTCAACATATATATGGAACCCCTCACCACACTTCTAAGGAAGTCGAACATTCCCTTCCACCTCTATGCGGACGATACACAACTCTACCTGGAAACCACCTCGATTGAAGACATCCACAGACTAAACGCCACGCTCAAAGAGGTCCAGCAATGGCTCTCAATGAACCACCTCAAACTCAACCAGGAGAAAACAGAATTTCTCCTCATCTCAAACAGAGACCAAAACCCTCAAATCGAGGAATGGCTCAAAGCCTTAGACGCCCTTAATGGGGCTCTCACGCCAACGGATTCTGTGAAATCCCTAGGGATTACCCTCGACTCCAAGCTGGACATGAAAAAACATATCTCAAAAGCCGCAAAATCTGCATTCCTAAACCTGACGTTTCTGTACAGAATAAAACCCTTCCTACCTCAAAAAGATCTCAAACAGGCCACACAGGCGTTGGTGCTTTCCAGAATCGATTATGGAATCGCAACTTTGACCGGTTCAGCAAAATCTGAGTTAGGTCCCCTGACCACGACCCTTAATGCAGCAGCAAGAATGGTCACAGGAACGAAAAAATATGAGCACATCTCTCTGGCACTTAGGGAACTGAAGTGGCTTCCTATTGATCAACAAGCCAACTTTCGCACATCCTGTCTCATGCATAAAGTCTTGCACACAGGCAAACCTGAATATCTGGCCGCCAAACTCAAAAAGGCCGGTCAGTCCAGGAACGTCAGAAGCTCCAACATGCTTCTACTCATCCCACTAAGAGCTCAGAAACAAAAAAAACGGAACGAAATCCTTCGCGGGTAATACGCCCAAAATTTGGAACTCCATCCCACCCCACATCAGACTGATCTCCTCCTTCCCGAAATTCAAAATACTTCTCAAAGCCCTCTTCCTAGAGCGCTCTCGACTGTAAAGGGGACCCCAGAAGGGACTGAAGAAGGTTTCTATCGAAATCTCACCACCGGGAGGCATGCTTCGCTACTTGTTGTCATTCTGCCGCTGAGTTGGTAGACTAAAGATGGTCTGTTTTTATTTTCTTCTCTGCTCTCGTTTTCCATTCAGAACTTGTTTGCTCATATTTGTACATGCTGTGAAGTGCACTGATACCTTCGGGTCCAGCTAGCGCTATACAAAACTTCAATAAATAAAAAAAAAAATGAATAATATTGGGCTATACTTAGGCTACATTTGGGTAATATGTGTGCTATATTTGGGATCTTTTTTCTCAGATGGCCATCCTGGAGAATGTAGTTGTTATGAGCTCCCTAACCTACTCATTTACTGCAGTATCCTCAGTGGAAAAGGCTTCAGTTTTCTACAACGATTCCATCAAGATGGTGTTCAGATGTGCCAAACATTTGGCATACATTCAGAATGTTAGCACTATAGTTGCTCATTAGAACACTGTAGTAAAGCTGATGGTCACCAGGGAGTTAATTGGCAGTCTGCTGCTGGTCTTGAAAGTGCATGTTTCAGTCTGCATGTCAGAAAGTTTTAATGAAAAAGAAGAGGAAGATATTTGAGAACACACTTAAAATGTGTCCTACTTTTTCTTTCTACAGCACTTACCATAATTTATATGACAGAATAAGAATGTCAGATTTTATTTTCATATGCCTGAGAAAGATAGTGTGAAAAGAAAATATGCTATCATTTTGGCTTTTGGAGCACCTTCTATAACCTCTATGGGAAAATCATGAGAAAACTGTGTTCTCTCAAACATGATTCATGAAATCCCAGCACAAGGCTTTTGACAGGGTAAAATCACCTTAGAACACACCTCACATCCTAAAATGAGTATGGTACCATCAACAAATGATTTATATTACAACTAAAATCTGGTATTACCCTTTACACGTTCTCCTTTTTAAGACCTGCCACTCAGTACATTACATTTAAATGGGGTGCTATCATGAATATTGGCTCCAAGATGGCTTCCAAAGATCCCACCATGAGATGTGTGCTTAGACTCCACCCAGGAATTTTCCTTCAACACCTTGGCAGCTATAGAGATTATCCTGCTGTGCTGGGCCCCTATGTAAATGGGTGTGGCCGTGATGAAACCATTCCGTCATCAGCACAGCCCAACCGTGACTGATAACGGAATGGTTCCGTCATAAGCATCGAAGGGGTTAAAATCTCCAAAACTACTAAACAGATTTACATTAAATTACAAAAAGCTTGATCTCTGGAACGAAATCTACCTTTCTGCCAAATTCGGTATGAATCCATCCATCGGTTTGGGTTGCAGACATAAAGAAAGACTGTATGAGAATTAACACTGTAAACACTCATTTTTATACCCCTTTTTTTCTCAGCCCCCACTTGACGGATCACCCTGAAACTTTCAATACACAATTAGATCCACTGGGGCACTTTCGGGGGAAAATATTGCGAAGATTTGTCAAACAGGTAAATATATATTTTATATTAAGGCTCCCGGTTTTCCTTTTAAATTGATTTTTACATATAAATACAGACGGAAAGCACGTTTTCCTTTATCTGTATTTATATATAAAAACGGGAAAATACTAGCACATTTAGGCGCCCTGTGCTCCGCCCCTCGACTAAGGTCTTCATTGACATCAATAGAATCACATCCCCCAACCATCTGGTGTCTTCCCCTCCTTAGAGGGTAAAGAGGTGTCAGCCAGGGCTGAGACAGCTTCCCGGGCACACACACAGCCGCACCGAGCACTTCACAGGTCTTTGAAAGACCAATTATTGTTAATGAGGCTTTGCTCTAAGAGTCTATCCTCTCACCTCTCTAATCCTTTTCCAGTGACTTGATACTCAGACATGCAGCACATCTGCTGCAAACAGCTCATTCATAAATAAGTACAAATAAATCCCTGCACAAAACGCACAATGCACGCTATTCTGAAGCCCGAGTACTCTGTTTAAACTCTGCTATCCGGTTAAGGAATGGAAAAAAAATACCTGTGCACATAGCAGGGCAATACAAATCAACAAATAAAGACACAGCAGCATAAACACAGAGGAACTTAAATGACAAATTTAGACACAGCTGCGTTTGTACGCTGTTGACTTTGGGACTTGGTAGCCAGGTTCGAGTCTCGGTGTCTGGTCAACTTCTTGTGATTTTGTGCAAGTCATTTAATTTCTCAGTGTCTGCAAAATGAATATGTCCTTATGTAATGTAACTGGTTCTCATGTTAAGCGTTCCAGTACTATCGGTTCCAGTTCGTGCTACATAAAACTGGCCAAAAAATGTGCTGTGAGAAATATAACTCCTGGGAGCTGTTCCATTCAGCAGCGTGCCCCCATCATTTTGAGTTACGCCACTGCTGTTTCTATCCAGGTGCCCTTCACCAGTTGGGTGAACAGACGAGTTCCAACACTTTGCCTTAAAGCAAATTTCTTGAGGTGCGCTAGAAGCGGGATTTTAAATGTTATAAAAACTGTCCTGGTCTGAAAGCGGTATAATTAACGGTTTCCACAGAATGCCCAGATTCTAGAACTGCCACTGTGGAGGGGCACGGCAGGTGAAAAATGATCGCCTTTGTGCGTCATTATAATTTATGTTTTCATGGTTCTTATTGGGCAATTTATTATGCAAGAGTTATTTCCTGGACAAGAAACAGGCAGACGGGTTAAACGGCTTACAAATGGGCAAATGCTTCTAAAGTGAGAAAACAAGGCGCTTTGCGAGCCCTGCACAGCTAGAGTAAGAGAAGAAAAAACGTACCTCACACTTCCTCCGAAAACCCTTTTTACCTTTCTCTGATTCAGACAAAGTACTGAGGTATGGCTGATCACTGGTGCTCTGTGCAGACACTGTACCGAAGGACGGCTGGTGCTCGGTGTCTGTGCAGACACAGTGTCGAAGCATGGCTGGTGCTCTCTTTGCAGACTTTGGGTGGTACCTGGTCCTTTGCTTGATGCTGCTCCATATATCTACACAGAGTTAGGTGTCTTTGTTTATTTGGACACAGTGCGGATGCAGTGCTGGTGCTGACACTTGGATGCCTCTCGACTCGCTTCTAGTCGCTTCTCTGCAGAACACATGCTTTTCTTTCTACATATATTTCATAGTTACTTATTTTGCATCCTAAGTCCTCCGATTTTACCTTCGAACTCCGATGTTGGCAGCTGTATAATTAGAGCAGAGGGATGCAAAAACATACCTATCAGTGCTCTTCAGAGGTCTGTGGTGCTATATTATTTACGGCTCATAGTGTGTGGGCATGCCAGTGGGAGATAATTTACTGCATTGCAAAACGCTTATAAGGTCCCAAAGGCGAGACCTATTGACTATGTCAATGCTTGTTCTCTGTCCTGTCCTCTGCATCCTTTCATTCTATCTTTTCTCTTCTTTTTGCTCTCTTCTTCACATCATGTCTGCTTTCTCTTTGTCTCTGATTTGCTCCTCTTTTTCTTCAACTTTGCTCTGTTTTAGCTCTGTCGTCTCTTTTGTTTCTTTATCCTCTTCACTCTTGCTCCCTCTCATCTAGGACAATGCTGCTGTCATCCCTGTCTCCAACCTGTACATGTCCCTGCTATTGTGATCACCGCGTTTTCTTGTTGTCAGTCCTAAAGAAGAGGGAGTTGACCAAGAACAACAGAGCGCATGTGTGCATTGTCAATTTAAATAAATGTGGAAAAATACTAGCTGTAGCCGTCTTTTACTTGTGGCGAAAATAAATGTGGATAAATACAGAAAAAATGCCCCCCAAAAATATGGATGAATATAGACGGAAATGGCAAAAAATTAATACCATAAAACCGGGAGCCCCTATATTATATATTTAGAGAGCTCAGACTTTCCTTGCATGATTTGCCTAACAAACTATGTGATGCCATTTACGAACTAAAAAATGCTGTCTTTTTTTTCTTAATTTGTCATTATGCGACTAGTAGTCCTTCATAATGCTAAAATAGTCATACTGTAATTTAACTGCTTTAACCCGTTTAGTGCTTCTGTCGGCCGTTGGACGTCGCGCGAGCTACCTCCCTGGTGCTGCGCACGTCCAACGGCTGATGCGGCCCCACCCGTTTCTTCGAACGTTCAGCACTAGCGCTGAACGTTCAAAGCAGTTAAGGCGTTAAAGTGCACACTTGTACTTATTTGGTGTCTCATATTGTTATCCTTGTGTCTTCACTTAAGTTTGGCTTCAAATCTGGGAGTATAATACACATATCATTAATTAGGAGAGGTGAATCTAACTCTCTTTGCTCTTTTAATGACACATGAAGGCGATGACTGTGTGCGATCAATAACTTTGACTAACTACTAATGCTAAATGAAGTGTCCTCAGTGCAAAAAGTTCAAAATAATGCAGCGCACTGCATCAAAGTGCATTTTTGAAGGTTGTTTTGTTATTTTTATGAAAGAGAAAGAAGGTTGCAATACATGAAAAAGTTGTTTTTTATCTTGTGCAGAATGCAGCACACATAGAAAGAGGAAAAAAAGGAGGAGAAATAAATACAGTTCACCTTGTTGCGGCTCCCCTGGGGAGGCGTAGCATTCAGACACATTTCCAGGTTCACGATTTTTCGTAAATACGGAAATATGTGTCAGGTTCCATGAGGGTTGCGTGAGAACACCCACAGCAACACCCATGGTACGCCCCTTTCACGCAAAGTGCTGCGTGTAAAGGGGCCATATTTACACGGACAGGAAAAGTCACGCAGGGTGGCTTTTTGTGTCCTTGTAAATATGGGGGACGCCAAATGTGCTGCTGGTGCGTCACAAAAAGTGTTATGAATGTCTATGAATGGAAAACAACACATAGAAGTAAGAACAGGCAGAGATGTAAATCTTCAACTGTATTTTTATATTTTCCTCATGAAGACTACCCAGTGTGTATGATTTCACATAATCTCTTATCAAAGCGCTGGAACTTGTTAAAGGTGATTACACGAGTCATCATTTTAAAACTGAGCACGGGAAGTATGAAGACAACCACGCTTTATTATCAAGAATAGAAACACATTATTGCTAGAATGCAGCTGGTGTATGTCATGTAGCTCATGGTTCATAAAAATAGGTAAGCAGATGCTGTTGGTAGTCAAATTTAACATCGCATTGAAGTGCAGCTGGTTTTATTTGTCTTTATGCTCTACTGGTGGGAGGGCTAGCAGCTACATTGGTTTTGCAAATTATATGCATTACAACTTCTTTGTAAATGTTCTATGTTTGCAAACGCGGAAGGAGCAGGAACAAACAATGTTTACCCTCTATGTTTATTTACCGAGAGATGGACGCACTCCAAATATAGCAGCAGCTTAGAATTAGTGAAATAGACCTTTAGAGCAATTCATCCTTTTATTTAGAGATCTGTGTCCAAAATCCAAGCAAATAATGTTTGTAGCTCGCTCCAATGGCTCCACTTGGCCACTCACCCTTCGGGCACAAACTGTTTTGTTAGACAATAACAGGAGCAGTTATGAGGAGACCAGGATAACAGCAGTTATAATGTGAATCAGTTCACTCCTTCCACGCTGATGACGAGCTGGGCTCGTCATGGCGTAGCCTCCTCGCACGCTGATGACGAGCCCAGCTCGTCACGTAACATGCGCTTTTAAAAATCTCAGCGTACAAGCGGAATTCCGCTAGCGCGCATGAGGTTAATGGTGTGGGAAAGAGACGCGGAAAAAACGTTATTAATAAATTAAATGGTCAAATAGATAAATTATCAATAATTAAGGGCCTGAGTCAGAGTTCGGTGGACAGGTACTCTATCACAAACGTGACGGGCATCCTGTTCGCCTTATTTGAAGTGCATTAGGATACAATGGACGTGTGATAAGGCGGATGAGAAATACGACGCGTTATTGATGGAGTACCTGTCCACCAAATTCTAAATCAGGCCCTATAGCTCTAAATCAAATCTCTCCCTATCATGAGATAAAAATGTAAACCTGCCCAAACCATGTGTTAACATTTATTAATTTGCCCGTGCCTCAAAAGTGCTGTGGATCGTCATTTCAAGTGGCTAAGAGTAATCCCTTACATAAGTCTATTTAAACACTAAATCAAAGAAGTACTTGAAAATATTTCAGAAATACCTTTTCTATTTTGCTGGGATCATGAATGTATAATACAGCAACGTTTCTTTGATATTAATTAAGATAGTATACATTTTGGATTGTATTCAGAGGATGCTCAAAACTGTTCCCTAATCAGTTATCACAGAAATGTGGGAAAGGATGTCAGATCACTGGTAGCACTTCTAAGGGCTGATAATGAGTGGTGCAGAGCAGCATTTGTTATGGGGATACCACCCTGCCTGATTCCAAGTTGAATGGCTGAGACTCCCAGGTCCGACAGACATATACCCATTAGTGCAAAAAGACCAGCAATCATGTATAACCATGTGCAGCAGAAGACACAGGATGACATTCACCTGCAGAATGAAGGATTATCTGTTGTAATAACACAAGGTGAGGTGCATGAGAGGGCAAAGGGTAAGGTATAGGGGAACCTTGGATATGGTATGGGACACCTTGTGATCAAGCGGTGGCACACAAGCAGGGAGAATTAGCAATGCAATTTAAGAAAGTATGGAGTAAGACAACTGAGATGATTGTCCTCAGTGCAATAATGGATAATTTAGAGTTCATAATTTAGTGTTGGGTGTGTTAAGGTGGGAGAGAGTAATTTGCAGATGGGAACACTGGAAAATATACAATGGCACCTATGAAGAAGAGCAAGAGTGGTCACAGGGCAAAATTATGGGTTGGCACAGGGCAATGTCAGGAAAGTTACATGTTGTTCCATATTGTGGGCAGCACAATATCAGTCCTATTATTAGATTTGTTTGGACAGTGTAGCTGTCACTAGGTATTATGTGAACACCAGAAAAAGTGCTTTAAGTAGCAGTGCTGATAGAAGGGCTAAAGCTTGTGCTGCAATCCACCCAGGTGCCCCTTCGGACCCATGCCCCCCTACATCTACAACCTGGGAGGAATCACAATTATCTCCATGCTCACATCCATCATAAACAACTCCATTGAAACTCCAACCTTGCCAGATAGCTGGAAGCCTGCAGAAGTCATCGCTCTCTTTAAGAAACCATCAGCTGATCCAAGCGAACTCAGTAACTAGTGGCCCATCTAACTACTACAATTTCTAGTACAAGTCCTGGAGAAGGCAATCAACAATCAGCTCTCCACCGGCTTTCAAGAGCAACCACAGCACTGAAATATCCCTCATTATGGCCACAGACGACATCTAGTCCATTCTCAACAGAGGGGACAATGCAGCAATCATCTTGTTTGACCTCTCCATGGCCTTCACCTCGGTCTCTTACCACACGCTTGCCTCAAGACTACATCACTTGAGAATACAAGAAGCAGCATAAAATAGATAACTTCATTCCTCACAGGCAAACCCAGAGATTAAGGTTTCAACCACACACCTCGTAACTGAAGAATTGTATCTGCAGAGTCCCACAAGGATCATTACTTAGCCCTACCTTCTTCCACGTACATATGACAGCTTGCAAACATCATCAATACTGGAATGCAAAGCGAATAATGGCCCAGATCCAGTTATATGAGTAAAGAGTGGTTTAATGTGAAAAAACACTTTTGGGCAAGAGAGTGCGTCACATAGGTTCCGGATGTTTTCCCGTCTTCCGCAATAGTTCTCCCTTCAGACCCTTCTTATTCCGTGTATCTTCAGAACAGACTAGGAATATATTCGGGGAAACATAAAAAGGACTTAGTTATCAGGCTAAACACAATGGGACCTATTAGGATGGGGGACGGACCAGCGTTAATCCGCCACCCCCGAGGTGGAGGGACCGTCCGCAGGGGCAGCGGCGGACCCTCCATGCAAATTAGGATGTGACCGCCACCCTGGCGGTCACATCCTGTATATGTAACATTGCAGCGGTTGCTGCTTTAAGCAGCACCCGCCACAAGGTTAAATATGCATGCTTTCCATTTGCATGCACAAAACGGCAGGCCCGGCGCGGTGCCTGCCGCCTTGTACATGCAAATGCAGGGGGGTACCATAGGTACCCCCCATGTGCACCCCCCACCCCTGACACCCTGGGGGCCCCCAAGGGCCCCCCAGAAGATATTGTCCACATGCTTTTCCAGAGCAGTAAATCCGCAGCAGAAAAGCATGTTTCCAAACCCATTGTAATTTGGCTGGAGGTGTCTTGCAGACACCACCACCAAATTGCGGCAAACACCTCGCGGAACCGTCTGCCGCTGATCCCACCAGCATCATAATCTGGCGGTGGGTGTTTTATGGGTCCGCAGCGGTGATTCCGCATCCTCCGGGGCGGCGGTGGCTTCCACCGGCCCGGAGGATGCGGAATCATTGCAATCATAATCAACACCATTATTAGGGACCCAACACTGACACCTTGAAAGAGGATAATATGCATGGTCTAATCCTGGGATACTCAGCAGAACAATCACCTACCGTCCCATGTTGGTGGTTCCTCACCCGCTGCTCAATACACCTGACTGTGGTATTTGTGCATTCTCCATCCTTTATTATAATCAGAATGCCTCACATAGTAGCATGCTCGCTACCAGTCCCTGTAACCAACCTGTGCAGCAGAGATGGGAAAGTTTCCTGTTGCTCCCTACCACCCTTCTGTTACAACCCTAGAAGATATCCCCATTCCACAGTCCACCACACAACATTAGGTGATCCTCTCCCCATCACTTGCCTGAAGCCGCTACTCTGACATAGAGCTGTGACGATCTTGTATGTGTTGCAGGCTGTTGTCTCCTCCGGAGCGGCTCTCGGTTTCCTCCTGTGGCAGGTAGATCCAGTTGTCATCGCGTTGAACGGCCTGTCCTCCAGTGAGGTCCTGTTGCCCATCTCTGTACTCTGCTACTAAAAATCACTCTCCTACGTTCTCTGCGCCTGAAAGCCATTCTCCTCTCTCCTGTGCTGCCTCTGACTCCTTTCTATCACCACACACGCCATCCTTAACTTTGCACCCTATTTTATGGATCTCATCGTATTCCAGGGGCATGTGTTGGCTAAAGACTAGAATGTCAGCACGTGAACTGCCAGCACCCCTTTGGAACGTTCCATGTATGACATCTGCCGCACCAGCGAGCTACCGACCACAAGACCCTAGAGCACAGCTTTCAAAACTTTTCCTGTTGGTGACACACTTTTTATAAATGCAACATTTCATGACACGGCAATGCAGTGTAGCGAGGGAGCGTAGTGAGCAAGTCTGAACCAACTACGCAAGGGTTCTCCGCCGGAGACAATTTTGAAAAGAGTGGGCAAAATATGCATTTTCAAGCACATTTGAGAAAGCAGGAAGGGTAATAAAGCAATTGTGAATCTGTTCTAACAAAGACAGTGACCAGCAAAACTGCCTATTGCTTGTTCTGCTGACATCCTAGGTGTACGAAAAGACACCAATATAGACTGGTTGTAAGGTTATGTTTGTGCCTGAAACAAGACTATAATCATGCACACATTGACACATTCCCTAGTGATTTACGGCACAAAAAGGGCGGGTGCACAAACTGCAAACCCTTTCAACCATGCATAAAGTCTGCCTGCTGCCTTGCTGCATAGGAGTTATTAAAAAATCGGTTCAGAAGGGGGAATTTTGTGGTCCTCCCCATCGAAGTGAAGAAATCAAAAAGAGGTTCCTAGGGGTCCCACTGATACTTGATCCTTTTAAACCAACAAAGAAGAAATTGGCACAGAAGCTGAAATATAAAAGAGCATCTTTATTAAACTCAAATGAGTGAGACTACGTCACACAGAAGCCTTAGCAACTGAATGAGGCAGTCTGAGGAGGGCAGAAAACAGAGGCCTTGTATATGCTTAGGGTTACATAGTCAGCATAAAACCAAGGGACAGTCCTGGCTCATGTAAGCATGCAGAATGACTAACATGGGTATACAAGATCTGCTTGTTCAACAAAGTGGGAGGAGATTTTCTTCTCCATACAGCAGCAAAAATAGCCTGACAGTTATACTAGAGAAGCAGGTGCATTCTACTGGCTAGGCACTTCTGGACATGTGCGAAGGTGGAAGATGCTGAATACAGTTTGTCTCTAGGTAGATTACAAGAGCAGTTAACAGAAAGGTAGGACAGAGCACATGGCGAGCAGATGGCAAACAAAATGGGTGCCAGAAATACAAAATGGCTTTCACAAAGCGGATAAGAGAACTTCTAAATACAGGATGGCTTTTGCTAATGCTAACCCATTGCTGCCAATTTACAACAGAAGGCTAAGAGATAGAGACCCAGGCTGGATAAGGCAGAAGGGGCAGAGCAAGCATTGGCAACAAGGAGGGCTGGACCATATCTGTGCAGGGATGAAACCTCTGAGCCCCTCTGGAACAGACGAGACAGCACAGTCCTCCATGGAAGCCATAAGAGACAGGACCAGGCTAGATATGGGTCACTTGTCAGAGCACAAACCCTTGCTTCAATAAACCAGTTGTATCTCCGTCTAAAAGCCAACATGCCATAATGCTGACTTTCCTGGTAATCTAACCCTCCTTTTTGTGAGTCTTGGTAGATTCCGACAGGAGGGGTATTTCTCCTAGGAGTGGACGAGGGGCAGTCTTGCAGGAGTAAGTTCTACCACCCTCTCTTACTAGGCTTGATGGGAAATGACTGTGGTGGCACATTAAATGCACACCAACTCAGTTGAAAAGTGCTGTACTATGCTATTGAAAGTACAGAATCCCTTCTGCGATTCCTTGTAAATGTCTCATCAACATTTAGTGCTCAATGCAGACGTTCTGTCACTCTCATATTAAAGTGAACTAGCCTTGCTGAGAAGTGATTGTGCAGGCACTTTAAAATTCAAATATCCTGCCTGCTTCGAATATGCTGCCAGCACCATTAAAAGTTGTAGTCCTGGTGAGAAGATCTGTCACAGTCACATTAAAAGTGAACCAGCCTTTGCTGACACATATAAAGGTATAGCTGTGGCATGAAATGTTGGTGCTCTGCCATAAAGTAAAGCAGCCCGGGTCGAGTGTGTTAGTGCCCTCCCATTAATACAAACTTTCCATGGAGATTTGAGTAGGGGGCTGTGGAGCAGGAGGAGCAGTCACAGCCTCCAGGGCACAGACTGCACAATAGTGATGCCCTGAGTGTTCAGCCTGACAATAAGCAATATAACCAAAAGTGCAACTCAGGCTTTGACCCTGACATCTGCTTAGTCGTGTGTCACTTTTAGTAATGACTATGCCTGGATACACTGCAGAGCACATACGTCATAATTCTTTGCTCAGCAGTAATTGCATGACGGTATACTACAGTCGTTGCAATGATGTGACTAAATTACTTAATTGCGAGGTTAGTCTACTACTCTAATCCACATTGTATGATCTGTGGCAGGGCTGAATACTCCAGTGTAATTACAGAGGAATAATGATAATCGGTCATGGGGAATCGTCAGAGGGACAGAATAGTTCCCTGCCTTCAAAATTATGTACAGCACTCGCCACACTTATCTAAGCTTCTTCCACAGAAGTACCAGTGCCAATATCAAGCATTGTTATTTACTCAGACAGGATAAAGAAATAAAATGTACCAAAATAAAAAGAGGTAAAACATGTGTGTGATATATACAGTCATGAGTCTGGACATCTGATTTCTGAGATGCTCTCAGAGAGGGATATCTATATATATTTGGTCTAATGGCAATATCCCATGGCTGTTGGTGGGCAGGTCAAAGATTTTAATAGTATATTGACCTCATGTTATTGTAAGAATCCTTAATTGTACATTAGTTTCTCATGAATCATTCTTACTTTTGTGGAAGAGTCAGGTTATATACTGTTGGTGTAATCAATCAATAACAGAATTTGTAAAGCACGCTACTCACCCGTGGGGTCTCAAGGCGCTGGAGGGGAGGGGGGGGTATGTCCGCTACTGCTTGAAGAGCCAGGTCTTGAGCTGTTTCCTGAAGGAGAGATGGTTCCGGGTCAGTCGTAGGTGGGTGGGGAGGGAGTTCCATGTCTTGGCTGCAAGGTAGGAGAAGGATCTTCCTCCGGTGGTGGTCCTGCGGATGCGTTTGACGGTGGCGAGAGCGAGGCTGGCGGAGCATAGCTGCCGGGTGGGCGTGTAGAATGTGAGGCGGTGGTTGAGGTACGTGGGTCCCTGTTCGTGGAGAGCCTTGTGTGCGTGGGTGAGGAGTCTGAATGTGATCCTCTTGCTGATGGGGAGCCAGTGCAGGTCTCTCAGCTGGGGGGAGATGAGGCTGAAGGGGGTGGGTGTCCATTATAAGTCATGCTGAGGGGTTCTGTATACGCTGGAATTTATTCTGTAGTTTGGCAGTGGTCCTGGCGTAGATGGTGTTTCCGTAGTCCAGTCGGCTGGTGACGAGGGCCTGGGTGACCGTCTTCCTGGTGTCGGTGGGGATCCAGCGGCAGATCTTTCGGAGCATGCGCAGGGTGTTGAAGCAGGATGACATGATGGCGTTGACTTGCTTGGTCATCGTGAGGGAGGAGTCCAGGATGAAGTCCAGGTTGCGTTCCTGGTCCGTTGGCTTGGGTGCGGAGCCCAGGGTGGGTGGCCATCAGGAGTCGTCCCAGGCAGAGGGGGAGGTTCCCAGGATGAGGACTTCCGTCTTATCTGAGTTCAGTTTCAGGTGGCTGAGCTTCACCCATTCCACAACATTTTTCATTCCTTCCTGGAGGTTGGCTCTGGCTGTGACGGGGGCGTTGGTGAGGGAGAGGATCAGCTGGGTGTCGTCGGCGTAGGAGATGATGTTAAGGTTGTGTTGGCGTGCGATGGCTGCGAGGGGGGTCATGTAGACGTTGAGGAGGGTGGGGCTGAGTGAAGAGCCTTGCGGGACGCCACAGATGACTTCGGTGGGCGCCGACAGGAACGGGGGTAGGCGGACTCTCTCGGTTCTGGCGGCAAGGAACGAGATGATCCACTGCAAGGCCTTTCCTTGGATTCTGATGTTGCTGAGGCGTTGTATTAGGGTGGGGTGGCACACGGTGTTGAAGGCTGCCGACAAGTCCAGGAGGATGAGGGCCGCTGTTTCCCCGTTGTCGAGCAGGGGCCTGATGTCGTCGGTGGCTGCGATGAGGGCGGTCTCGGTGCTGTGGTTTGCTCGGAAGCCGGACTGCGAGGGGTCGAGGGATCCGTTGGTCTCGAGGAAGGCGGAGAGTTGTTTGTTTACGGTCTTCTCGATCACTTTGGCCGGAAAGGGGAGGAGTGAGATGGGGCGGAAGTTCTTGAGGTCCGAGGGGTCCGTGGTGGGTTTCTTCAGGAGGGCGCTGAGTTTGGCATGTTTCCAGCTCTCTGGGAAGGTGGCAGATGCGAAGGAGCTGTTAATGATGTCCCGGAGCTCGGGTGCGATGGTGGAGTCGGCTTTGTTAAAGATCTGGTGTGGGCAGGGGTCGGCAGGGGAGCCCGAGTGGATGTGTTCATCGTGCGGGTGGTGTCTTCGGTGCTGATTGTTGTCCAGTTGCGGAGGGTGGTGGTGGGGGATGATGGATCGGTGGTAGGGTGCATGGTCTGTGCGCCGAAGCTGTTGTGTATGTCGGCGATCTTGCGGTGAAAGAACAAGGCTAGAGAGTCGCAGAGGTCCTGCGAGGGTGTGATGATGTTGTTGCAGGATCTGGGGCTGGAGAGTTCTTTGACGATGCTGAAGAGTTCCTTGCTGTTGTGGGAGTTGTTGTCCAGTCGTTCTTTGAATGTGGTCCTTTTGGTGGCGCGGATCAGTTGGTGGTGTTTGCGGGTGGCGTTCTTGAGGGCCGTCATGTTTTCTGTTGTCTGGTCGTGGCGCCAGGCTTTCTCGAGGGTGCGGCAGGTTCTCTTGGAGTTTCTGAGGCCGTCAGTGAACCAGGGGGCTTTCTTGCTGCTGTGTCTGCTGGGGGGGTCTTCAGTGGTGCGAGGGCATCTGCGCAGTTGGTGAGCCACTGTGCAACAATGCGGGCTGCTTCGTTGGGGTCCGTCATGTAGGTGGGGGGGTTCTGGCTGAGGGAGGTGGTGAGTTGGTCGGTGGTGATCTTGCTCCAGCTTCTCCGGGGAGCCTGTTGAGGGTGGTGGTGGTTCGTGGATCTCCTGAAGTTGAAGTGGACGCAGCTGTGGTCTGTCCAGTGGAGTCTGGTGGAGTGGCTGAAGGAGATGTGCTTGCTGGAGGAGAAGATGGGGTCGAGCGTTTGGCCGGCGTTGTGGGTGGGGGTGTTCACCAGCTGCTTGAGTCCGAGGTTGGCGAGGTTGTCCAGTAGGGTGGCGGTGCTGCAGTCATTGTTGTTCTCCAGGTGGAAGTTGAGGTCTCCTAGGAGGATGTAGTCTGAGGAGGTGAGGGCGTGCGGGCTGATGAAGTCTGCGATGGTTTCGCTGAATTGTGTGCGTGGTCCTGGGGGTCTGTAGACGAGGGTGCCTCTGAGGGTGGTCTTGGGGTTTGTGTGTATCTGGAAGTGAAGGTGTTCGGCTGCGGTGAGGGTGTCATCGGAGTAGGTCGTGATTCTGATGGTGTTTCTGTGGACGATGGCGATGCCTCCTCCGGTTTGGTTGGTGCGGTTCTTCCGGGCGAGATTGTAGCCATCCTGGATGGCTATGGCAATGTCAGGAGCTGATGAGGCATTCATCCATGTTTCTGTGAGGAAGGCGACGTCTGGTGAGGTTGTGTCTAGGAGGTCCTGGAGTTCGACGGCGTGCCTGTGGACTGAGCGGGTGTTGATCAGGATGCATTTGAGGAGGTCGTTGCTGGAGTCTGGTTTCGCCGGAGCTGTGCAGGTTCGGGTGCAGGTGAAGCTGCAGGCGTGGCAGGTGAAGGCTCCATGGGTGCGCTTTGGCGTGGCTTGGCAGCAGGTTGGGTGTCGGCCGGTGTTGAGTGAGTGGAGGGCGGCCGCGTCGTAGCTCTATCATGTTGGCTGGCTCTGGCGGGGTCCAGGGGTTCTGGTGCTTGGCGCGGTCCAGGCGTGGACGGGCGTAGACGGGCTTGCCTTTGGCGCGCCCGCTGCGCGTGACCGCTGCGTGTGCGCGTGGGTTCCGCCATAGGGGCGGAGAGGGAGGAGGAGCAGCTGGGAGGCGGGAGCAGGAAGGGGAAAAGAGCAGAGGGCAAGGGGGGCTGGGCTGCAGGGGAGCAGGGGCAGGGAGCGGGGGGGTCCGAGGTGGGAAAGCGGTCCCGGGGGGGGGGCGAGACAGGAGCTGAGAGCAAGCGCAGGGCACAAGATGCCCAGGGAGCAGGAGAGGTATCCAAAAAAGGAGGTGTAGCCACAGGGGCAGCTGCGGACACCTGGAGGTGGCAGGGAGGCCGAGCGCACTCAGGGGGAGCCACGAGGCGAGTGGAGCGACCTTCTCAGACCAGGGTCAGGTCAGGTCACAGCTCACCGTCTCGCGTCTGGACCCTAAATCGCCGGTGGAAGGAGGAGCAGCTGGGAGGTGGGAGCGGGGTGGCGCAGGGAAGGGGAAAGGAGTGGAGGGCAAGGGGGGCGGGCCGCAGGGGAGCAGCGGCAGGGAGCGGGGGGTTGCAAGGCAGGAAAGCAGTCCCGAGGGGGCGAGACAGGAGCTGAGAGCAAGCGCAGGGCACAAGATGCCCAGGGAGCAGTAGAGGTATCCAAAAAAAGAGGTGTAGCCACAGGGACAGCTGCGGACACCTGGAGGTGGCAGGGAGGCCGGGCGCACTCAGGGGGAGCCCCACGGCGAGTGGAGCGCCCTTCTCAGACCAGGCTCAGGTCAGGTCACAGCTCACCTTCATGCCGCTGGATCCTAAATAGCTGGTGGGAGGAGGAGCAGCTGGGAGGCAGGTGCGGGGTGGCGCAGGGAAGGGGAAAGGAGCAGAGGGCAAGGGGGGGCGGGCCACAGGGGAGCAGTGGCAGGGAGCAGGGGGGAGCCACGCTGTGAGTGGAGCGACCTTCTCAGACCAGGGTCAGGTCAGGTCACTGTACACTGTATATATTATATTTTAATCCAATCTACAATTGAGCAACGTTGGTTTTAGGACTGAATGCCTGAGAAGTCAATAAATATTAGTCCCTTTCCAGTATTTCTGCCAGGAGGAAGGAGTGAAATTTGGCGGAAGCTTCGGAAAGGAAGAATCAGTACATGTGTTTCACAGCCAGAGCTACTCAAAACCCAAGGGATCCAATGTCTCAAATGTCTCTGGAATCAAAATAAAGGGACACAACTTTGATTCAATTAAAATGGGATTCACAGCACTAATCATGGTGACACTGGTGACTGGTTCGGTTTGCAGACCACCAAAATGGAAGGATCTTCAAGATATGGGTGGGAGGGACCGTTGTGGCAGGTAAAGATTTTTTATGGATAAATAATACACTTAGCGGCTAACCTGAGACACAGCTAGGACACACATGCGAGCTACCACACACCTGGTATCCATGAGGAGGGCATGCTTTGTGCTCGTCTTGTGATCATTTTGTCGCCATTAATAGAGGCCTTTACAGAGAAGGGTAGATAACGGTCCATGGGTTTATGTAGGATTTACTGAAGGCAATACATTCTGAAGCATCGCACACACCATGCCTCACTCAGAACGCCAGACTCAATCTGTCCACCGAAATGAAATGTGGGCACAAAGGGAAGATTCAGGCCTAATGTTAAAGTCCAACGGAAAGCTGATGCTGTTGTGCGCCAAGACCGTGGGAAGCAGAAACGGTGACAGTCTAGGCTTTCTTGGCAAACATCTGGTGCCGGGCAGGGTTCCCGCTCATCGGACATCATATTTTCCATTCTCCTGGTGAGGGGGCGAGGTGGGTCAATGTGCTGGACAGCCAGGGCTCAGGATTTCCCCAGTATGGCCTGGAACCTCGCAGAGGGCTGGGAGGCGGAGTTGAGCGGGAGAGCTTATCAATTTGTGGTGTGGAAATCCCTCCAGGGGCCTCCAGCTTGTAGCTCCTCGCTCTGCTCCAGCATCTTCCGGAAGCTCACCAGACTCTCGGCCATTACCGCCCCAGACATTCTCCCGAGAGCGTAAGTTGCAAGCATTGTATGTACATATATCAACAATATATATAACATGACTCTTCAACAACAAGTAAGACAGATTACTGAGAAACTGATGACCCATAAACATCTCTCAAGACCAAGGATAATTTCACATCTTTACCTATGGCGCAGGTCAGGCGGCTGCTAGCGCAGCACCTCCACAGTGTATTGCCCACCTACAGCAGGTCGGTCAGGCCAGTCGGGATCTCGTTGCTCATGGTGTCCGCCCGGGGCAGAAAAAGACAGCAGAGCCCGGCTATGGTACCCCGCCATACCTCCTCCTCCCCCCCCAGACTACCACTCCTGTCAAAACTTATCGAGCGGCGGGAATGGGAAGCAGAGGATGGCGTGCACATGCCTAACTCGCCTTTCTCCGCGCACTGTGTCATTGGCATGCGCAGTAATATCCTGCTGAATCATGAATAGAGCGGGTCTCCACGTCGTTGCGCGACACGCCCAAACATGGCAGGCGACAGTATTGTGTCGCAACACAGAGTTTGGAAAGCTCTGCCCTAGAGGATCAACATTATATCCTACACAAATGATACACAGCTCTTCCTTCACTTGATGGACGATACCAACCCCGCAAAGAACAACTTCTTGAAATGCATAACTAGCTTAGCAAACTGGATAAAAGAGAACTGCCTGAAGTTGAACTCCGACAAGACCGAAGAACTGATCTTCAGGAACAAGAGCTCACCCCCGGATTCCTCCTGGTGGCTCACTGAACTAAGATCCATGCCTATCTCATTGGATCAAGACACAAACTTAGAACCAATCCTGGAAATCAAACTCACCATGGAATCGCTTATCAATACTTTCACCTCTTCATGTTACCACATCCTATGAATCCTGTGTAATATCTTCAAGTGACTCCTTCAGACTACCAGGCAAATCATCAAACAATCCCTCATTATGAGTAGACTAGACTATGGCAACACACTCTACGCCAGAATCCCAACCCATCTCATACAAAGACTCTAGACTATTCAGAAAATGCTGCTAGACTCATCCTCGACCTCCCTCACATAAACCACATCTTGCCTCACCTCTGAGAGCTCCATTAGCTCCCCATCTAGAAACACGGTAATTTCAAGCTCCTCACCAATGCATTCAAGGCTCTTTTTAAGGCTCTTCACAACATAGGACCTGCTTACCTCAACCACCACCTACTCTTCTACATACCCACCACACAAAAATTGCCCAGCATCTCTCTCACTGACTTTCAAGCCACGCATCCACAGAAGCAGAACCGGAGGTGGTTCATTTCATACATCACTACCAGGACCTGATACAACCTGCCCCAACATATCAAGACCTCCTCTTTGCTTCTCAAATTCTGCAGGAAGCTGTAGACTTGACTTTTTCACTAACCCTGTGGTACATCGAAGACACAGCCGGGTATAGGCGTGTCCTACTCACCCGCTTAGTGCTAGAATTTGTTTTTTAAAATGTCTTTATTGTCCTTTCTACTAGCAACACAGCGTACATCTCATGGAAATATTTTCTTTCAGGACAGTAAGTTACACTGGCCTGTACACTGAACGTTGCAAATAACAGGACAATTAACCTCCCAGAGCATTACATAGTCTCATCACATTAAGTGGGCATTAACTTCCTTCTGCACTTCATTAGCAAGTTAAGCACTTCTGTCCATCAAAGCAAAAACAACGACAGAAATAACTGTTGCTACTAAGTACATACCAAACTGACTACCTCCTCCCATGCCCACCTGCTTAGCTTCCAATTGTCTATTTGGTGCCAGTCTGAAAAAGACTGTCAGTCTCCAACACAGGTCTTCACGTGTTTAGTACAGTTTGTGTAGCCACTTGATTTCTGTTGTCCTTCCCCCCTTATTTGTCAACAACTCTACTGCACTACACACTTAATCAGCCATTTCAGACAGGTCAGCTTTAAGAGGCTCCAGCAGTGCATGCGTCATAGAGCCCTAGTAAAGCAGGTCGTCAGACACTTTTTCAGCACCGAGGGTTCAACTCGAATGTGTCTTCGTTGCTTCAGCCCACTCTAGCAGGTCCCTTTTCCAGTGCCTCTGAGTGGGGTCTATCACTCAACCAACTAATCGCAACACATCATTTAGCCACCATGAGTCCCAATACCGTAAATCGTCTACTCAATTTTTTCTTTAGATTGCTAGGGAGCAGGCAGAGCATGTACTGATGAATCATGTGTGGCACCTACCAATACTTTACATACTTTATGTGGCATAATATCTCAGTCCATAGGACATTAAAGCTGGGCAATGCAACAGCACATGCAAAAGTCTGCCACAGGAACGCTGCACCTAGCACAATTTTGAGCCTTGATGGAATAGTGTACAGCCTCTTAAGTGAGAGATGCACCATGTGCACTATGTTGTTTTGAATCAGCTCGAACCTCACTCCAATGAAAACCTTGTACACTCCAGCATGTATTTTAAGCCAGCATTTGGGAGTAATAGGCTTGTCACATACACCCTGTCAGGATTCGTCTATTAACCTCATCGCTGCTGTTGATATTTTCCCCCTGTGCTGGGCCCCAATGATAATGGGTGTGGTCGTGACGGAACCATTCCGTCATCAGCACAGCTCAACCGTGTCTGATGACGGAATGGTTCCGTTACCAGCATCGAAGGGGTTAAGAGTGGTGCTGGTCATGTATCTGTAGCAGCATGCAATATATATGTGTTATGACCCTATGTCCACCCACTATGGAGATCATAGTCACCAATGTGTACATGGCCTCAGGGGACTCTGGTAAGGATGGTCATAGCTGGCGAGCCATGGCTGCAATGTTGGGGTATTGGAGGAACTGTCCTCTACCCAATACAAATGTCTCAATTTCATCTTGCATAGTGATGAAGTGGCCTGCCGGGTAAAGACCTGACAACATAATACAGCCCCCTGCCAGTCACATGCCAACTGTCATTGTCCAAGCTATTTGTTCAAATCCAAGACAGAGCATATGGTGCCCGCCCCAGCACTCGCTGCGTTCTGAGTTGATGATCATCATGTAGCCCTCCAACAGCTCTCTCTCCGACTTGGCCTCCCCATCTAGTAAGTGCATCGCATGCTGGAGGTGCACCGCTAGCAAGTTCAGTTCCAGATCTGGCACCACCACTATCCCACTCTCTCTTAAGGTTGTTAACTATTCTTTATCATTTACCGGCCAAAGGAGCTCCACTAACAGACAGTCCCATTCCCAAAACACACCCTGTGGGCTTTCATACATTTCTTCCTGCAAAGCATACAAACATGTACACAGTACCGCCCTTTTAATAAGAGCTATCTTTCCAACCAGAGACAGTTTCAAATGTATTCCAAAATGTTATGGAGGGGGCAGATTATATATCACTCGTCCCAAGTTCAACTTGTACATCTCTTTCTCCCCATGTGCAATATACATTGCAAGGTATTTGACATGGTCTATTTTCCATAACAAGTCTTAAATCTAGCAGTCAGCCCATTGGCAATCCCTTTAACTGTCCTATCAGGAAGAGGGTCAACTTTGGGCTGTTTACTTGGAGCCCTGGGAATTCCCAGAATTCATGCATCACATGAAGCATGTGGCACCAGATATATTGAGCTGGTGTAAGTAGATAATAACATTATCTGCATATATTGAGACTGCATGCACTGTGCTTCCAATCTGTATTCACCTCCTATATAAGGTCTGCCTGAGAGAACATGCCAGCAGCTCCATTGTGAGAGTGTAGATTAAGGGGGAAAGCAGCACACCTGCTGTGTACCTCTCTGTAATGGGATCTTAGCAAGAGACTCGCCGTCCAGTTAGCACTCTTGTTTTTGGACCTTCATAGAGCAGCTTGACCCACCTTATATAATTTTTACCCAGCACCATCTGGTCTAAAACCTGCCAAACATAGTCCCAGCTTATGGAGTCAAATGTTTTCTCTATGTCTAAGAAGGTAAGTGCATACTGATCTTCATCCAATACAGGCGTGTACACAACATGTGTCAGGTGGCCCAAATTGAGCAGTATGTTTTGATGCAGGATAAATCCCCGTTGATCCGTAAGGATCAGGCGCAGGAGTTGTGTAAGCAGTCTCACCACCAGTGCATGATTAAGGGTTTTCTGGTCAACATTCAACATGGAGAGGGGCTGATAGGAGCCAGCTTTCAAGATTAAAATGATAAGGGCCTCTCTCATGGAGCCTGTGAGAAACCCTCTTTCCAGTGCTTCAGCATATGCCGGCAGTAGTTTGTCACCCAGGGTCCCAGAAAAGAGTTTATAATGTTTTGCCGGGGGACCATCCCCCCCCCATCCCCCCCACCCCCCGGTGCCTTAGCAGTTTTCAAAGTGTCAACTGCACCAAACAATTCCTGCCTGGACAGTGGGTTTCCTAGTAGTTCACGTTTCTCCAAGGAGAGTCGTGGTAGTAGCAGCTCTGACAGGTACTCTGGGAGTAAATGGACTACTGCATTAGATGGCGCCACTGCATATACCTCGCTCAGTTGAGCTGCAAAGACTTCATTGATTGCCTGATGAGTGTGCACGGTGTGCCCTTGCCAATCCTTGACTGCCAACATTGGATGTATTGAAGTCTCGGACCTAATCAAGCATGCCAAGAGGAACCCTGCCCTGTCACCCTCTGTGTACCATAGTCTCCGTTCCATGTGCCAGGAATGCTTTTCTAGTTGTTCCCACAGTTCACAAACCTTGTGATGTTGCCTATCCCAGAACTTCTGGATTACTGTACAGTGTCCTCTCTAGTACCTCCAGTGCTGCCTCATATCATGTTAGATCACCCTCCAGCATATGCTGTATACAGACAGTGGTTGCCATACACACCCCTCAGAGAATCACTTTCATGTCATTCCACTCCATCGCCCTGCTGTCGCACTGTTCAAATTATGTTCAAAATATTGTGCCATTGCATCAAACAGTGTGCCACGAAATACCTGGTCTGTCAGAGCGTCAGTGTTAAACCTCCACAGTGGCACCCTCTGCATCAGCCTTTTCAGTGGATATGTCATTAGCAGCGGTGAGTACTCTGAGATGTATCTCACCATATAATGTGCATCTACCACGCCGTTGAATGGAAGAAGCAGTAGTCAAGTCTTCTAAACATGTGAGCTTCCTAAGTCTAGCATAAATATTCAAGCGTGTGTGGGTGGAGCATTTGCCCTATATCAATGAGACATAAGCTAATCTGTGCCTGCCCAAGTGCCAATGTCATTCGGGGATTAGTATTCTGCCAAGGTAGGGACATAGTTATCAAGCCATTTAAGACAGAATTGAAGTCTCCCAACATGAAAGAAAGAACTGCACAGCCTTCAACACTTAGCGAAAGAAATCAAAATAGTCGATGTTGGGTGCATAGATATCAACAAGGCAGAGTTTGTGGGCATCTAGGGTACCCTCCAATATGATATATCTCCAGTCTACATCGGTCTACACACACGTTTACTTGAACTGGACCCCCCCAGGGCCACCCATATCAACATCCCTTGGGTGTAGCCAGAGTAGGACATGGCATATATCTGACCCCCCATTTATTTTTCAGGTACTTAATGCTGTCCCCTCACAAGTATGTCTACTGGAGAAATGCCACTGCTATACCGTATTGCTAGAGATAGGCATGGACCCTATTTCGCTTCACCGACTGTTCACACCCTGCACACTCCAGGTCAGCAATTTCTATTTAGTCCCCAAACACACCATTTTTACAATGGGCTAGTGTCCAATATCTTCCCATGGTTAGGATTGACCCACACACCGGCTCTTAGTACTATAGGACATTGGAAGCTACTCCTAGAGACAAAAACAACCATGTACAATATTGTCATGAAAGAACCTCACTCCTATCCCTCCCACAGAGGAATCCATTTAACCCCCAACTCAACTAATGGCAAAATGGGACCCCAAACCCCACCTTAAATTACAAAACAATTCCCAAGATGGGGTGAGAGGCGCACTCTTTGTTTAAACTCTCACTTACTCTGTATTTATCTCAATTTAGACAAGGGTGCTACACTAAAACCATGTGTTGGCTTCACATGTATATGTCTACTCAGAAATGAAACAGGAAAACCTGCTCTAGTGTGCACTGTTCCTAATGAACTCAATGTTCTCAAATCTTCACCTTTGATTAAATTTAAATAATTTTCATCGTACCACAACTTCAGTTTGTTGTATACATGTATTTACTTATTGTTGCCTTTTTTTTAAACCATAATTATATAAATCATATAAATACATATTAATCATCATATGACATTCACAGTAATATTTTCATTGATCACATTAATCTTCTATATATTTTTTACACATTCAAATTTCCTCCATAAATTCCTCAATGCACATATTATTCCTACTGGACCATATATAGTGTCAGGCCCAATGCATTTCGGAACGGAGTTCCTTCCTCAGGGGCTATGTTCTGCAAATAAAAATTGCAATTAATCTACATGCATCTACACACTAATATATACATCTCATCACCATAATAGAATCAATGGGGGCTGACAATGCAACTTAATAAACTTGTATTATTTAAACATAATGACAACTTCCTCTCACTAGACATATTCAGTATGATCCATACTAAATTTGCAGTATATGTCCATATGTATGCAAGTGGATACGGGGAGTTCTATATTAAATTTTATTTTGCTTCTGGTGCTTATTATGCGATAACGCGCATGCGAGGTGTGTGTCATAAGTCTTACTGTTATCACAAGAATACAAAATGATATTCATGACTACTCTTACATAGCGTCGTTAGGTTATTGCTAAAAAAGATGGGGTACTGTTTATCCTAGTAAAGTGGTAGAAACCCTGTCCTACCCACTAAGTTTACCTGTTGAACTCTCTGATGTTAAGGTACCTGTTGCTTCAAGGAATATACAGCATACAGTATCTGGTGTCTCTGAAACTAAATGTATAGTTTCTATTAGTCCATACACCCTTTCTGTATTTAAGTTAATGCACGTCTAATTATTTTTACAAACTCACCGACTCAGAAAAGAAAAGGGACTTACCTCACAATTTGGGGCTGTTCGTTCACCAGTGTATTCTAAATGGGTTAACAGGTATTTTAGTTACTCAGATATTCTATTCCGTGATAGCATTAAAAGCTAAGTAAAGTCTTCTATCTGAAAACACCTACCGGTTGAGTGATGCAGCTCTTCTCAACCTCTTCCGTATCTTAGGCGTTCCCGGCAAAGTTTCTCGTCAATTGCTTTACGCGCCAAAACCATAGAACGTTTACTTAATCATGTCGCGGTCATGTGACCGCAAGCATTTTGGGATATGTAGTTCCCTCCTCAGGTGCATAGTTTCACAAGAAAACCGGGATATGTAGTTTGTCACTGAATCGAACCTCTTATGTGGTATAATAGCGGTGTAAAAACTAGTGTTTTATGACTAATTAGCTACCGAGACAAAATCCGTATTTACAGTGTTGATACCTCAGGGGAAATGATAATTATCCGTTTATCGTGTCCCTATTTGATATTATATCAATGTTACACACAATGAACATGTGTTGTTAAGCGGACCAACATGGCTAAAAACCATGCGCCCGTGATTATATATAGTACATTCGATGGTTGATATATTTGAAGTTTGGTCTTATGTTTGAGCTACAGTTGAGCGAAAGTAAAATAAGAGGAATTGATTTGCATATGGTTGTCTAGTTTGATTCGATGTCCATATACAACTACCATTAATTGATAATGTGAACTGTAGAAATGTTTTGTCTAGGCAGTACAATCTTAAGTGCCTATATACTCATCTAAGATATGACTCATTATACAACAGATTTTGTATATTATTGTATAATGTATTATACAGGTAGGATACTTGATTGTAACATTAGGTAATTATGTAAACCAGCTAAAGTTTTGCATAATATTACCATTCTAGAGTGAAATGGTCTTAAAAGACCAACAGTTGTACAATCATAGTAAATATCTTTTGGATGTAAGTTTGGCAGGGCCGAATAATGGATCTCAGATCGCCAATCCAATAATATGCAATCACGTCAACCATCGAATGTACTATATATAATCACGGGCGCATGGTTTTTAGCCATGTTGGTCCGCTTAACAACACATGTTCATTGTGTGTAACATTGAGGTAATATTAAATAGGGACACGATAAACGGATAATTATCATTTCCCCTGAGGTATCAACACTGTAAATACGGATTTTGTCTCGGTAGCTAATTAGTCATAAAACACTAGTTTTTACACCGCTATTATACCACATAAGAGGTTTGATTCATTGACAAACTACATATCCCGGTTTTCTTGTGAAACTATGCACCTGAGGAGGGAACTACATATCCCAAAATGCTTGCGGTCACATGACCGCGACATGATTAAGTAAACGTTCTATGGTTTTGGCGCGTAAAGCAATTGACGAGAAACTTTGCCGGGAACGCCTAAGATAACGAAGAGGTTGAGAAGAGCTGCATCACTCAACCGGTAGGTGTTTTCAGATAGAAGACGTTACTTAGCTTTTAATGCTATCACGGAATAGAATATCTGAGTAACTAAAATACCTGTTAACCCATTTAGAATACACTGGTGAACGAACAGCCCCAAATTGTGAGGGAAGTCCCTTTTCTTTTCTGAGTCGGTGAGTTTGTAAAAATAATTAGATGTTCATTAACTTAAATACAGAAAGGGTATATGGACTAATAGAAACTATACATTTAGTTTCAGAGACACCAGATACTGTATCCTGTATATTCCTTGAAGCAACAGGTACCTTAACATCAGAGAGTTCAACAGGTAAACTTAGTGGGTAGGACAGAGTTTCTACCACTTTACTAGGATAAACAGTACCCCATCTTTTTTAGCAATAACCTAACGACGCTATGTAAGAGTAGTCATGAATATCATTTTGTATTCTTGTGATAACAGTAAGACTTATGACACACACCTCGTGTGCGCGTTATCGCATAATAAGCACCAGAAGCAAAAAAATGTTTTAATATAGAACTCCCTGTATCCACTTGCATACATATGGATATATACTGCAAATTTAGTATGGATCATACTGAATATGTCTAGTGAGAGGAAGTTGTCATTATGTTTAAATAATACAAGTTTATTACGTTGCATTGTCATCCCCCATTAATTCTATTATGGTGATGAGATGTATATATTAGTGTGTAGATGCATGTAGATTAATTGCAATTTTTATTTGCAGAACATAGCCCCTGAGGAAGGAACTCCGTTCCGAAATGCATTGGGCCTGACACTATATATGGTCCAGTAGGAATAATATGTGCATAGAGGAATTTATGGAGAAAATTTGAATGTGTAAAAAATATATAGAAGATTAATGTGATCAATGAAAATGTTACTGTGAATGTCATATGATGATGAATATGTATTTATATGATTTATATAACTATGGTTTAAAAAAAAGGCAACAATAAGTAAATACATGTATACAACAAACTGAAGTTGTGGTACGATGAAAATTATTTAAATGTAATCAAAGGTGAAGATTTGAGAACATTGAGTTCATTAGGAACAGTGCACACTAGAGCAGGTTTTCCTGTTCCATACCCCAAACCCCACCCCCAGATTCCCTCCCATCCCTTACCCAACTATCGTTCTTTGAAGGCAAGTGTAGAAACTGTACAAGTCATCAAGATCCCCACAAGTCATGAATCCCAGCGGAAGCCTAGCCCTCAGTCACTCCCAACCAAGATGTAACGTGTACACATAACAAGTTTGTATGTCCATCAGCATAACTTTGGGTCCCCATTGGAGGAGTGCAACACATGCATAAATGTCAATAGTGTGTCTCGCCCCTGATGTAATTGCTGTTACCTCACTTCTTGCACTAGCCTCTGAACTGTTCGCTCCATTTCATCACAGTCATTCTGAGTTTCCGAGACAAGGCGCAGCTGTTTGAAGGAGTTCTGCATCTCCAAGGGCACAAGTGCAGTCTGCAGGGTCGCATCTGGGCAGACCAGGATACATTCACTTCTCACCACTTCTGGGGAGCCAGGCTGTGTCATCAACATTCTGTGATTCAGTGCTGAGCGTCGCACTCCTCTGTGTCTAGGATCTCTCACTTCAGGTGTAAGTTGTTCCTGGCCCAGAAATGCCAACCAATCTACTCCCTCCTGTGGTGAGTCATAAATGTGTACCCTTCCATTGTACTATAAGTGGAGCTTGGCTGGGAACATCAGAATGTACTTCATATTGTGCTCCTGTAGCCTTCTCTTAACTGCCAGAAATTTGTTCTGGAAGCCCTGAACCCTACATGTGTAATCAGGGAAGATTTGCATCTGTTGCCCCTGTATCAAAGAGGAATGTGGGCACGGACAAGTTGAAGGATTATGTCATTGTCTCCGTAGTTGAACATTTGGTCTATAAGTGCTCTAGGAGGGGCACCCAGGTGCGGTGCCACCATCAGTGCCCTATGTGCATGCTTTATTGAGTAAATGTTTGAGCAGCATTTAGGTTTGAGTGTGTTGACAATCTAATTGTCAAGCAAGTGTTCTGCAGATGGACCTTCCGCACACTCTGGGAACCCAAGGAAGCGTAGAATATTCCTCCTGGAGCGACCCTCTACCACACACAGTCATTCATCCATTTTCGTTGCACTACACTTGAGCCCTGCCACAGTGGCCTGGAGCTCCTTTGCATCCTTTTTGAGTGTGGTAACATTCTTTTCAGCATTTGCAACCCACTTTATGAAGGTCTAGTCTGAGGTGTCTTATGTCCATGGTCATTGCATCCATTTTGGTGTCCAGCTCCTGTCTAAAACCCTGAATAGCAGTCAGGACCTGAGCAGTGCCCTGCGACTGTTTAGTAGACTCCGAGCTCACCAAGCCCCCTAGTCCCTTTTCCATCAGGGCCTGGCCTGGTACAGTATATTGTACAATGGAATGAAAGTGCACTGCTTTTTTTTTTCTTTTACTATTTTGAAGCTAAAAGCTGAAGCCTTTGCGACAGAGACTCCAACCACCAGTATCAGTGGAGGTGTCCACCTTAAACACACACAGATAGATAACTCTTTTATGTCCCTTTGTCCCCAGATCACATTTCACTTCCAACAGCTCATACAGTGGGCATCACGTCTTGGCACGCATCTCAATGCCACCCCTGGCATGCCTCCATCCATGCATACACGCTCCTACAATAAGCAGCAAGTGTTCTATTCATCTGTGGACCAAATGCCCGCCTGGCCCGTTTACCACTGGTCAATAAAGGTGATGTCCCCCTGAGCAGGGTACTGCGGCAACCCAACCACATCAAGTCTCTGAATAGGAACCCACTGTGACTGCCTCTGGTGTAGTAGATCTGCACAGCACAGTCACTACCCTATCTAGAAGCTAGCCCACTCAATCAGTGCTCTAATCTTTAAATGTTATTTGGCCCAGTCACACAAGCAGCAACATCAGTGCGCGGAGGAGCCTCCCTCTGCCTTCCGGGCCTCAAAGTACCATTCCCAGGATTTCGAACACAGAGACAGCATGCACCATTGCTCACCACAATCAAGCATCTATGTCTACTCCTGGCATGTGACCCCGGATGCCCTTCAACACTCAGAGCCAAGAGATGCAATTCAGTGGCCCTGCCATCCGGCCTGCCCAGTAGCACCCATAGGATCAGGAAGCTAAGACTGATCTCTCCAGGTGAGCGGTGGAACAATGTCCGGCTCCCCAATGGCTCACTGTCTCCTCACAGTCTGTATAAGGGTCACTCCCAGCAATTAGATTCCGTGAGTACCAGTCTCCGTTTCAACACCAACCTTCATAGCCGCTGGTGGTGTATCTGGCCAAGAATGTCAGGTGCAATCTCCCTCAGCCATTAGTGCTGCCACTTCTGCACTGCACCTCTAACATGTGATGAGTTTGCTCAGCAGAGGTTCAATGATTTTTGGCGCGCCTACGTTACATGTGTCAGGATCACCCCACAGCCCCACTTACACCCAATGTGTTTCAGGTCAGTCCAGGGGTGCTGCCGTATCCTTATTGTCGTTCTAGCACCACCACCAGCACTCGACTGACCACTGTGCCGCAATCTTGATCTTTGCTACTACAGATATCTTTTGTCCACTGGTGGGTTGACACCTGCTAATCCCCCACCAATGAGTAAGCCACACAGCTCCCAGGTCACGCCACCCCCTGGGAGTGCTGCATTGTGCTTGGCCTCACTTTCAGGTGGGCCACTTTTTTTTTTTAAGTTCCAAATGATTTTATTGAATTATTTTGTAAACAGAAGAAATAGACAAATTCAATACAAAAAGAATAAATTGTACATGCATAAATAGTGAAAATGTGAGGATAAAATGCGATAAACCAAAAATGAATAGGAAAGAGGGAAAAAGAGGGAAGGGGCGGAGGGATATACATATCCTAGAATCATAAAATAAAACAATATAGAGTTACAATCAGATTGAAAACAAAAAGGATGGTAAATGAAGGGAAATTAATCATCAAAATACATAAGAAAACACTTAATCATATCATTGCATAACATAGGAGTCAATAGGAGACCAAAAAGACTGGAATGACTGTGAATTGTGAATAACACCTCTAAGAGACAGCTGAGCACCTCTTCTTGTAAAGATAATCCATGACCACCAAGCATGAACTGAAAGAGAAGAGGCATCTTTCCAACAAAAAGTAATGGATTTTAAAGCAGCTGCGATTAGGAAATTAAATAATTTTGCCTCTGACTCATTAAGAGGATGAGAAAGGGCAACAGATTTACATATTAACATAGCATATGAAATATCATCTAGCAAAGGCAAAATTTTCAAAATTACATTCCATACTTCTAACCAAAATTTCATAATAACTGGACATTCAAATAACATATGACAAAGTGTCCCAGAACTTAAAGTGCAATGCCAACAAACATCAGATGGTAACAATTTTGCATGGTATAGTCGAGATGGGGTCCATAAGGCATTAAATAAAATATAAGCATTAGTCTGATAAAGAGACACCAGAAGCCAACCAGAGATACTGTTAAGCCATATGGAGGACCATATGTCATCTGATAGGGAGAGAGAAAGTTCATTATTCCAAAAAGATGATATTGCACCAACATTTGAGCCCTGGGAGGAGGTAAATTTTTTATAAAAAACAGAGACAGCTTTGGGGGAGGACATAACAGCCGTAATGTAAACTGCAGTTGCTCAAAAGAAATTAAGGCATTTCCACAAAATACATCTTTAAGATAAAAAATACCCTTTGAAACCCATGAGGACCAAAAATTAATGTTCCTGTTGAGTTTAAGTAAAGCACTATGCCATAAAGACAAGTGAACTGTAGAGAGTAAGGGTAAATCAAAATTAGAATCCAAATCATTAATTAATAATCTAGAGGATTTGATTATAGATGATAGACGAATAACCTTAGATGTAGAAGACATTGACATCAAAGAGGGCAATGAAAAGGGACGAACAATTGAAGATTCAATATCAAACCAAATTGGAGGCTTTACCACATGTGAGTTTGTGAACTATAAAGAGCTTTGTTTTAAGATAAAAGCTTTATGGTATAGGTAAAAGTCTGGAAGGGAAAATCTAGCCTGGGATTTAGGGAATTTTAATTTCCTGTAAGCAATACGAGGTACTTTATTAGACCATAGAAATTTAGATAACAGTTTATCAATATCTTTATAAAATTTGAGAGGAAATTGAGTGGGAATCATGGCTAATGAATAGAATATTTTTGGTGCAATGTTCATTTTTATAGCCTCCATTCTACCCCACCAAGTAAGATAAATGGGAGACCATTTGGATGATTTGTTTTTGATATAATCAAGTATAAAATCACTATTTAGTTTCAATGTAGCTGGCAACGAGGAGGCAAATAGGAAACCTAAGTATTTCAGCTTACTGTTCTGCCAAAGAATATCTGTGTTTGGTAGCATATCCGGGGGACAAAAAGCATTCAAAGGAAAAAATTCTGTCTTACTTACATTTAACTTATAACCAGAAACCATTGAATATTTTTCAATAATGTCTAATAATGAGGGAACAGAGGAAAGAGGATTACTAATAAACAATAAAACATCATCTGCATAGGCTAAAGTTTTAAGAGTGACATCATTTATCGCAATACCCTGAATATTATCACAGCATCGGATATAATTAAGAAAGGGTTCAATTCCTATTAAAAATAACAGTGGGGAAAGGGGACACCCCTGCCTAGTACCTCTAAAGAGGGAAAATTGAGTGGAAATGTGTCCATTAATAAACAAAAGAGCAGTAGGTGCAAAGTATAAAGCAGAAATCATATGAATAAAATGGGCACCAAAATTAAAGGATAATAAAGTTTTAAATAAATATTGCCAATGAATTTTGTCAAAGGCTTTTTCCGCATCTAAAGCCATCACTCCCGCAGGGGAAGCAAGATGTGGACTCTGTTCAATAACGTGTAATAGTGCCCTAGTATTGTTAGCCGAGTACCTATTTTTCATAAAACCAGATTGATCTGGTTGAATGATGGAGTGAAGGATAGGAGCTAATCGAGTGGCAAGGATTTTACCATAAAGCTTACAGTCCTGGTTAATTAGGGAAATGGGACGATAATTAGCAACCAGGGTAGGGTCTTTATCAGGTTTGGGCAGAACAATGATTAGAGCGTTCGTAAAGGAGCCCAAAATAGTGCCAGAGGAACCAAAATGGGAAAAAAGTGCACTTAAATAAGGCAAAAGGTGAGACTGAAATTCTTTATAAAACTCAGCTGGGATACCATCTGGGCCTGGGGATTTATTCTTGGGAAGTGACTTAATAGCAAGTAAAATCTCATCACAAGTAATTGGAGAGTCTAGTCCTTTTCTGTCTGAGGGAGAAACTTGAGGTAAATTACACTTATTTAAAAAGAAATCAATTAAAGAATCATCACAGGGGGCTGGTTTACTATATAGGTTAGAATAGAAATGTAAAAATTCCTGGGCAATATCATTATGGGAAATAGCAACTTGACCTTGAGGACCACGAATTGAAGTTATTTGAGTTTTATCCTTCTTGATTCGTAAATAATTTGCAAGAAGTTTTCCAGATCTATTGGAATTAAAGCGAAATTTAGCGTTAGATTTTGTAAGTTGGATTCCTGCTCTAGTACTAAGTATAGCATTAAATTCATAACGAAGCTTTTGTAGTTTAAATTTGAATTGAGGGTCACTAGAGGAAATAAATAAACGTTCATATTTAGCAATTTGTTTTTCCAAATGTTTAATATTAGAGCTAAATTGTTTGTTCTCATGGGCCATAATAAAACTAGTGGTGCCCCTAATGAAGGCCTTAAAGGCCTCCCATCTATTCACAAGGGAAGTTAACCCTCAGGGTTGAATAAAAAGTAATCTTGAATAGCTTGTAAAAGTTTAGACTTATGCTTATCATTAAGTACTATATTCGTGTTCATACGCCAACGACTTTGCTTGGCAAAAGTAGAGGAAATATTTAAAACAAAAGAAATTAAGGCATGGTCCGAAACATCAATATTACCAATATTAGGATGGGTGGCTGATTGAATTAGCGAGGGGGAGAGCAAAAAATAATCAATCCGGGAGTGAGAATTATGGGGATTAGAGAAAAAGGAAAACCATTTATCAGTAGGGAAATGTAGTCTCCAAATATCAGCCAACTTGGTTGTGTGAAGGAAAGATCTAAAGGCATGAAAAACTTTAGGAGGTCGAAATTTTGTAGTGGAAAGCCTATCAAGTAATGGATCAATAATCACATTAAAATCCCCCCCAACAATCAAAGGAACCTGCCCCAACTTCAGAACTTCAGAAGTTAAAGTAGACCAAAACGAAGCGTCATCAGCCGTAGGGCCATAAATATTAATCAAAAAGAAGGTAGAATCATACAATTTAACTTTAACTACTACATATCTACCTTCTGCATCCATAAACTTACTAAGAATCTGACAGTGCAACCTCTTTGCAAATAGAATTGCAACACCATTTTTCTTGTCAAGCGCAGGAGTGGATACAATATTATCTACCCATTTTTCTTCATATAGTGTAAAATGTTGTCATCAACATGCGTTTCTTGGATAAAGCAAATATCAGTTTTGTACGCACCCAAGTAGTCCAAGATTTTAGTACACTTAACTGGATGCCTTAAACCTTTAACATTAAGAGAAACGATTTTAACATTATGAGTATTAGCCATTAGGAATTAGGAGGAAGAGGATAGAAGAATGAATCAGAAGAGGAAATGAAAAATAGCCATGGAAAAGAGCGACTCTAAGTATAGAGCAAGAAAAGGAAAGACACAAAAGGAAGAAACACAAAAGTGAGGAAAAAAGACAAACAAGAAACAAAGACACAAAGAAGAATACAGAGACGCACACCCGTTCCGCAAGCATGGCCAGAAAACAGTTGGAGCCCGTGAAGAGAGAAATATTCAAAAGCCAGGATAAATCAGATTATGAGCATGCAAGTAACAGGATCATGAGTGTCCATTGACGGTGAGGCTTGCTGTTCCAGAAAGAGACGTAGATCTTCAGGACGGTGAAAAGATTTAGAAAAAATGTCTTTCCATACTCTCACCGTAGAAGGATCAAATAGACCATACTTAAAACCAAGGCTTCTCAGTTGTGGACGGAAAGAGGAAAATTCCTTGCGAGTAGCAACTGTTTCCTTAGCAAAGTCTTGATGAATAAAGAGTTTACAACCATTTACTGAGAGTGAAGGAATGTCTCTTGCTGCTTTCCTGATAAGGACCAAGTGATGGTGTCGCAAAACCTTAAAAATCATTTGCCTGGGCTTAGTGTGGCGAGGATTTCTACGCGAGGGAATTCTGTGAGCCTTATCCACTTCAAATTTTTCGGGGAATTTGATGTTCAGGAGGCCAGGTAGTAAAGACTCTAGATATAAGCGACAATCCGATCCCTCAATCTCCTCAGGCAAGTTGAAAATACGAAGGTTGTATTGTCTATTACGGTTTTCCAATTCCAGCAACTGAGTACGCAGTGGTACTATTTGACTCACCAAGGGGGTAAAAGAGTCCAATTTAGTTTTATTGTCCTGAATTTTGATAACATTATCAGAGACTTTCATGGACATAGAAGCCATATCCTTGCGAATATTTTTCACTTCAGTCGCAATAGTATCAGTATTCATGCGCAGTGCTTGGATTTCCTCCAAAATTAGAGTAAGTGACTCTTCAGAAGAGTCAACAACATTAGATTTGGATGGAGTAGGCGATATCTGCTTTTTCCTTTTATTAGCAGTCAAATTTTTTTGATCCATCTTGAGGTGAAAAAATAACCTTTTGTGTCAAATAAATACACAATATGAAAATACACCTCAACATTTGATAAATGTGAGGGAAAAAGGATATAAAATTCCCAAAAAGCTCTTGAAAAGGGCTGGTGCAGCAGCTAAACTGTGTCATGGGTGTGGCTAGGCCCAAGCCAGGCCCTCTCTTTGTAATTACTCAGCCCCCTATGCAGAGCAAACCGGCAGAAGCTGAAGCAGAGGCAGGGGAGAGGAACCAAGGAGCCAGCTGAGGCACTTCCCCACAGCAAAATCGCCTGGAAAGCAGTCACCAGGTAGGGGATAGGTAGAGATAGGAAGCGTTGCGAAGAAATGAAGTATCCTGACATAAAATCGTCGTAAGAAGGCTAATTAAGCCGGTGAACTCACGGAGCTCCGGTGGCGGCGGCCATCTTGGTCGACGCGCTCTCGCGACTCTCAGGTGGGCCACTTTATGAGTATTTTTCAGCCCCCCAAGGAAGGCGGGAGCTCTTCCTTGGCCCCAAAGGTGATGTTGGGCTCAGAGCTATTTCTGCTCTCTTCATGGGGTCCTACTGGCAAAAACTAAAGCAGAATTTAGTAGGATCACACCCTATGTGGCGCGGGCTACGGTAGGGCACATCTAATTGGCCATCTTACTTGAGCACACCCCTGCTCAGTGACTGGATACCCTCGCAGTTGACAAGTGTGCTTAACAAATTAACATAGCATAATGTTTCATATTCATCTGGAGCACACCAATTAGACAGATCACGCAAATAATTATAAAAAGTATAACAAAGTAATTACAATGTATCTAGTATAAATTCATTGTTGATTGTTCAAACAAATATTACAGAGATCAAAGATAATAGTACAAATATAGTATAAAAAGCAGGCATTGGACCATTATTCCGATTTGTTACATGCCGCCCAAACTAGTAGCAATGTACAGAGTTTATACAATTTAAGAATGTTTGTATGGTTCAGAGAAATGATGGACAGCAAATGGAAAACAAATTGGTCTCTTCTTTATTAATGTCCAATCAAAGTACACAACTAACACATTTAGAAAAAACAACAATGGACCACACACCGCTAGCCCCTCCTCCGGGTGGCCCCTAAGCACTCTGGTATGTGAAGTGCCTGAAGTTCGCAGAATTACTGAAAGTTCGTAAGTGGTTCACCTATGTAGGTGCAAGTAGATACGTGTTATTCCCCCGATCTCTAGACCCGGGACATGGCCCGGGTTTCGGGATATCTTCCCTCATCAGTAGAGAAAGTCAATAGGGGTGGAAGAGAAGGCTGCCTCATAACCGTCACGGGCCTTGTTGCCCAGCATGCAGGTGCGTCGTCGAGAAGCTTGTCAGCTTGGGAGGCTCACGGGAGCCCTTATGTAGAAAAAACAGCAATGTACTGCACACCGCTAGCCCCTCCTCCGGGTCGCCCCTAAGCACTCTGGTATGTGAAGTGCCTGAAGTTCGAAGAATTACTGAAAGTTTGTAGGTGGTTCACCTATGTAGGTGCAAGTAGATATTTGTTATTCTCCCGATCTCTAGACCCGGGACATGGCCCGGGTTTCGGGATATCTTCCCTCATCAGTAGAGAAAGTCAACTAACACATGTTTTGTTTACTAGACTATCTCCAGGTTTTTTAAAGTACACAATATGGAAATCCAAAAGCTGGTATTAAAGCAACCAAAATACAAGGTACACACTTTTAAATTCTGCATGTGATGGTATCTTTCTCCCTGAAATACTATCATATAGTAACCGCTTCAGATTTTTAATTCTGCACAGCCAGCCACAAATGATATTTAAAGGTGATATCTCAATGATGTCACGGCTGTCAGATTCAACAACCGAACATGTCTCCAGTTTGACAGTAATGCTCATTTGTGTGTACAATAAAGAATTAATTTATACTAGATACATAGAAATACATTTGTAATGCGTTTTCTAACTTTTTGCATGATTTGTCATATTGGAATGCTCCAGATGAGTATGAAACATTATATTTGGTAATTACAGTTTGAAATTCTAATTTTTTACACTTTTTTGCAGCAGGGTAGTTCTCTGTTGTAGCACTCACCCTTAGTATTGATTGTGTGGTTTTTATCTTGACCACATGCTGTGGGTAGAATTGTGCGGGTTAATCTTCCCATTGCTGAAAGTAGTAGTAGTTGATAATATATCATACCACAACATAACATAGCATGTTCACCTTCTCTATAAACAGTTGATTGTGCAGAGAGGTATGTGCTTCCACTGAAACTGAGTAGTTGTATTGCACCTTCTAACTTGTGGGGAAACATATTCTCAATATAGAAGGCCTGGAGGGATTACTGTGAAAAATTCAATGCTAAAGGCTATGGGACTGACGGATTCACTAGGAAAAGTTATGACGGATGATATGGTTCTGATCTGTTAAATACAAAAAATTACAATAGTAGTAATTTGCCAATACAATTTATTGTGGTAAGGATATGCTAAAGCCCTAAAAGATGGATTCTTAATCAATATTGTTAAAGCATGTTGAATGTATTATGTTACATACCTTGACAAACTTTGGGAGTAGGAGATTTTACCTGTAATCAACCTTGATGAGTCATTTTAGGAAGGGTTGTACATTTATTTGCCAAATGTAATTGCCTATCTGAATGCCTGATGGCTGCCTTTTATGGACATTTTTGCTCAGTAATAAAGACCTCAGGTGGTTATGGTGACATGCTATGATAAAAATAGGGCTAATTGGTTCATTGGAAAAATCTATTCCCATAGGTAGCTTAGTGGTAATAGGCATTTGAGAGGGGATTTCTATTACTGTGCATTAAAATCCGTGGACAGGTATTTCATTAGAAGGAATCTCACAGATTTTCATTGTAGCTGATTTAAAATGTAATACTCCTTTCAAGACTTGCTTAGGAGGGGTTGTATATTGTGTTGTGTGAACATTTGTAATTTGTTGTGTAGTATTTTGCTTCGTCAGTATTTTTTTATTTTTTATTTAGATGTCTTATAAAGCGCCTGAATCACCCCACATGGGGTATCTACGCGCTAAGGACTGAAGAAGCATGAGATTATAGCATTAGAACAGGAAAGTCTTCAGATTCTTCCTAAAGCTGAGGTAGTTGTGGGTAAGGCGAAGTAGCTCAGGTAGCTGATTCCACATTTTGGGTGCCAGGTGAGAGAAAGCTTTTGCTCCCCACTTGGTTTTCGTAAAGCAGGTGATGTCCAGGAGGCCTTTGCCTTCTGAGCGGAGCCTCCGTGAGGGAATATATGTGATCAGTTTGTTGGATAGGTATGTTGGGCCAAGCTGATGAAGGCCCTTGAAAACTATGCAACAGATTTTAAAGTGAATACGTTAGCGAATGGGGAGCCAATGGAGTTTGTGTAGGAGAGGGAGGGAGGGGGTACGACGAGGAGCGTTACTAACCAAACTGGCTGCTGTATTCTGGACCACCTGTAGGGTCTGTAGGGCAGAATCTTTGGCAGAAATAAGGAGGGCGTGTCTGAAGTCCAAACCACTGAGTACTAAAGCATGTATAAGAGTCATCCGGGTAGAAAGGGGGAGAAAATGGAAAACTTTCCGCAAAAGACTAAGAGCATGGAAGCAAGATCGTTTGGTGGATGCTATGTGCTCATCCATGTTTAGCTTATTGTCTACCAGTACCCCTAAGTTCTTTACCACTGATTTGGGGGTGGGAGCTGTCCCTAGTTCTTGCGGCCACCAACTCGGGGACCAACCAGTGACTGCCTCCATGAATAGCATGATTTCCGTTTTGCTAGTATTAAACTGCAGGAAATTCCGACTAATCCACGCAGTAATCTTGAGCAAGCCTTCAGAGAAAATTTCTTGAATATTGGGCGCATCAATATCGTAGGCCAGGAGCAGTTGTGTGTCGTCTGCGTAGGAGACAGGGATAAGGATTGGTGTAAGTACAACGCAGATTTTTACATCGCATTCCGTTACAACGGAATTATTACAACGCAGGATCTATTACATCGGATGCCATTACAACGCATGGCATTACATAGCAGATGGTATTACAACGCATGGCATTACATCGTAAGTATAGGTAAGTATACCTTTTTTTAAAAATGTTATTAAGTTAATTTAATTAATTTAATTTAATTAATTTAAATAAAATACATTTTAAAATAGCCATTAATTTAATTTAATAAAATAATATCTATTTAATAAATGTAATTTTAATAAAAAATGGGAATAATTTAATTTAATTAAAATAATAAAATTAACTTAATGTACATATTTTTATAATTGATATTACATTGAATTAATTGAAATAATTTATTTAATTTAATTAATTTAATTTAAAAATGTAATTAATGAAATAAAATTAATTTAATTTATTAAATATATTTTAATTAATTTAAAAATGGTAAATATAATTTAATTAACCCAAAACACAAACCCTGCCCTAAAACCTAAAAACACCCCTGTACCCCAAAACCCAAACCCTGCCCTAAAACCTAAAAACACCCCTGTACCCCAAAACCCAAACCCTGCCCTAAAACCTAAAAACACCCCTGTACCCCAAAACCCAAACCTTGCCCTAAAACCTAAAAACACCCCTGTACCCCAAAACCCAAACCCTGCCCTAAAACCTAAAAACACCCCTGTACCCCAAAACCCAAACCCTGCCCTAAAACCTAAAAACACCACTTTACCCAAAAACCCAAACCCTGCCCTAAAACCTAAAAACACCCCTGTACCCCAAAACCCAAACTTTGCCCTAAAACCTAAAAACACCCCTGTACCCCAAAACCCAAACCTTGCCCTAAAACCTAAAAACACCCCTGTACCCCAAAAATCAAATCCTGCCCTAAAACCTAAAAACACCCCTGTACCCCAAAACCCAAACCCTGCCAAAAACCTAAAAACACCCCTTTACCCCAAAACCCAAACCCTGCCCTAAAACCTAAAAACACCCCTGTACCCCAAAACCCAAACCCTGCCCTAAAACCTAAAAACACCCCTGTACCCCAAAACCCAAACCCTGCCCTAAAACCTAAAAACACCCCTGTACCCCAAAACCCAAACCCTGCCCTAAAACCTAAAAACACCCCTGTACCCCAAAACCCAAACCCTGCCCTAAAACCTAAAAACACCCCTGTACCCCAAAACCCAAACCCTGCCCTAAAACCTAAAAACACCCCTGTACCCCAAAACCCAAACCCTGCCCTAAAAACCTAAAAATACCCAAACACCCCAAAACAAATACCTCAGTACCCCAAAACATAAAATCCTATACTCATACTTATTTAAAAAATTACTTAAATTAATAAATTTAATTTATAATATTTAAAAACATAAATAAATATTTTTATTTATTTTTATTTATAATTAATAATAATTAAATCAATTATATAATAATAAATAAAATAAAAAATGATATACTTACCAATACTTACGATGTAATGGTATGCGTTGTAATACCATCTGCTATGTAATGCCATGCGTCGTAATGGCATCCGATGTAATGGATCCTGCGTTGTAATAGCTGCGTTGTAACAGCATTACGACGTAAAAGTTGTGTTGTAAGTGATACACATCAGGGATAAACCCGATCTTCCTAAGCAGAGCGGCCAAAGGGGCAATGTAAATATTAAAAAGGGTAGGGCTGAGACATGAGTCCTGTGGGACTCCTTTGATAACAGATGTGGTCTTAGCTTTGAACGGGCCCAAATTGACAGTTTAGGTTCGATCCGTAAGGAAGTCTGTCAGCCATTCCAAGGCCGTGTCCTGAATACCTATGGTGCGCAAAATCTCTAGTAGGATTTGATGTGAAATGGTATCAACGGCGGCAGATAGGTTGAGTAGTATAAGAATAACTGCTCGACCCCCATCTGCCTGCATTCTAATATCGTCTAGGACGTTAACCAAGGCAGATTTCGTACTATGACGGGGGCGGAAGCCCTACTTGGTGTTATCTAAGCAGTTGGAGATCTCAACAAAAGATGAGAGATGTTTATTAATATGTTTTTCCAGCAGCTTGCTGTATAACGGGAGCAAGGAGATGGGCGATAGTTCGTAATAACATCTGGTGGAAGTTTGGAATTTTTCCTGATTGGCATCTTTCCATTCTTTCGGGAGTTTACCCTCAGCGATTGATCTGTTAAAAACAGACTCAAGGAGTCCTGCCAGTTCCGTTGCAAGAGTTTTTACAATTTTTGCCGGAATTAAGTCTTTAGGGGATCCTGACTTGGCCGATTTAAGAAGGATTTCGGTTTCTCCTAAAGTGAGAGGGGGGAACGCTCTTAGGGAAGGCTGGGTGAGAGAGTAGGGACTAATGAGTGGAATATCTCTATCTAGCTCTTGAGAACTAGGGGAAGAGAATTTAAAGTAGATATCCTCAATCCTCTGAGTCAGATGATTGGTGATGTTATCACAGAGTAATTAGGACGGTTCGTCCTCAGGACTACAGGCTTTTGGATTAAAGAGAGAGTCGAGAATCTGAAAAAGCGTTTTGGAGGTATCTGCCTGCTCCTGTTGCAATGCTATATGCTTTTTACAGGTGTTTCTAAGGTTCTTATGGTATATTGCCAGCATCTCTTTAAAATTGTCCCTATCTGGTTGTGCTTTGGAGCGGCGCCAGATACGCTCCAGTACCCTGCATCTACTTTTCTCTATCTGTAGTTCTTGTGAGTAGCAAGGAACCAGGGGGCGACGTTCCAAGGTGGTAGCCTTTTTTATATGTATTGTCGGATCTAGAGTGAGGTTAATGGCATCGTGAAGGGATTTGAGGTGCTCATTGACTGTACTGTTGGAAGACTGTGGGGGGGCGTGAAATTCTTCTGAAAAAGACAGAGGCGAGAGTTTATGCCATTGTCTAAAGCTACGTGTACCTGGCTTTTTGTTGGGTACGTTTGCACTGGGTCCCACTAGATCAAAAGTGATCATATGATGGTCCGACCAGTTAGAGGGAGCGTTTGATTAAGGATTAAATTCAGGGAGTTGGAGAGCACTTGGTCTAGATTGTGACCTTCACAGTGTGAGGGTGCGTTATTTTTCTTGATCAGGCCGAGAGGGGAGATTTCTCTAAGGAAATGCAAAGTCTCTGGGTCTAGAAGGTTTTCACTATGAATATTAAAATCTCCCAACAGGATGAATCTATTAGTGAAGATGACGTGAGGAGCAATCGGTTCTAAAAGAAGTGAGATCGAGTCGGCAATAGGACCTGGAGGGTGATAAACAAGTGCGCCTTTCCAGCTAAGTTGCGAATGGAGATCTATTCTAAATATAATCACTTCTAAGTTTATGCTCAGGTGTTGATCTAACACTGTTGCTTTTATGGGATCCTCGTAAACAATTTTGGTCCCTCCCCCTGCTTTCCTGGGTCTGTCTAATTTTAGGATCTGATATCCATCAGACAAAGCTGTTGCAATAGCTGGAGCGGAGGTGGTCTTTAGCCATGTTTCTGTAAGAAACCAGAGATCCGGATTCGAAGAGGAGAGAAAATCCCATATATGTTGTTGTTGTTGTATTTGTATAAGCTTTATTCGAGACAATTCTCATAAAAGCACATAAAATCAAGACAATTTACTCAAAATACATAATCACAGGATAAAAACTTCATTAAACACAGTGCAGCACATACAACATCACAGATAAAACAATTTATACCAATTACACAAAAATTATGAAAGGGAATCCCTGCTTACCTACTACCCCCCAGATACCGTCGTCTTATCGCCCAAGCCCAACCCATGAATTTGGCTACCCCCGTCACTAGCGAATCCTGGTTTGTTGTGCGTAGGATTCTTAAGGCTACTGCACTTTCGCGTGTCCCCAAATTTTTACATACCGGCGAGAGCCATTTTCTCCTCGGGTTTGCATAGGCTGGACATGCGAAGAGAAAATGGCCTAGGCTCTCCTCGGCATTTTCGCAAGCAGGACATAGATTGTTAGTGGGTCTGTGCCAGCCAGATGTTAATTTCTTAAGGGGGATAGATCCTGACCTTAACTGGAAGACAAGTTTCCTGTCCATCGGTACCGTAATGTTGGTCCAGTAGTTTTCTAGGACAGGAAAGATTTTGGACTCCAGGAAACGACCAGACATAGAATCTGTCCTGGTGTTATTTAGCATCTTGCCTCCCACCCATTCCCAGTATTGCTCTTTGAGGGCTTCTTTGCTTGGGAAGATTTCTCCCTCTGGGTTATTCCAGAGATTCGAAAACCCCAGATTTACCAACATGGTTTTCAGGTGTTTTAACCATTTTATCTTATGGAAGATATCTTCCTTGATTATCCACAGAAAGCCCTCAGCGTACTGTCTTATTTCTGGAGTCGTCCAAAGACGTCTCCAGTAAAGAACTGGTCGCAGTCGAGCTCTGTCGACAATCGTTCGTCTGCCTAACTCCAGGAACAATGGGATTAGGGGGGTGCTCTGTGGAAGTCCAGTAATCCCTCGCATGAACTTGTTCTCGGAATTCTGGAGAGCCACCAGACTATTCCAAGCCCAAAGTTCCGCGCCATATAGGGTGGCACCCAAAACCTTCGCATCATACACTGTCATTGCGGGTTTTATAGGTTTTGTTTTTGATTTACGGTGTTCCCCCCTTAGGGCACCTGAAAGCTGCTGGTGCTTCAGGACTACTTTGTTCACATGATGCGTCCAGCCAGTCCCCCCCCGCGATCTGCACTCCCAGATACGTGAATTCATTAACTATGTCGAGCCTGCTGTTGTTTAGAGTTATTTTAGGATAGCTTCTACGTCCTGCAGAAAAGGCCATTAGTTTGGTTTTTCCAACGTTTACCTCTAGCCCGTGTTCCAGGCAAAAAGCATCAAAAATGCTCAATGCACGTTGCAGCCCCATGGGGGTCTTAGACAAAATAAGAGTGTCGTCAGCGAACATCAGGATCGGAACCCTGGTGTCCGCCAACGATGGGGCATCAACACTAGCCCTCAACATTCTCTCGACTATCCCGTTAATGAATAACGAGAAAAGTAGAGGGGCCATGGAACAGCCTTGCCTAACACCCCTTTCCACAGGGAAGTCCGATGTTATCTCCCTACTACCTCCCCACTGGACTCTGGCAAAGTTGGAATCATGCAGTCGCATGATTAGTGTTAGCAGTTCTGCAGGAATCCCCAGCTTTTGGAGAACCGACCATAGCTTGTACCGGGGGACTAGATCGAACGCCGCCCGCAGGTCGACAAAGGCGACGTACAGGCTGCCCCTACCCAATTCGACGGTCTTCCACCGCAATATGGTGAAGCGGAAGACCTGGTCGATGGTACTAGTTGCTCGCCTGAATCCCGCTTGGTATGGGGAAAGGGCGCTGTTATCTTCTACCCAGTCCATTAGCTGGTTTGTTACCATTCTCCCGACTATTTTCTGCATGGTGGCTATTAAACTTATAGGCCTGTAATTAGCAGGCAATGAGCGATCGCCCTTCTTGTGGATGGGGATAATGGTTGCACCCTTCCAAATATCTGGAACCACTGCCCCCTTTGCTAATGCATTTGCCACAAGGAGGGTATATCTCGCCCATCTAGCCACATCATGTTTGAAGATGTCAGGGGGGATGCCATCTGGGCCTGGCGCTCTCCCACATTTCGTGGAACAAATGGCGATTTCTGCTTCACTAAGGGAGAATAAATCCTCGGTTGCATAAACCAGTATTATATTGTCAGCAACCACGGATTTATTACTTTCTGCGTACTGTGGCCCAAAGTAATCGACCCAGGATTCCACTGGTACATTGTTGTCGGGTTTAGCTGGGCCCGCACCACTACCCCACTTGATAATTTTCCAGAATAACATTGAGTCTTTATTATCAGAGGCTTCTTTTAATTGGGCCCAATGATCTTCGTCCCATTTCTTTTTGGCGCGATAGATGGCTGATTTGTAGAGTTTTCTATTTTTTGCCACTGCGGCACGATCCCTGTTCCTTATTGCATGCCCCAAATCTAGACGTGATACTCTACAGTAGTTATCAAACCACCTGCCCACTACCTTGGTTTTCTTCCCTTTACTTTTCCTAATGAAAAAACATGGTCTTAGGAGGGAGAATAACCTATTGTGGATTTCAGTGATACTGTTGTCCCCTGGCACCACTGGGACTACTGCTTCAATTTCTGAAATTGCACGATCGACCTCGTTATTAATGTATGTCAGAATGGCCTCATTTGCTAGTACCTTGGGCCATTTTAACCTTCGCTCGTCGTTGCTTAAAAGAGGGGTTTCGTCGTGTGTCTCAGTAGGGTTTCCTAGACCTGTATTCCACCACTTATGTGACACACATAGGGGGTTGTGGTCACTTTCAACCCGGGGCCTAACAGCCATGTCGACAACCCCATTCCACAGTTGGAGACTACACAATATATAATCTATTCGGCTCCTATTGATACCATTATCAAAAGTGTAGCTGCCCTCCTTGTCACCGGGTGTCCTGCCGTTAAGAGCTCTTAGGCCATGTTCCAAGCAAATTCCATTTAGCAATACAATCTCCTTTGTCCATCGCTTCACGGGTTTTAAATTTAGAGATGGTACTCCCCAGAGATTATCCTCTTCGCTCTCCATAAAGTCATTTGTACAGTCCAAGGGTTCAAAGGTCCTGTTTAAGTCCCCAACAATTATCTTTACATTTTCCCGGGAATTGACCTCCATGACATCGGACAACAACTCAATAGTGGATAGACTTGTTACTTTATCTCCTCTTACATAAACATTGTATAAGTCTATTGGTTGGCCTTTTACGAAGGAGAGTCTGAGAGCTTGTAGATCAATATTTCCCGGGTCTAGGATTTTTATATCAATGTCCAAACCTTGTCTGACCCAAACAGTTAGGCCACCCTTGGGCCGCCCTCTTCCCCCTTTTGAGGCCGGTATACAGTAATTCAAGTACCCTAGGCAAAAGAGTGTATCACAAGCCCAGGTTTCTTGAAAGCAACAGATGTCAAAACCACTTATGAACTCCACCCAAAGTTGGGAATCCAACTTACTAGCCAACCCGGCGATATTCCAAGATAAAAGAGTACCGCTGGTCGCACCTGTCCCGACCTGAGCTTTGACAAGTGGAAATACATGGGCTGACATTGGGCTTTCCATTGGACTAGTCAGCCTATCTAAATCATCTGTTGGGTCCACAATTGAATAATTTGTTGCAGAATATAGGACATTTGTATTTAGTGTTCCCAGTCTTGAACCTCCTTCTCCAACCACACACCCAGCCTCGATGTTGTTCTCCATTAGATTTATAGAAATGGTATTACCACTAGCATCACGTGTCCCTTCCACTTCTTTTATGATTCCACCCATGCTATCAATACCAGTAAGTCAATACCCCCAGCCCGACTCCTGCCAACCCACATAGGAATTACAATATGTATGTGGTATATGATTATAACCAACAGGGGGAGGTGGTATATGATTATAACCAACAGGGGGAGGTGGTAAAGAAGTAACTTGCCATGGTACAATGGGGGGAATTAAAGGCTTGTTGAGTAAACTAGTAGTTACACTTGAGGGTCGGGGGTAAAAAAAGGTAAGGTCCACAATACCAATACCGCCCTTATTTGTTCCCCATCCCTGCCTTGTTATCCATCCCACCACCCTAGGGTCTTGAAAGTTAACCACTATACAGTCACCCCCCAGGGTTTTTGGTGTATAACCCATCCAGTCAATTCTCCTAGCCCCTATTATTAGCCCATCAATATCACCCGGCAGAGGACGATTTTCCTTTAACCAGTGCATGGTCTTGTTTTTGAGCATCTGGAAATTTTCTCTCTGCCCTGGGGGTAAAGGTGGTACATTGATAAGCACTGCCACATAGGGGAAGGAGTCTGGGGTAAGATTTATTGGGGGTTTTCTATGAGGTGGCTTTGGCAAGGGCGGTGGGATAGATTTGGGAACTTGGGGAACAAGTTGGAGGGCAGGTTTCTGCGCCTGTAATTTGTTATTTGCTAGGGATGATGTTAAGGATTTACCTGCCGACTGGTATACAATAGCCCCATTACCACCGCCCGGGATGTTTGGAGGTATACATGTATTGTTGGTTACGTTTACTGATGTTGGTGCTTTACCCACTTGCTGACACAAAGTGACCACAGCGTCTACAACTGCCGGTTGGTTTTGTGTCTGGGCTAATATGGGCTGTGAAGGATGTGTTGTAATCGACTGCGATGGTTCAGAACCCGCAGTCACTCTCTCAGCCCTATCTACAGTTTTTGCAGTGGCTTTGACTGGAAGTTTATTTTGTTTGGGAGGTAAAGGAGAGCCATTTCGGGGATTCCTACCCTTGTCCTGTACATGAGGGTTATTTACAACCTGGGAGTTTGGGTTTGTTTCCACCCTACTTACTTTAATCAGGGATTTTACAGAATAGAAATTGTCTAAAGTTGTCTGCTCAAAGTGGTTCAACCTATCTGTGAGCTTAGCAATTCTATCCTCAATGGGGGTAAGTAGCAGTTTAAACATTTTTTCCAATTCTGGAAGCACATTTTTAAAAGATACAACATTTTCATTACTCGGTACATTAGCAGCAGAACAAGAAATGTCCTCTTTGTCTTGATTATCCTGGGATACAGGAATTGTTGGTATTACACTTCCTGTACTTTGGACTTGTTCATTGACTGCCCTCCCGATGTTGACAGGTTTATGTAGCTTCCTGAATTTTTGTGGAGGTCTGACCATCTTTTTACATTTTTTTACGGAAGCTGGGCGTTTCCTTTTGGATCCAGTATTGGAATTGGTCAATGTAGCCTGAAGACCCAAATCAGAGTGCGGTGATGAGTGGGATATGCTACCACAAGAATTATTTGCATCTGCCACAACACTCTTATTTACTTTGTCACCCTGAGCCTCACGGTGTTCGTATGTAACTGGGAGGTTCACTGATGATAAAGGGGTTACCAAAGTGGGGTAGGCTACATTTGGAAATTTGTCTGTAGAGTTTTTAAGTATTTCGATGGATAACCTGCGCTCGGCACGCTTCTCAGCCAAAGTTAGTTCTTTGTCTATTGTCAATGAGCGATTAAAAAAGAATTTGTCAAGGGGACCAATGGCCAGCGGACCAGGCTCCGTAGAAAGAGGCATCACATTGCTGATTGCAGGGCTTGTATTAGCAGTCATTGCCATAATGGTTACAAAATAATGCAAGAAAGTGTATGTCACTTACTGGGATAGATGTTAAATGGCGCTAGTAAGAGAGATGGCCCAGCCCGGCCTCCTGCGGCCCCGGACGGCCACAGACGGTCCCGCCCTTGTCCCGGGCTTCTCCCGGCGCCCTCCCGCGCGCTCCCGCGGAGCGGGGTTGTTGTAGACTAATAAAGAGGAAAGGGTGGGGCAGGGGGCGTGGCGAACAGGGAGAGCGACCCAGGTGTTGAGGGTTGACCAGCACGCAGGGGCTCCTGATAGTTGGAGTCCCTGCCGGTCCGCTCGCAGCCCTGTGCCTGCCTGACCTCACTTGCCCAATCCGGTGTCAGTTCCTGAGATACAGCGCCCCTGAAGCACACAGCTCCTCGCACCACGCGGCGAAGCGGGACCCGCGGAGCGGGTCCGGCGAGGTGCTGCTTCTGCTGAGAAGGGTCCAGGTAAAAGGGAGGCAACCACAGCAACGGTCAGAGTAGCAGAGAATCCCACGACGATCTTCCAAAGGCTGTTTTTACCACTGCTGGGGCAGGGGGCGTGGCGAACAGGGAGAGCGACCCAGGTGTTGAGGGTTGACCAGCACGCAGGGGCTCCTGGTAGTTGGAGTCCCTGCCGGTCCGCTCGCAGCCCTGTGCCTGCCTGACCTCACTTGCCCAATCCGGTGTCAGTTCCTGAGATACAGCGCCCCTGAAGCACACAGCTCCTCGCACCACGCGGCGAAGCGGGACCCGCGGAGCGGGTCCGGCGAGGTGCTGCTTCTGCTGAGAAGGGTCCAGGTAAAAGGGAGGCAACCACAGCAACGGTCAGAGTAGCAGAGAATCCCGTATATGAGTCGCGTGTTTGGGAAGAGAGCGTATGTTGGCTAAAAAGGCTTTCCAGTTGTAATCCGCCTGGATTTCCTCCACGACTAGATCGCTTTGATGAAGAGTGCTGATATTTACGGGGAGACTGTGAAACCTACAATCCCGGCAAGAAATGGGACCTTCCAGGCATGATGGGAACTGTTGTTTGCATCGATGGATAGCGGAGTCTGGGCAGTCCTGGTTTTCCGGGTGAATAACAAGATTTAATAACTCCTTCCTGGAATAACTAATCCTCCCATTAGCCTCGGAGGTAGAGGCCTTACCTTGGGGAGAACTGGCATAAGGACTGGCACCTGGCAGTGGTCTGGCGCGGACGGGCGCAAACGGGCTTGCCTTTGGCGCGCCTTCGGCGCGCCCGCTGCGCGGGCGAGTGATTGCCGTCATTTATACCCAATGAGGACGGAGTTTAGAGAAGAACTAGTCCGCACCCAAAAATTCTTCCAATATGTACGCTTACCCCCAGTACGTCCCACGGCATCACCTAATCGTTTGCGGGGACCAGGGTTCGAGCGCGGTGAGGAGGCTGTGGGAACAGAGTGCAAATGAGCAAATTTGAAACAGTGCAAATAAGCAGTTGAAAATTAAAAAAAATACACAATCTATGCTGTCTTTCCCGGATTCTGCCTCAGGAAAGTGAACTATACTTCTAGTGTCAACCAGCACGAGTTGGGAAGCGTGGCTTATATAGCAGCGAGGGCGGGGTTTAGAGAGCAATTAGTCCGCACCCAAAAATTCTTCCAATATGTCCACTTACCCCCAGTACACCCCACGGCAGCACCTAATCGTCTGCGGGGACCAGGGTTCGAGCGAGGTGAGGAGGCAGTGGGAACAGAGTGCAAATGAGCAAATTTGAAACAGTGCAAATAAGCAGTTACAAATTTAAAAAACAATACCCAATCTATGCTGTCTTTCCTGGCTTCTGCCTTAGGAAAGTGAACTATGCTTCTAGTGTCAAAAGTAAATTTTAGACCTTCCCTGCTAATTTTAGCTGCCAGCCAGTGTCTGTAAGTATTTAGAGGCATAAAAGCACTTTAAAGCACATCATTGGTAGTGTGGTACCTGTTCTTGCATTTCAGGCTTTTATTTATGGATTGTATGTATCTAGGAGAATGCCTGTAACTCCAAGCACCACCAAATCTGCCATTGGCATTTCTGTTTGCTCAACGATCCACTATCCATAAAATAAATCCACAATGGGAACCCAGGGCAATCTTTACTGGGTGCCCATCTTGAAAGAGTACGCTGCATAGTGTATCATTAAATTACTGTTTCCAGGTGTCTGTGTGCTAAGCATGGTGGCAGGGTTGGGACTTTAAAACAATGGTGCACTAAGCACGTTATGATTCCTGCTAAGTTGCATTTGTGATTTATTTTCTGTTGAACGCCTAGGCACGCCACATGTAGGCAGTTGACTTTTTGGGTGTATTCTATTGTTGATGGGTGGGTAGGTGAATTCAAGAATGCATCAGTAGATTGATAAATGGATACATAATTGGAGGAATGAGTCACAGGGTAGATATATATTGAATCAGTGAGGGACTAACATCAGCACTGACAGTGTTATTTGTAACAGACTAGCTGACTTTGACAATGCTAATTTGTTTTTCAATTTTAAACGTAATATTTCCCTATTTGAAATGTTAAGCTACAAAATAGCAGAATTCAAAAAAGAAAATATTGATATAAGGTACACTACCCAGGACTAATACTCTGGGGACACTGAACATCATTTTCAGACTTTCTTTCCAATGCAATTGACTGATATATTTAGAGGAGCAGGGTGCCTTGACCAGGCAAATACCAAGTTTAGACAGGCTGCTTCCTTCTGCCACTCCTTTGAACACATAACATATATTGCACATATATAGACACTCTAAATAAATGCCAGGTAAGAGGCATACCTATGAGGCTGAAAGAAGCTATAGTTGTGCAGTTCCCACTAATCCATAGGAGCTGAGCGTTTGTTGGACAACATAGGATTTGGATCAGGTACCTAAACTGATTCTTGGCACCCCAGCTGGATTTGTTGGTGTAGAGACCAGCTAGCTCTCAGTGCCACCATAAGCCCCAAACCTTACCACAGAGCGAATGGTTTCTAGCAACCACTGAACATGACAACCCTGACCCCTCAGGGGTAGTGGTAACAGATCAGAACCTCTCACACAGTCACTCGTGCTTACTTATTCTCGGAGAAGGATACAGAGAATACACAGTGGGACATTTCCAATATATTCATTAAAACCAACATTATTCTTGTATAAAATATGTGCAGCGATAATCAGTAGACAGAGCAGAAGAAAGTGATTACAAGCACCAATAGAGTAAATAGTACATATAATTCTACCTTGGTGCTAAGACAGTGTATATATGCAAATGGACATTAGAGTGGAAATCAAAAACAAAATGTCCCTTTTTAGAACGTTGATATTTTTTCTTGTGTTTGGCTTGTCGGTTAAAGTGTTCTTGTGTTTTTTTCCCAAAGTTTAAAAAGTATATATATATTATTTATCAATTGTCAACAATATTACGTACAGTTAGGAAGAATAGAGAAGTCCATATCAGGTATAAGCTCATGGAGTTAGCAGAATTTGGGCACTATGAGCTCCGTGGAGAAATGCAGAAATCCTGAATTCTGCCATTTTGGCAAAAAGTGCAGTTTTTTTTCCGTTCCCTTGCTTGAGTTTTCTTTTGGTGCTCAACCCCGAGCGCCAAGACTCTCGGGCTGCCTGCGACGTCACCCATCTAGCATTCTTAGAGCCGATTGCAAATGGAGCAGTCGAGCAGCTTTTCTGAGGCATTTGGAATGATTTTTGTGTGGGAATCCATTTTTTGAAACCTTTTTTTTTCAAACAGAAGAAAGTACCCAGGAGACTCCAACTTCCTGTCCAGCAGGCTCCTCCCAGTGCTTTGTCCCTCTCCTGGTCACTTTTCATTCAGATTTGGAGCTGCTACCATTGGATTTAAGTAATTTGTTTTTGAGATATCACAAGTAAGTTAAATAAAACCTGTGTATACATGTGTTGTTTGTTTGACTGGGGCATTCACCTGGAGTTATTTTAGCTTGCATTAGATTTTTAAAATGTACTTTGGTGCGTGGCCTGCAGTTTTAGTAGGTGCCTAGATCATTTCTTTGTAAAGAATTTTTTTTTCAAAGTTCATTAAATTTTCTTCTTCATGTTTTTTAATAAGTTTGCAATATTGATTGATTTAATTCACTATATGGCCTAGTTTGCCAATAGGCCTTCCAGGCAGTAGGCCCTGTACTATTCGTGGGTGCATGAAACAATTGTTTCTGTGATGTTTGTAGAATTGAAACATAATTTTGGCCATGGAACTTTACGTTTTTTCCCCTGCCAACAATGTTTAGGTGGGGAATTGCCTTTGGAGGATGTGTGTTGAACATTTTTAGCTCTGCTAATTTTTGTTTTTGGCATTGCAGCATTAATGTTGTGTTCTCTGTGTTACCATGCCTCTTTTGTCTGCCAACTGTGTGTGTGAATTTGGCATAGTCCACCATTTGACTCTGTGTTCATTATGCATTGTGGCCAGGGGCCATTTTGTAAAGTCAGTATCCACCCTAGGCCTGCACATGTTCTTTGTTTTCCAGGACTCATGCTTGTTGTTGTTCTGACCATGTGGCTGGTGGGAATTTTGAGCAGCCAGTCCGTGTGCTTTCCCCATAGGCCTGCATGTCTTCCCTGTTTGTGGCCATGCCTCCTTGCTGGTTGTTGTTGTTCTGACCATGTGGCTGGTGGCCATTTTGTGCAGCCATACAGTGTGCCTTTGCCATAGGCCTGTGTGACTTCTGTTTGTGAGTGGCCATGCCTCCTTGCTGGTTGTTGTTGATCTGACCAAGTGGCTGGCAGCCATTTTGTGTAGTCAGGCAGTGTGATTTTGCCATAGGCCTGCATGTCTTTTCTGTTTGTGACCAGGTTCCTTGCAGGTTGTTGATGTCTGACCATGTGGCTGGTGGCCTTTTTTGTGTAGTCAGCCAATGCTTCCCCCATAGGCCTGCATGACTTCTATGTCTGTGGCTATGACTGCATGCTGGGTTTTGCTGTTCTGACCAAGTGGCTGGCAGCCATTTTGTGTAGCCAGTCAGTGTGCTTTTGCCATAGCCCTGCATATCTTCTCTTTATTCCCCATGCCTCCCTGATTGCTGTCTGACCATACAGCTGGTGGCCATTTTGGGTAGGCATCCAGTATGTTTTTGCCAGAGGCTTGAATGTGTTGTTCTTCTATCATTGTGTTGCGGCCATGCCTCCTTTCTTGCTGGTTCCCCATGTGGTCAGTTGGTGGCCATTTTGTGTATGTAGCCAATGGGCTTTTGCCATAGGTCGGCTGTATCCCTCTGAGTGCCACATCCCAATTGATGCATTGCACATAAAGCAAACAGTTACAGCTGTATTTTTTGTTATAGTTGTTACTATTTCTAATCTTTCCTAAGTGTACACCATGAAAGTTTATGTTAATCTAGTTTTCCATTTTACGAATGAACGCTGTATTTTTAAATATTTATAATAACAAGTAACCAGACTAAATGAAATTGTTTGTTTGTAAAACTACTTGAACTCAACAATGCCACATTTCATTGATGTTTTTCTTGCTTGTTTGCTTTAAGGTTCACAAGAGAAGAGGCATCACCCACAGTACTGCCCAACTGTACACGACATGACATGTGACTGACTACACAAAACAGTCTTCTCTTCAGCTTGTTGTGAAGCTAAGTTCCACTGCCAACTGACAGCTTCAAGAATGCTCCAAAGAAAGGTGTTGCCAAGATAGTGGCTAGTGGGGAGCAGAAAAAGTGAATTTCCACCACTGGTGCGCTGACATCAATCTTCCTTCTGGAAAGTTGTGCCTGCCGCAACGGCCTTCGACGAGCGATCTGTAAGCAGCACTCCTGCATCAACAGCACCACCTCCAACCTAAGCCCAGTACCATGTCTGTCAGTGAGGCAGCCATTGCAATAATGTCGATGCCGAAGAGAAGGGATATTGAATTGGAATTTTGTCCTTTTGCAAAGTAGTACACAATCGTTTCAGGAAACACAGCAAAGTGGACAGCAGCCGCAACCAGCAAATGGTTTGCCACATCACCAGCAAGGAAAAGGAAGGGTACCACAGCACCATCTTCCCCAAGCACCACTTCTGATGATATTGGTAGGGACATGGAGTGGACCTCGACAGAGACCAGGATACAACATGAGAGGCAAGGGAAAAGAAACGTTCCAGAAAGACTTAGACTTATAGAAGGGGATGAGGAGGAGGATGGCGAGGTAAACATGGTGGAAGGTGACACAGAGCAATCTGACATTTCTATTCAACCAGCTCTGAGAGATGTGGCACAGGTAGCACCACCACAAGCTCCCACATTTGCAAAGCCCCAGCTGAGACCTGCACCATTGTCTGCCTCGGGAAGGGCAGAGAAGCAATAAACGACATGCCCACCTACCTTAAGTTCTTCTTTAGGCATTGACAGAGGCCCAGTAAAACAGTACTTTTCCCCAGTTTGGGACTCTTTTACAGTTAGCAAAGAGGGGGAACACATTGCAGTATGCACCATTTGCCACACAAGTATTTGTTGAGGTGAGCCTGGTACACCTTATAGTACTGGAGGCCAGACAACTAATATGAGAAAGCCCACACAATTAAGTAGGAGGAGCACCTTAAAAAAATTGCAGAACATGGTGGTGGTGAGGAGAGCTGGGGAACATCAGCTACAACGCCAATCACAGGGAAAGGTGGAAGAAGAGTGTGACATCTTCTTCACACAAAGCAGCCCTGTCTCCAGCAGTGTGCCAGCAAATTCACCGACCTCAGCAACTTCACAATGGCACAAGAAGACTCAGTGTGGGATGATGGAGCCACTGCGGCATACAGTTACTGCCCCACCACCATAACGCATATTGACTCTACCACTAGCATCTACTTCTCAAAACATGTGTGTGTCAGCACCCAAGAAAAGAAGAAAATCCAGGCTACTATTACAGGCATGTTTAGGTAGGAGGGGCGCGAAACTACCTAACCTCACATTTTAAAATGGGAAGCTGGCAAACATGTTAGAGCTGGGCCTCCTCCCTTTTCTTTTGTAGAAGGAGTGGGATTCTTAGAATTTGAGGAAGCCATTTGACCAAAATGGAAGGTACCAAGTAGGACTTATTTTTCCACAGTGGCTGTTCCAGCACTGCATTACGATGGGCTGCAGTTGGTTGGACACGCTTTGCAAAATAGTGTTGTTCACACCATCCACCTGCCTACAGACATGTGGACCAGTTAACCAGTTGTCCGGCGACTGATTACATGTTCATTACTGCACATTGGATCTCTTTTGCAGGGGTAAAGTAAAATATAGCTTCAGGTCTTGGCCCTGGAGAAAGTTTTAAAAGCATTCAGCAGCATGCTACAGTCGCCATGTTCACGATGGATAATCTCAGCCCTAAACATCTTGGAGCAAGGTAACAACAAGGTGTATGAATGGCTGGGAACCATAGGCCTTAGAATTGAATTTATTGCCGCAGACGATGGCAGTAACATAGTAAAGGCCATGTCAGACAGAGGCTATTTCAGGGCCCTGTGTTTGGCCCATGGCATACACCTGGTGGTGCATGACAGTCTATTAAAACCCAAAAGCAGCTACGGATTATTCAGAGTAATAATAGCACACCAGTTAAAACCCTGATACAGGAGGAGCCAACACCTTGGAACTTCACCTTTTACATGCTACACCGTCTGTTTGAGGAGTACAGTTAGATCAATGCCTATACCATTCAAAGAGAAGTAGATAATGTTGGGAAAGCTATGACCATGATGCAGACAAATTGGGATTAGTCAAATACCTGACACAGATGTTACTCCCTTTTGAGGTTTTCACATGGGAAGTTAGTAAGACGGACAGTACGATGGGCCAAGCTATCCTTTTGTTGCATCCCCTACAAGACCAAGTAAATAAGGCATCTGAAAGGTTCGTGACTGCAGGTGTGAATGAAAACACTGAAGCACATGCCATGGTTGAGACTTTAATTCTGCACTTGGCTTCCAATATTAGGTTGCATTAGGTTGGGAGGAAGAAGTGGTAGACCTCCTCATTACCTGCGAATCTGTCTAGCCAACCCCATAACCCTCAGACCTGAGGGACAAACACCCTATCTGGAAGGTTGCAACCGACCCAAACAGATCAGTTACCCTCTGTGTTGGTGGGGCGGTCAATAGCAAACTAGCAAGTGTACCAATCTCTACACTTACCCAGAACACCCACACTGACCCCTCTCTAGCCGGCTTCCTAATTAACTGCCGCTCAGCAGTAAAGCATGCCTCTGATGTCGCCGATCTCATCCTGAGCCAAAAATCAAACTTAGCTAAATTCAGGCTCAAGGAATCCTCATTGCTCTATCTAGACCTCTTAGTCCCACCTAATTACAACATTGTTAGGCTGGACAGGCATTCAAAGAAAAAAGGAGGAGGCATTGCCTGCATTCACCGCTCTAACCTCTTTGTTACTGAACTTATGGCAGACCCTACAGACTCCTGTGAATACCTCACACTCTCCATTTGCAACAGCACCTCCGAACTGTGCAGACTACACATCTTTTACAACCTTTTACAACCCCCCAGGCAAGAATGACACCTTCAATGACCACCTCATGCAAATCATCATATCCAAGGTTTCGCCTAACTCTATTGACATCTTCCGGGGTGATTTCAACTTGCACTGGAATGATCCTAAGGACCCCCAGGTCAACACCATCAGAGACTTCTTGGCCGACCAAGCCCTTGCCCAATCCTTCTCTCTCCCTACTCTCTCCCTACTCACACTCGAGGCGCCATCCTATACTGGATCATCGCTAAGGAATCAGCGGTCAAACTTATCTATATTGACCAATGTGATTGGTCTGACCACCATGCTATCACCTTCCTCCTGCAAAGCAACCACAAGACATGAACACCACAACCAGTGATTCCCAAACGATGGGTTAGAGACAACAAAAACCTTGATTTAGGGAAACTGTCTGCTCGCTGTGAGACCGACCTCCCCTCAGTTCACTTCGGTTAACAACCTAGAGGATCAATACTCCTCAACTATATCTGTCATTCTCGATGACCTTGCCCAGCTAAAACTAAAAAGAACCCAGATCAACGACAGAAATCCCTGGTACAATGGATCCCCAACAAGGAGAGGAGATCCCTTTGGCAGACTGAATGAAACTGGAAACAGCACCCGTCAGCAACCCATCTAAAACTTCTCCGCCAGGCCAGAAATGCCTACAACAGGAAAATCCTCAATCCTAATTCTTCAGAACGGAACTAGAGAACGTCAAGAACAGACCTCGCAAGCTATTGGATTTGGTCAAACACCAACCCAACAAACTAGAAAAAACCTTCAAAGAAACGCCTAAACCCCTAATATCATTCAAGGCATTTTCACCCTTCTTCTGCAACAAAATATCTGCCCTAGGAAACAAATTTATGTCCGCAACTCGTCACCAAAATCTGTCGTCACTACCTCTTCTATCCGCGCTGCCCTCCCAAACTTCACCCAAAAACCAAGCACACTGGTCCAACTTCAAAGTCTATGATGAACACTGTATCTCAAACATGCTAGCCTCTTTAAACCCGAACAATCACTTCAATGATCCTCTCCCCTCCAACTGCCTTGCTGCAGCCTCTCAGGCTATCATCCCTTCCTGGACTGCAATAACCAACGGCTCCCTCCAACAGGGCCTAATACCTGACTCTCTTATAGCCGGCCAAGTCATCCCCATCTTAGAAAAACCTACACCAGATCCTGATTCCGCCGGAAACTACAGACCCATATCGAACATCCCACTCCTAGCTAAAGTTCTGGATAAATGTGTGCAACAGCAGCTGAACTGACACATAACCAACTTCCACCTTTTAGATGACTTACAATCCTTGTTCAGACCTGGACACTGCACTGAAACCAACCTCCTCCATACAGTGGATGACACTCTCCAAGCCCTCGACCAAGGCAATACCTGTCTCCTAATCCTCCCGGACCTATTCTTGGCATTCGATACGGCAGACCACGAAACACTCCTTGAACTCCTTAAACTCAAGATGGGTCGGGATGGCACCATCCTTGAATGGTTTAGGTCCTTCCTACAAAATCGCTCACAGAGAGTCCTCATCATCAGTAACCTACCCATCCCTCTCCAATCACGGTTGGAGACCCCCAAGGATCAACCCTTTCCTCCACCCTCTTTCATCTTTACCTTGAACCACTCACAAAGGTTCTACGCACCGTCAATATCTCTTACCTCATTGTTGGACCTGTCAGCCTTAGGGTGGTCTTCCCCTACCTTTTTGCCCTTGCGCCTACCATTTTCATTGTACCTTTTTGTTGGACCTAGGACTCTGGGTGCCTCACCATTGCTAAACAGTGCTGAGGTGCAGGTGCTCTCCCCTAAAACCTTGTGACGCTGGCATATCTGCCACAAGCCCCTGCTACTGCAGTAAGGCTTGACTCTCCATAGGCTAGCATTGGGAAACCCCTTATGGGATAATTTCTGACAGGGACCTAATAAGTCTGTCATGTTTGGTCTTGATGGACTCGGGCAGAAAACCCTTTCCAATGATATATGCGGTTTTGGCACTACTACGCTAGGGATCCCACTTTTAGAAAGTGGACCTTTTCCTGCCTACACTTAGATTGTGCACTGTAAACTCACCCCTCCCCTCTGCATACTGATAGCCTGCCTGGGATGGTAGGTGGCAGTGGTGATTCACACCTTCTCCCCTGGGATGGGCTGTGATTGGCTGCCCACTGTAGCCTTAACGGTCCTGTCTCTCATCACTGTGACAGCCAGGTCAGGGAAGGCAGGGAACATACCAGAACTCCCTGGACTATTTCAGAAGCCCATGCCCCCAGACCCTTCCAGAGACTTCTACCACTTTATAGCCCCTAAACTGTAGGATATATAAGGGATGGTCCTGGCCTCACTTCTTTGTTACACTGCTGGACCTGGAAGAATCCCTGCTGGAGTGAGGACTGCTGTGCAGGAGGATTGCCATTGGGAAGGGGCTGACTGCTCCAAGGAACTGCTGCCCCACAACCAGCTGAGCTGCCCTACTGTCTCCTGATCCTGCCCTGCGAGGGAGAGCTGGCTGGAACTAACATCTCCAGAGTGTCTCCACCACATTCAGAAGGACTGCCTTTTTGGGACTGCACCCTTTCTGACTTAAAGAAAACTATCTTTCTTTGGACAACATCGTTTTAAGGAATTGTCCCTCACCTCTTTGCCTGCAGTCAGCATCACTGGCCCTGGGATCTTCAACCACTGCCTCTGCAGCACTGGGGGTGTGAGACTATGTAATGGCTGGATTTTCTGTTTAGATGGGATCAGCCCCCAGGGGCCCCTATGACCCAGCCAAAACGTACTCACCTTCCCTCCTCAGATCGTACTCACAATGGATAGATATACAAATATATATATACAGATCGCACCTAAGGATGGGGAATGACAATAGACATGTATAGATTTTCTACAATATCTTATTCACATCAGTTGATCTCGCGGCCACCCTGACCCAGACCATTCTACCCTAGGGCAGATATGACACACAATCCGGTGTGTCTACACACGGGCCTGCAGACCCCAATGCTCCCTTTTCCAAACTGTTTGCAATCCTGCAAAACTACACGCTAGTTCGACCTCCTAGCGCTCTCACTTATTCAAGCCACAATCCTGTGGGTATCGGCACTGGTAATCCCCCCCAGTGTTCTCACTAACGCCGCATATCAACGACGACCACATTCCTATGAACAGTCATCAGGATAATATTTCAGTCACCTACTCGGGATAAAACTATAATAATGACTTTGAATACGGTTCCAAATTATATAATGTACTTTCTGCTCTTGGCATCAAAGGTCCACTCACTCCCTCTTTGTTCGATCACCATTTACCTGATCGGGATTTCACATCCGTTCACATAAACAATTCTCAACTAGGAGATACATTTACCATGATTGAACAGGAACACCAAGCACACGATAATTCCATAAGAATTAGGATATTTATTAACAGTAAACATAAATCACATTACTATGCAGCATAACTTTTGCAAAGAAAAGGTCAAGATTAGAGTGCACGTTCTATTAGAGCTGGACGGACATCACCTTGTTAATATGAAGTCTGGGCTCGGCAGTCATCTAGGTTCCCTTCTCGTCTCTGTGTCCTGGCTCGCCTTGCAGTCACACCTCAGCCGTCACAAGTACACGTCTGCACCGCTAGGCTCAACTTCGTCTGCTTCCCTCCAGGGCACCGGAACCTTGCTGGTTATTAGCTACCGTCTCTCTCTCTCTCTGTATCAGTGCGCTCCGCGCTAATTCTCGTTCAGTCTTTCTCAGAGAGTTTTGGTCTTAAATCTTTCTCGGACTTCAAAGATGGCGACTGTCCGCCATGAGATAATTAATGACAGAGATGCTAACGGCTAGATGCCGCCTACGGACTGACTGACAAACTGACTAACACCTTCGCTAAAATCAAAGCACGTTCCTTCATGGAAATCCACGGCCAGTAACCTGCCGCCCACCAAATTCTTGTACCTCCCCGTACCAAGGACACGTTCCCAGCCGGCCGGCCTGAAGTTGTGTCTTCGGAGTGGGGAAAAATACATTCCTTCGATAAGGGCCAGCCCGAGCCGGTTCTCTCCAAGCGAACAACAGCTTGAAACTAAAACACTACACTTGACCTAGAAAGCCTTCTCGAGCTACCGGGCAGAAAGCAAAATGGAGTCTGTCTCGTTTAAGGCCTACGGAGCCCACAATATACATAACTCCATAGAAAATATCCCAGCATGATAGCAAATGAGCAAATCATGACTAATACTTATATATCTATCCCCTAACTTAAATTCATAGGCCCTACTTTAAGGAAAATGACACGAAAATGCCCTAATATATGTAAGACAGGGGCCCTGTCTATAGTCCTAACCCCTATGCTATGGGGGTGATAGGCTGGAGCCACTCTCCATCATTCTCCCTCTCCAAAGAGCCGGCAGAAGGGCAGCCATTACAGACTATCACCCATCAAGCACCATCGCCACCCAGGACGAAACCGTGCTACGTAGCGCTGTGAGAGAAACTGAAGCGCTGTATGCTGGAAAACCACTACTGCTGCCTGGGGACCCTAACTGGATAGTAAGGCGCTGCAAACTAAAAGCACTGGGATACTGAGAAACACCACTGCCACCCAGAGCCGCTGAGGCGTTGTAGAGTGATGTGGAAGGAGAGTGATGTGCCCCTGAGATCGCTGCCGCTGCTCCGGACCGGTGGGATGTGCGGTTTATGTTAAGTTCATTGCTGCTGGTCCTGGACGTGCGCTGTGAGCCTGTGTCTTATCAGCGCTGGGAGGGAAAAGTGCTGTGAGCTGGCTTCACCACCGTGGGCCCTGGATCTACACAAGAGGTGCCGTCCGATCTGCTCCTACAATCATCGCCACGGGCACTGAGGTGACTGCAAGCCCAATACTGGCAAAACGCTGTGCTGAGATCCAGCGTTGCCTGGCAACAGGGATTCCCTTGAGGGAAGTGCCGCTGCTAAAGACCGGGGACATGACCAAGAGCAGGAGGGGATGCCTCGCTCCTCATCCGCGCAGCGCCTGCTGAGCCGGAAGCCCCAGGGCGAGAGAAGCCTCGCACCAACGCCCACAACCACCGCCCCAGGTAACGCCTTAATGCAACCAGACAGCTGTGAGGGGACTGGTTGCAGGCCGGCCAGTTCCCGTGAGTGTGGGTTTTGCATTTGCTTGGCTGTGTGACTTCCTTCAGAGCTGTCTGCCCGGGAACTGCCTCCATGTGAACACGGGCCTACTGGGGCTAGTGACAGCCTGACTTTTTGAGGGCCGCATTCTTCCAGTAAGCACGCCGGGGGGTAGGGGCCTTGCAGTATCAGGGCCTGAATCACCTCTAACCTCTGCTTGCCGGCTCCCCCTTGATCAGGCCTGGGAGGATTTAACTGCGCAGTGGTTCTGACGGCACAGAACCGATCTGGACCACATGCCTTCCTCAGACGGCTGCTCATAAAGCTCTGATCAGCTGGGGGAACCTCGTGCAAAGTGACTCCTGTCTGGGGTTAATTGGGATAGCCCCGCCCCCTGCTTGTTCAGGATTGGTGCATAGGATAGTCCCTAGCCTTACCATATTTCCCCTCGTTTTAGCCCAGACAGTTTCCAGCGCTGTTTGCTTTGAATCTTGTCCCACTGAAGGACTGTTTGTGCTAACCGCAGGGACCGACCCATTGTACTGCGAGTGACTGAGGGATGGTTTTGTTGGCCCTCATGTACCCCAACTAGAGGACGGTAACTGCCATCCCAAAAAACACTTGATTGAAGCCTTTTTTAGTTATCTGTGAACTCTTACTATGTCTGAACCTTGCACAATTTCCAGATAAAGATAACTTTACCTTTTTCATATGCAACTACATTTATCTGAAGATTGATCTTGCCTGGAACTGAGATGAAGATATTTTTATTTCTATAACTCATTGCTGTAGTGTCTTTTTCTTTTGTGCGTGGTTCACTGTGTACTGTTGGTGTGTGTTGCACAAATACTTTACACATTGCCTCTAAAGTTAAGCCTTCCAGCTTTGCGTCAAGCTAGCCTGTTGGAAGCGGGGGTCCCTACTTGGACTAGCGGTGCGTACCCCTGCCAACTAGAAACCCCGGTTCTAACACTCATGTACGCGAATGACACACAGATCTGCATTAAAATCTCTTCCCATGAGGACATTCTCTCCCTGAATGAGGCCTTGCAGCTGAATGTTCACTGGCTCATCGCCAACCAGCTCAAACCTAATGCAAATAAAACTGAGTGTCTTCTAATCTCCCCACCAAAAACCAATCCAGACATCCAGGAAGATCAAGGCTATCACAGTTCTAAACTTCCCTCCTAACATTCTGGACTCTGAAAAATCCCTTGGAATAACCCTTTATGGCAGCTTGAACATGCGGGCCATATCAACTTGATGGTCAAAACCGCCAGATTTCTCCTGAGTTACCTAAGAAACTTGAAACCCTTCCTCGACACTACTGACCTAAAAACGGCAATTCAGGCACCAGTCATTTTCAGACTTGAATATCGATGCTCTTCTCTCCCAGGGCTACCCAAGAACTCGCTGGCCCCTGTTAAAGCCTGCCTCAATGCCGCCGCCAGACTCTTAACTGGCTCAAAGAAATTCAACCACATCTCTCCCTACCTTAAAGCCCTGAAATGGCTTTCCCTTGAGGCCAGAATCCAACTGAAACTGGCCTGCATTACTCACAAGGCTCTTTACTCCATTTCCCCTGCATTTCTTGCCCAGCAACTCGTGATATCCAGAGGAATCAGAAACTCCCGATCTGCCAGAGACCTTTGCTCCAACCAGCATGCTTCAGGAAAAAGAAAACCTACAATCAGGCTTTCTCTGGTGCCGCTTTGAGAATTTGGAACTCTCTCCCACCCGCCATCAGAAGACTTTTGTCTTTGGTTTGCTTTAAAAAGGGGACCAAAACTTTCTTAATGGGTAAATTCCTCTCGTAACAATCATTTTACAATCACCTCAACGATCTGTTCCTCCCATCACTACGGCATTATCCATGGCTTTTATGGTTGATACCTACCCTGCACCCCTGGGCATAAAAACTAAGAGTTTGAGACTGTGTGCCTTCTTGTATAATGTATCTACCTATCTTTTTTATCCCAAAAGTATCCGGGACTTTGTACTGCTTGTTTTTGCTTATATATTGTATTTGCCTATTTTTACATCAATAGTACCCTCCCCTCCTAAATCTATTGTATACCACCCTTCAATCTTGTAAAGCGCTCTGAAACCCTCACGGGTCTTGTTGGCACTCTATAAAACCTTAAGATAAATAAATAAATAAAAATAAATAGAAGGCCTGCCCATAAATTATTTATTATCCTATAAGACTGCCTGCCAAGACCACATTTCAATGTTCAATTTCAATGTTTTGCCTGCATCAAAGATGATTGAATAGCTAACTGAACTACCTGTGCTTAGATTGGATGAGGTAACTTCAACTATTGCAACGATGACTGACTGATTGTGTGCGTGATGATTTAAGTTGATTAATGATTTATGTGGTGGCAGACACTGAGGCGGTCTGTGTGTTGAACTGTAATATGGGAAGTTTCTTGAGATGATTATTGATTTGCCTCGTTTGGGGCTTGAGTGAAGGACGCTCATTTGTTTCCCAGTAGGTGATGATCAGCCCTTTCACACTTAACCAGATTTAAATAATTACTGGAGCTACTCCTTTTTCCTAGTTCTTCTGAGACAAGTACAGTCAATTTAGTTAACAAACAAAAACCTATGCAAAATATTGCAATTGTGTTTCATTCTCTACTTGTTCTTCAACAGCAGTGCACTCCACTCCACATCTATGTTGCTTTGATCATCGTGATTCATGATGACTAGTCTAAGACTGCATAACAATGAGTCAGGACTGGAGGGGTATCATGGAAGTACTCAGGGCAGGAGCTGCAGGACTACCTCATCAATAGCTAGAAGCACGAAGAGTTATTGTGAATACTTTCAGCTTGAGTTCAAAGGTAAACCAAGAGTCTGTGGCCTAGTACTCAGCTCTATGAAATAGAGTGAGGTGCGTTTGTGAAATGCTGCTCTGTGTGTGTGTGTGTGTTGTACTTTTGGAAAAAGTGATACTCTGAGTCCCCCTTTTTTTGTGCTGCCTCTAAATCTTCTTGATACACTCCTCATGAAGCTAAACTTCCTTCTCCTTGACTCTAAATACAGTTACTCTTTACAATATGCAGGTCTTCTCCTCATCCCCTTCATGAACAAAAGGAGAAAGCTAGCTGAGTTCAACAACACTCCTGCTTACCTACCAGACCAAAGCAGCCAGGCGCTAAAGAGTGGACATTCCAGAGGTGAACGCAGACGCACCACCCAATTTAGGAATACAGTATAATTTTTGTGTTAACAATCATACTAACTATGAGAAGTGGATGGGTAGGTTAACTCCCAAACCTAGAAGACAGGACATTTAGATATATAGTAAATATAGTTCTGTACTCTGTCATAATCATTCATTTGTTTCCTTCTAACAGCAGACTGATGGAAAATGATATACTGCTGCTTATTGCCCAGGTGAATGTTGGCCTTGTGTTGTAGTGTTTGTCGTTGTCAAACCTTTCCCCAAATCCCATTACCCATACATTCATCAAACCTCTAACCCTCTTCCCCCGAGCTGTGTGATTTATTTGGGTGTTGCTTGAATTACACAACCAATGGATCAAACACTTGTTGGGGCAGATGTGGTGAACCCAACACCAACTTACTGTAAAATCTTCTAAGCAGTAGCCCACACCATCCCATTACCAACCGCACACTAAAAACGATCCAAATATTTTTAGATATAGAATAAAGAACATTAGTCATCAGCATTATCCTCATTCAGGCTTTGTGTTGCCTAACCTTAAATGCCTAACTTAAGCTTGTCGACTGCAGGCTTTGAGTCCATTTATGATAGCTTTAGGATTTAACAAACAATGCTCCAAGGTCCATATTAGCCAAAACCTACTAGCATTGCTTTTTTCCTATTTTGACACAATCAGGCGTTCTCATCACGTAGTACTCAGGTGATGTCAATTCTTTGTAAATCTTTGATAAATATATAACCCACTTACTCAGTCTCTCTGCTTACATTTAGCTGCTTACGATGGATAATCAATCATTCAGATTAATCCTACAGTTGGAGCTCACCTGGGTGGAACTGGAAGTGAGACCTCGCTTGTGAAGTTGTAATACCTCCCCTGTTATTGCTGCATGTAAATTCAAGTAGGACAACTAGTATGGATGTAACTTAACTTAGTAAGAAATACATTAATTGCTACTGTTTTTTATCTAGATAGTTAGGAACTTCGAAATAATGTAGGTCATCATGGCATAAGTATAAGCCTAAACTCAGATTTCAGATCTGTTCTTTATTGTTTAAGTTTATTAAAACCATACAAATATACCAATAAAACTAAGTGTATGTACCAGATAAAATGTACACATTAAATGAGTTTTGCTTTGCCAACACTATATAAAATTCAAGAAATAGCACATGGTCTGTTTTGTGCGGCATTCGTTTACTAGTTTGCAATTAAGCTGGTGGTCAGTAGGGTCGAGACAGCTTAAAATCACGGTTCAACAGGTGCGGATACCCCTGATATAAAAAAAAATAATTGTAGCAAATGACGGTCGGTGTTAGTTTAAATCAGGACAGTTACATATTAGGTGGATAAAGTCCTTTGGTGCTCCACAGAGACTGCATGACATAGGGCCATTGTTTTTCCATTTGTTTGATCTGCATTGGACGGTAATGCGCCACATTGTATAGCTAGCAGCTTTGTTTTTAAGAAAGGGGAACTTGTTATGCCCAAGTATGTTGCAAGTTGAGGTTTTGTGTATGTTTGCATGAACATCCTTGCTTGAGAACGCCTGCTTGGAATGATTTTAACAGCCGTTAATGAATGCATTCTTGCTAATTTCTTTAGTGTAAACTAAAAAGATGAGAACAGTAGGCTCAGTTACCAGAGGTTTATTAGGTTTGTTTGCTTTGAAGATAACTGTAGATTCTTGCCGTAAATCGAGTGGGGATCTTCTTCTTGTGCTTTCCAGTGAGCGTTATTTAGTGGGTTTTGTCAATTGATCCAGATTTTGTGCCATATTTTTATAGATACATATCTCCTTTGTAGCTACTGCTGTTGAAAACCAAACTCCAATCTGACCTGTGTGGGTGAGAAGTTCCGAGGTAGTGCAAATACTGTTTTATATGTCCGTGTTTGTAAACTTTCTAGGCTTGCTGCATATTACCCATGCAGGACTACACTTGCGTATCCCATGGTCGACATCATTTTAGCTTTGATGACTGCTAGTAATAGGACAAATGATGAGCATATTAGGCTCTTTGCGATTCAACAGAAGGCAAATATTAATCAGTTTCTTTTTTTTACTAAGTAGTTGTGTATTTGAAAAGTCAGTTGGTTTTCTATGTGTACGCTCAAGTACATTTAACTTATGACTGCTTCCAGATTTATTTTGCTGAATTTGAATGGCCGTTTTGTTTGAGGTCAACAGCTTATAATCATCACTTTTTGTTTCAGTAGAGTTTATTTCAAGCATATTTGCCTTGGCAAACTGTCCCTCTTTGGAGACCTGCTCTTGTGTAGCTTAACACTACTCTGTCATTAGCATAAGATAAATGTGTGATGGGTAATTCACCCATGCATGGGGGATGTGAGTTAACATGGTCTAGTATTTGGGAGAGGTCGGCCATAAAAAGGTTGAAGAGGTGTGGTTCCAGAACACAACCTTGTTTTAACCCTAATACAGTACCAATTTTCCTTGTCAGCCTCTTACCGTCAACTAGTGGCATCCACGTGTTTGTGTACAATTGCATTATTGCTCATAGAGTTGGATCTGGAAGACCCTAGAGCTTAAGTTGATAAAAAAAAAAAGACTTCTATTAACTTGGTCGAATGCCGCTTTAAAATCTATTAAACATAAATATAAGATATTTAGAATTTTTATTATTTTGTATTTTTTCCCCTCCACTAGCCAGCACTTTCCCTACTGTTGCACTCACAGGAGTGGGAATAGTATGTCTGGAAACTTGAGTCTGATGCAGCCTTCGAACCCTAATACTGCCAATGTTGGTGAATTCCAAAAGTAATAATGTTGTACTCATTCAAGGAGTGCTTCCAGGGGTGTATATATACGTTTTTTTATAAACCAATCACTATACATATATTTACATACATCATGTAGAGTATTCTTATCAATAGTTTTACAGCAAATGTTGAAGTGATATTATCAATGATGTCATAGAAGATGTCCTAAGTGGTGTAATATGTGGGGTAATTATCAGTGGATGAGGAGGTTGAAAGTTATAGTTAGCTTAGGGCACGAGTTATAATTACGTGTGATAACTCTAACTATAACTACTGACTTTCTTTGGTTTGTGTGTGTAAAATCTGAACCTTACTATAAGGTCCCTGTAACCTTTGGTTTGTTCAAGCAGGAACATTTTTAAGACTCCTGCCCACTGGGAGCAAACTTTGTGTTTGCTACTGCTTGGCAAGAGTTTAAAAAATGCTCCTGACATGCAGAGTAAACACTAAGGGGCCCATTCGCATGGCGGGTGGATTGCCACTACCTGACCAGCAGTGGTGATCTGCCCACCAAAACACCCCGCGGACAGCCTTTTACCCCATGCCACAAATAACATGGAGGGAGGTACAGCGGTGGCCGTAAAGACCGTCTGCTGCTTTTCCACCGGTAGGTAATCCTTCCAATCACCTACCGGGTGGAAAAGGCCTGCAATATGTTGGCAGTGCCTTGCAGGCACCGCCATCCATATTATGATGATGGTGGTTGAATGCCTTTCCATTGCGGAGAAGCTGCCATGGAAAGGCATGCAGTGTTTACCTCGGGGGCCTGTTATGGGCCCCCGAGGCGGTCGGGTGGTGCACTTGGGGGGTACACATGGTACCCCCTACATTGGCATACACAAGGTGGCAGGCACCGCACAGTGCCTGTAACATTGTGCATGCCAATGCACAACATGCATTTACAACATTGTGGCGGGTGCTCACAGCACCGCCCGCCACAATGTTGTATATGAGGGATGTGACCGCCACGGTGGCAGTCGCATCCTAATTGGCAGTGCGGGACCTCTGCACCACTGGCGACTGGTCCCTGGACTGCTTGGGTGGCGGGCGGACTGTAATCCACCCATCATCCTTATGGACCCCTAGTTTCCTTCCCTGGGCCCGTGTGGGCAGGGAAAATATTCCATCCTGGCGAGGGCTCCATGCAGCCCCTTCTTACCTCACAAAAGTCCTTGTGCCCTGGGGGATGGAGTCCCCAAGGCCAAAACCAGCTACAGGAGGGGACCATGCCCCACTCCCTGACAAAAAACGTGTGTCGCCCCCTCAGCATTTAGCCCACCCCAGCAGATTTTAAAAAGAAGTGCAAGAATCAGTGCTTCTTTTTTTTAAATGTTGCAGCCGATCCTATGCAAATCTTACACAAACTTGCTGCAAAATTCCTTCTACGACCTCACCTCAAGGCTGTGGGGTCAGGGTATCCCTACCCTATCCCCTATGCCTTTTTTAAATGTTTTTGTTAGGACTCGGGATCGAGTTCATAGTCCTAGGATGGCTGCTTCCCTTCCTTGTTGAGGTGGTTGCATCCAATCAGATCTTAGTTGATGATCAGTCAACTCCTTGGATTCTCCATGGTGTTTTATATAAAAAAATACTTCATTTCTCCAAAGTGACAGAACATATTTACACTAAAGCAAAAAAAGTACCCTTGTTGGACCAAGATCTTGCATTCTGCCAAATTTGGAGTCAATTTATTTAGCGGTTTAGGCTGTTGGTTTGTCTAAAGTTCCTGAGAAAAAATGAATTTGGAAAACAAGTTTTGGGGCCCCTCCTTTCTTTCACTGGAATGATCACTCCAAAACTTTCCTTCTGCAAATTAGTCAAAAAGTAGCAGTTTTTTGGTAAGTTTTGTGTGATTATTCATCAAGAGGAGGTTTAGAAAAAGGGGAGATAAAAATAGTGTGTTTCCTATGTTCATTACTATAGAGATTTTAGACATGACTACAGCCCAAACTGCTCAAAGTAATTACATCAAATTTGGCAGAGAGGATGCTCTTGGTCCAAAAAGAGCCCTTTTTGTTTTTTAATGTCAATCTATATAGTTGTCTTGAAGATATTAACAGAAACCCAAATTTGTATATCTAGAGGTGCGGACCCTCTGTGAATCTAACGAATCTCTTGCAGAGATCCGATTGGCTGCCAACACTTCAGCCAGGAAGTGTCAGCAGCCGCCATGGGACTCGGACTCAGTTGAGGCCCAGCGAAATACATTTTTTTAAAGCAGATAGGCAGGGTAGAAAAGCCCTGACACCTAGACCTGTTGACAGGGGTAGCACCACCTCCCCGGGCCAGAAATACAGAATAAATCTAGAGGAGGGCTTTGTGGTCCCCTGGCCAAGCCATATTCAGGTCCTGGGGATCACCAATTCCCTCTTGCAGGCCCTTCCAATTGAAAGGAGGGGAGCAGTGAAGCCTTCCTCCTGGAGCCCTTAATGCCCTTAAAGACCATCACACCCCAGGGCTGTCTCCCTATGTCCCAGGGGCCGGCCCCCAGGATATAGCTGTTTGCTCTTGCTTGGCAGGATCTTTGACAGCTCCCGCCAAATGACAGCAGGCAGTAAGTATGCTCCCAAAGGGCAGGAGCAGATAAATTGCTCCTGATTGCCGGGAGTGGACTTTTCATCTGTTTTCCTGATCCCTGTCAAGTGGGACAAAGATGAGAGGAATGCTCCTACATGCAGGGAGCAGCATTTGTGGGCGCTCCCTGCGTGCAGGAACAATGCAGACTCCCACTGGAGGTAGGGTGCCAGCAGGAACCGCAGAGGCAGGGCGAAGTTAATGCAAGAGTGTTTCCTCTTGCATTCCACACTGAAAAACAATCTGAAATCCTTAATGGAAGTGAATGCATCACTGATCTATTGGAGCGCAATCTGATCTGTAGTGACTGAGATGAGTGGTTTCTTTTGTGTCTTGAGAATAAAGTCCATGGTTCTCCCTTTTATTTGCCCTGAGTATGCAAATGCTCAAAAACATCTGCAAGGTCCTCCCAGTTAGGCTGGCCCTGTTTTCTCAGTAGTACGCAAAGGTCTACCCCCTGTTTTCCCACGTTGATGGGCAGCTTACCAAAAGTCCTCCAAGAAGGTTTCCCGCTGATTTTCTTGATGTAGAGTAATTCTGTGGACATCTTCACCAAACAAAGAAGCACTTACTTCATATAGATTGGAGTAAGTACTCCTGTTGGGTGGAGAATCCCTTCTTTGTAGCCTCATAGTCTTCCCTAGATGAGGATTCATGTTATCACAGATTTGTGGATCAAGATGCTTGAGGAGTAATCACATTGCCAAAATTACATGCACACAAGGTTACTGAAGACATTTCCACATGGTCCATTATGCAGCTGTAGTGTAGAACATGCACTTGTTATTACCCAATGAGGCAGGACTTACTAATTAACTAATAGAAAGTACACCTATTGGGTAGATTGTTTCTGTAAAACTGTGGACTCTTGTTGGATAAAGGGGCAGGCAAGATACCATTCTGGCCAGTCACTCAAACAGCTACTAACACATCCACACAGACACTCAGGCACCCAACCTCTCACCCATTGAGTCACTCTCACATACACTTGCCAATCCAAACAGCCATTCATGCACCACCACTCACACATCCATATAGCCACTCACTCACCTACCCACAAAAACACTAGCACGCCCACTTACAGACCCATAAAGCTACTCACACCCACTCACACACCTAAGAAACACTAACACTCATACTCTCAGACCCTTACAACCACTCACATACCCACTCATACACCCAAAAAACGATTCACTCACTTACTCACACAGCCACTCAAACACCCATTCATGGCCCCATGCAGCCAATCACAGACCCACACAACCACTCATAAAACCTGTCACACAGCTACTCATGTACCCACTCACATACCCATACTGTCACTCATACACCCAGTCACCAATCCATACAGCTACTCACACACCCACTAATAGACCCATACAGCAACTCCCACACCCCCTCACAGACCCATACAGCAACTCACACACACCCCCACTCACCAACCCATATAGCCACTCACACACCCACTCACACACATATAAAACCACTCACAAACCCATACAGCCACTCAAACACCCACTGAATGACCTATACACTCATCCACTCTCAAAGATTACATGTTACAGTTAGTAAATGCAATTTAAAAAAACATAAATATTCACACAAAAATCAAAGGTTACAGGGACTTTCCAGTTAGGTTCAGATTTTACTAATACAAAACCAATTCTGCAGTTATAGTTACCTGAGCTAACTATAGTTTACACCCAGCATGCACTGCTTATGACCTCACATACTGCATTACTCATGACATGGTGAGTGACATCACTGATGACGACTCAAATTACATCACTGATGACATCACTCTGCCAAAAATTAATTAGAAAAATTATATCACTTAAAAAAACGTACAAAACTTTAAGAAAATAGACGTTAAGAATGGCTTCTCTTCCTTTTCAATCAAATGAGATATTCACAAATTAGATCTGCTGTGTTAATTAGCTGTCCCACACCCAAAATACATATCAACTTAACTTGAGAGTGACATATACATCATTCATACCTCCTTACATTATGCTTGTGGTAGTGTGAACTGAACAACCACACAAGTCCATATCTAATATCTGAAGGCAAGAGCCAGTATGCGTCCTTTAACAGAGTAAGGTCATCATTAAGAGGGACTGGTATTTGTTGGGATAAAATGTTGCACCCGATAAGAAGTGCAATCATTATCTCCTATTACAAGGTTTTTGCCTATAAAGGACATAATACGCTGTACTTGGGGTCTATTTACTAAATGCTCTTGTAACACAGTGCAGCAGCCAAAAATGCTGCCCTGCAATGCGTGAGAATTAGAGAGTTGCACAGCACCATATCTATAGAGATAAGGCACACAAATCATCTAATCTTAGTACCAGCACACAAAGAGGCTGCTATGCACACACCTTTGCACCATAGTGCAAGGGAGTCTGTGGGAGTCTGTTAAAGGTTTTGTACTGGAAAGATAGCCTTCCAGTACAAAATATTATGTTTAGACTAACTTTAAAACTTTTTCCACTACAGATGTGTGCTGTACACTGCACCACACACGCACAGCCAGAAAATAAAGGAGTAATAAAAGCATTTCCACGTGAAGGTGCTAATTTTAAAAGGGTGTTATTTTTGGGTGCAAACCCCAATCTTGTTTTGTTTAGTATAGAGGAGTTTGCTTCAAAAACCATAGGTGGTTGCATGGGATTGGCCATGCCCCACCCCTATAATTCCTCCTTGTTGCTAAGGAGTGCAAAGCAGCACTAGGCACTGTTTTCTCTACTTTCAAGTAAATTTCCAGTGCAGAATGTAAATGTGGTAAATTGGAAACAAGTCTTTGCATCACATTTGTGACACTAACAAAGCAAACAATCTCAATATATATACCCTTGGTGCCTAGTGCACCACAATCTGCATGTCTCCATATTTACTGGACGTTTTTCCATGTTTAATCTTAAATCCTGGCAGGTTTGACCTGCCAAGATTTGTTAAACATTGATTTGATTTGATTCAAATATTTCGAAAGCACAAATGAATGCCCGAAGACATCTTGCAGCTTATAACTGCGATCTCTGAGCAAAGATAAAAATGTACTAGGCTATTCGGAATGAGTGCCTAAGTGCAATGCCATATATATATATATATATATATATATATATATATATATATATATATATATATATATATATATATATATATATATATATATATATATATATATATATATATATATATATATATGTTCTGTCATTCTTACTAGTGCAGTCTGTAATGCAAGGCTGTAAAGAAGTCTTGGAAATATTCTACCATAGGCAAAGGTACTGCTGACACAAATAAAATCTATATCCTGCAATTGTGTACATTTTATACATCTAGAAAACCAAGTGCCTCAAGCAACTGCAGTGCTGTGCCTGTTTTACAACAGAAGTGAAATGTCCACTGTTGATTCATCATTGTCTCACAATATAACACGAATCAATTCACATGGCTGCCTAGGTGACAAAAAGATTGAAGGATTACATTAGGGGCAGCCAAAATACTTTATAAACCCTCTATATTTTAACTTGAAACCTAGTAAGAAAAGCAATTAATCACTTTAGGATAGATTCACTTTATGGAAGTTTTTTTGTTATACCCATGGCATTTTTTTACACTCAGAGTAAACATTCAGAGTCTGATTCACGAAGACAAACTTACACTTTTGTGTAAGTTTGTGATTTATTCACAAGCGTATTTTACAAGTAACATCTTTAAGACCACAGAGTATATAGACATAAAAAAAATAGGACTGTCCTAACTTTTTATGTGCGGTGACTCTACAGTCGTAAAGATACTACTTGTAAAATGTATTTTGCAAATGTCAAACAATTTTAAACTTACACAAAAGTGCATGTTTGCATTTTTTAATCAGGTCCTCATTCAAAAATTAGAAACCAAATAAAAATATAACCTTATCAAATTGTCATTGTCTGTGTAGTTTTTAACTGTCCTTCCTAATAACTTTATGGGTTTATTCAGGTACATGATTTAACGTCGAACTCCACAAGCTAAGAATAAATATTAGATATGAGGAAATAGTGTATGCTCACAGAGAATGGTACTTAACATTTTTGGTTTGTTGTTCGTGTTTTTTTTTCTCCAGCGGCCGTTCACAGTGGTATGGTGGGAGGCATTGTGATAAATATCTACTGTTGTAATTCTCTCGAGTTTGTATGGCATAGGGGAACTTCTATGACACAGGAAATGTACCCCCAGAAGCGGTACTGCTGTAAATACTGGTGGATTAGCCATCCTAACTTTGACAGCAGATTTGCCGCTATTTACATTCATTTCAGAGCTTCCATTATGTTTCCCAATAGCAATACAGGTATATATTTGCCATTGTGTAAGCGTGCGTGCCACGTTAGAAATCCTTTCCCCCTGACTTTTTTGCAGTTAGACCTCCTGTTTTGCTGACTTTACCTCTCTAACCAGTGCTAAAGTGTGTATATATACTCTCCTATAACATGGCAAGATTTACTTATACCCAATTGGCATCATTAATTTACCTGTAAGTCCTTATTAAAGTTACACTACCTGTGCCCAGTGCCTGTAAAATAAAAAGTAATAGTGGGCCTGCAGCACTCAATATGCCACCCACTTTAAACAAGCCTCAGGCCTGCCATTGCAGCCTGTGTGTGTGCAGTTTTAAACTGCCATTTTGACCTGGCAAAATAAACCTTTTGCCAAGACCAAACGTTCTTTCTTGCTACATATAAGGCACCCATTGGCTAGACTCTGGACAGCCCAGAGGGCAGGGTGCAGTGAATTTAAAAAGTTGACATGTACTTTTAACCTTTACATTTCCTGGTAGTGTAAAACTCTCAAACTTGATTTTCAATACTATATGGCCTACCTCTCACAGACGATAACATTGGAGTTACCCTATTACATTTTATAAGTGTATTTTCCAAATGGGCATAGATGACTAGTTCATGTCTGGCACTTGCATGCTTGATATTGTTTAGTGGACTAGCCTTGCTGACAATAAATGGGCCCAGACCCTTGTTCTTTTCAAGACTTTTAGGAAGTTGGCATTTTCCTACTTTAGCCATTTTCTACCTGTAGTCTACCTCTGGGATGTGTGACGTGTTGAAGTTAGTTTAGTTGACAGTTGGGCTTTGTGTATTCCTCCTAGCTAGCCATACATAATGAGGAGCTTAGGTGTGTCTGGATGGGCCATCACTGACAGGATGGGAGGGAGGAGCTGGACCCAACCCTAATAACACTTTAAAAGGATGTGTCCTGCCTCCACTCAAAGGATTGCATAAATCCTGTAGTTACGCTGGAGCGAGGGCTGGGAAGGCAGGGCAACTGTGCGCTCTAGAAGCTTCTCCTCAATTCAAAGGCACAACTGGGTGTAAGTACCGGACCTCAGACACTAACTCTTCTGTATACCTCTGGACCTTTGGATACTCTGCTGTACTGCTGAAAGGACTGCCACTCTGTTGGACTGCTGCCCTGCTGTGCTAATCTGCTGCCTAGATGAGAGGGACTGGACCTGCATCTCTTAGCCACGGAACCCAAAGTGACTCCAAGGGCTAGTTGGCTGGCCACCTGACATGCAGCCTCAAGGTCATAACAGGTTTCCAACAACCTTGCACCTGCTCCTGGATGCTACAATTTGTGAGTCTATCCTGTCAAGTAGTGCCACCCCAGTCCTGGACCCTTGGAGGTGGGCTTATAGTGTTTTGAAAGCCTCTGTGGACCCAGAGGAACCATTGCATCTCCTCTGCTGCCCGGTGAAAACCCAAGCAGAACCTACACATCATTGCTGCTGCATGAATGGGACCCATCGCAAGACCTGTATCACATTGCATCCCATTAGAACTGCTGCTTTTCAAAGCTTCCTCTGCACAGGCCCTCACGTCCCTCATCTATGGCAGCCTCAATGACGACACTGGACCTCTCAGCACCTTGCAACTGACACACAGCCCCAACATTCTTGATGCTAGACTTCACATCGAAATCCCTTGCCAAGGGGATCCTTGTCGACAATGCAGAATCCCTTGCCAATGGGATCCTTGTCGACAATGCAGAATCTCGCACTGCAGCCTCACCTTATCTCAGTACTGACCCATTGCTTTGGCTGCCCGGTGCATTGTCGACACAGGTCCTCGCAACTCTGTGCAAACCAGGATTTAAGACACTGTGTTCAGTGGGCCTAACTGGGTTCCTGTAGCCAGCCTGCGCTCACTTACAGTTGACCTGAACTTGCAACTTTGTTGCAGTCACAAGCGACCAGATATTGACAATTGGAGATTTGTGCTTTTTGATGTTATTTTCTCTAAATTCTTTAAAACTGCATATCTCCGGTTCTACTAATTGGATTTGTGTTATTTTGTTCTTATTTTATTTAATAAAGAAAACTCTTCTCTACTAGTTTGATGTGGGGATCTTATTTTGGGGCTTTCATTCTTTCTTTTTTGGTGCTTTCACTTTAATACTTTTTGAAGTGTTGCATACATACTTTATTCATTGCCTCTAAATAAATACTGCCTGCTTTGTGCTAAGTTTTCACTGGGATGAGCACAGGGTAATTTAGGTTTGGAATGTACCTCGCCCTGACAAGGATAGCAGTTGAGTACACGCTACCTAAATGAGTATGAGTAATGAAGAACTTGGTGTACTGGATAGCCACCACATTTTGGCAGATGACCCACACATCCCATCTCTGAATGGTCCATAAGTGTACATATTATTCAAAACTGTGAAAGTACAGGTTAAACTTGATTTCCTGCTCTCTACTGTAATACAATTAATCCACATAGCCTATTGATGTTACTTATGTTATGACTGCCTTTGCGACATCATGACATCCTGAATGTATCACACACCTGTTAAAGTGACGGTATTAGATGATTAGACTGGTAATCTGATGTATCTGACCATCATATCAGCCATGACAACTTCTGCAACTTGTCATTATCTTGAATAGTAGATGTGCTATTTACCATTCAGACTCCAACTCCAGTCCTACAAAGTGCATGCCAAAACAGTCTGCATTATGAGTTTTCTGGAATGTGGTGTGAGATACTGAGGGCTGGATTCTCTGATTCCATCTCATATTCTTGTTCCACATCCTGAGTTTTGTCACCAAGGATTGGAATAACTACACATACTCTGGAACCTGGAGACGGGAGGACATTATTTTTGTGTCAGCGGAAGGGTTGAGAAGAGGATCAGGAAGACAGGGATGGGTAGGTATATTCAATTGGAGAACATTTCCTGCTCCCCTGTGTTGTGCTTTTGGTAGAGGGATCACTCAGCCCTGGCCTCTGACATTGGTCTATAGCTGTCCTGTGGGCTGGAAGATTAGTTGTTGAGAGAAGGGCACAGCGCCATGCTTGGGGGGTGTTGTATGTTCCATTCATGGTGCTGCAGAGGCTAATCTTTGGTCTTGACCTTTGCCCATACACCTGCTGCTGATTCACTGGGTTCACATCTGAAATATAGGATCTGGAGTTTGCATATCAGGGATTACCACACCCACCAACTCCAGGCCTCTCAGAATGGTGAGTGGCAGAATTTCACCCAGTGTTCCTAAAGTAGATGGAAAACATCACTCATAGAATGACCAAAGTCCAAATACTTAGGTGCAAAAGTCAAGTCATGATAATTACCATCAGTTAGGTCAATATATTAGTCTGTCAATGTAATGGGGTTTAGATAATGAGGGTGCACGATAACACCTACTCTAAAAACCTATGTATCATTTTGGTAAGCCATGCATGTGTTCTGTACAAGCATTAGATCACCTCTCCAGGCCAGTGAAAATGCTTATACACATTTGATCCTGCTCATGAAACCCCGAGAAGCACTGGCAATGCAGCAGGATTTACAGGCATTTTCATTTATCAGCCCAACCTATTGTCTTTGCCAAAGCATGATTTGATGGAGGGCACAATCCAACAATCATCACTGCAACATGGTTGTGGGCAATAATAAAGAAGCAGTTTTTTGTTTTTTTTAGTTGTATAAAGTGTGTGTAAAACTCAATGGACAATGTTTCACTTTACACACTAAGCAGGGCACCAACTAAACACTCTGAAAGAGTTTCAAACAAAGAAGACAATTCAAACCATGAATGTAGTCACTTTCCTGGAAAGACTAATATAAAGTGACTGATTGTGGACAAGTGCTACTATAACCAAAAATAAAAAGTTATGACAAAACACGGCCCAATAATTAATTAAATTGCACAGGAATAGCACCAAGGCAACATGTTTCACCACTGACTTCCTCAAGAGCTCAATACATAAGTTGAGGTGGTTCTATGGATTCGGTTTACCACTTTACCTTCAATAAATGTCTTTTCAGACACAAGCCTTTTAATTTGTAGGTTTTATCTGACTGATTTCCCTTCTGTGGTCCCACTTTTATTTATGTACTGGAAATTGAGTTGACAGGCTATCAAATGGTTCCTTCTGCATCCTTTTCCAGCATACAGGTTTGCAAACCTAAAGATGAATGACAACATGAAAAAAACAAATAACATCATTCTACGTAAAGCATAATTGATTAGGCATAAATAAGCAACAATTAACGGCATTAGAAAGCAGTGCCAACATACAACTTGAACTCACATCAGAGTACCCATATTTAAAAATGTTAAACACCTATTTATTTCAGCTGTTGCAGTGCACATGCTGTGTTAAATTAGATAGGAACTGAATTTTGACAAACCAAGGGGATTTACCAATAAAAACTAGTCTGCACATAGGAAAATTAAGAGTTAAGAGAGATCACTTGCCATTGTATCATCATAAACTTGGAGTGTAGCAAGGAAACCTCTCAACATACTAAGAATAGGACTGGACATCATATGAAAAACAACATTTAGGGGCCGATTCTGATCCGGGTCAGAAAGCGTTCCGACCGAAACGGACAGGGACTGAAGTCCAACCGACTTGTACCGGCACTGGCCGACCTGGCAAGTACGATGCATCCCGGTCGAAATCCAACGGACTCGCACATAATCAATCCGGACTGAGCGAAGTGTACGTAACACAGTGCCCCGCCCGGAAACGGACCAGACACCTTCCGACTGACATGGAACGGCTATAGTTTTAATCGACACGAGCACGTGCCATAAAAGCTGGAAACCCAAAAAAATGCAATATTCAAACCAAGACACAACCACAATTCTACCTATAAAAAGGGCAAAAATCCAGACCAAGATCCTTTGCAAATCACACAGACCTGCAAACAGACAACACCACCACACTGAGACATACAGCCACAACCTACACACCACACACCACTAGCACCACACAATGAGCACACCCACAGACACCCAGCCATACACATACTAACCAACCCTCACTACCATACCCACCCAGCCATCCATCTCCACCAACACCCATCACCATGCCCCCAAAGAAGAATCCAAAGTACACAGACAGTGAGTTGGAACTCATGGTAGATGAAATCATCAGAGTAGAGCTACATTTATTTGGCTCCTTGCTCCAACAGACCACCCTATCCCAGAAACACAAGATGTGGGCAAAGATTGTCGACAAGGTGAACGCACTAGCACCTACCATGCGCACAATGGACAAAATCAGTAACAGGTGGAACGACATAAGCAGAAGGGTCCTGAGCAAAGAACATGTCCTGAGCAAATGCATAGGTGGTGGCCTTCCTGCCAAACTGGTGCATTTCACTTCCGGGGAGGAGAAGGTGCGGGCCATGCTCCTACCAGTTGGCCAACACAGATTGCCTGGAATACCAGAGCATGGTGAGTACACAAAAAACTATTTCAAATTGTGGGAGACAGAGAAAATATTTACTGTCATCAAGCCACATCAACCTAAAGAAAACCATCCTCTCATGTGTATGCCACCTAGAGAAACACAATACCTGCAATGTCCCTATAACACGTACCTAGGCCAATACATGTACAAACCCACTGACAAATACACCAGGGATTTGGCCACAAACATCACCAAACACAGTCAGCCATCATGCTACCACAGTTACACACGTCCCATGGAAGCAGAGTCCCAGGAAGTCAATTTTTGTGTGCCGGGAAGGTGGGTGTAGCAGGAAGCATGATGGGTTTTGTAGTCCCAGCCCATAGTCATCATCACACATATCCCAGGAATAGCCCCATGCACTATGCTCACCTCACAGGGAGTGCCAAAGTACTGCCAAGATTGCTGACACTGGCCTCTGGTGTTGGATGCACAAGGCCTTGCTGGCACTTGGGCACCAACAAACACCAGGACACCACTGTCACACAACTTGAACATGTACTCAGACTCAATGACATGGAAGCATGGTCCACGGTGGCCTATCTGCTCTGGGGGAGGAGGGGTACCACCTCAGACTATATCTCCCAGCAGGCCCTGTCACACACAACCCTCAAACCAATACCAAGCAACACACCTGGGAATAAGCAAAACCTGAGACTCAAGTTAAATCGACTTTCAAGATGCCTGACACTGGGCCCTGGGGGGAGGAGCAGCAAGCCAGGGTGTTTGTTATGTTCCAGTGCAGATTGTAAGTACAAACATACCTGTTATGTAACAGGAAAGATCCCCATTCTCAAAACCCACTGAACTGAGAACAAACTCTCTGCAAGGCAATGGGATCCAACCACCAGTCACATGCAGCAGCCATCTTGTCAGCACACATTCTACACCAGGAAAGCTGAGTCACAGGAATGAAGCAAGGGTTTGCTGGGAAGGTAGGTGGTATCAAATGCATGATGGGAGTTGAAGTCCCAGCCCATAGTCATCATCACACATGTCCCAGGAGTCCACCATGCTCAACTCACAGGGAGTGGCAAAGTACTGCCAAGATTTCTGACAATGGCCTCTGGTGTGGGGTGCACAAGGACTTGCTGGCACTTGGGTACCAACACACACCAGGACACCACTGTCACACAATGTGAACATGTTCTCAGGCTCACTGACATGGAAGCATGGTCCACTGTGGCCTATCTGGTCCAGGGGGAGGAGGAGTGCCTCCTCAGACTACATCTCCCAGCAGGTCCTGTCACACACACTCCCCACACCAACACTAAACAACACAACGGTGTGTTGCACAGGAGTGCGCGTTTTGCCAGGTCCATGTAAGTCAAAAACTATACATAAACTGTCCATGCACACAGCTCTACGTGCACATAAAATGCATCTGGTTAGCAGGACAATGTTCCAAACATACATTGGCTCCTGCCTGTGGTAATTCAGGACAATGCCATGCACATATGCTCATCATGAAGCATAGTAACAATTTTAATATGTGCGATACTTTGATGTGTGCTGAACCCCAATATACATTGTGTGTCTCTTCCACCCACAGGGGCAGCTGGGGAAACTGCAAGAACAGATGAGGAAGATTCCCATTCCCAGACTCTGGTCGACACAGAGCTGGCCGGTGTGGATGTCTCTCACTCCTCTGACGAGGACCATGAACAACCTGGACCCTCTGGTGTGGATCAGCGTGCAGCATCAGTAACATCTGCACCCCCTGCCACAACTCCTGCAACATCTGACAACACCCAGATGACCCCCACGAACATGGACAGACCAAGCCAGCACAACACTGAGGGCACAGCAACACAGGGCACCCTGGAGGTGGCTGACAATACCACCAGTGCCATCACAGGAGGAGTCCCAGTGTCGTCTGCGCCTGCAACAGCAGGACCTGCTCGTGGGGGTTGGGGTGGTGGGAGTGGGGGCAGGCTGAGGCCACGTCATGCACATGGTGATGCACCCCAAGCTGATCCCCAGTTGGGATGCATCATTAATGCGTACCAGCAATGCACCGGAGACTTTGGCCAGGTTGTGGAGCACCTCAGGGACATCAAACAACAGCAGGCTGAGCATCATGCCAGATTGGATGCACACATGTTGCGGCTGGAGACACACATGGCCCACATGGAGTCCAAGATGGACAAGTTGGATGATGTCATGGGGTGCACAGAGACATACTTGATTGCCCATGTCAGATTGCAAACAACATGGCCCCACCTCCCCGTGTGCCCACTACCTAAGTTGCCACAACATCTGCAAATACCACAGGTAGGGAGGTGGACTCTGACGGAACTCCGGCGCACCGCCCCAGCCTGCCCCTGAGGGACCCCCACAAAAAAGACGAGGGGTCGTCCAAAAAAGGATAAGTGCGAGGCAGCTGGCCATGCACATCTCCCAGGAAGTGAACACCTGTTCCTGATGTCCACAATTATGCATAAACCCTTCACCTTGTCGACTGTCCCCAACTTTCCCACATGTGATGGCGGGTCTGTATTGAACCAATGGATCTAATGACTGTGGACTTTACTCTGGTAATTTCATATACCAACACTACCAACTCCCCTGTGAACTTTGGATTCCCATTGCATTCTACAGCACTTCATGTCACCTATATCATTCACACACATGTATGTAAATAAATACTTCAACTCACAATTGTAGCCCGTGTGTCTCAAATTTTACTGGGTTTGTCACATATAGGTAATGATATGCTAAAGTAAGACTGCACAGGCAAATCACTACAGTAATCTTAACACTGAAATGTGATTTATGTTGATGGGACACAAATGAGAGGTACACACTACTAGGTCAACACAACACAACTTCACCATGCCTATCAGATTATTTGCCTCAGACATTGTGAACTGCAAGTACACACAAATGTTGAAGCAGTGCCAATCAGCCCACAGGTACAGCATGCCAAGGATTATAAAATGTGTGGACAAAGGGGAATTACACATGCAAAACAAGCAAACTAAACATCAGCTGCAAGTTACCCTCACATGACAGTGATCCAATCGTAACCAAGAACGGCAGACATGCCAGCACCTGGGAATGTGAGATGATGCATCCGAGAAGCATGCAAGGTTGCACACTGTGACCGTATTCAGAGGTAACATGTCACCAGACAACAGCCAATGGACCCTGTGAATGACAGACTTACAACAGTAGTGACTGCTACTGCTATGAAGATCTCAGGCTGCCACAGGGCACATACACACAGTGTCGCTGAGACGTCCTTGAGCTTTGGGTGCACGATTACCGGGCACTCCACACGAAGGTCGCAGGCTGCACGAAGATCATGCGCACAGCATCACAGAGACTCACTTTAACTCCGGGTGCACAGAAGAAGGCAAATCCTCCCAAAGGTCTCACGGTGCACAACGCACTTAGCGTTGATAAGACTCATTTGGATTCTGGATGCACGAAGATAAGGACAATCCTCACAAAGGTCTCACGGTACACAATGTACATGCACACCACAGCATCGATGAGACTCACTTGGATTCCGGTGCACACGATAAAAAGAAAAATCCCTACGAAGGTCTCACGGTGCACAACGCACATGCACACAGCGTCGGTGAGACACACTTGGATTGCGGTGCATTTGATAACTGGACAGTCCTCAAAAGGGGTTCAGGCTGCACAAAGCACACACATGTTGCATTGCTGATTCTTGCTTAGACACCAGGTGCCTATGATCACTGGGCACTACTTATGAGGTTCTCAGGCTGTAACAAGCACACAAACACAGCACCGCTGAGACTCCCCTGGAAACTTTTGTGCTCCTCTGTTTCCACAACAGGGATCCAGCTCACCTCTGGCCTTTGGGGATAAGTTACTTCAGGACACAGCACACAGCAAAGTCCTTTCAAGTAGGGGGACAGATCAGGCAGCAAAGTCCCTTTAGCCTTTCCTTGGTTAAAACTCTTTACCACGAAGTAGCTCTAGTCTTATTCACACTTGATCAATCCATTCTCCAAAGTTCAGGGGCTTTAGCTCTCATAGTTATATCCCTCAATGGCTTTGAAGTCCTTCTTATCTTATAGAATCTTATATAGTGCACAGCTACCCCCAACGGGGGTGCCCCGGCACTGCGAGCAGCATAGATTCACAAGAGACACTCTTGTGTTCAGGGGGCACTGACCCCTGTTCAAACCAGTTCTGGGTGACTCCCTGCCAATGACACCTTCCTCCTTTGAATGGTGGGGGTCTGGATTCTAAATCACTAAGCAGAAGATGGGACAATTCTTTTATAGCAGGAACCCAGGCCTCTTCACCTCTAGGGGCTTCTCCTCCACCTACACTCCAGATGCAGGTCAGCCTGTTGCTGTCTCACCTCCTCCCCTGGGTCAAGGCATTCCCCAGATTCTATCACTTCGAAATCCAGACAGTAAATCCACAGCCAACAGAGACACGCAGAAATCTTGGAGCACAAAAACTCAGCCACTTCTAAAAGAGTGCCTTATAAACACACAATGCAAAAACCAACTACATAAAAAGATGTGTTATTACATTGTGGGTTCAGGCATACTAAACTTCACCTTTCCATATTAAGCCTTTGGGAAGATAGTCTGGAAAACATATTACACAGCATTCCCATTCTATCCTATTGGCAAGATGGCTTTTCCACAGTGAAAAACTAAATGATTATTTCACTGTCAGGACATGGCACACACCGTAGTACATGTCCTACCTTTCACAAGCACTGCACCCTGCCCAGCGGGTACCCTGGACCTACCACAAGGGTGTCTGATGTGCATAGAAAGGGAAGGGTAAGGTCAGGCAAGTGAGTGCACTTGACCGACCAACACAGCAGTTTAACAAACTGCACACAGGCACTGCAATGGCAGGCCTGAATTCCCATTTTAAGGCTACATGTGTGGGTGGGACAATTAGTGCTGCAGGCCCACTAGTAGCATTTGCATTACCAGACCTGGAACACATAGTGCACTTTACTAGTAAGGCAAACATACCAATCATGGACAACCAATTACAGGGAGCATTTACACTTTGACACTGTTTAGCAGTGGCAAAGTGTCCAAAGCATCTAAGTTGGCAACACCATATCAGAAAAAAGGTCTAGGGGGAAAGCAAAAAGTTTAGGGACTTTAGCCAAAAAGGGCCAAGTCCTACAGGTCCCAGTCCCCCGTTCCCTCCAGAAGCAGCTGTGAAAAGGGTCAAATGGCTGGCCTTGGGTGGCAATGCTGGGTATCAGGTCACAGTAGGTCTTTGTGTCCTAAGCAAAGGCTGTTTATTTAAGGAGTGTGAAACTCATGTGCCTTTGTCAGTTGGATGAGCTGTGCTCACAACTAGTTGATTTAGCATGTTAGAAAGGTGTAAAACCAATAGTTTTAAATCCCCCACCTCACCCCTAGGATCTTTGATTTGCAGAATGAGATTGGCTGTATCACCAGAGATGGAAGATAGTAATGTTGCAGAACCTTCAAGCCCTCTACCCATCTCTAGCAATGGCTAGGCCTGTGTCTGATCTGCAAAAGGAATGAAGTAAAGTGAAAACTGTTGGCTTGGCAGCTCGCTTGTATGTGCTGTGTCTAAAATAATCTGGGTTGAGGGGGTATTGGAGCTGCATTTCCTGCGAGAGTAACCTTTAAAATAACTTGAGATAGTTTGAGCTTCTTTCTTATTCATGTGCATTGTCCTTAGTTCATCTTGATGCTCCCAGGTTTTTTTTTATTCTTAGGAATGGCTTCCGGGTTATCACGAGGCATTTTGTCATTCTTGTTCCTGGGATTAGCCCTAGGCTCAACGTCTATTGATGAATATGTAACGATAAAAGACTCAACCTCCTCTATAAGGAGATAAATCTCTTTAAGAGTGTAGTCATCGGGCTTGGTAGAGCTCTTCGGCTTTTGGCAGTACTCTAAACTAAATCAGAGGCCTTACTCTTACCCATGGTATGAATATTATACTAAACAATCCCTCCAAAGGGCATTACCTTATTTAAATATGTCTATTCTTAGGGTAGAGATTAAACATGATACATTGACCAATGGCAGATATTATACAGTATAAAAACACCTCAGTCGCTCGAACAGGAAAGAATGCTACAGAGAGGAAACACACAAACAATGCTACAGGTAACGTGCTAGCCCAGGTTTGGGTAAAGCCGAGTTGGAGTAGAAAGCACAAGATATCATGTGCGGAGCAAAGGGTGGTGGGAATTGTGGTTCCCCAGCAGCGTTACACATAGCTTCTCCAGCAGATATAATTTGTCACAGGGAGCCCCCAAGGCAGCGGGACTGCAGTGCGCTTATATAGCGCAAGATGACATGTTGAACAGATGGTGATGGGATGTGTAGTTCCCCAGTGGCCTCAGCGGTGCACATCATGGCTTCTCCCGCAGGTCAGTATTGCCACAGAGAGCCCTCAAAGGAGCTGGACTGAAGTGCCTTATGACCCGCGAGAAGACACTTGTTGAGCAGATGGTGGTGGGAAGTGTAGTTCCCCAGCGGCTGCACTGATGCACCCAGCTTCCCCAGCAGGTCAGTTTCGACACATAGAGCCCCAACTTGAGGGCACCTGGACTGCAACGTGCGTATATAGCACACAATGACACATGTTGAGCAGAAGATAGTGGCAGCAGTGGCAGTGATGCAGATGGCGTCCAAGCAGGTCAGTTTCATCAGAGCGAGAGAGAATGAACATTCAAATCTGTACGAATTTATTTCTAGAAGGTTTCTGCACAGGATCTTCAAACAGTGCCAAAGTTAATAAAAAAACCCAAAATGTACTTCCAACCACCACTGTGTAATAAGCATATTATTGTTTATGAATGATTTTTCGCTCAAACATGGTGAAAAGAGCGTGCAATGTTACATGTAGGGAGGAACTTCCCCAGGATAAGTTACAGCAGCCTATGACAGGCAATCGATGAACCGGTTAGATCTTCATATGTCACTTACGATATTGATATACTCTGAAAACCTGAAGACATAAGTTTGATTAAGAATTCATGCAATGTTTGTGCATATGAATCAAAATGAAGTGGGGACTTCTATATATATATCTATGTTCTATATTTAATTTGTTTCTTTGTTGATGAGAGAAGTCTTATATAAGCTTGTTTAGCTGAAGTAAAAATATTTTTGTTAAGATGGTTTAACTCTGAAAGTAGCCGTATATTGTCAACTGATCATGACACATTTGAAACTGTTCAGTGCGTTCAACAAATATATGTATACAGAGATCATATACATTTAATTGTTTTAAGACTATAGGAGATGTGTATTATAATTTGCAGCAAAACATTGTTGCTCATGCAAAATGGATCCAAATAATTCTGCCGGAGAAGGTGCTGAATAATGACTCATAATTCGTTTTATCTTGTGCATTGTTTAGTAACCCTTGTACCTGACAATGATAAAGCCCTGCAGAGTTGGTAGTCATTTGTTGCCAATATTAAGTGTGGGGATGGGCCATGACTACCCTCCCTTAACAATTTATTTGCAGAATTGTATAAAGCGCTGGCTAGACCTGGAGATATCAGAGCACTAAACATGAGGATCAGCAAGTTACAAGTTACAAAAAAATTACATCAGTTACAGGAGCAAATTATAACATAGGAGAAAAAACAGTGATTAAACAATAGCATGGGTTATTAGCACCTAGCATAGTCAAGACACACGTCTAATGGGGCATGGAAGGTAGAAGGGGAATGGTAAAAAGGGGTAAGGAATGCATATCAAGTCAGGCAGGCCGGCAAGGGGGAAAGTACTTTAGGGGGACAAAACAGCCAAAGTGAAAGAACAAACAAATGGGCTGGGGGCAAAAAATCCCAAAAACATCCCATTTGTCGGTGAAAGTATTGGAAGGGAGCGATGTTGGAGACCTAAGGGGGTCAACTAGAGGAAAAAGGTCAGTGAGCAGAGCAAAGTAGCAGGCCAGCAGAACTGAGGATCGGTGGAAAACGGCAAGAAGTCGGACGCAGGTCACGGGAGACGATAGCATTTATCTCAATATGGCGGGATACACAAAAATCCTATGCAAAAACCATACGGTAACTGACTCCACGGCTCCACTCAAAGCAGAAAGGGGGAGTCAGCCATAGGATTACGGAGGGAGGAGGTGGGGGAGGGAAGAAAACACAGCGGAGAGACAAGGAAAAAGTATGTCCAATATCCGACTGGGTAGGTGACGGCGGAGGGGGTGAAACCAGAGCCAATCTCCTCTATGACTGTCTAAACAGCCCCACTGGGCATCGGCCATGCTAATAAATAAATGTTAGACTTGGCTGTCTCTAGTTGGCAGAGGTATACACTTCTGACAAATAGGGACTCACCTCCTCTAGTCAGGGCAAGGGGATCACACACTTAGATAACCCCTGCTCACCCCCTTGGTAGCTTGGCAAAGCAGACAGGCTTATCTCAGAGGCAGTGCGTTAAGCATTTATGACCACATACAGTAATAAAGTGAATACACTACAAATGGACACGACACAGTAGTATTATAAAAATAAGGATTGTCCTACCTTATAAACACAATGCACCCTGCCCTCGGGCCTACCATAGGGGTGACTAACATGAAGTTAAGGGAAGGTTTAGGGACTGGCAAGTAGGTGTACTTGCGCAGTCAGCGTGACAATACCAGACTGCACGTAGGTCTAGCAATGGCAGACCTTCAGACATATTTTTACTAGGCTGCTCTTGTGGGTGGCTTGTCTCCTTTCTGGTGAAGAATTGGCTTGGTAGTTTAGTTTGCCCTGTTCCCATGATGCACTGGGCCAGGACAGACTGATTTGCATATAGCCAGGTTCTGAGCTGGGATGGGGCAGTGAGATAAATAACGGTGATGGATCATGGCCCTGATCTTTGGACTGGGTAAGAGTGGTCTGCTTAACTCAGACACTCTGTTCATCACCACCCCCTTTTCTAAATCGCAAGCTCACAAGCAGCATTTGTATTTACAAGCCCTGGCACTCCTGGTGCACTAGACTAGGGACTGACAGTAAACCAAATAAGCCAAACATGGAATTCAATCAATACAGCAATTTTACATAGGGAGCACTTGCACTGTGGCACTGATCAGCAGTGGCACAGTGCCTAAAGCAGTATACCAGCAAAAACATCGCAAACAGAGGAGGCAAACAGAAAACAAATGGAGGAGAGACTCAAGCCTATGATGTCAGGTCTAACAATAAATATATAGCATGATAGTGATAATGATCATAAATAGCATACTACACACTGGGAACCTGCGTACATGGTTTGTGCATGCCATCGTTTTATGTGTATTTGTTTTAACAAAAAGGTATGTAAATAAAACCACAATACAAGGAGTTAAATGTGTCAAATATCTTAAAACTAAAATGAAGAGATCTCACAACTGTAAGTAGAGTTGTCTCCCTCTGCAACATAATTATTACATGCAATCTGTGAGGCAGTAAATAGTATTTTTCGTATATTAGATTTGCTGTATTGTGCTAATGTGTTGAAAGTTGGTCTTAGCATCATTTGTGATAATGTGAATTACAATGTGAGAATGTGCATTTATTTGTTGCAATAAATAATTGGTAACTGTGCAATACAATCTAATATTGCTAATCAAGGATTCTTGTTACACTTAAAAGTTGAAACGCCACGGTGTATTACCCTGGTAGCCCTGACAACTGTAGAACTCTAGAATAGTTTGTAGGCTCTCATAATGATTATGAAATTCACATTTTACAGGAAACCTTGTAATATTTTGAGTTTGAATGCACAAAAATGCAAAACATCTGCATTCAGCAGTAGGATCTGGAAATGGATTGCACATTGCATATGATGTACTGCATCTTGAGATCCTTTCAAGTGCTAAAGGAATAAAGGCCATCAAATAATTGCTTCCAGGCACACCTCTTATGATTGTTTTGAATTGTGATGGTCAAAAGTAATGAATTTAATTTGTACTTCACAAATGTAGCATAAGTTTACAATCATGCCTGGCAGCACTTGTAAAATACATTTTTGTTTCATGGTTTTTTCTTAAAATATGATAAACTACAGTGTATTTTCAAAAGAAGAGCAGTACTATGCTTTCATATTATGGAATGCTACTGTACAATTTGTTCAAGGTTACGGGAGAAGTGTTGCTAGGTAACACAAGAATATTACATTCCATGTCATACCCAGCTATTGCTTTTCTAAGAAGTCAGTATTAAAATTGTCAATTAGCAAATGCCCGCATTATTTACAATTAAAAAAGCAGCTTCAAACATTCTCAGTTATACAGCACATTCATGCACCAGATGACAGCTGACAATTGAATACAGTAGTCGTCAAAATATCCTAATATCATGCTTTGTAATAAAAGCAAAAGCAGATAAAAACGCAACAATTGTTCACGCTGTTGCAAATTCCAGAACTCGCAGACATCGAAAAATGTATTTTAGATGATTCCCACCCTCTCTACAAGTCCAGTAGTTATTTCCTTAAAGAAATATTGACCCGGATTTACTAAAGTCTTGCGTTGTATTTGAGTCGCTCAAGGCAATGCAGCACAGCACAACCCCGTAAAGTGATATTTACAAACAGTGATAGTGGTCTTTTTGTGGAACAAGGTCTGTGTTGTGTGGCGCTGCAGCAAGGTGGGTGTTCCCATGCGAATCTGTGGCAAAAGCAACGCAATCTGATTTACTAAATTGGGCCATCTTTGCAATGCAAGACTGGAAGCTCCCATGCCATGCCAAACCACTGCATGTGAAGTTAATATAAGTACTCCATGGATCTTGGATACGTGTCATTCCACTTGTGCCAGAATGGCTCTCACATATTGCAGAGTGCCCCCTTTTTTAACCAAATAAGCCTTGCAATAATCAAAATTACCTCTCAACATCTTCATTTTCTTAATAATGTTTCGGAGCAATTTCAGAACAAGCAAGGGTTCTATCAGATTGCAGAATTCCAACGTCTTCTGGTAGCTATAGCTCGCGCATAGATCCCCTTAGTATCACCAGCAGCAGCTACACAAATACATCTGAAATAGAAGCACAATTACTCTCTCATTATGGAAGCCATTGTTGATTTTAAGTATAAAACGATGACAAAATATCCTAGAAGTGCCCATGACATCTACAGGCACTTCACAATTACTTGCAGACTGGAGTATATGGAAATTATCTCTTAGTAGGTAAAAAATAATTATTTAGATAACAGTGAATCAATTTTAAAAATCGAACCTTAAATTAAACGTTTACATTTTCTAAAATAAATGTCTTATATTGTTTACAGTTCATTTGAGATAGTAAATTATTTAAATAATCTCGAACATGATTAACTTTTCTTAAATTTTATTTTCCTTGAATTTATGTAGTGACATACATCAGAGTTTTATTCGACATTATGTTTCCCATCATGAAGTTCTACTCTCCATCACATTTTGATCTCTGATGTACTGGCCCTCATCTGTGAACCTTGTGTGGAAATGCAATGAAGGCGCTTCTACTCATGCTAACTACATTTTCCATGATGGCTGATGTTGGATATGATGGCTGCCTGATAAATGTTTACATTTTTTATAAAATATGTTTTTGTTTAATAAACATAAATAAAATGACCCTCATACACACACAGGGCCCTATTCACAAAAGTAAAATGAGACAAAATCCTAACTTTGCGACGTTCGGTTTTCACAAAGGGCATTTAGGAATAGAACATTTAGGAATACTAACTTTACAACTCCTAAATGTCGTTTGTGAATACAGAAAGTCGTAAAATTAGAATTTTGTCTCAGTTAAACTTAAGTTTTGGTCTTAATTTTACCAAAACTTAAACTTAACTGAGACAAGATCCTAACTTTATGACAAATCCTAACTTTACGACTTTCAGTATTCACAAAGGGCATTTAGCAGACCCCCCAGGATATAGCGGCATGGATTAGCAAATTTAGCGGCACAAAAAAGGAAATTTAGCGGCACAAATATGGAAATTTTGCGGCAATTTTGCGGCATTTTTTTGGGCCATTTTTCCTACAACAAACACAGATATCTTTGTTTTTGAGTTATTTAGCAACATGAAGCTATGAGACTCTATTGCTGCTGCTTTCTGTCCCGAAGGGAGACAAGAGAAGGCACGAGCGTACAGGAGATGTGCTTACCATACGCATGTACATCTCCTGTCCCCGGAGGCTGGCAGCGCCTTCAAACTCTTTTATGCAACAAGACTTCATGGGGTCATGTATTAGCCCATTTTATATCCTTACTAGGGAACCCTCGGATTTCAGATATTCCAAATAGCTTACGTTCTAGTCATTGAAACATACAGATGTACTCAAAAAAGTAAGCACATTGTGAACATCCACACAGAAAACACAAGGAGAGCAAAAAAATCACGCCGTCCCTCTCTCTCTCGCCGTCCCTCTCTCACCATCTCTCACGCTGTCCCTCTCTCACCGTCTCTCACGCCGTCCCTCTCTCTCTCACCATCTCTCACGCCGTCCCTCTCGCTCTCTGTCCCTCTCGCTCTCTGTCCCTCTCTCCGTCCCTCGGTCTCTGTCCCTCTCTCCATCCCTCAGTCTGTCCCTCTCTCCGTGTCTGTTCCTCTCTCTGTCCCCCTCTCCCTCCCTCTGTCCTCCTCTCCCTCCCTCTGTCTCCCTCTCCCTCCCTCTGTCTCCCTCTCCCTCCCTCTGTCTCCCTCTCCCTCCCCCTCCCTCCCTCTGTCTCGCCCTCTGTGTCCCTCTCTCTCGGTGTCCCTGCCTCTCTCTCGATGTCCCTCCCTCTCTATGTCCCTCTCCCTCCCTCTCTCTCTCCCTCCCTCCCTCCCTCGTTCTCTATGATAGGTGTGCAGCTATCCAGCCGGCCTCATGGCCGCCGTTCGTCATCCTAATCTCAGTTAAACCCTCTTTCCTTTTCCACACCTTGGCGATAGCGCTCTCTGTTTCTGCCTGCTGCTACATCAGTCTGTTTTACGAGCTGAGCAATGCTTGCTTCCCTCATGCACAATCCATGTGCTGCACACGTCTTGTGTTTGTGGTTTGGCGAGGGACACAGGATGGTTGTTCCATCACTGCATCAGAGGTGCACAGCGAACGAGTGAAACGTATTGCGACAATGTTTGCTGCCTGCGTGATAGAAAGGAGTAAGCAAGCTTTTTTTTTTCTTCAACACAGAAATATGTGTGTATTGTAGAAAAAAATAGAACAAAATGACTGTGAACCATTGTTATAAAATGTGCCGGAAATGCATTATTTGAAAAGCTTAATAGAGAAATTAACAAAGATGTTTGAAGCTTGTATAATTACCTAAAAAACAGACCACACTGTCTCTGCCCAGCTTGTTTTACGTATGTGATACAGAACGGGACAGTTTTCGTTTGCCTCAAACGTTGTGGCATTGTTTGCCTTCTGAAATAAGCTTCACTCCGTGGAAAAAATAGCTCGGAGTAAATGCCGTTTGCTCTATTCTGATTTTCACAATCATATAGCCTCTGATACCTTCGGGGCGAGTTCACGCTATATAAAGCCCCCGCCCTCCACCCCCCCGCGCCTCCCCCCCCCCCCCAAAAAAAAATCCAGACCTACCTGGTGCCTATACCTGAAGCTGAGACACAAACATTTGGCACTTGTGAAAAGAAATATATTTAGCGCTATTTTTTATTTATTGTGAAAATCAGAATAGAGCAAACGGCATTTACGGCGGATTTCGCGGGCGTTTGGGCAAATATCGCGGGATTTGCGGCGTTCGGCCGATTTCGCTATTTTTTTGCAAATCGCGAAATCGCGATATCCTGGAGGGTCAGATTTAGGAGTAGTAAAGTTAGGATTCCTAACTGTAATACTCCTAAGTGCCCTTTGTGAATATCGAAAGTCGTAAAGTTAGGATTTTGTCTCAGATTACTTTTGTGAATCGGGCCCATCATTATTAAAAAGGTTGTGTGTATTATTATGAGCAATTGCTTATGTCAATCACCCACAGGTTTTACATATTGTTGATGGGTAAAAACTATAACATAGAATACTCAACAGAAAGTGCACAGTGCAATACTGTTGCAGTGTCCACTATTCTGTATTTCTGGTTGAGTGTGGTTGGTGTTGATGCAGCCAATGTGTGTTTTGTTGTCCGAAAGGTCTGGGTTTACCATACATTTTATAGGGTGGGTGGACTGTACACTTATGGGAGGGTGATTTTGGGAATATCGAAACAAAGTACGTGGAACTTAGTGTAATGTCAATTTAATTAAAATTTAATATGTTTCGACATAAAATATCTTTCTGTATGTATCCTATACCTCTATCTATATCTATTGAAATTTGACTCCCAGCGTGTCTGATCCGGTTCACCACTCTCATTTGAACCAATGTGGAAGTACTGAGGCACTGAGGGGGGCCTAATTTGGGTGCCAGGCGGCAGAGGCAGTGCAGAGCATAGTGGAGCAAAGAACAGAGCCACCACCGGCCGGCTAAGGAGCGGGTTAGTGGCACAGATGCTTCTTTTCCTGTTTGTGCAGTGGGTGTTGGCACTCCTGTGTCAGAGGGGTGAGGCCCGTAGCACGCAAGTTGGGCAGTGTCAGCTGAGGCCGGGGAAAGCTGGGCTTCTTCAGGCAGGCAAGTGCCTCATTTCAGTCCCTGCCTTAGAGCAAAAGAGCAAAAGGGAAACTGAGCCTCAACCTCTCCCCCTAAAAGCACGAAATTCACAAACTGGCAATTTTGGGCTGTTCAGTCATTTGTCTTTCTCGGAGCACAGCTGGGTCCTCGTCCAATAATTGGCTACATCATGTTCTCATATGCAGCAGCTCTCACACAGCTCCCAACGGAAGCAGAGTGCTTAATCTCCTCCAGGATGGCTGCAAGTCTGCTTTTAGATGTGGGGTAAGTGGAGCCCCCACTAGCCGTTCCCTGAATACATGCAGGTCAGTGAGTAAGAAAATGCCAGCTGAGAGAGTGGCCACAAGCCAAGCGGAGAATTTGGGGGAGCCAGATGCCTCTGGTGGATTACCCTGATTGACTGTTCTGACTCCCCTACCCGAGGTCGTTAATCAGAGGCAAGTAAGATGTATGACTCAGGCTCACCGTTGTCTTCTCAAGTGCTAAAAATGGGTTCTTTATCAGCTCTTCCTCAAAAAAACATCAAGCAGTAGATACACCCTCCTAATACTACTTCAGTGGTAGGACTGGACAGGGCAGTGCCTCTTGCCCATTCCTCCAGCAGTACGGGGTCTAGGGAATCGGGGCGTTGTCTAAGGGTGGGGTGGTGGCCACTAACCCCTTCTCTACACCTACATCTTCCAGGCCTACACTAAAGAAGCTTCCCCTGGGGGAATCAGAAATGAGCCACAGGGCATGCGCTGAGTCTTTTGGTGGTAGCGTGATTCTGGCTTAAGAGGTCTTCCTTGGAGCAGTCAATGGTTCTAATGCTGGAGAGGGGGTATCCCATCTGAACTAAAGGCAGATGTTAATCAGTGCCCTTGTCGATCTGGGGGAAAATGCACAACAGGGGAAAACACTTTTAAGGATGACTTAAGGATCAGTATTGCTTTGCCCCCCGGCTCTAATCCACAGGAGCCCCTTGATGCTGTTTACTCACTTGCAGTTTGTCTGATGTCAATGATGAAGCTAGCCGAATGGTACAGGCTCTGTGGATGAAGTAGATCTCAAGAATTTATTATATTCCAGTACTACACCAAACGGATGGCTGGGTGGCAATTGCGCAGAGTTGTAAAACGGTAGTCAGACAAAATATCAAAATTAAAATATCGATATACAATAATATCGATGTTTTAATATCGATGGTATAGTATATCGATGTGCCATAATATCGATAGACAGAATATCTATATCAAGGTATGTATGTTAGTAATATCGAAATTTTGTTGTTTAGTGTTATGTATTTTATTATGTTGTTTATATGTTTGCTAAATATGTTTATAAATGTATGTTTGAAAACTAGTAATTTTGTTTACATTTTGCGTTTTAGTATTAGAGCGGGTTGTGGGTTTATAGGGGAATAGGGTGGGAAGTAATTTATTAATAATTAATTAATTAATATATATTTGTAAATATTTTTAATTAATAATTAATTGTTAATTAATTAAGAGTAGTTACATTAATTAGATTTAATGTGCTAATATATTTAATTTAGTGTTATTGTTAATTAATAATTAATTTTTAATTAAATAATATTAAGTAGTAAATTACATTAATTAGAGTTAATGTGTTAATATTTTTAATTTATAATTTTTTGTTATTGTTCATTCATAATTAATTGGTACTTAATAATTATTAAGTGATTAAATGTGATTTATTCATGTGTAGTGGGTTGTGTGTTTATAGGGGAATAGGGTGTTATATAATTACATGTAATTAATTAAAGAGAGTGTATTTATTTATTGGTATTTATTGTTAATTAATTGGTCATTAATAAGTGTTAATTAGTTCATTTATACTTACATCAATTTAATAATATTTATTATTAATTGATTAATTGAAACTTTTATTAATTGTGTTTTTTTATGTTTAGTGTGTTGTGTGTTACAGGGGGAGTAGTGTGGGAAGTAATTTAAACCCTACGCAATCCAACGCTTTCCCTACTTTTGCACCCTCTGGAGTGGGAATTGTAATTTTTATCCCTACACTATCCAACGCTTTCCCTAATGTTGCACCCTCTGGAGTGGAAATACTATTTTTTACCCCTACGCTATCCAACGCTTTCCCTACTGTTGCATCCTCTGGAGTGGGAATAGTAATTTTTACCCCTACGCTATCCAACGCTTTCCCTACTGTTGCACCCTCTGGAGTGGGAATAGTAAATTTTACCCCTACGCTATCCAACGCTTTCCCTACTGTTGCACCCTCTGGAGTGGGAATAGTAATTTTTACCCCTGCGCTATCCAACGCTTTCTCTACTGTTGCACCCTCTGGAGTGGGAATAGTAATTTAACCCCTACGCTATCCAACGCTTTCCCTATTGTTGCACTCTCTGGAGTGGGAATAGTAATTTTTACCCCTACGCTATCCAACGCTTTCCCTACTGTTGCACCCTCTGGAGTGGGAATAGTAATTTAACCCCTACGCTATCCAACGCTTTCCCTATTGTTGCACTCTCTGGAGTAGAAATAGTAATTTTTACCCCTACGCTATCCAACGCTTTCCCTACTGTTGTACCCTCTGGAGTGGGAATAGTAATTTTTACCCCTATGCTATCCAACGCTTTCCATACTGTTGCACCCTCTGGAGTGGGAATAGTAATTTTTACCCCTATGCTACCCAACGCTTTCCCTACTGTTGCACCCTCTGGAGTGGGAGTAGTAATTTTTACCCCTACGCTATCCAACGCTTTCCCTACTGTTGCACTCTCTGGAGTGGGAATAGTAATTTTTACCCCTACACTATCCAACGCTCTCCCTACTGTTGCACCCTCTGGAGTGGGAATAGTAATTTTTACCCCTACGCTATCCAACACTTTCCCTACTGTTGCAGCCTCTGGAGTGGGAATAATAATTTAAACCCCTACGCTATCCAACGCTTTCCCTACTGTTGCACTCTCTGGAGTGGGAATAGTAATTTAAACCCCTACGCTATCCAATGCTTTCCCTACTGTTGCACCCTCTGGAGTTGGAATAGTAATTTTTACCCCTACGCTATCCAACGCTTTCCCTACTGTTGCATCCTCTGGAGTGGGAATAGTAATTTAAACCCCTACGCTATCCAACGCTTTTTCTACTGTTGTAATATGTGGAGTAAGTATATTTATAAATGTATATGTAGAATTTTAAATTTATTTTAAATGTATATGTATTAGTAATAATTTTTTTAATATTTTTTAATGTTTTTATTTAATATTTGTAAAATTATATGTATTTTTAAATTAATTTTAAATTATTATTAATACATTTAAAAAAACAATATTTTTAATTTCGATATTTTTGTACAACAATATTATTTTTTTGATATTTTTGTACTTACCATTATGTAGATATACCTTCGATATTTTTGATTTCGATATTTTTGTGTCGATATTTTTGTATGTAGATATTCTGTCAGCCATCCACCATCAACCAGATAGTATAGAGAATTCTATACCGTTCAGAACAAAAGGAAGATATATCCTGAGCTGGGTTCATCAACAGTTAAAGTCCTTAATAAATCAAGGTCGAGACGATCTTCTCATTCTTCATATATTTCACAGCACTTCTCCAAACACAATCCTAGCTGCCAACACGTGATTCGTCTTTTGTGGTATAAGCAACAGACTTCCTCAGGGCTAGAATATCATAATACATATAATCAATATTACAACTCAAAAGACAAAACAACATTGTCATTCACAGACATTTAATATCAGTGCACTGATTCAAAAATCTAATGATAGGTGAATTGAAAAAAAGAGAGCAAAGCACCAATAGAACCCAAAAATACTAAATAACGAAAGAAAGAGATATTTTAGTGTGCGATACCTCTCAATTCTGATTCCGGATAATGCTTCATCCGTGTGAGAGTAAAGACTTCATACGCCACCAATCAAAAAAGGCGTTTCGAAAAAAACATAAAAAGAGAGAATCTGTTTGAGAGCCATAAGCTCTAAAAAGGGAAAAATGAAACAGAAAGGAAAAGGAATATATAAAGTGAATATCGTGAGTAAGCACAAAAATACTGCAATAAGGAAGAGTGATTGAGCCAACTTATCTATTATCATATTCAAGTGTTAAAACAAAAAACATTGCGCCCAAGTCTAGGGTGTGTACAGCCAAAAGTCAGAAGAAGGGATGCCATCACTATGCACTCACCTAATTCTATAGTGATCCGATACGGCCAGCAGAGTATACAACAAGCAGCTATTAAGTTTCTCCAAAGCCGAGTGTCTGAGAAACAGAAACCACAACTGTTGATATTCATGATGAGCACTCCAGCAGAGTCAATATCGTTCAAACAAGGAAAACTCACTTATCAAAAATCTGTAGTGCGTGGCAAGATATGTAGCCTCTCCCCGAAAAGTCTTCTAAAAACAGAAAGTCACCAAATGACCAATTGGGAATAATGAATGGGATAAATATATCCAGTTCTCTATCTGAATTTTTTCATTTATATATGTACAAACAGTGCATCCAAAATCGATCCTAAGAAAGTGGTGCATGTTTACAAAGTGCCAAACAGCGAATAAGGAAAAATCATTACCAATCTCTATTGGGTCCCGGGGGGACTTGGCATGAGCCGGTGTCCCCCTGGGATGTTTCGCGCGATGGGATATCCCACGAGTTGCGATTGGCTGTTGGGGGGTTAAGGGAGGGGCTGTTTCATGCACGGGGCGGAAGCGGGAGGGCGACGTCACTCGGAAAGAGTGAAGGAGCCGTGGCGTCGTGTTTTTGTGAAGTCAGCTGTGAGGAATTCCTGTCAGCTTTTTTACAGGAACGCTATATTGGCCTTTTCGATGGCGAAGGTGGTGAGAGGTGATGTCGTCAGCAGACATTGCCAGGGAGGCAGTCAGAGCGTTGGTGGCGATCGGGCGCACGGACTTACTGTGTCCCGGAGCCACTTTTGGTTATGCTGAGGAGGCAAAGCGCCCGAGGAGACTGGCGGCGGAGGGGGTGAGTCGTGCTTTTGCAGCATGTATGCCACCTTCTGGCCGTCAATATGAGGCGGATTATGAGACGTTTATGCCAAATTTAAGGGCTCTTCGAGCGCGCTCTGTGGGAAGGGGTGCTCGAGGCAAAAGGGCAGTAAGGCGCTCCGCATCCGACCCAGGCATGCTGAGGGGAGGACAGGTTCTGCTGGCACCTCAGGCAAAGAAAAAAGCGGGGAAAAGGAGTTGGAAATGCAGCACTAGTGAGGAAATCAGCCAGCAGCAGGTTAACTTACTTGAAGGGGCGTGCTTGGATATTTGCCCTTCTAGAGCGAGAGTGCTTATACAGTCACCAGGAATAAGGATGATACAACAAGAGGCAGCATTGTCAGGAGGATTGCCTACAGTAAGTTTTGTGATGGGGCAGGATGTTGACAGAATTGACATAGCGCCTGAGGTTTGGACTGGAGGCACTGCGAATGCTTTAGTTGATTACCCCACGGACAGTGAGGATGAAGAGGAAAGGCAAGTGGACGATGCTGGGACTGGTCGTGTGAATGGCGGCGCGGTGACTTTCCCTATCCACGGCATGCAGGTTCAAGAGCAAGTCGAGCTTCAGGAGGTCCTAATGCCTCAACCCAGAGGACCCCCGAGAGTGAATTTTGGTCTGGTTTACAGTCAAGAGGAGGAGGATGTCAACGTGTCAGTATATGACTTCCAGCCGGATGAGGGGGTTTGTGGGGGAACTACTAGTGAGGCACGCTTCCTTGAGGGGGGGTTGTGGCGCAACTAAGGATATTAACATGGACTGTGAGGTGGTGGCGGTTTTTCCTGAGCCTAGGCCACCGCCGCGCCTCCCACAGGTAGAGTTTGACTCGGATATGGGTCTACAACAAGGGCAGTGGGTATGGGTAAAACATGCTACTTTGACCAAGAAGGTATTACCTGGAGTAAATAAAGATCAGGTTAAAGGTAAGTTGAGAGCGGTTCCTCGCTGGAGTGGCGGGAACTTGGTAGCAGGCTCTGGTTGCAGATCTGTGGTTCAGAGTTCTATTCCTATTATAGCGAAGCAAAGTGCGGCTTTGGGGGCATCACAATATACCCGAAGCGAATCTGGTGTGGATTTTGGGTCATCGGTCGGGCTTTTGCAACAGAGGCCTGTGTCCAATTGGGTAAGATATGAGGGTGATCTTGGAAATGGCGAGCACGAGTTTTGTGGATACTGAATCTCATGATGTTTATGGTGGAGAATTTGATGATATTGACAAAGAAAATTTCGAGAATCCGAAGGACTGGGGGTCGAGGGAAGCGGCTCCTAGACTGGGCGGGCAGGAGTTTGGGGTGAGGGGGAGGTCATCTCACTTCTTCTAGTGTATTTCAGAGAACTGGAGCGGTTTTCTCTGCGGATCGGGGAAGGCGTGGTGGACATCATCAATGTGATGGTCTTAAAGAATTTCAGCAAAGGGCTACAGAGCTGCCATCAAGTAAGGAAGACTGGTGGGCTGCATGGACATGGCCTTTGGTGAGCAGCCCACGTGTTGGGCCTGGGGAGGGTGGTACTGAAGGGATTGCAAAGGTTAAGGAGAGTTGTGCACGTTGCCACAGGGTACACCGCAGTCAATTTTGGGGTCTGGGGGTCAGAAGGAAAGGGATGGGGGTAAGCCCTGTTTTGTCTTTAAGTAGTTCTTTGCAGAGTGAGAGTCAGGGGTGTGGTCGTACGAAATTACCTTATATGGGTGTGGCCATGCCCTTAGGCACGCACTTATCGCAAAGGACGAGACAAAGAATTTGAAGTCATGACTATGTGGATATTTTCTGACTCTTACATAGAGATCTACAGGCTAGAGAGGGATCGAAGGAGGAAGAGCTGGAGTTGTCCCGCCGCCCAAAGGTGCCTAAAATGATAGAAAACTGGCCGGCTGCTTTCATAATATATGCAAGTGTTTATTGTGAGCGCTATCCAGAGAGGGCGGCCGCATTGTTCAAGTACATAGACATCATCAGGAGGGCACATTTGCAGGCGGGAGACTATGCCTGGTTGAATTACGACGAAGAGTTTAGGGCCAGAGTGAGCCTGTTTAACGACAAACCATGGGGGGAGGTGGACCAGGAGTTGTGGCTCCAATGGATGTCCGGGCACCGACATCAAACACGATCCATACGGCCAGTGGCCTCCCCATAACATATCGGCCCTTTCTTCAGTGTCCCGCTCCACTGGGGCGGATGGTGTGGGAAGAGGACAGTTGCCTACCACAGGAGCGTGTTGGGGCTTTAATCGGGGCTCCTGTGTGCGACAATATTGCAAGTTCAAACATGAATGTGCTCAGTGTGGGGGTAGGCACGCTATTTTCCAGTGCTTTCCCAATCAACACCAAGGGGACCATGGGAGGGGGCAGAGAGGACGAGGCACCCTTCCACCTCTTATACCAAAAGGCTCCTACCCCAAATAGGCTTCGAGCTATGCTGCACTGTCTGGAGGCCTACCCGGATAATGCAGCAGCAGTTAAATTGCTCTGGGGTTTTCGGATGGGTTTTCGCATTGGGTACCAAGGTCCTCGTGTACGGCGTTGGGCTGAAAATTTAAAATCAGCAAAGGAATTGCCTCATGTGGTCCGAGCTAAGCTGGATAAAGAATTGGATCTGGGTAGAATAGTGGGTCCTTTTTCTCATTGTCCCTTGCCTAATTTGATGGTCTCGCCTTTGGGAGTTATTCCAAAGAAAGCCCAAGGCGAGTTCCGGCTTATTCACCATCTGTCTTGGCCGGAAGGTCAGTCAGTAAACAATTTCATCTCAGTGGATGACACAGCGGTGTCATATGCCTCAGTTGATGATGCCTTGCGGATGGTTCGTCTGGCTGGTATGGGGGCACAACTTGCAAAATGTGATATTCAGACGGCTTTTCGGTTGTTACCTATCCACCCCATGGATTTTGAAATATTGGGCATGTATTTTGAAGAAGCTTTTTATGTTGATCGTGTGTTGCCAATGGGATGTTCTATTTCTTGTTCCCTTTTTGAGACTTTTAGCAAGTTTTTGGAATGGTGTGTAATACGGAAATCTGGGCACGCAGCAGTTTGTCACTACTTAGATGATTTTTTGTTTTTGGGACAGGCAGGAAGCGAACAATGCTACAAAGTTTTGGCTTGTTTTCAGGAGATGGCAGGTGAGTTTGGAGTACCATTGGCTGCAGAAAAAACGGAAGGTCCGACGACAAAATTAGTCTTCCTAGGTATAGAGATCGATACTGCAGCAATGGTAGCTTGTTTGCCCTTGGCTAAGGTGCAAGAGATTAGGTTTTTTTTGCAGGAAATTCTTGGTGAAAAGAGGTTGCAACTCCGTCAGGTTCAGCGGCTACTGGGGTACCTTAATTTTGCCTGCAGAGTGGTGAGAGTGGGCAAAACCTTCTGCAGACGTCTCGGTTTTGCTATGTCGGGGCTTCCTTGCCGCATCACCACATAAGACTGACAAACAAAGTTAAAGAGGATTGGGTCATTTGGTTGAGGTTTTTGGATTAGTTCAATGGTGTGTCTATCAACTTTGTGGATGAAGACACGGTGTGGCAGGTCCAGATTTTCTCGGATGCTTCGGGAGCCCAAGGCTTTGGGTTATTCTGGGAAGGGTGCTGGTACGCTGAGCTTTGGCCGGCCCGTTGGTTACAACAGGGCCGCAGTATCGCCTTCCTGGAATTTTTCCCGCTTTTGGTAGCATTGCAGGTGTGGGGAGAGGAGTTCAGGGATCGCTGTGTACTGTTCCATATTGACAATATGGCAGTGGTAAGTCTGGTTAATGGGCAGCGAGCGAGAGATGTGAGGGTTCTGCATTTGTTACTGGCCTTTATGTTGCAAATCCTTAAGCTGAACATTGTCTTTAAGGCCAAGCATATTCATGGGGTGAACAACTCAATTGCCGATGCTCTGTCTCGTTGCAATTGGCAGAGGTTCCGGGAGTTGGCGCCAAGAGCGGACAGACACAAGACGGTGATCCCTTTGACCATTTGGGACCTGGGGGAGTGAGGATTGCGGAGCTGGTGGAACATTCCATAGTCCACGAGAAGGAGCTACCAGCATGCGTGGTCAGAATTTTTAGTTTATGCTTTGGCTCTTGATCAGGATGGCACAGCAGTTGGAAGTGAACAGTTTATGTTAGATTTTGTTTTACATTTGATGGACAAGAGTTTGTCGCATACAACGATTTCGGGCAAACTTGCAGGCATTTCATTTTATAGCCAGTTATTGTTAGGCAAGGCAGTACAGATTGGTTTTGTTTTGCGGAGGATGCTAAAGGGGTTTGGGAGAAGCAAAGTTCACGTTAAATCTTTGAGGGAACCTATTACATTTGACTTTTTAAGACGGATTTTAGGAGTCCTGCCTAGTTGTTGTTATAACAAATGGGAATTAGTAAGGTTCAGGTTATGCATGGTCTGGCTTTTCTTTGGTGCTTTCCGCATTTCGGAATTAATTGGGTTAAGGCACCAATCTGGGATCCAGACATCAGATATGAACATCCTGGATGGGAACGTGTTACAGATCAGGCTGAGACAGTCAAAGAAAGACCAAACAGGGGTTGAGACTTGCATAAAATTGGGAGGGAGTGGGGTGGTGGATTGTTGTCCAGTTGAGGAGTGGGGATCATTTTTAAAGTCAAAGGTTTTTCGTTCTGGAACACTTTTTTGTCATATTCAAGGGGACCAGTTGACTTGTTTTCAGTTTTTGTCAGTACTGAGGAAAACTCTTTCATTGGTGGGGGAAAATCCAAAATGCTTCGGAACCCATTAAAGCAAAGGAAGCTGGATCTGGCGGTGATTAAAAATAATTGGGTGGGAACAAGGGTTGTTTGGACTGAATTTGTTTATAGACACCAATGGAGAGGGGCCCGTGTACATTCGGCGGTGGAAAAAGCCCGCCGCAAGTTGAACACAGCGTTAACATTTTTCTGCACAGCAATGGGCATAACTGTTCTGGCGCATGAGCATTTTTAAAGCGAAATGCTTCACTTATTCAGAGGAGATGGTGTGCATTTGTCGCAGATGGGGCAAGTGTACTATCTTATGGAACTGCGGGATGCATTGGCCAAATTGTGGTGTGTGGATCTATGGTGTTCTTATAAGGAAGTCTAAAAAAAAAATATATAAATATATACACATTTTTGCTATGACCAAAGTTGGGTGGGACAGGAAAACTCTGGGGGTTTTCCTGGGTGGCGTGTTCTTAGGGGATAGGATAGTCTAGAGCGGATTTATCCTTTCTCTCTGGGGGGTTTGGTGGGTAGGTGGGAAGGGAAAGGAAAAGTTGGATGAAAAAACATTGGATTGGTATTAAAACAGTTTTGGATTGTTGGCAAATAATAAAATCATTTGGGGAATGGCGAAGTAAAACCAATTGGGTAAAAAGGTTTGGGAACATTTACAAGGTGTTTGTTTGATAAAGGTAATGTTCGGAGTCTGTCTTTGGCTGTCCTAATAATAAAAGTGACCTTTTATGCTACATAGCAGAGCCGTGTGGAGTGTCCTTATTTGCGCAATGCGAACTAACTGGTAAAAGGGTTCCCGAGTAGTAGCTCAGGGAGCAGTGCCAAAAAATACAATGCAACCAGGTTATTAATAATACAGACAAGGAAGGGAAACTTGTCAAAACCAACTGAAAATACAGCATCACTGGAATGACAGCAATGTTAAAAACGAGGGTTACCAAAACCATTACGTTACCCGGAATTATAATAATGCAAACGAGGGATAAGATCATAATGAAAACCCCCTAAGATGAAACTGAACCACATTAAATCTTAGTATGAGTAGAGAAAGCTGTAGCATATATGTCAATTCACATAAACGCTTACCAGTATCAACAGCATAGCTCAGCACGAGTTAGTGGAAAAGAGGCGTCTAGCGTCAGCGCAATTTTGGCTCCAATCTTATCTAGTGTATTATGTGTAACCATTAAGAAAGAGGACTGACGCGGAGTAATACTGACGCCCGCCATCTTTAAAGTAGTAAACGGGGCCAAAAAACGAGAATAAACGCCCTCCACATAGATGTCAATTAGCTAACTACATAACAATACAGACCAAAAAACACGGCATATTTAGCCATATTCCTATCCCACGTAGCTGGACCTTTGATCAAAAGTTGCTATTCAATGATGAGTATATACAATCAATGAACAAGAAGTTAAGGGATTACCTAGATGATAATATTACCTCGGTGCCTGCAATCTGCATGTGGGATGCACTCCAGGCTTTCTATAGTGGTCAAAACTATATAGAAGGGGCCCCCAAAAAAAGGAATATAGGCAGTTTCACAGGGGCGTTGATTTTGTGGGTAGCAGGATTGTGTTTTCTATCCCCAGTCCCTGGAGCTACCCTTGTCCCCCTTTCCCTTGGTTGATGATTCTATTTTTCATCTGGTCACCAATTCATCTTGTGACGCCCATGTACTACTGAGATTATTTTCATTAGTTTGAGTGTGAGACTGACTGTGTGGTTTAGAGTTGAATGCGGGTTCATATGAGTGTTGAGTGTGAGATTTGAACGGTGTGTGGGGGACTCTATATGTCAAAAATTATGAATGTGTTTTTATTAATGATTTCTTATTGTATCAATATCAATTTTGTAATTTCTATGCATTAAATCGTAAAATTGAAGAAAAAAAAAATCAATATTACGTTGGGTTTGATGCCTTGACTCGCCTGATGGTTGCTCCGATGTCTTGTATGTACCCTTGGATCCTTGTATAGGACCATATAAAAAAGTATTGGCAGGGTTCTCCCTTGTTCTCACTTATTTCTAAAGTGGTCAGACATTGAATTTCTTAATACATCAACAGAAGGCATGGCATACTGAGAATCAAATGCGGTCTTCCCTTAGTCAGATTGAGTTAAGAGTGGCTCATGGCATAACTGACCAAGACTGGCAAAGATTTGTGGAGGTTTCAGAGCATTTGGTAACCTTACAAACACATTGAAAGGAAGATATATGGGCATGGGCCAATACATGATTAGGGCTAAGCAAATCTGATGTTGGGAGAGTAATGAGATGGGTTGGGTACTTGCTTTCTGAGTTAAAGATCAAGCTAACTGCAGTGTTATACATATGATTATGATCGATAAACAGGAACAAATTATAGAACAGGTGTAAATCAGGGATGAATTTAGGAAATGTTACCAAAACCATTAAAGGGAAGATTTTGCTTTCTCCATTGAGTCTGTCAATAGGTATGCATTTTACCACCATAAATTATGGCAACAACAACGCTTAAAGCTAAAGGGAAAAGTGTCTGGGCAGGACCAAATTCCTTTGGAATTTTAGACTGTCTTCTCACAAGTTCTTACATCAGTTCTTCGAGATCTCTTTAATTCCTTTAATTCTCTTGCAGGGTTTAATGCGCCTTAAGAGAAACTAATATAGTTTTCTTTCTGAATAAAGGGATGGATCCTACAAGCTGCAGATCCTATGGGCCAGTATCCTTGATTATTGCAAATTCTGAGACCTACACTCAGATATTATATTTACAACAAGGGGTGGTGAGGGACAGAGTCTCTGAATTAAGCAGAAAACTCTCACCCAGTCAAGAGATCAGGGCTAGATCCAACACCGTTTTTTAGCTCACTGCACCATCCCAGTTTCAGAACCTGGCTGTATGCAAATTAGTCTGTTCCTGTCCCAGTGCATGATGGGAACAGGGCAAACCAAACTACAAAAGCCAATTCTTACACTGGGAAGGAAACAAGCTCCCGGGGACCGGTTTCTGGCATTACAGCCGTCTTCGGCCCGGTTTGCTTGAATCCTGATGGTGCAATGAGCAAGGGACTCATGTCTGAGTATACCCTTCCACGCTTAGGGTGGACAAAAATATTTACAACAAGGGGTGGTGAGGGACAGAGTCTCTGAATTAAGCAGAAAACTCTCACCCAGTCAAGAGATCAGGGCTAGATCCAACACCGTTTTTTAGCTCACTGCACCATCCCAGTTTCAGAACCTGGCTGTATGCAAATTAGTCTGTTCCTGTCCCAGTGCATGATGGGAACAGGGCAAACCAAACTACAAAAGCCAATTCTTACACTGGGAAGGAAACAAGCTCCCGGGGACTGGTTTCTGGCATTACAGCCGTCTTCGGCCCGGTTTGCTTGAATCCTGATGGTACAATGAGCAAGGGACTCATGTCTGAGTATACCCTTCCACGCTTAGGGTGGACAAAAATATTTACAACAAGGTGTGGTGAGGGACAGAGTCTCTGAATTAAGCAGAAAACTCTCACCCAGTCAAGAGATCAGGGCTAGATCCAACACCGTTTTTTAGCTCACTGCACCATCCCAGTTTCAGAACCTGGCTGTATGCAAATTAGTCTGTTCCTGTCCCAGTGCATGATGGGAACAGGGCAAACCAAACTACAAAAGCCAATTCTTACACCGGGAAGGAAACAAGCTCCCGGGGACCGGTTTCTGGCATTACAGCCGTCTTCGGCCCGGTTTGCTTGAATCCTGATGGTGCAATGAGCAAGGGACTCATGTCTGAGTATACCCTTTCACGCTTAGGGTGGACAAAAATATTTACAACAAGGGGTGGTGAGGGACAGAGTCTCTGAATTAAGCAGAAAACTCTCACCCAGTCAAGAGATCAGGGCTAGATCCAACACCGTTTTTTAGCTCACTGCACCATCCCAGTTTCAGAACCTGGCTGTATGCAAATTAGTCTGTTCCTGTCCCAGTGCATGATGGGAACAGGGCAAACCAAACTACAAAAGCCAATTCTTACACTGGGAAGGAAACAAGCTCCCGGGGACCGGTTTCTGGCATTACAGCCGTCTTCGGCCCGGTTTGCTTGAATCCTGATGGTGCAATGAGCAAGGGACTCATGTCTGAGTATACCCTTCCACGCTTAGGGTGGACAAAAATATTTACAACAAGGGGTGGTGAGGGACAGAGTCTCTGAATTAAGCAGAAAACTCTCACCCAGTAAAGAGATCAGGGCTAGATCCAACACCGTTTTTTAGCTCACTGCACCATCCCAGTTTCAGAACCTGGCTGTATGCAAATTAGTCTGTTCCTGTCCCAGTGCATGATGGGAACAGGGCAAACCAAACTACAAAAGCCAATTCTTACACTGGGAAGGAAACAAGCTCCCGGGGACCGGTTTCTGGCATTACAGCCGTCTTCGGCCCGGTTTGCTTGAATCCTGATGGTGCAATGAGCAAGGGACTCATGTCTGAGTATACCCTTCCACGCTTAGGGTGGACAAAAATATTTACAACAAGGGGTGGTGAGGGACAGAGTCTCTGAATTAAGCAGAAAACTCTCACCCAGTCAAGAGATCAGGGCTAGATCCAACCCCGTTTTTTAGCTCACTGCACCATCCCAGTTTCAGAACCTGGCTGTATGCAAATTAGTCTGTTCCTGTCCCAGTGCATGATGGGAACAAGGAAAACCAAAATACAAAAGCCAATTCTTACACTGCGAAGGAAACAAGCTCCCGGGGACCGGTTTCTGGCATTACAGCCGTCTTCGGCCCGGTTTGCTTGAATCCTGATGGTGCAATGAGCAAGGGACTCATGTCTGAGTATACCCTTCCACGCTTAGGGTGGACAAAAATACTTACAACAAGGGGTGGTGAGGGACAGAGTCTCTGAATTAAGCAGAAAACTCTCACCCAGTCAAGAGATCAGGGCTAGATCCAACACCGTTTTTTAGCTCACTGCACCATCCCAGTTTCAGAACCTGGCTGTATGCAAATTAGTCTGTTCCTGTCCCGGTGCATGATGGGAACAGGGCAAACCAAACTACAAAAGCCAATTCTTGCACTGGGAAGGAAACAAGCTCCCGGGGACCGGTTTCTGGCATTACAGCCGTCTTCGGCCCGGTTTGCTTGAATCCTGATGGTGCAATGAGCAAGGGACTCATGTCTGAGTATACCCTTCCACGCTTAGGGTGGACAAAAATATTTACAACAAGGGGTGGTGAGGGACAGAGTCTCTGAATTAAGCAGAAAACTCTCACCCAGTCAAGAGATCAGGGCTAGATCCAACACCGTTTTTTAGCTCACTGCACCATCCCAGTTTCAGAACCTGGCTGTATGCAAATTAGTCTGTTCCTGTCCCAGTGCATGATGGGAACAGGGCAAACCAAACTACAAAAGCCAATTCTTACACTGGGAAGGAAACAAGCTCCCGGGGACCGGTTTCTGGCATTACAGCCGTCTTCGGCCCGGTTTGCTTGAATCCTGATGGTGCAATGAGCAAGGGACTCATGTCTGAGTATACCCTTCCACGCTTAGGGTGGACAAAAATATTTACAACAAGGGGTGGTGAGGGACAGAGTCTCTGAATTAAGCAGAAAACTCTCACCCAGTCAAGAGATCAGGGCTAGATCCAACACCGTTTTTTAGCTCACTGCACCATCCCAGTTTCAGAACCTGGCTGTATGCAAATTAGTCTGTTCCTGTCCCAGTGCATGATGGGAACAGGGCAAACCAAACTACAAAAGCCAATTCTTACACTGGGAAGGAAACAAGCTCCCGGGGACCGGTTTCTGGCATTACAGCCGTCTTCGGCCCGGTTTGCTTGAATCTAGGCATGGGCGGAAAATCCGTTCCGCTCGCGGATTTTGCGGATTTTCGGGAAATCCGCAATCCGCGAGATTTGCGAATTTCCTGCAAAATCCGCAAATCCGCGAGCAGCGGATTTTGCTCGCACTGCTCGCACTGTTCGCGTGAGTTCGCGCCCCGCGAATAAGTGCGAAATTGCAGAAATATGATCTAAGCAAAACTGAAAGTAACTACTTACCAGGTTCAAAAGTTCAGGCACATCATTAGTAGCCATTTCCTGTAGTGCTTCCTGAGGGGCCCCTCCAGAGTTCAGTTGCCAGTTGAAACTATTATGTGACCCTGCTCTGAACCTCAGAATAGTTACACATATGCCACAAAGGTCATGAATTACAGCTAAGGGAGACAAGCAGGAGCCAGGCTGGAAGTTCAAATCCATTAATCAGCCCCTAATTCATTATTGTCAGTTGGGGCAGGGCAGGTGTTGTAACTAATTTTGCAACAATGAAAGCACTTAGCAAGTGCAAAAGATCACTAATCAGGGCGCACTAAGGAAGCAGGTGCCAGCTAAAAAAATATTCTGTGACACATTAATCAGCCCCAAATTAATTCAGGTCACTTGAGGCAGGGAAGGTGTGCTTTGCTTTGCCGAAAATAATGTACACTGGACAACCAGAGGGTGTGGTGATGAAACAGAGGGTGGCATGGGTGGGCCAGAGGGTGGCATGAGTAGTCAGAGAGTGGCAGTGGTGACAGAGAGTGGCAGTGATGAAGAAGAGTGTCCCAAACAGGTTGGACACGTAGAAACAACAAGTTCGCAAAACTTGCGACCCGACAGGTAAGTTCGCAAATTGCGAAATTGTAAAAACCCTCGCGAACTGGCAGAAACACGGGCGAACACAAAAAAAAAAAATCCGCAAATTCGCGGGAATTCGCGGATTTTGCGGATTGCGAGTTCGCAAATCCGCAAATTCGCGGATTGCCAATCCGCAAAATCCGCTCATGCTTACTTGAATCCTGATGGTGCAATGAGCAAGGGACTCATGTCTGAGTATACCCTTCCACGCTTAGGGTGGACAAAAATATTTACAACAAGGGGTGGTTATGGACAGAGTCTCTGAATTAAGCAGAAAACTCTCACCCAGTCAAGAGATCAGGGCTAGATCCAACACCGTTTTTTAGCTCACTGCACCATCCCAGTTTCAGAACCTGGCTGTATGCAAATTAGTCTGTTCCTGTCCCAGTGCATGATGGGAACAGGGCAAACCAAACTACAAAAGCCAATTCTTACACTGGGAAGGAAACAAGCTCCCGGGGACCGGTTTCTGGCATTACAGCCGTCTTCGGCCCGGTTTGCTTGAATCCTGATGGTGCAATGAGCAAGGGACTCATGTCTGAGTATACCCTTCCACGCTTAGGGTGGACAAAAATATTTACATTAAGGGGTGGTGAGGGACAGAGTCTCTGAATTAAGCAGAAAACTCTCACCCAGTCAAGAGATCAGGGCTAGATCCAACACCGTTTTTTAGCTCACTGCACCATCCCAGTTTCAGAACCTGGCTGTATGCAAATTAGTCTGTTCCTGTCCCAGTGCATGATGGGAACAGGGCAAACCAAACTACAAAAGCCAATTCTTACACTGGGAAGGAAACAAGCTCCCGGGGACCGGTTTCTGGCATTACAGCCGTCTTCGGCCCGGTTTGCTTGAATCCTGATGGTGCAATGAGCAAGGGACTCATGTCTGAGTATACCCTTCCACGCTTAGGGTGGACAAAAATATTTACAACAAGGGGTGGTGAGGGACAGAGTCTCTGAATTAAGCAGAAAACTCTCAACCAGTCAAGAGATCAGGGCTAGATCCAACACCGTTTTTTAGCTCGCTGCACCATCCCAGTTTCAGAACCTGGCTGTATGCAAATTAGTCTGTTCCTGTCCCAGTGCATGATGGGAACAGGGCAAACCAAACTACAAAAGCCAATTCTTACACTGGGAAGGAAACAAGCTCCCGGGTACCGGTTTCTGGCATTACAGCCGTCTTCGGCCCGGTTTGCTTGAATCCTGATGGTGCAATGAGCAAGGGACTCATGTCTGAGTATACCCTTCCACGCTTAGGGTGGACAAAAATATTTACAACAAGGGGTGGTGAGGGACAGAGTCTCTGAATTAAGCAGAAAACTCTCACCCAGTCAAGAGATCAGGGCTAGATCCAACACCGTTTTTTAGCTCACTGCACCATCCCAGTTTCAGAACCTGGCTGTATGCAAATTAGTCTGTTCCTGTCCCAGTGCATGATGGGAACAGGGCAAACCAAACTACAAAAGCCAATTCTTACACTGGGAAGGAAACAAGCTCCCGGGGACCGGTTTCTGGCATTACAGCCGTCTTCGGCCCGGTTTGCTTGAATCCTGATGGTGCAATGAGCAAGGGACTCATGTCTGAGTATACCCTTCCACGCTTAGGGTGGACAAAAATATTTACAACAAGGGGTGGTGAGGGACAGAGTCTCTGAATTAAGCAGAAAACTCTCACCCAGTCAAGAGATCAGGGCTAGATCCAACACCGTTTTTTAGCTCACTGCACCATCCCAGTTTCAGAACCTGGCTGTATGCAAATTAGTCTGTTCCTGTCCCAGTGCATGATGGGAACAGGGCAAACCAAACTACAAAAGCCAATTCTTACACTGGGAAGGAAACAAGCTCCCGGGGACCGGTTTCTGGCATTACAGCCGTCTTCGGCCCGGTTTGCTTGAATCCTGATGGTGCAATGAGCAAGGGACTCATGTCTGAGTATACCCTTCCACGCTTAGGGTGGACAAAAATATTTACAACAAGGGGTGGTGAGGGACAGAGTCTCTGAATTAAGCAGAAAACTCTCACCCAGTCAAGAGATCAGGGCTAGATCCAACACCGTTTTTTAGCTCACTGCACCATCCCAGTTTCAGAACCTGGCTGTATGCAAATTAGTCTGTTCCTGTCCCAGTGCATGATGGGAACAGGCCAAACCAAACTACAAAAGCCAATTCTTACACTGGGAAGGAAACAAGCTCCCGGGGACCGGTTTCTGGCATTACAGCCGTCTTCGGCCCGGTTTGCTTGAATCCTGATGGTGCAATGAGCAAGGGACTCATGTCTGAGTATACCCTTCCACGCTTAGGGTGGACAAAAATATTTACAACAAGGGGTGGTGAGGGACAGAGTCTCTGAATTAAGCAGAAAACTCTCACCCAGTCAAGAGATCAGGGCTAGATCCAACACCGTTTTTTAGCTCACTGCACCATCCCAGTTTCAGAACCTGGCTGTATGCAAATTAGTCTGTTCCTGTCCAAGTGCATGATGGGAACAGGGCAAACCAAACTACAAAAGCCAATTCTTACACTGGGAAGGACACAAGCTCCCGGGGACCGGTTTCTGGCATTACAGCCGTCTTCGGCCCGGTTTGCTTGAATCCTGATGGTGCAATGAGCAAGGGACTCATGTCTGAGTATACCCTTCCACGCTTAGGGTGGACAAAAATATTTACAACAAGGGGTGGTGAGGGACAGAGTCTCTGAATTAAGCAGAAAACTCTCACCCAGTCAAGAGATCAGGGCTAGATCCAACACCGTTTTTTAGCTCACTGCACCATCCCAGTTTCAGAACCTGGCTGTATGCAAATTAGTCTGTTCCTGTCCCAGTGCATGATGGGAACAGGGCAAACCACACTACAAAAGCCAATTCTTACACTGGGAAGGAAACAAGCTCCCGGGGACCGGTTAATGGCATTACAGCCGTCTTGGGCCCGGTTTGCTTGAATCCTGAAGGTGCAATGAGCAAGGGACTCATGTCTGAGTATACCCTTCCACGCTTAGGGTGGACAAAAATATTTACAACAAGGCCAGGGTCAGACTAATTTGCATATAGCCAAGTTCTGAGCTGGGATGGTGCAGTGAGCTAAAAAACGGTGATGGATCAAGCCCTGATCTTTGGACTGGGTAAGAGTGGTCTGCTTAATTCAGACACTCTGTTCATCACCACTCCCTTTTCTGAATCATTTTTGTCCACCATAAGCGTGGAAGGGTATACTCAGATGTGAGTCCCTAGCTCATTGCACCATCAGGATTCAAGCAAGCCGGGCCGAAGACGGCTGAAATGCCAGAAACCGGTCCCCGGTAGCTTGTTTCCTTCCCAGTATAAAAATTGGCTTGGTAGTTTGGTCTGCCCTGTTCCCATGATGCACGTGGCCAGGGTCAGACTAATTTGCATATAGCCAAGTTCTGAGCTGGGATGGTGCAGTGAGCTAAAAAACGGTGATGGATCAAGCCCTTATCTTTGGACTGGGTAAGAGTGGTCTGCTTAATTCAGACACTCTGTTCATCACCACTCCCTTTTCTGAATCATTTTTGTCCACCATAAGCGTGGAAGGGTATACTCAGATGTGAGTCCCTAGCTCATTGCACCATCATGATTCAAGCAAGCCGGGCCGAAGACGGCTGAAATGCCAGAAACCGGTCCCCGGTAGTTTGTTTCCTTCCCAGTATAAGAATTGGCTTGGTAGTTTGGTCTGCCCTGTTCCCATGATGCACTGGGCCAGGGTCAGACTAATTTGCATATAGCCAAGTTCTGAGCTGGGATGGTGCAGTGAGCTAAAAAACGGTGATGGATCAAGCCCTGATCTTTGGACTGGGTAAGAGTGGTCTGCTTAATTCAGACACTCTGTTCATCACCACTCCCTTTTCTGAATCATTTTTGTCCACCATAAGCGTGGAAGGGTATACTCAGATGTGAGTCCCTAGCTCATTGCACCATCAGGATTCAAGCAAGCCGGGCCGAAGACGGCTGAAATGCCAGAAACCGGTCCCCGGTAGCTTGTTTCCTTCCCAGTATAAGAATTGGCTTGGTAGTTTGGTCTGCCCTGTTCCCATGATGCACTGGGCCAGGGTCAGACTAATTTGCATATAGCCAAGTTCTGAGCTGGGATGGTGCAGTGAGCTAAAAAACGGTGATGGATCAAGCCCTGATCTTTGGACTGGGTAAGAGTGGTCTGCTTAATTCAGACACTCTGTTCATCACCACTCCCTTTTCTGAATCATTTTTGTCCACCATAAGCGTGGAAGGGTATACTCAGATGTGAGTCCCTAGCTCATTGCACCATCATGATTCAAGCAAGCCGGGCCGAAGACGGCTGAAATGCCAGAAACCGGTCCCCGGTAGCTTGTTTCCTTCCCAGTATAAGAATTGGCTTGGTAGTTTGGTCTGCCCTGTTCCCATGATGCACTGGGCCAGGGTCAGACTAATTTGCATATAGCCAAGTTCTGAGCTGGGATGGTGCAGTGAGCTAAAAAACGGTGATTGATGAAGCCCTGATCTTTGGACTGGGTAAGAGTGGTCTGCTTAATTCAGACACTCTGTTCATCACCACTCCCTTTTCTGAATCATTTTTGTCCACCATAAGCGTGGAAGGGTATACTCAGATGTGAGTCCCTAGCTCATTGCACCATCAGGATTCAAGCAAGCCGGGCCGAAGACGGCTGAAATGCCAGAAACCGGTCCCGGTAGCTTGTTTCCTTCCCAGTATAAGAATTGGCTTGGTAGTTTGGTCTGCCCTGTTCCCATGATGCACTGGGCCAGGGTCAGACTAATTTGCATATAGCCAAGTTCTGAGCTGGGATGGTGCAGTGAGCTAAAAAACGGTGATGGATCAAGCCCTGATCTTTGGACTGGGTAAGAGTGGTCTGCTTAATTCAGACACTCTGTTCATCACCACTCCCTTTTCTGAATCATTTTTGTCCACCATAAGCGTGGAAGGGTATACTCAGATGTGAGTCCCTAGCTCATTGCACCATCAGGATTCAAGCAAGCCGGGCCGAAGACGGCTGAAATGCCAGAAACCGGTCCCCGGTAGCTTGTTTCCTTCCCAGTATAAGAATTGGCTTGGTAGATTGGTCTGCCCTGTTCCCATGATGCACTGGGCCAGGGTCAGACTAATTTGCATATAGCCAAGTTCTGAGCTGGGATGGTGCAGTGAGCTAAAAAACGGTGATGGATCAAGCCCTGATCTTTGGACTGGGTAAGAGTGGTCTGCTTAATTCAGACACTCTGTTCATCACCACTCCCTTTTCTGAATAATTTTTGTCCACCATAAGCGTGGAAGGGTATACTCAGATGTGAGTCCCTAGCTCATTGCACCTTCAGGATTCAAGCAAGCCGGGCCGAAGAAGGCTGAAATGCCAGAAACCGGTCCCCGGTAGCTTGTTTCCTTCCCAGTTTAAGAATTGGCTTGGTAGTTTGGTCTGCCCTGTTCCCATGATGCACTGGGCCAGGGTCAGACTAATTTGCATATAGCCAAGTTCTGAGCTGGGATGGTGCAGTGAGCTAAAAAACGGTGATGGATCAAGCCCTGATCTTTGGACTGGGTAAGAGTGGTCTGCTTAATTCAGACACTCTGTTCATCACCACTCCCTTTTCTGAATCTTTTTTGTCCACCATAAGCGTGGAAGGGTATACTCAGATGTGAGTCCCTAGCTCATTGCACCATCAGGATTCAAGCAAGCCGGGCCGAAGACGGCTGAAATGCCAGAAACCGGTCCCCGGTAGCTTGTTTCCTTCCCCGTATAAGAATTGGTTTGGTAGTTTGGTCTGCCCTGTTCCCATGATGCACTGGGCCAGGGTCAGACTAATTTGCATATAGCCAAGTTCTGAGCTGGGATGGTGCAGTGAGCTAAAAAAACGGTGATGGATCAAGCCCTGATCTTTGGACTGGGTAAGAGTGGTCTGCTTAATTCAGACACTCTGTTCATCACCACTCCCTTTTCTGAATCATACACTCAGATATTGGCCAATAAGTTTTCCACAGTGATCTCTGACTTGGTTTACTGAAATAAGCATTGGTTTATATCAGGACGGTCACACGATAAACCAGAACAAGTTAATGTGGTCATAATAGCCGTGGAGGTTTCCTCAGTAGCCAAAGTTCCTGTAGGAATAATTATGTTAAATGGCAAAAAGGCGTTTTGCCAGGTATTCTGCCAGTTCCTTTGGACTGTTACGGGCTCCTGTGGATTTAGTCAAGGGTTTATATTGGGGGTTAAGCAGTTTTATAGGGGATTAAAGGCAAGGGTCTCTTGAGCCGATAAGTTATCTGATCCTATCGAAATCACTAGAGGCACCAGGCAAGGGTGTCCTCTTTCACCAAAATATTTTGAGCTATATATTGATCCCTATATTCAAGCTCTGCATCTTGTGGACTATATGAGCACACTGCGTTCCCATGACATTGCTGTTCTGATGTGCACTCCATTTGTTGCATTAATGGTGGTAGAATCTTCTGTGAAGCAATTAGGTCAAGTTTAGGAATATTAGCTTTATTGATCGATGTGACTCAAGAAAAGAGGGGGTACAATCTGCAACATTTCTGGGGGTAGAATTGATTCTATGGATGGAAGAGATTATTGAGTTAAATTATGGCAAAATATATAATCATTCTGTAGGGGTTTTTAATACATGGCACAGGTTGCACCTGGGTTTAATTGAAAGGTGGAATGTCATAAAATGGTTATTCTTCCTCAGGTATTTGTACCTATTTAAGTTCATACCACTCTATTTACCAACGGCTTTATTTTAGGAAAATTGAAGCTAGCTGGTAGAAGTTTATATGGGGTAACAGAAACACCTGATGCATAAACAGGATTTTCAATTAACCCATGATAGAGGTGACATGTCTTTACCAGCATCAAGGGTGTACTCTCTTGTGGATTTTATATGTCAAACTACAATTGTACTGGGCAGGAAAGTTGGGCCTCTAGCTCATATCTTTCCTCAGTATTTAACCTTGAGGGATCTCCAACTAGGCTTCACTGATGCTGCATATTTTAAGAGGATTAGATTTAAGTCCCTACGGTTCGGTCATCACATTTGGACCTATGCTATTAAAATGATTTCCTTTCATCACTACCTATGATCAATATACCTTCCTGAGCTACAATCCAAATCTGCCGCTGTCGGTCCATCACAGCTTCCTTGGGTGTTGGGTAGACTCAAAACGTTATATCTTTGGACAATTGTATTAGGATGCATCATTATTATCCATGAGGCCCATTTAGCAATAGTTATCCCCTTCCCATCTGGGCTTCTTCAGGTTTTTCCAACTCTGCCGTTTTCAAATTAGTTTGAAATTCGAGGACGTAAACTACTCTGGCAATAATTTTCTTGACTATCTTAAGAGAGCTCCTCATATGAGCAATATATGTTTGATCTACTAAATCATTTTTGCAGTCTAAAAAATTATTCTTGTGGGAGAGATTTATGGAAGAGAAAAACTGTTCCAACTTTGTTGGCAAATGGAGTGGACACCTGGGGATTGAGATGGCATAACATGAAATTAAGCGTAGTAATAGCCTTACAAAGAGTATGTTGAATGTTTCTTGGGTCATTGGCCACCATTTCAAACTAATGAATGATTTGTATTGTACAATGCATCGCTTGTAGAAAATGAAGTTAAGACAGGATGGAAAATGCTTTCCGTGTGGAGTTGATGAGGTTTACATATCTCTGCTGCTTGTATATTCATACACGTTTATAGTGATTACATTTTTTTTAAAGTTTAATGGCACCTTTCAGGTGTATAATGTCTGGGACTATAAGTTGATAATAGTTGGGCACTCACCTTACATCACAAGGATATCTTTTGTCATCATCTCTCTGGCCAGATGGGTGCTGGCACTATATTGGTTACCCAAAGTATGATGGCACAAATTTTTAAATGCCTGCTCTCTCAAAATGTCAATTTTAGAAAATGTGAAACATCAATCTAAATTTATTTGGATATGGGATCCGATTAGGGTTTAGCTACGTGAGGTTTTGGCTGGTAATGATTGGTCACTATCTTAATGTACATTATTATATAGATTTATTTTTATGATCTGATATTTAAACATATGTCTCTTGACAAACATTGCACTTATTCCTATTGATGGAATTTTCTTTTGTTTGCTGCTATTAATTTGAGTGTGAGGACGTTTGTCCAATAAACAAAAATCTGAGTTTTATTATTTAGGCGATTAAGGTTATGTTCTTCAGCCTTGTTTAATGGGCATTTAAAAAAATACAAAACATAATTGAATGAACTTTTGAATGTTTAGATCAGTCATGATGTAGACAGCTATACACACCCGAGATGGTGGTAAAGATGAATATCATATGTCCTACTGTTCATTGTATTGCTGTCAGAGTTTCAATTCATTATGAAAAAGAATTACCCAATGTCAATGAAGATATCCCTGATCTAACCAATTCTGAAAAAGGAAATAGATTCACCTGAGGGACGCGTGCAAAGAAATGACATAGCTATTTTTTCACTAACATAAAGTATTTTAGTTCCTTTGACTTCATTTATGTGGGTACTCTGCTTACCAAATAAACATGTCTTTCTTTATGTGTGACATGTGTTCTTTTCAACTACATTCTACATTTGGAATATTTCAATAGTGTGTCCAATGTCACACGCATAAGCAAAAAGAGAGATGATGGACAGATTGCTGAACAAAACACACATTCACCCCCAGTCACAGATCTGGGTTTAATCCATAATTTTTCTGCTCTCCATGCAAGCCCAATTTAGACCCAGACATATTCAAATCAGTCTTGACTCTGCTCCCCATGGGAATAGTCCAGCTCTAACTGCAAAGCCAGGCCCTCCCTGGATCAGAGACAAGCATCCTGGGGCAGGCTTTGAGGTATTGCCCCATATCATCCAGGTAGGCTTGAATGCAGAGGTAGGTTGAGCATGGAACCCACGTCTAGGGATACCCTTCCCACTTAGGGCGACACACGAAAAAAGAACAGATGATGGACAGAAAGTAGAGCAAATCACACATACACCCCCAGTCACAGATTTGGGTTTAAGCCGTCATTTTTTGCTCACCACATTACCCCAGTTTGGACCCAGCCATATGCAAATCAGTCTTGACCTGGTCCCATGGTAACAGTCCAGCATGAGCTGCCATGCTAGGTCCTCCCTGGACCAGAAATAATCATTGTTGGACCAGTTTCAGGGTATCACCACTCATCAGCCAGGCTAGTTGGAATCCAGTGGGCCAGTGAGCACCGGACCCAAGTCTGGGTATTTCCTTCCCACTTAGGGTGACAAAAGCTCAAAAAACATATGACGGACAGAATGCTGTACAAATCACACATTCAACACCAGTCACAGATCTGAGAATAATTCATAATTGTTTTGCTCACCACACCAACCCAGTATGGACCCAGCCACATGCAATTCAGTCTTGACCCTGATTCCCATGGGAATAGTGGAGCTTGAACTGCCAGGCCAGGTCCTCCCTGGATGAGAAACAAGCATCCTGGGACCGACTTCCAGGTATCACCCCATATCAGCTAGGCTAACTTGAACCTAGTGGCCCAGTGAGAATGTGGCCCATGTCTGGGAATACCTTTCCCACTTAGGGTGACAAAAACAAAAAATAACAGATGATGGATGGAATGCTGAACAAATCATACGTTTACCCCCAGTCACACATCTGGGTATAATCCATTGTTTTTTTGCTCTACTGAGTCAAAAAAAGATGTTTGTTCTATAAGATGTAATCTTAACAATGAGCAACGTAAAAATTGTTTTATAACTAAGTTTAATAATAGTAATAAATATACAAAGAAACTAAACACTAATCTATCTTAATATTAATCGAATTGGTTATCAGCTAAACTTACCTAACACACCTAAACTACCCTAAAACTTATTAAAACATATCTTAATCTAAAACTCAACTTCCATCATGATAATATATACAATTTCTACATAAAACACACATAAACTGATCGAAACATATATTACTAATTAGAATTTTCATAAATGTAGATATATCTGCAACCACAGAGTAAAAAATGTACTCCTTAACTCTAAGATACATATCTAATAAATAATGATTCTAATCTATACCTAATTTACACTGACCTAACTAATTAACTGCAAGTACAAAAGATGTCATCAAAATACCTGCCATGATACAAAATGTAAAGCAATGAGAAAAGAAAATTGTGTCCATTATTGATTCTGTGCTATGGTGTGTAATGGTTCCGGACAGGAGCCCCCTAAGATACTGTTTATCTGTGTTACGATTTTGTGGATCGTCCTAATGTAGAGTTCAATAATTAATGGCCCACTAGAATTGCATGCCAGTATTCTGTAGATCCTCCTAGTAGGTTGGTTTCTTTGGGGGGTGTCTGGAGAAACTGTTAGAACAGATGATGGTGATAGTGGTGGTGGAATAGGCAGTGAAGGTATGGCCTATGATGTCCTCGCAGAATGAGTATAGCTCTGTTGTGCCCTAGCTCTTTTATGTATTAACTCCATTAGCCTGACGCATGCAGCCACTGATTGGATCCGACTGGTGTATTCGTCTGTAGCATCGTTTGTCTATATTCAAGTTATCTAAAACAAGTTACAGTTAAAATGCATTTTGTTTAATTAAATAAGTTAAAGTAGAGAATTTTATGTTATTGTGATGTATACAGTGCACAGCTACTCCAAGGAGTGTCCCAACACTAGACAGACATAAGGGCACCTATAGCGATGACCTATGCAGCTTGTCGAAAGAACCAGGGGGCATATTACCAAGCAATAGCGATAATTATCGCTATTGCTTGGTTAGAAACAAATATTTACCGCTGAGCTGCGGCGATTTTTACCGCAACTAAACCTTGGTATTACCAAGGTTTATCGCAAATGCGATAAAAATCGCCGCAATGCATGAATATCGCTGAAAAGTCAGCGATATTCATGCATTACCGAGCTAATACTCTTAGCCATGTTATCCACCTCCCATTGGATAACATGGCTAAGAACTGCTCAGGGCAGGTGTTAGCTTTTGGAGATATTCGCGCTTAGCACGAATATCTCCAAAAGTTGATAATAGGAGATAGCGATGTTAGCGACTGTTTTCAGTCACTAACATCTTGGCACGCCCACTTTGCATGTCATTAGTGATAAATATCACTGACATGCAAAGTGGGGCCCAAGATGGTCGCTATCTCCTACTAGCTGTCGCTAACTGGTGTTAGCGACAGCTAGGTAATAGGTAGATAATTTTATCTCCTCTTTCTTGGCTTTTAAAGCCAAAAAAGCGGAGATAAACCCCCTTGATAATATGCCCCCAGGTCTTTCATCTTTTCCACAGGGAGTTTGTTCCATATAATTGGCCCCAGATAGGAAAAGGATCTGCTGCCCATTCTATGTCGGGAGATTTTTGGGACCGTAGCCAAGTGTTTAGAAGAAGAACATACTTGCATATGCATCAAGGTAGGATTTTGGGAGTCCTTACTTGCGATAATTAAGGAATTGCAATTAAGGACTTGCAAAAGCCTATGCCTGTAGGAATCGCTTTAGAAATAGGGATTCCTACACATTCCTTGTTTGCGACTCGCAAATTGCGAGTCGCAAATAAGGAATGTCTTCCAATTCATTCCTAAGGGCCTACAGGCCCATAGGAATGAATGGGAAATTGCATGCGCAATAGGTTCTTGCAAATTATGCATGCAATTCAAGTGTGCAAGGGTGTCAAAAGGACCCTCTGTTGTACCCCTGAAATTGATCTGTGCACATATGTTGCGCACACACATGTCCTAAGGGCATGTGTGTGCGCAGCATCAAAGTTTTTGCAAATTACCATGAAGCTTTACTTCATGGTAATTTGCGACCCCTATTAGCAAAATCGCTAATTTCTTTACTTTAATGCATTGCATTAAAGGCATTTCAATTTGCGATTCCTTAAATGCAACCTCAATTTAAGTAATCCCAATTTAGAGATTACTTAAATTGCGATTTTTGCATTTGGGATAATGCATCCCAAATGCAAAAATACCGGTCACAAAGAAGGGGCAGATTCTGAGAATCTGCCCGATAGAGTTTTAGCGGGGACATAGCCATAGATTGTCTCCCTCAAATAGCTGGTCCCTGAACCACACAGGGCTTTATGAACCAGGACCAAGGATTTAAACAGTATCCTTTTTGTAATGGAAACTAATGGAGGACCTTCAAATGGGGAGATATATGTGTTCTCAGATGGAGGTTGAGAAGCAGCCAGGCTGCTGAATCCTGGACCACCTGAAGTCTGCCAAGGAGAAACTCCGGAAGGCCTATAATTCAACTTAGAGGTTATTAATGCTTCGATTACAATTTTCTGACAAAAGAGGCAAGAAATTGTCCAGCATCCAAAGCAGGAACATATCAGAGCCTGAATCTGTGGTGGAAATGAAAGGACATCATCAAATTTGATGCCTAAATTCCTTTTTGAGCCTTGTTGATGGCGCAAAAGATCTCCAAAGGTTAGGTGGAGATAAACCAAAGATCATAATCTTGGTCTCATCAATGTTAGAATTTAGCTGATTAATTGCCAGCCAAAGGAACACCTTAGAGAGGCAGTTTTTAATAGCCTCCCTGGCAAACACTTCTCCCTTGCTACAGGAGAAGAGAAGTTGTGTATCATCTCCATAAGAAATCACTTTAGTTCCCAAAGCCACCGCCAATACTGCCAGAGATGTCAGATATACATAAAATAGAGTAGTGCTTAAAGTTGAACCCTGTGGTACACAAACCATTAGTTCACGTGCCTTGGAAAAGAAATGAGGCATCCAAACCTCTTGACAGAAAGTAGATAAGCCAGTCCAGGACAGTCTTCTTGATCCCAATTGCCTGAAGACAATCAAACAGCCTTCGGTGAGGGATAGTATCGAAAGCCACCCATAGGCTTAGCAGGACAAAAATGGCCTCACCGCCTGTGTTCAGGGAGCCTCTTACAAATTCCACAACTTCTAAGAGTGCTGTTTCTGTATTAAAATGAGACCTAAAACCTAACTGGCTAGGATGAAGGAGATTATTCTCCTCAAGAAATTGTGACAATTGTGTATTGACGTATTTTTCCAATATATTTGAAAAAACATGGAGAATAGAGACGGGTGTATAGGTAGCAGGCATTTTCGGGTCTGACGTGGGTTTTTTAACTAGTGGTTAGTCTTTTGCTCTTTGCCGATAGTCTGGGACCTGGCCAAATTGTATAGAGGTATTTAATACTATGCTTACAAGCGGGTTAATGACCTGTGCTGCTTTCCACAGCAGTGCCAGAGGGCATAGATCAGAAGGGGAACCCAATTTCAGACTCTAAATAGCAGCCGAAGAGTCCCCTGGGGCCAAAAGCCAGAATATGGAGTAAAATCCAGTGTTAACTCTGAATGGATATTTGCTGATTTCCCTTCTATAAGAAGGTTTGCGTGGATGGTGGAGATTTTAATATGAAAAGAATTCATGCTCACCACACTATTCTGCTGAAGGTTGGCGATCTCTGGAGATGGCCTCAGGACTTAAAAAGGATTTCACTATTTCAAAAATCTCTTTAGATTGCATTATTTATTTAAAAAAATATTTCCTCTGCTTCAAAAAAAATAAGTAGCACAGCAAAAAATATGTGTACATGCGAGCCTTCAAAGTGAAGTGGCTGATAATATGCATAAATATAGATAATTAAGAAATGATAGAATAATTTTTGATCTTCTCCACAACTTTTGAACATTTGGCTGAAATTCCCATATGCAGCCACCATTGCACATATAGTAGAAGATTGTATGATTTTTAACTGCATGAAAGAATACACTACTTGTTTAAAATATAAATAAATATATATCACCAGTTTACCAGCGGTAGCAGCCTCAAAAAGCATTGTTACAGATGACCCCGGAAAATATTGCTAATGAGATGTCAAGAAGGCGTTTCTGTACAAAAAGCAGCTAACACATCACTTTGCAAGTTTCTCAACCACCAGCAAAATTGTCAAAGAGAGTACAAAACAGTTGATAAGGTGTGTTAGTAGCAGGAAGTTTACACCTGCTCTGAGCTGGTGTAAAGTCGAACTATAGCCTGCAACATGAAAGGGAGCCCAGCCCAGACCCACGCCTGAACGACAACAGATTCAATGAAGCCAACGATCATGCAGCTCAGACAACACTGCCAACACCCCCGCCACCAGCCCCTTGTCCGCCATCCCCCCTCAACCCCCCCGCAAACAAATGTGACAGCAACCTTAGGAAATCTGGAACGTAATAAATTGGCTGATGTTGCACAATTATAATTAAGAATATGCATGTGAGGATGAACAAATAATCACAGTCATGTACAGATTTACATATAAAACATTTTATTTAAACAAAACAACAACAAATAAAACTATGTACAGCCTTGGCGTGCCATCGCTGGACCATTTGTAAATCACAGCCTGCAAGACAAAAAGCAAAATAGGATTGTGCGTCATGCGTCCATCAAAGAAGAGAGAGAGAGAGAAAGTGAGAAAGAGAGGAAGAGAGAGAGAAAGAAAGAAAGAGTGAGAGAGAGAAAGAGAGAACAAGTGACATACAAGGAAGAGATAGAGAATGAGAGAAACAGTGTGAGAAAGAGGAAGAGAGAGAAAGAATGAGTATGACAGAGAGGAAGAGAGAGAGAAAGAGAAAGAATGAGAATGAGAGGAAGAGACAGAGAATGAGAGAAAGAGTGTGAGAGAGAGAACGGAAGAGATAGACAGTGAAAGAGAGAGAAAGAGTGTGAGTGACAGAAAGGAAGAGGTGGAGAGGGAGTGTGAGTGTTGACACTCTGGAGAGAATCATCACAGCTCACCTTTCTGCCACCGGTGTGTCTCCAACCACGTGCTGGGACATAGTACAGCCCTCAAGTTTAGTCACCTGAAACATAGTATAGAATTAGTAATGGCAGAGTACATACAACTGAACATGCCTAATTCTCTGTTTCGCCCCTGCGTAACCAGCCTGCTGCACCCCATGGACTCCCACCGCCGAGAGGTGTCTGCCCGCCTCTGTACACCCAGGCTTTTGTACCCCATCCACTTTCACTGCCCAGAGGTGTCTGCCTGCGGATGTGCACCCACGCTGCTGCACCCTATCCATTCCCACTGCAAGAGGTGCCTGCCGCTCCTATGCATCCAGGCTGAGAGGAAGAGAGAGAGAAAGAAAGGAAGAGTGAGACAGGGAGGAAGACAATGAAAAAGAGAAAGAGTGAGAGAGAAAGAGAGAGAGAGAAAGAGAGAGAGAGAGAGAGAGAGAGAGACAGAGAGAGACAGAGAGGAGAGAGAGAGAGCGTAAGATACAAGGACAAGAGAGAGAAGGAGAGAAACAGTGTGAGAGAGAAGAAGAAAGAGAGAAAGAGTGAGAAAGCGAGAGAGAGGAAGAGAAAGAATGAGACAGAGAGGAAGAGAGAAAGAAAGTGAAAGAGTATGAAAGAGTGTGAGAGAGAAAAATGAAGAGTAAGAGAGAAAGAAAGAGTGTGAGTAACAGAAAGGAAGAGATGGAGAGGGAGAGTGAGTGTTGACACTGTGGAGAAAATCCTCACAGCTCCCTTTCTGCCACTGGTGTGTCTCTAACCACGTGTCGGGATATAGTGCAGGCCTCAAGCTTAGTCATCTGAAACATGGTATGGAATCTGTAATGGCAGAGAACATACAACTGCACACGCCTAAATTGCTGTCCCGCCTTTGTGGATCCAGGCTGCTGCACCCCATCCACTCTCACTGCCGGGAGGTGACTGCCCGTTCCTACGCACCCGGACTGCTGCACCCCATCCACTCCCACTGCCAGAGGTGTCTGCCTGCTCCTGTGCACCCAGGCTGAGAGGAAGACAGGGAAAAAGAAAAAAGAGTGAGAGAGAGAGGAAGACAAACAAAGAGAGAAAGAGTGAAAGAGAGGAAGAAAAAGAGAAAGAGAGAAAGAATGAGATACAAGGAAGAGAGAGAGAAAGAGAGAAACAGTGTGAGAGAGAGGAAGAGAGAGAGAAAGAGTGAGAGAGAGAGAGGAAGAGGAAGAGAGAGAGAGAAAGATAAAGAATGAGAGAGAGAGGAAGAGGCAGAGAAAGAGAGAACGAGTGTGAGTGAGAAAAAGGAAGAGATAGAGAGTGAGAGAAAGAGTGTGCATAACAAAAAGGAAGAGATGGAGAGGGAGAGTGAGCATTGACACTCTGGAGAAAATCCTCACAGCTCACCTTTCTGCCACCAGTGTGTCTCCAACCACGTCCCGGGATCTCGTGCAGGCCTCAAGCTTAGTCATCTGAAACATCGTATGGAATCAGTAATGGCAGAGTACATACAACTGCGCATGCCTAAATCACTGTCCTGCCTTTGTGCATCCAGGCTGGTGCACCCCATCCACTTCCCAGAGGTGTCTGTCAGCTGCTGCACACCCAGGCTCCTGCATCCCATCCACTACCACTTCCCAGAGATGTCTGCCCGCTGCTGTGCACCCAGGCTGCTGCACCCCATCCACTCCCACTGCCCAGAGGTGTCTGCCCGCCGCTGTACACCAGGCTGCTGCACCTCATCCACTCCCACTGCCCGGAGATGACTGCCCGCCGCTGTGCACCCAGGCTGCTGCACCCCATCCACTCCCACTGCCCGGGGGTGACTGCCCACCAATGCGCAAACAAGCCTCTCTGCTCCTTTTCCGCCACAGGTGTGTGTCAAAGAGGTTCCACCACATGCCGAAGCAACCTTCTCAGCCATTGCGTACATGCGGTCAAGCCAAGCTTACAATTCAAAGTGGATGTTGATTGCTAGGATGGCCACCCATCATCGCAGGCTGTAGACACGCTCAGCTCTGGTGGCACTAACTCAGTGGAACTGAAGTCATTGCCTCGTGGTGGGAGGTCAGTGTCGGTGGGGAGGGTTGTCAATCTGTAAATCACAGCCTGCTAGACAAAAAGCAAGATGAGATTGTGCGTCATGCATCCATCAAAGGAGAAAGAGAGAGGGAAAGAGTAAGAGAAAGAAAGAAAGAAAGAAAGAAAGAAAGAAAGAAAGAAAGAAAGAAAGAAAGAAAGAAAGAAAGAAAGAAAGAAAGAAAGAAAGAAAGAAAGAAAGAAAGAAAGAAAGAGTGAGAGGAAGAGAAAGAGTGAGAGAGAGAGGAAGAGAGAGAGAAACAGTGAGAGAGGGGAAGAGAGAGAGAAAGAGAGAAACAGTGTGAGAAAGAGGAAGAGAGAAACAGAGGAAGAGAGGGAGAAACAGAGAAACAGTGTGAGAGAGAGGAAGAGAGAGAGAAAGAGTGTGAGGGAGCGAAAGAAAGAGATGGAGAGGGACAGTGAGTACCCACACTGTGGACAAAACCCTCACTGCTCACCTTTCCGCCACTGTTGTGTCTACAGGATCAGTAATGGCACAGTACATACGACAGCGCACGCCTAAATTGCTGTCCCACCTTTGTGCATCCAGGCTACTGCACCCTATCCACTGCCCAGAGGTGCCTGCCCACTGCTGTGCTCCCAGGCTGCTGCACCTCATCCACTCCCACTGCCTGGAGGTGACCGCCCACTGCTGTAACCCCAGGCTGCTGCACCCCATCCACTCCCACTGCCCGGAGGTGTCTGTCCACTGCTGCACAAACAAAGCTCTCTGCTCACCTTTTGCAACCTGCATGTAGGAAAGTGGGTCTACCACTTGCCGATGCAAGCCCCTAGCCTGGGACTCTCGTACAGGGCTCACTGCAAATCATCCAGCCCCGCTCCGCAGACCACCTGGTCTCACATTTGGTGCTGCATCTTGATGGCACCATGACAGAGGACATACCACTATACCCGCTATCATCGCAGATTGCACACCCGGTTAGCCCTTGTGGTGACACTAACTCTGTGACCAGCGAGGCCATGCCACTTCGCGATAAGCCCCCGCTGTTCGATGGCTCAAGCCTACACTTTGGTCCAGCAAGGCACACAAAACCTGACCTGTCTGTACCATTGGGACGGGGCATCATCTCAGGCTGCACACCCGCTCAGCACTTACAGTGCCCCTACCTCAGTAAACCGATTGTCACCGTCCCGTGATGGTGTGCTCTGCCAGCCGCAGTGCATCGGGTGCCACAAAGTCTGAAATGGAATTGGCGTGAAGCACATGCGCTCGGTCCATTTTATTGGCAGGGTCACGTGTCGTGTGACACCTGTGCTTGATGGATGTGATGTGGGTGTAAACCAGCCGTCAGGGAGTGGCTGTGGCATACTGACAACTAGACCTGTGAGCAGCAGATCACTACGATGAAATTCTGGGTCATTTAGCATTGCTATCCCTCACTGTATGCTTAAGTGGAGTGACTCCGAAGCTCTGGGTGTTGTTCCATCTTGGGCTGCATGAGAAAACAACTGATGCGGGTTTCCCTGTTCGAGTGCTGCCGCCACCCGGGCAGCAAGCACCAATGTTTCAGCCAGTGACCCAAGCCCCAAAACATGACCAAAATAGAAGGTAGGGGGAATCATTGACCCTGGATTCATCCATACTTCCACACATGAAAGATGATGCACATGACACTTCTGTGTGGATATGAATGTTTATTGCACATTCAGTGGAGTGTTGCAGCTGCAGCAATACAGGGCCATGCAAAGTCCAAATTTCTGTTTTGGCACAGGGAGGGCAGCCAATTAGAGCCAAGCTTGTGCTCGGAGGTTAGGCTCTGCCAACATATGTACTTATCCAATCACTCTGCCAATTCCGAACCACTTATAAATTCACCATACACTCTCCTTGCAGTACTCTAATGATCCAGTCTCTACCTATCAACTTATACAATGACGAGGCAAAGTTACATAACCAAAGTTTTCCCCACTGCCAGAGGTGACATGGTTGCGAGCGCTGTGCACAGCATAATGTAATATTTTAGGGCCCGGGGGCAGCATCATGCATACATAATGAACACACGGACACAGTTAGATAGATAGTGGAACTGGGTACAGGCACGTGCGCTCGGCCCCTTTTTATTACCTCGGTCACATGTTCAGTGACGTCTGTGCTGGATGCATGTGGGTGAGTTTAAGCCAGACCCCAGGGAATGGCTGGTGCTGGCAACAAGTACAACAGTAATCATCGGATCACACACACACAGATTCAATCATAAAGGGTCCATGACTTGTGCTGCACTAAGTTAGGGGCACCAGATGTGAAATAATACACAAAAGATTCTATCATAAAGGGTTCATGACTTGTGGTACACTGATGTAGGGGCAGCAGATGTGAAATCATACACAAAAGATTCTATCTAAATGGGTCAATGAGTTGTGGTGCATCAGAAGCATTCCATGTGTGCACAGCTAGCGATGATGTGTGGTCCGGGAGGGCCACACTGGTAGCAATGTCTGTTGCCTACTGGACTGCATCATCTGCAATCGCAACTCGATCTGAATTGTGAGTCCTGCAGTCCGCAGTGTAGATGGAAGGCAGTAGTCAGCACAGACATTGAGAAATTATTTTTGTCACTTCCTCTTGACAAAATCCGAGGACATAGAGTACAATTCTGTCTGCAAGTAATAAATGAAGACTGAATTCAAATTGTGAGCTCTGCTGACCAAAGTGTAGGTAACAAAAGATGAAATATGTATGGATTACATTGTCAAAATGTGTAGGTTTCGGCGACGTTATAGATAGTTGCCTACTGGACTCTGAAATTAATTAATCAAGATTGAATTTGAATTGGGAGCCCTGCTGACCACAGTGTAGGCTGGAGGCAGCGGTCAGTAAAGGCCCACAGCCACGTGGAGTTGACTTTAGCTGCGCAGATTAGGAGCATTTGGTTTTCTTAGCCGATTATAGTTTCTTACACAATTTGCATCTGTAGTAATCTTGAATTGTGAGCCCTGCTGACTGCAGTGTAGATCGGAGGCAGTGGTCAGGAAGGGCCCACAGCCACGTGACGTTGACTTGAGCTGTATAGATTTAGTGGTAGGTGTGGCGCTCAGCATGCGCACTATCAGCGATGATGCGTGGTGTGGGAGGGCCGCACTGGGAGCAATGTCTTTTGCCTACTGGAATGCATCATCTGCAATCACGACTCAATCTGAATTGTGAGCCCTGCTCTCTGCAGTGTAGATCAAAGGTAGTAGTCAGCACAGACATTGAGGAAATCTTTTTGTGACTTCCTCTTGAGAACATCCAATGACATAGAGGACAGTTCACTCTGCAATGAATAAATAAAAACTGAATTCAATTTGTGAGCTCTGCTATCCGCAGTGTAGACTGCCATTCAGTGTTCCTTTGGACTTGCAAGGTGAATTTGGTCATTGTACTAAAGCTATAATTGATCGAAAAAAAGTTCTTGAAGCAAGGATACTAAAAGGATGTTATGCAGGTTTTAGGAACGTTGTATTTAGTTGCCTAATGGACTCTGTAATTAATGAATCAAGACTCAATTTTAATTGTGAGCTCTGCTGACCGCAGTGTATGCCGGAGGCAGTGGTCAGCAAGGGCCTACAGCCATGTGGCATTGAGTTGAGCTGCAGAGTTAGTGGAATCAAAAGCATTCAGCGTTGGTGGAGCCTGTGATGATGCGTGGTCCGGTCGGGCCGCACTGGTAGCAATGTCTTTTGTCTAATGAATTCTGCCTTAATAAGGGTTTGTGGTGATGACTTATGGTGTACTGAGTTAGTGGCACTTGAAGCACTCAGCGTGTGCGCACCCTGCGATGATGCATGGTCCGAGCAGGCCGCACTGGTAGCAAGGTTTTTTGTCTAATGAATTTTGCCTTAATAAGGGTACATGGTGATGACTTATGGTGCACTGGGTTAGTGGCACCTGAAGCACTCAGCGTGTGCGCACCCTGCGATGATGCGTGGTCCGGGCGGGCCGCACTGGTAACAATGTCTTTTGTCTAATGAATTCTACCTTAATAAGGGTATGTGGTGATGACTTATAGTGTACTGAGTTAGTGGCACCTGAAGCACTCAGCGTGTGCGCACCCTGCGATGATGCATGGTCCGAGCGGGCCGCACTGCTAGCAAGGTTTTTTGTCTAATGAATTCTCCCTTAATACCTCGATAAAGGTATGTAGCGATGACTTATGGTGCACTGAGTTAGGGGCACCTGAAGCACTCAGTGTTTGTGCACCCTGAGATGATGCGTGGTCCGGGCGGGCCACACTGGTAGCAATGTCTTTTGTATAATGAATTCTGCTTAATAAGGCCACGTGGCGTTGACTTGTGGTGCCTGAGATGAGGCATGGTCCGGGCAGGCTGCACTTGGAGCAATGAGTCTTGCCTACTGTACTGCGTCATCTGCAATTGCCACTCCATCTGAATTGTGAGCCCTGCTGTCCGCAGTGTAGATCGAAGGTAGTAGTCTGTACAGACATAAGTCTGCGGGCCTGTGTCGATGAGGCCCACAGTCATGGTGGCAGCCACGTGGCAGGGCTAGGGCCTTCACACAAGTGAACCACACCCAGAGCCCCGGCCTATTTATTCACACTTCTACCCTGGAGTGGTGTACATTGGACCAGCCCACTGCACTTCCGCTTAAAGGGGATGGTGACACAGGTACATGACCCAGATCTTCCCCACTGCCTGAGGTAACATGGTTGCGTCCACTGTCCACAACACTGCAAGCACCAGCAGCATATGTACACATGGAGAGGTTTGTGCTCTGAATAATGAGGTCTGTCCAGTATTTAACCGCTACACTTGGTATTGTGTGCATTATTATTGGTTGGTGACTTGCGTCCTTCACACATGTTTGTTTGCCACATCTCGCAACATTCAGCTATTGTGCAGCTGAGGGGCCATACAGTTTTTGGAAAGTCCGTTTTCCTGTTGTGCGCTGCTTCAGTGGTTGTACGGGGGTGGTCCAGGGGGAGGTTCTGAGGGTGGTGGCAGTGGGTTTTGTGGCCTTCTTGGTGGTCGAAGTGCATGATCAGTAGCTCTATGACATGTGTTGGTCTTCAGATGTGATTCTGGGCTGGGCTACTTCTCACACTGTAGGTAGTCTTCCTACTTTACACTAGTAAAAGGCAGATGTTACATTCCTGCTGCTAACGCAGCTTATCGCCTGTTTTTGGATCGCACCACAGATTTGGCTGCTCATTGAAAATATCGGGAAGTGGTATTGTCATGTTATTTTTGCACAGGAATGCCTACTCTGTATATCATTAGCGTTAGTTGTTCCTCTAATTTGTGGCGATTTTTTTTGAGGAAGCTATTGCTGTAAAACTGGCGATATTGGCTGTTTTTACCAGTTTGAGAATGGAACAATAATTTAAAATCACTGAGAAAACTATAGGTTTAATGAACATTATAATTAGAAATTAGCAATTAAAAAACGTTTGAAATTCACTGAACAAACCATAGGTTTCAGGGACGTCATAGTTAGTTGGACATTTCACTTGTAGAAAACCAGAAAAATGTGAACGTTATAGTTAGTAGAGCTAACTATAACTCGGGCACCTGCAATGCACTGCTGATGATGTCACATATTACATCACTCATGACATAGTCAATGACATCACTGATGACATCCAAGATGGTGACCAAGAATGGCACCTCTGGCTGAATGTATTTGATCCTCACTTCCTGTTGCTCAAGCAGGTCTGTTGTATAGCCCTAGGAGCGAAAAAGACTAGTGCATCACTAAAAGGACACTACCTGTCCTAACTCTTTATACTATCCGAGCATAAAATGTGGACCAGTCGGATAGCGTATACAGAGCATAATAGATTGGAGCACTCATTGAAAAAGCTTCCGTTTGTACAAGCGTATAATAAACAAAATAATACCACTATTAAAAATAAAGTAAACCAGGTCTGGGCAAGCATTTACTAATGGTACATGTAATCGCGTTTATGGGAGACATTGTACCAAGAGAGTGTGCAGCCAGACATGCGGTCTACTCCGAAGTGTTTTTTCCCCTCATGTTTCAAAATATGCACAACAAAATTGGATTATTGGCATCTCACAGTAGAGGGGTAAACTCATGATGGCATAAACAAATAAATACAAGAGTGGCAAGTCATGTGGCAAGGCAATGACTTCCCATGTTTCTAGTCGGCCCCTCATGGCCACATTGTTGAGGTTTTTTTGTCAGCTCCCAGTGTTTCTCCAAAAATGGTGTGTTAACAAAACCGGGTTTCTGTCCAGTCGCTTCAAAGGATTTTTATGTACAGGGCATATAGTGGTAATGACACCTCTCTACAGAAGGGTGAGCTCAAGATGGCATAAGTGAATAGGAGTGGAAATAACTTGTGGCAGGACAATAAATCCCACAGGGTAATGTACAGGCCACATTATTTCAGGGGTGTTTTCCAGCTTGCCTCAAGTGTTTAATAGCTAACATAAGGGTTCTGCCCAGTCATTTCGAGAGTTTCTATGCAGTGTAATTGCAGTAGTTTTCTCTTCCCAGAAATAGTGACAAAAGTCACGGGGAGATACAATTCAGCTAAATTTACCCCAGGGGATGTCGTCGTTCAGACCTGTAATGTGTGTCCCCAAGCGGAACACCCACCTCTGTTCCTTCTTGAGAAGACATTGTTCACTGTTCAGTTGTGCGATAATGTTCCACTGTAGGTCTTCCATTGTGTGTTAGGTTGTCAAGTAGTGGGTAGACATTTTCGTAGTGCTTCTTTTGCAATGTATGTTGCTCCTGTGCTCGCCTATGCATGTCTTGACAAGTCTAGTTGTCATTCCAACATATTCCATTGCTGTTGCAGTTTGTAAATCTCCTCCCATTCTGTACCATTCCTGAAATTTATACTGTTGGTTTTTTTTTGTCAGGTGGCAAGTGCTGCAATTACCACAAGGATGATGGCTCTTCACTGGGGGTAGGAGGGTGTTTTCTGCTGCATTTGCTAAGGTGTGTCGTGGTCTTGTATGGACCAGCATGTCCCTCAGGCTCCTTCCCATTTTGTGTGCAAACATCGATTTGGGAAGTTTGAGGTCACTGCATGCCAGGAGTCTCCAGTGTTTCTTTACAATTTTTTTTCGCTTGATTGGAGTTGGTATTGTAAGTTGTGACACATATTGCTCTCTTTTCTGTGTCCTTAGGTACTCTCGGTTCCAGCAGTGCTTCCCTATTTTCATTACGTGCCCTCTATCAATGATTAATGTAGAGTAGTGGCATTTCTTTAGTTTCTCTTGTAGATCAGTAGCCTGCCTCTTGAAGTCTTTTATCTCCGTACAGTTCCTCCGCAAGCGGAGGAACTGTCCGTATCAGAGATGGTCCCAAAGGTGGCGGGGATGAAAGCTGGTATATAATAGCAGACAGTTCTTTGCTGTAACTTTAAAGTGAGTGGTTGTCTTAAAGTGCCTTCATCTGGGTAGATATTCAAATCCAGGAAGACAAAGTTGGTCCATGAGGTTGTGCTGGTGTAGCGATTCTAGGCCATAGAAGGCATCCCCCTGTATACTGCTCCCCTAACAAACCCCCCTGTATGTATGGTCAGTGGCGTACCTGGGCAAGGAGCCGCTGCACTACATCTCCCAGAGTGCAGCGGAAATGTAGTGCAGCGGAAATCAGCGGGACTCGACGATGCTGAGAATTGCGCAAATCCCCAGAAATATGCTGCATAAGCACCTCCTCCACAAGAGGAGAGTGCTTGTCAATCTCTCTAGTACCTCTCCGAGTGCGGACGCTTTCCTTCCCGCCGGATTGCCGTGGATTGCAGCCACAGTGTTTTCCCCCGTAAGGGGACGCTTTCTTTCCCGCTGGATTACGGGATTTAAAGCCGCTTGTTGTTTTCCTTTGTGAGCGGATGCTTTCTTTCCCACCGGATCATCGGAGAATATAGCCACTTTTGTTTTCCACAGTGGGCGGACGCTTTCCTTCCTGCCGGGATTTGCCGGGAGTTACAGCGCCGCCATACTTTGTTGTGATATATTTTGGCACATAAGTTTTTCAGAACTAAGTTGCCAGAATCGTTTTCCAGGAGCAGCGCCCCTACAGGTAGGGTGCACAAACTTGGTATATATATATACTGACATGTACAAACAACCGCCTAGGCACACATAAAGAGTAAAGATCCTGTAATCACAATATGTAACAACAACACAACAAGTATCTTCGAGATGAAAGGAAAAAGGTCTTGAGTGGATCAAGTTGAGACTTTTAATCCTTTCAAACATAAAAGCACGATGGAACAAGCCAGACGACACGTGTTTTGTCGCACAATGGAGTATTGCTCCACCACTTCTTCAGGGCTGGAAATGGATACAATAAATTTCAATGATAAATGTTTTTCATAAGTAGAAAAAGGGCTTTACGACATGAGCCGTATGAATAATACGAGTGAAACAAAGCACACGTGGAAACCCAACCAACCTTAGGTGAAGCATGCAAAATGGCATATAAAAGGAGTGCTGTTGTCCTAGGAAAGGTGAAAAAACCTTATGTATCAAAATAAATTAGAATATAAGTGTAAGTGAACCAATGTTGACTGTTAATTGTGTGACATAAATGCAAGCTTATCTACATGAGCAAAGAGTTATAAGGTGAAGTTCTTAGAAATGGCGACTGATCAATACCTGTGGCATTAACTAATCCGTGAGAGCTGCAGAAAAAAAGGGGATAAGAAAAAGGTACAGTATATGTAATTAGAAAAAGTTGAAAGAAAAGTTAAGTCAGAAATGCAAGAAGAAGTGAGGTAGGGGCAAGAAATCATGAGGAGATAAAGCACGAATACCCGAGTGTGTTCAAAGGATAGGCGTGGGGGACCAAAAGGAAAAAAGGAGCCTAAAATAACTAGGAACCTTACTACTCAGCCGGTGATAATTCCAACCCGGCCAGGCTAATGGATTAGACGGACGTCAATGTAAACTTAGAGCTGATGGTCAAAAATAAGAATAAAGAAAAAATGGAGCCAAGATTGTGCTAATAATGTGACTCTATAATTAAGATAACATATCCATGGTGTGCGATATGTGGTTCAATGTGGCTTGTTCAATTTTGAAGACAGAGAGTAGCTTCGCTGCTTGTCTTCAAAAATTGATTCAAAAACACGGTCTGTGTAGAAAAAGTGACCAAAGTGACACAAACAGGGGGGGCATTTAATAGACATCTGGGAATGCTAAGCCAAAGTGAAAAATTATTTCTTTCTTTCTTGTTTGTGTTATGGAAGGTATGGTTATTCCTTGTTGTGATGTTCTCCACTTCTTTCTTCCGCGCTTTCTCAAAAGTTAGTAGTTCGATAGGGAGTTTTGAATTAGGAGGGGTGAAGGAGGATTTTGCTCGTAGTCTTGTGTCCTCTTTCTCTTCCTCAGATGGTTCTTTTTCTTTAAAGAAAGCACGTAACTTGAGTTTTCAAATGAATTCCTTCATTTCGGCACAGAATTTGAATCTGTCCAGGTTGTTGGTTGGAACAAAGCTAGAACCTCATTCTAGAACAATCCTCTGTGCTGATTTAAATTCATGGTCTGTTAGGTTGACCACTAAGTTATCTTCCGGCTCATTGATGGTTGGTTGGGCAGTGCCCCAGTCATGCTCCTGGTAGAGACACGTGACACCTCGTCTTCTATGGTTGAACAGTGAACATTGCTGCCATTCCTGTTCCGACCCATCCAGGGTGTGGCAATGAAAAGGTGGTGGTCTATAATAATTATTGTCATACTCCTGTGGTGAGGGTAACCAGTGTGCTCAGGCCCATCCCATTAGTGGTGAGCTATAGGGATATGGTGTATATGCTAGTGGTCCTTGATAGTGCCCCATCCTCTTTGTCATGTGGCCATTTTGATGATTAGGATGAGCCAGTCACGGGTACAATGCCATGGTATCAATGACCAATCCTTCTTGAACATCTTATCATGCTGGAATATTAAGGGTTCATTGTGGACAATTAGGCCCTATGGTGCTGCAATCTCCCTGAGATACTCTGTCATCAGCAAACCATGAAGTGCTGTCTTGATCTGAGTTCTCCTCAAAGTTGCCAACTCATCCCAATCCCCATTATTTGGACCAGGCTCAGAGGTATTTACCCCTCAAAGGGATTGATCGAAGCCAAGATTCTATCCACTTCATCCTTTGAAAAAGTGAGGCTGGTTGCTTCAGCCATGGTCAAATTATTGGGACTCTGGTACTTGAAAAATAAAGGTGATAGAAGTGTGTGTTATGATTGTATCTGAGAATCTAAAGGGTTCAATGACTTCCGATAGTATCGATAATATTTTTGATACCTAATAGCCAGAAATACTGGATCGCTCCCACCACTTCACGCTGTCATTATATCAAAGTAAGACAAGAAGGGAGTGAAGACGTACTGCTCAAAAGAGCAGAACAGGTGGATACGTCCTCCTCAAGTTATATTGTTAAAAAACAAAGGGAGCCACCCTTATAGGAAGTGTTCCTCCACACTCCGTGTGTCTCCTACAATGGTGGAAAGCACACAGCTTTGTTTAAATACCTCTCACCCACCAAAAGGACCCTTGGTGGAATGCTTCATCATCAGGATCTTCCCGCCCGCTGCGAGACAGGGCGTGCCGCGACCTACGACTACTTGGGAGCACTGGTTATTAAAAACAATACTATGTGTGGTGTAGGAGTGTGAGTGGAAGGGTCAGAAGTGAGTGAATGGTGAAAAATTAAAAAATACCTGGCTCAGTGGAGAAAATACATTTTAATGCTCCTTTGAGCTGGTATCACTAAAAGTGGGGAATGAGATGGAGATACTATGCTTTAATGAGCAGTGTCTCCTGTTAAAACATGTTTCAAAGCCCTCCTCTGGCTTCTCATCAGGACCTAGAAGAGACCCCTTCAACACTCAAATCAAAACAACTGCGTAATTACATATAATCCTAACTAAGTGGTGCACATGAATTTAACATGCACAGTATACTACACCCCAGTAGGTATATTGCTAAATGGGTTCTGGAAGAATAAAAACAGAGTTAAAATATCATAACCCATCCAAACTGCATCATATGTGGTGTTGACCTGTAAAGAAAAGTGATATATTTCTGTGATACATTTTTTCTTTTTTTTATCCATTATAATTCATAATCAATGCTGTGTTATGGCCGAGAGATGGGACAATAAAAAAACATACACACATAAAACACACACTCTATATCTAAGGACCGCGGGTAGTGCATGTCCATGTGATAAGTATAACTGAGGGTATCTGTTAAATATATATCTCCTTCCAACAACAGTTTAGTGACAGATAAAGAAGCCTCCAAAGTTTAGGTTGTTCACGTACTCTTATATTGCCCAGATAATAAACCAGGAGCCTTCAAAAACGGGATGGAAGAGGTACTTATAGTCACATACTGTTAATAGAAATTGAAAAAGAACAAGAAAAACTATTGATTTTGAGATCCTTCCTAATTGAGCAGTGTTTCAGTGTTTTCAAATCGGCTGTGTTGTACTTACAATATCAAGGGGACCTCCTCAACAGGGCACTGCCTCGCCCTGGCTCTGTGGATCATTGAGCCAGTGTGGGCAGTGTCCTTAAATACTGTGCATAATTGGTAGTTTTGCCGCAAAATAACAGCACTAATTGGTACAAACACTAGACCGTCAGAAAATCCAAGATGATGTCCTAGAATGCCATCTCCGGCAGAATGTGTTTGTTCCTCCCTTCCTGTTGCTCAAAGGTGTTTGTTCCTAGGACCAAAAAAGACTAGTGTGCTAACTAAAAGGACACTACCTCTTCCTTACTCTTTAAACTATCTGAGCATAAAATGTGGACTAGCCGGGTAGCGTATATAGAGCGTAATAGATTGGAGCACTCACCGAAAAAGCTTCCTGTTGTACGAGCGCATAATGAATAAAATAATAATAATATTAAAAATAAAGTAAACCAGGCCTGGGAAAGTATTTACTAATGGTACATGTAATCGCATTTATGGAATACATTGTACCAAGGGAGTGTGCAGCCAGACATGCGTGTTACTCCAAAGTGTTTTTTTTCCCTCATGTTTTATAATATGCACAAACAAATGTGGGTATTGGCACCTCACAGTAGAGGGTGAACTCATGATGGCATAAACAAATAAATACAAGAGTGGCAAGTCATGTGGCACTGGCAAGGCAATGACTTCCCTTGTTTCTATTTGGCCCCTCATGGCGACATTGTTGAGGTTTTTATGTCGGCCCGAGTGTTTCATAAAAAACTGTGTGTTAATAAATCTGGGTTTCTGCCCAGTTGCCTCAAAAGAATTTTATGTAGAGGACATATAGTGGTAATGACACTTCAATACAGAAGGGTGAGCTCAAGATGGCATAAGTGAATAGGAGTGGAAAAAATGTGTGGCAGGACATTAAATTCCACATGTAATGTACACGCCACATTATTTTAGGGGTGTTTTCCTGCTGGCCCCAAGTGTTTAATAGAAGGTTGGCTAACATAAGGGTTCTGCCCAGTCATTTCAAGAGTGTGTGTGACTAAGCGGAGCACCCACCGCTGTTCCATCTTGAGAAGACCATGTTCACTGTTCAGTTGTTTTATAATGGCCCACTGTAGGTCTTCCATTGTGTGTTGGGTTGTCAAGTAGTGGGTAACCATTTACGTAGTGCTTCTTTTGCGACCTAGATTGCTCCTGTGCTCTCCTATGCGTGTCCTGACATGTCCAGTTGTCATCTCGACATATTCCAGTCCGCATGGGTATGTGATGATATAAACCACATTCTTGCTGGTGCATTTCGTAAATCTCTTTTGCTCACATTCCGTACCATTCCTGAATTTTATACTTTTGCTCTTCTTCATCAGGTAGCAAGTGCTGCAATTACCACAAGGATAATGCCCCTTACCCTGGGGGTAGAAGGGTATTTTCTGCCTCAGTTGCTAAGGTGTGTTGTGGTGTTGTGTGGACCAGCATGCCCCTCAGGCTCCTTCCCTTATTGTGTGCAAACATCGTTTTAGGAAGGTTGATGTTTCCGCATGCCAGGATTCTCCAATGTTTGTTTACAAATTTTTGTCACTTGATTAGAGTTGGTATTGTAAGTAGACACACATATTTGTCTCTCTTCTGGGTCCTTAGTTACTCTCGGTTCCAGCAGTGCTTCCCTATTGTTGTTACTTGCCCTCTTCATGGCTCTGTCAATGATTTGTGCAGGGTAGTTGCGTTTCTTTAATTTCTCTTGTAGATCAAAAGCCTGCCTCTTGAAGTCTTTTATCTCCATACAGTTCCTCATGTGAGATTGTATTTATTTGTTTATGCCTTCATGTGATCACCCCTCTACTGTGAGGTGCCAATACCCCCATTTTGTCATGTATATTAGGAAACATGAGGTGAAAAAAACACTTCAGAGTAACCCGCATATCTGGCTGCACACTCCTTTGGTACAATGTCTACCATAAACGTGATTACATGTACCATTAGTAAATTCTTGCCCAGACCTGGTTTACTTTATGTTTAACATTATTATTAATTTTTTCATTATACGCTTGTATAACAGGAAGCTTTATCGGTGAGCGATCCAATCTATTACGCTCTGTATACGCTCTATGGCTGGTCCACAATTTACGCTTGGGTATTTTAAAGAGTAATGAAGAGGAAGTGTCCTTTTAGTTAGCTCACTAGTCTTTTTTGCTCCTAGGGCTATACAACAAGCACCCTTGAGCAATAGGAAGTGAGGAACAAACACCTTTGAGCAACAGGAAGGGAGGAACAAACACATTCTGCCGGAGATGTCATTCTAGGTCACCATCTTGGATTTTCTGCCGGTCTAGTGTTTGTTCCAATTAGCGCCGTTTTTTGGTGACAAAACTACCAATTATGGTCAGTATTTAAGGACACTGCCCACACTGGCTCAATGTTCCACGGAGACGCAGCGAGGCAGTGTCCTGCTGAGGAGGTAACCTTGATATTGTAAGTACAGCACAGCAGATTTGCAACAGTGAAATGCTGCTCAATTAGGAAGGTTCTCAAATCCAACAGTTTTTCTTTATTTTTTTCAATTTCTTTTAACAGTGTGTGACTATAGGTACCCCTTCTCCCACTTTTTTGAAGGCTCTTGGGGCATTATCTGGGCGATATAAGAGTACGTGAACAGCCTAAACTTTGGAGGCTTCTTTATCTGTCACTAAACTGATTTTTAAATGAGAGAAATGAGAGATATATTTAACCGATACCCTCAGATATACTTATCATGTGGACACGCACACCACTTGGTCCTTAGATATAGAGTGTGTGTTTTTTGTTTTGTGTGTGTATGTTTTTGTACTGTCCCATCTCGCCCGCATAACACAGAACTGATTACCAGTAATAACGGATAAAAAAATAAAAATATATCACTTTTTTTTACAGGTCAAAACCACATATGGTACAGTTTGGATGTGTTGTGTTACTTTAACTATGTTTTTATTCTTCCAGAACCCATTCAGTAATATACCTACTGGGGTATAGTATACTGTGCATGTTAAATTTATGTGCATCACTTAGTTAGGATTATATGTAAATACACAGTTGTTTTGATTTGAGTGTAGAAGGGATTCTGATGAGAAGCCAGGGGAGGGCTTTGAAACATGTCGACACAGGAGTCACTGCTCACTAAAGCATAGTATCTCCATCTCATTCCCCACTTTTAATGATACCAGCTCAAAGGAACATTACAATTATTTTTTTCCACTGAGCCAGGTATTTTTTTTATTTTTTACCATTCACTCACTTCTGACCCTTTCACTCACACTCCTACACCACACATAGTATTGTTTTTCTTAACCAGTGCTCCCAAGTAGTCGTAGGTCACAGCATGCCCCTTCCGGCAGCTGGGCTGGAAGACCCCGATGATGAAGCATGCCACCAAGGGTAATTTTGGTGGGTGAGGGGTATTTATATAAAGCTGTTCGCTTTCCACCATTGTAGGAGACATGCGTAGTCTGGAGGAACACTTCTATACTTTCCCATAACCGTGGATCCCTTTGTTTTTTGACAATATAACTCGAGGAGGACATATCCACCTCTTCTGCTCTGTTGAACATTACCTCTTCACTCCCTTCTTGTGTTACTTTGATAATTTTTTATTTGAAAAGCACATAATAAGTTTTAATTATTTTAGTGTGCAGAAAAAGGGACTCTTTTTGCATAATCACTGCAATTTGTTTGGACTGATGTTGCTGTGTTTTGTGCACTGTGCATTTGTTCTGACCCAAAAAACATGTATAAAGTCCCAATAATATTGTAAAAAATGCACCGATATCTGTATGTTTTCTTAATATATGTTGCTGTCAATGCCAGTTTTTAATAACTCAAAGATGGTTGTTAAGACACCACTTCTGTTTTCATAATAGTAATGTAACTGAAGTGTTACTAGATGGATAACGGTGAACGTGTATTATTGAGTGTCATTCAGAAGCCTGTTAGAGTAAGTACATTTCTGATAAGATAATTGATGCTGAAGCAATACATTTGTTAGGGGCTTTCTTTAGTTTCATGACTTTGCCTATTTATAGAAGCAGTGGGCACATTTCACAAAGGTAAACTTAGACCACAAGTCTAAGTTAGACCTAAAGTCTATGTTTATACCTTAAGTCTAAGTTTAGACCTAAAGTTTAACTTTGGACCTGAAGTCTAAGTTTAGACTCAAAGTCGATCTTTAAATGTGAAGTATAAGTTTAGAGCTGAAGTCTAACTTTTGACCTGAAGTTCGAAGTTAGACTTCAGGTCTGAAACTAGTCCTCAGGTCTAAAGTTAGACTTCAAGTCTAAAGTTAGACTATAGGTGTAAAGTTAGACTTCAGGTCTAAACTTAAACTTTAGATCTAAACTTAGACTTCATGTCTAAATGTAGACATCAGGTTTAAAGCTAGCATTTAGGTCTAAACTTAGACTTCAGTTCTAAACTTAGGGCCTTATTGAGAGTTTTGGTATTCCCACAGCGGTGCCAATGAAATTATATTCTTACCTTCTATATTTTATATTCAATTCCACAATATGTTTGATATCAGAATGTCTTTGACATTGTACTTGTTTCAAACTATATTTCTGAAATTATATTTTGGAGAAATACTGAAACAACAGCACAATGGTGAGAGAGGGCAGGGAACAAATACCTTCTTAAACAAAAGTTCTGTAATATACATTTATATTCTGCCTTCAAAAAGAAGCACACGCACCACTGGATCTAGTGTCCGAAAAACCCCTAGACTCTTCTTCCACTACAACTGTTAGGTTATGGTATCCTCTATGGATCGGAGCCCCCAACACCACTGCATTTTCTGGCTTAGTGCTGGGTAGTAAAGCAGGGCCTAGTGCCCTGCAATAACTTTCCTTTCATTTATAGATAAGCTGATTACGTGGCTAATGTTGATGTAGGGCTGAGGCCCCTGTGGGCACTTGCTCTTATTTGGCTATATTGTATGGTGCTCTGGCTGATCAATGGGCGATTTTGAGGACACATCCAGACCTTAATCAATAATAAATTTGCTTTCGAAGTGATAGATGTTGATTATCGCTTGCTAGTGCTCTACACTTTGCCAGTACATTCTCTGGCTAAGGTACTAGATATTTGGTGCTGGATTAGTGGCCTGTGTGTGTTCTGGCCGTATTTCTTTCAAAGCATATTGATTTCACTGAACTTCTTCAAAAATTGCCAAGCCAAATGTAATCCCCTCAATATTACACAACGCTTTGTACTCTTATGGGAGCAAAGTGATTGCCAGGGTGGGGACTCCAATAAAATGCACATTTGTGAAACTACATTTGAAATGTCTGAGGGAATTAGAAAACACACTTGGTTCCATTTTGCTCCCATTTACTTTCATGTGTGATTAAAATGTTTTCTGAATTTTGCTTTGTATGCAGGAGAGTAGAGATCTCGATGAAATAAAAATGTTTGTGAAAACTGCATATTGCTTCTTTACTGTTGATTTTCTTTGTGTATACTGTTTAGTATTAGTAGATTTGCCAGTGATATTTGTTTTTATTTTTATTTATGCGACAATAGAATTGGCTTTTGCTTCTTAAGAGAATTGCTGTTCAATTATTTGTTAGAAAAATAAATTTGCAAGATTTCGAAACCCATGCTGGGATTCTTGCAAATCTATGAATTGTGACAAATAAAGATACACTATAAAATCTGTTTTTTATAAGACTTTTGCGCAAATTGTTGCGTGTCACCTGATTTTCATAATGACCTTGACATTCTGAAAAACTTTTGCAGAGAGGATTCATACCACAGAGACCAATTATCCGCAATGTTTAGTCTCCAACTGATTTAGTATTTCATACTCTATTTGAATCATGAGTTTGAACTTCAAGACAATTGTTATCAGGGTAATGCTCACGCTGTTCATTAATGAATAATTAGGCCTTTTAACTGTCAGATGACTACCACTGTGCATATAAATGTATTTGATCTGTAATGAAGTACTTTTCTTTTTTGTATAAAATAATAACCAACGTGATATTTGTTTGTTGAGGGAGTTTTGGAGGTTTTACTCTGTTCTAACTTACAGCCCCACACCACCAACTTGGCAAAGACTTTAAGTACTCTATGATGCTCTCCTGGGAGGGTCAACTGCTGGAGAGGAGTAGCTGGTAGTCTAGATAGGGTTCAGTTGTAAGGTGGCTAAAAGACACCAGTAGTTCATTACTGCAATTATTTATAAATGGAGCACTTATAAATGCATACACTGAACACTCTGTTACCCACTAACAAGGTCGGACATGTGGGATCTCCAGTGTCCAGTCAGGCTCTCCTTCAATCATTAGATATTGAAAAATTAGATGTCCATTGTCACATGAAAACATAAGGAAAAATAATAGTTCCCTCTCACTTTTATCTTCACAAGATGTTAATAGCCATCCTGCAAGTGCTGCCTTACTGTTCACCTCTCCATCTTTGTTTGCTAAGAACAATAAAATATAATCACTTTTTCTACTGCCAATGTAACGCTTACAGTCAGCTGTAGTCTTATCCGACCAGCCCAAACCAGGCATGAAGTACTTAAACACTGGGTTCTGGTTCAGTCAGATGAATGTGACCCAAACCATTGCAAAACTATGGGAATATATTTACAAACATTTTATTTGCAGGGTGTATTTTGAAGAATTTCCATTGCCTCCAGGTACTGGGTAGAGAATTGATTTCCAATCCCTAATTGTAACTGCTATAATTTATGTATTCCAGCATTATACACTGGGGGGCATGTTATCAAGAAAAGGCGTTACATTATCGCCGCATTTATCGGCAGGAAACTGCCGATAAAGCAGCGATAATGGGCTTGATAATATGCTCTATGGAATTCCAATGGAAGCCCATGTTACATGTCTTCACATCTAACATGGGCTTTGATTGGAATTCATAGAGCATATTATCAAGCCCATTATCGCCGCTTTATCGGCAGTTTTATGCCGATAAAAGCGGCGATAATGTAAGGCCCTTTCTTGATAATATGCCCCTGGGTTCGGAGAAGTTGTCTTTCTGAAATGAAATCAATAGAAGATACGATCATCTGCTAGCTATATATCAGGCTTTCCCCATTTGGAACCCTACATACCCTCTCCCAGTAACAAGGACAAACAGACAACAGAGTTGGGGAAGATCGGTTTTATACAATAACTGCTCAGCTGAAAGTCTTGTGAAAAGTGACTATTGAAATAGATTGACATAGATTCTACTCATCAAATAAGGAAAAACATAGTTAAACACAGAGTCCTCCCCATCTTCCAAAAATGAAACATTTCATCAGAATCAAAGGTCTTTAAACAATAACATTGTTATTTGGCCATTAAAATTGTTTGCACACTTGACAGTGTCTTACATCTATCACAAATGTAAACTTCTTGCTGTGCGAACAGGTTATTGGCTTCCAGATAGTACTAGAGTAGTTCCTAGAGTAGATCTCTGAGAGATGCAATACTAATCTGGATTATTGACAATCAGGATAAATGGGCTTTCCATGAATCTCCAAAACTCAGATCAGAAAATGCTGCTCCCCGGATTCCTTCTTTTCTGGAGCTGAAACATCCTAGTCCCAATTTATTTTTGACAAATGCCATTAGAGTCAGGGGTCCTTTAAACAATAATATTGATTTTGAACTTTAATATTGTTCACCCACTTGAAAAATGGTGAACAATTGTTACATGTTTGAAGGGATTGTAAGATGTACACCTGGGAGAGAAGGTGCCCGTCAGGAAGTAGTAATGGTGTAGGAGTAAAAGACAGGAAGTGAGAAAGGTGAGGCAGGTTGAAAGTGAAAAGAAGTTAGAAATCCCAACTCCCGGTAGGAACCGTGACCAATGCTGGAAGGGGGAGGCAGCAGGCAGGATCAGTGATGGAGAGGGAGAGATTTTGGGAGCAAGGAAGTCCGAGGGTGCAGTAAGTGAAAGAGGCACAGAAAGAGCACGGGAAAAGGTACTGCATAGATGACCATGAAAGCAAGGAAAAATAACAATTGGAGGAAATGTAAGAGAAGCAAGATGATGGGTAAATGAATTAATGAATAGGTTTCTAAGCACACATATACTCAAAGAAGTCTCCCAGCACTTTGTCACCTTCCTCACTTATAGCATCCGTCATTACCTGTGATTTCCCTCTTCTTGGTTACAATTCATTTCACGCCCCTTATTTTCTATCATTGTTCTTTCTTTCAAACTTGTTATGTTCCTCACTTGTCATCCTTTCTATGTGTTTTTTCTGTCATTTCCATTTTCCATGTCCACACTCCTATTGCTCCCATTAGTTTCCATCCAAACTGTTGTTTCCTTTCACTTTCTCTCTGTCACCTTCTTCACTCCTTGTCCTTTACCTCCCCATCATTGCTTATTGTTTCTACAGTGTCGTCTTCCTCACTTGTCACGCTACTCACTCCCAATGCTTACCCTCTCCTGGTAATCTCTTCCACTGCCAAGATGCTTTCCATTACTGTCCATTGTTTCCTCGTGTGTCATCTTCCTCACTCTATGCTTTCTTAGTGCATTTCCTCGTCCTTGTCAGTGCTACCATTGTTCCTCCAGCACACCACCTCATCCCTTGAGCCCTACCAGAAGGAGCGTCCCTGGTATAGGATTTTCTGGCCCTACACAATGGTAAATGCTCTGCTCAGCAGCTCTTTGTACTAGTACACCATCAAAACAGCTAAGTAACTGCTATTTTCTAACCCTCGGCGAAGCACTATGCTACGCTCGCGGAGTTTGCGAAGTTTGCGCAACTTCGCACTACGCGAGCTGCACGTAGCACAGTGTGAACACGCGTAGTGCAGCGTAGCGTAATGCAGCGCTCATTTTTTGCTTGTTCGCGGTCCTGAACGTCATGTTCGCGACTGCGAGCAAGCAAAATGACATCCCGGCGCGATTCTCAACGCGGGGAGGTAAGGTTTCTCATTGTGAGTGGTTGCGCATGCTCGCGACCGCTGTGAATGAGAAACTACCAGTTCGTGATGAGAAAGCTGCAGCTCGAGTAATAATGTACTTGAGCAGCAGAAAACTACAGCTCGCACTGTGCAAGATGCCGTTTTCAATGATTGCACAGTGCCGGATGCTTGTCCGCACTGTGCAATCATTGAAAACACATCTTGCACAGTGGGAACATGCTACTACGCAGCTCGCGTAGTGCTACGTGAAGTTCGCGTAGTGCGAAGTGCACTTCACGTAGCTTCGTGTAGCGCTACTTTGCGAACTACGCCCACCCTTACTATTTTCAGATAAAAAATAGAGCTGGGGCCAGATGTATTGACGTTAGTGATAGCCATTACCAAACATTGACTCTTTGTGAATCACTATTTGGTAATCAAAATTAGTAATGTACTAATAACTATATGACCTTTATATCCCAATTAGCAATTCATAGTGGTTCACAAATAGACCTATCTCACAAATATTATTAAAGTAGGTCGAAATTTGTGACCCTCTAAGCTTTGCTGCCTTCACAGTGATGATGGCCTGCTGGGATCGGCAGACCACCATGTCTGTGACTGCTATTAATTAAAGCAAACTTTTTTCTTTTTTAAATACAGCATGTTTTCTTGAAAGGACAACGGGATGCATTTTAAAAAAAAATTAAATGTTACATTTTTTTTTTCAAGAGTAGGCAGTTGTCTGTGAGACCACAGCCTGCTCTTTAAAATGTATTTTTTCAAGCATTCTCAAAGGAGAAGGCTCGCTAAGGAGACCCCTTCTCATTTGCAAATGTGTTACCACCAAGTTTGAGTTGGTGGTAAAGTATGAATGCTTTGCAACAACATTTCAGTCACAAAATATTAGTGCATACCATTCCAATTCCTATGTGGAAGCGACTCCCTGAACACACCCCTTCCAAATAGCGATTCTGGGCGCAAGCCCAAACTTTGATTCACTTGAATAGCAGTTTGGTGTTTGTTTATTTGAAAAAAACATTTTTCCAGTCGCAAACAGTCCAATTCTGCAATTCTGGTCATTTGTGACCAAAAAAATGCTTTGTGCATATAGCCACTACTATATAAACAGAAGTGCCTGGTAACTCCTATCGATATGAGGGTGATTTCTCCAGAACAAACATACTGTCATCATCACACCTCAGCATTGGCATATTTATTTAGGACATAGAAAACATGGCTAAAAAATTGAGACCTGCAAAAGTGAATATGGAAATTTAAATTATTAGCCACACCCTCTCATTAAATTAAAAACACTATCAGTTTTTAAAATTGTTTATTTTCATTCGCAACAAAAAGAGCCATTTTGCAGCATCTGCTCTGTTCCTAATTCTGTAGTATCCGGAGATTGAAGAGGCAGTGTTGGACTGCTAGGGGATGTATAGTAACTGCCAAAGTCATTGACACCTGATTACAGCAAGGACTTCTGTTTTACTCATGTGTGTTCTATACACAGACAAATGTATTGCTGTCTACCACAGTAAGGGCATGTGTCTAACTTCAAAAACCTTCATTAACACTCTCAGGTGCAGCAGTCTGCTACAGAAAGGACAGTATTTGCCTCCAGGGACTTCTTGTGACAGCCTAGGGTACTGCAGCCAACTATAGCAAGGACTCATGTTTGTCTGGAGGCATCTCTACTTCAGCCTGCATCAGAAAGTGCAGATTACAGGATTTTGAAACTCCGAGGTATACAAATGACACTGTTGGGTGAAGAGAGCAAACATTGTAACTAGTGGGACTAAAGATGCGGTATGAAGACGCATAAACAAAGGTGATAGATCTGGCTTAAATTTTCTGTTAAAAGCCAGACCTATCAGCTTCTGCAATTATTATTATGTTCGTGATTTTATCTTCTGTTTATAACTGGTATTCTTACATTTGTTTGATTTTCATACATATATTGATTGCAGTGGTGGCAGGCAATTTTAGCAGGAATGGGGCCCACGCATGCAGGCATACACACTCACTCACACCAATGCATTCTCATACACTCACACACATGCCCATTCACAACAATCAATTACTGAAATACACATACACACCCACATTCATAGATAAACGCATGCATTAAATATCAAAAAACAAAACATACCTTCACTGCAGCTCTCTGGTAGGAAAGCTTTGGAGGTGCCGGGAGAGTTGGGACTGCTGCTTTCCCTTAAGGTCAGCCAATGAGGGAAGACAGTAGTCCCTCACTCGTCACGGACTAGGATGGGGTCACTGAGACTGCTGATCTCATCCTAATCAATGACCACGTGTCCCTGATTTACACTTGGGCCTAGGCACTTCAAAGCTTAAAGCTGAAGCGCAAAAAGAACAATTGAGGACAGAATGCAGAACAATGTTACACATTTATATAAGTACAGAGATCTGGGCCAAAATCCATAGTTTTTTTTGCTCACCATGCCATTCCAGTTTGGACCCAGCCATATGCAAATCAGTCTTGACCCTACACCCAATGGAAACAGTCCAGCTCGAACTGCCAGGCCTTATCCTCCCTGAACTGGGAACAAGCATCCTAGGACCAGTTGTGGGCTTTCAGCACTCATCAGCCAGGATAGATTGACTCCAGTGGCATGCAGAGCACAGGACCCACGTCTGGGCATACACGTCCCACTGGAAATGACAATTTACAAAAAGAACAATTGATGGACAGAATGCAGAACAATGTCATACATTCACCCAAGTACAGAGATTGAGGGCCTAAATCCCTCGTTTTTTTGTTCACCATACCATTCCAGTTTGGACCCAGACATATGCAAATCAGTTTTGACCCTGTTCCCAATGGGAACAGTCCAGCCTGAACTGCCAGGCCAGGTCATCCATGGACTGGAAACACGCATCCAAGTACTGATTTTGGTCTTTCAGCCCTCATCAGTCAGGATAGCTTGACTCCAGTGGCATGGAGAGCACGGGTCCCACGTCTGGGCATACCCGTCCCACTCGCGGTTACAAATGCAAAAAGAACAATTGGTGGACAGAATGCAGAACAATGTCCTACATTCACCCCAGTACAGTGATCTGGGCGTAAATTCCTTGTTTTTTTGCTCACCATGCCATTCCAGTTTGGACTGGGCCATATGCATATCAGTCTTGACCCTGTGTCCAATGCGAGCAGTCCGGACCAAACTCCCATGCCAGGTCCTCTCTGGACTGGAAACAAGCCATCATAGGACCAGTTTCGGGTTTTCAGCCCTCATCAGCCAGGATAACTTGACTCCAGTGGCATGGAGAGCACAGGACCCACTTCAGGGCATACCCGTCCCACTCAGGGTGACAAATACAAAAAGAACAACTGATGGACAGAATGCAGAATAATAATTCACCACAGTGCAGATATCTAGGCCTAAATCCATTGTTCTTTTACTCACCATGCCATTCCAGTTTGGACCCAGCCGTATGCAAATCAGATTTGACCCTGCACCCAATGGGAACAGTTCAGCCCGAACTGCTAGGCTAGGTCCTCCTTGGACTATAAACAAGCCTCCTAGGACCAGTTTCATGCTTTCAGGCCTCATCTGCCAGGATAGCTTATCTCCTGTGGCATGGAGAGCATGGGACCCAAGTATGGGCATACCGTCCCACTCGCAGTGACAAATGCAAAAAGAACAATTGATGGACAGAATGCAGAATAATGTCATACATTCACCAAAGTACAGAGATCTGGGCCTAAATCCATCATTTTTTTGCTCGCCATGTCACTCCAGTTTGGACCAAGCCATATGCAAATCAGATTTGACCCTGCACCCAATGGGAACAGTCCAGCCCGAACTGCTAGGCCAGGTCCTCCCTGGACTATAAACAAGCATCCTAGGACCGGTTTCATGCTTTCAGCCCTCATCTGCCAGGATAGCTTAACTCCCGTGGCATGGAGAGCATCGGATCCACGTCTGGGCATCCCTTCCCACTCGCAGTGACAAATGCAAAAAGAACAATTGATGGACAGAATGCAGAACAATGTCACACATTTACCCCAGTACACAGATCAGGGCCTAAATCCAATGTTTTTTTTGCTCTCCATGACATTCCAGTTTGGACCCAGCCAAATGTATATCAGTCTTGACCCTGCGCCCAAGGGAAACAGCCCAGACCAATCTGCCTGACCAGGTCCTCCCTGGACTGTAAACAAGCATCCTAGGACCAGTTTCAGGCTTTTAGCCCTCATCAGCCAGGATAGCTTGACTCCAGTGGCATGGAGAGCACGGGACCCACGTCTGGGCATACCCGTCCCACTTGGGGTGTGTAATGGCAGAGTTTTTGGCTTTATTTAGCAGTGATATAGATCATTATTCTTGCTCGCATCTAGTATAGGTATTCTTAGCCTGTGTTGGCCCTTTTAAGCCCTTTTTCCAGACCTAGAAGAGGATAGCTGCTTAATATGCCTTTATTCTTGACTTTAACCTGTCTATTGCCTATTGGCTTTGACATATTAGACATATTGGTATGGTTTATGTAGGTATTCTGACAGAGCTAAGGAGCATTTCACCCCTTTCAGGCCTAAAGCTAGAGAGACTCCATCTTGATGGAAGCAGAGAGGCTTTTTAGGGCAAAAGCAATGTTTATAGTTATAACTGTTGTTCGCCTTAAGCGGACCGGAGAGAACCGGCCAGAGCTGAATCTAATCAGGAATTGTTCCCGGGCTCAGGTCTCTAGACGAAACAAGCAGACTGGTCACTGTGGGAGCGTCTGGCGCAAGGAGCCTGGTGCATGGGATTGGTGGGAAGAAGCTGCTGGCTGGAACTTTCCATGAGGAAACAGCATTCTATATTTGTGAAGTGCAGAGGCGGAGTCAGTCAGTCAAGCAGAGGGGAGTCGAGGAGAGAGTCCAGCAGTGGAGTGGAGTTGGCAGAGAGAGAGAGAGGGTTAAGAGCTGAGTTGAATAGTGAGCTGGAACTGAAGGAAGCAGTTAGAAGCAGTTGCTTATCAGGAGGAGGTGTGAATAGCTGGAGTCTGAAGTAATGCCTTTTAGAAGAGATAGAGGAGAGCTCGTGGATTAACCTATGGGAGCAGATGGAATTGGACATTGGCGCAGAGACAGAGTGAATAAGATAGTGGAATGAACGGTGATCAGAGCGGCAGGAACCATTAAGATTGAAGACGGAAGGTGGAGAGACAGTTCGTGTGGGGGAGAGGAGTCCAGAGACAGAGTGATCAGCGCAGAGGTGTACCCAAGAGTGCAGGAGAGAGAGAGAGAGCATGAGATGAGCCAAGGCACAGACGAGAGAGGAACCCAGATGACAGCTAGAACAAGACTTCACACTAATCAGGTGATATTGTTTTCATCACATTAGCTACATTTACACTTTATGTCTAATCTTTCCCCTTTTAGCGGAGTGTTCCTGTTATGTGTAATCCTTCTCTTTCAAGCGGTGTGTTCTACCTATAGTCTTTGTCAGATATGCATAAATGTTTATATTACTATAATAAAAGATCCCCAGTTTATAACAAACTGGTGTGTAGCCCCTATTCTTGTTCACTGAAGGTAAATGAATCTCCTAGGTGCTTGCTAGGCACGTGAATGGATGAGTAATCCCAATCAGGTAAGTGGTGATCACATAAATAGGGAGTGAGTGAACCTTTGATGCCAAGAGCAGAGAGTACACTATACAATCCGGACCCATATTCAAAGTTATTATTGTAGTTTCATCCCGAGTAGACAGCTGAGATAATATCCCAATATATATATATATATATATATGTATAGGTGTTCATAGGAATGTGGTCGTCGTTGATATGCGGCGTTAATGAGAGCACTGGGGGGTTGAACCAGTGTGTAAATCCACCAGATTGTGGCTTGAATAAGTGAGAACGTCAGGAAGGACACTGACGCGTAGTTTCGCAGGATCGCGAACAATTTGGAAAAGGGAGCATTGGGTTCTGCAGGCCCGTGTGTAGACACACCGGATTGTGTGTCAGATCTGCCCTAGGGTAGAACGGTCTGGGTCAGGGTGGCCGCGAGACCAACTGATGTGAATAAGTGTGGTGTAGGGTATGGATATCCCTAGTAATCAGTGAGTATTCTTAGTATCCCTATAGATTTAGTGGTGTTCTTAATAATATGAGCTTGTATATTGCGAGTTCCCTATCCTCAGGTAGGTACCAGGTGCCTGGATATAGAGGAGTCCTGAGGACGGAAGGTGAGTACGTTCTGGCTGGGTTGGAGGGGCCCCTGGGGGCTGATCCCACCTACTCAGAAAATCCAGCCATTACATTTTGGCGTAGTCGTCATCTTACGAATCCTGTGTGACCTCCATGTGTTCTGAGGGAGTGCCCTTAACGCTGGTTCCATCTGGCGTAATGTTGCAGTTTATGTAGCCTGTTAGACCTATTGGCTTGAACAGTTGCAGCGTGAGGAGATTGCATTACATCATGGCATTTGGTTTATTCAGGGTGGAAGGAATGGTTTTCATCTTGGTGTTTAAACTGTCAGAGTTGAAGGATGGCATTACATGAGGAAGCCAGTTACATCTATGTGATGGTCCAATTGTATAAATGTGTGTAAAAAATGTTTTTAAATTGCCCATTCAATTGCTTGCTGCATCTGCTTATGCTGTGCAATGTGAAATGTGTTCATTGTAATATGATCTGTGGAGTTCTTTGAATATAGCTCCTTGTAAATATGACTTGTGAATAGCGCCATATTAATGTGGCTTGTGAGGTGCAGGTTCTCATGTTGATTTATTGTGTTCCTTGTGCATTGCGCCTTGGATACATTGTTTGTGAAAAGCTTGTCTTGTAAATATGACTTGTGAATAGCGCCATATTATTGTGATTTGTGAGGTGCATGTTCTCATGTTGATCTATTGTGTTCCTTGTGCATTGCGCCTTGGAAATGTTGTTTGTGAAAGGCTTGTCTTGTAAATATGGCTTGTGAATAGCGCCATGTGGTCATGGCTTGGACAGGGCATGTTATCATTACGTTTGGCAGGAGAGAGCTGGATCTTTCTCGGGTGCTTGGGGATAACGTTTTTGAAAATAGGTGTACGTGTCATCTGTAAACGTGAAGAAATGTGCTAATGATTTTCCCATGTATAAATGGACGTTGGGAAAGGATTCTGCTTGAGCTGCCAAAGGGTTAATATCTTGAGTTGAGATGGCAGCCTTTATTTTTTACATGCTGTCAACATGCATGGTTATCTGACCTGACTATAAAAGTCAGTGGATTTTTTGATGGTTTGATTTTGACTTTTTTTTTTTTTGATTCCTTGGTCAGCCTACGTGCTTTGTCAGTTTCTTGACGGAAAGGTAACATCTTGTGTTTTGAGAAGGGTTCTGTTCATTTCACATTCCTTTTGAAATGCGTCTACGAATTTGTGTGGGTTCACCTTGGAACTGATGTGGTTATAAATCAACGTTACGGAGAAAGCTGTGTTCTTTTAAAATGAGTGAAATGTTAAAAAGATAGCCCGTTAGAGTGCACGCTACGAGCTGTTTTCATTAATAATTTCTGTGAGGGGTTTCCATCTAGACAGGAATGTGTTGGTTTAAGAATAATAAATCTTGCCCGATAGTGCATGATAACATGTGCTTTTAATTAGTAGAATGCAACCATGTGCCTTTGAAAGAGGGAAAAAAGTTAAAATGCAACATTATTATTTTCCCATATGTGAATGAAAATGTATACTTTTATAAATGTGTTAGCGAAACATTGCATGAAATACAATGTTGAAATGTATCTGCATTTTATGTTGTTTTACAAATTATTTCTCTTTGACAAATGGACCATGTTAATTCGTTTCTCAAATGCAGCATGTATAATATTGTATGCCAAAGGTAGTTTCCCCTTTCTAAATAAGTGCCCATATTTTAAATGTCTTGCCTTTAGTTGAGTTAGTTGGACAAACGTCTTTTTTTTTTTTTTTTTTAAACTGGAGCTTTTTTAATTGGCAATATACTGTAACAGAATTGTTTTTTTGTTAAATTCGAGCTTCCGTTAGTTACAAAATAAGGCATGTGAAATTTGTTTTTCGACCTTGGCAGACCAGCTGGTCTGTGCAGACGAGCTTTTTCATTCTGCAAGTTTCGATCACGTCCCGGCTTGTTATTATTGGCTACAGTTCAATTTTCTTCCGCGCACGGCTTGTTTATTTAAGGGCGGGGTGGCCTGGCTCTTCCCTTGGAGTTAGTTAGTTGGATGGGCCTGGGCGTGCTTCTCTGACCAGGGAAAATGGGAGGCTTGCAGTGCCCTGCTGATGCTGTCACCATTTGGGCGGTACTCCAAAATTTTTTTTTTTCACATTGTAAGCATGGCTCCTGCCCTGAAGGGTGGGACTGGCTTAGTTAGGATTAGGGTATGTTAGGCCCTGCGCTAAAAATTATTAAAAGTTAAATTTTGAATGTTTTTAATTAATTAGGATATTTTCTTTTCAATAATGAAAGGCACCCGGGGTGCTTTTTAAATGGAAAATTTTATTTTACAAGAATAATGATACTTGTTCTCTTGTTCCTAGATTGCTGGGGTGTGGTTGCGTGGATCGGCCCACTTCCCTCCCACTCCCTTTATTTGTTTTAGCTTTTTATTTTCATGTTCTTATTTTAGTTTATTTTTTTTTGGATGATGGAACCAGACCAGACCAGACCAGACCAGACCGGGTAATGGATGGCCACATTGGAGGAAGTACCGAGGATGCAGGGTGGTGGCCTACACTGAAGAATTTGGACATTAAATAATCCCTTGGACAATCAGGCCCCACTTTTAAAGCAAAAAAAAAAAAAACGTGTCACCTATTATGACTAAGTTATTTAATTCCCTGGCCTGCAATTTTGACATCACTACAAGCAGGCCCCACTTTTAAAAAAAAATATGTCACCTATTATAGTTTTTCTGTTTTCTTCAACACAAGTTTTTTTTTTTTTGCCAATGAAGGACTTTTTTTTTCAATGATGGTGCGCACATGTGTTCCACCGTGTGATTTAAAATGTTTTTTGTTACTGTTCTTACATTTTCACCTTGATTGATCAATGGGTGGTTACCTTAAAATTTGAATTGTTCTGGGTGGTGTGTCTTTTAGTATGATTATGTATTAATGTTTGCCCAGACCTTGCAACTGTATTTCTCAGATTTCACTTTAAATTGACAAATGTCAGCAGGTAGGCCTCATTTAGGCCTATTGTTATTTTCATCTCACATATTAGCACCTACACCAATAGTTTCATGAGTCACCATTAGCTCAAGTTGCCTATAGTACGTAAGGCTCATTTAGGCCCTTTCTTGTTTTCTCATTAGAAGTTGTAACACATTTAGTTCTTAAATTGACATTGGTAGGTAGGCCTCATTTAGTCTTAAGTTGTCCGAAGTAGGCCCATTTAGGCCCCTTGCTGTTTTCATTCAACACATAAGTCCCTACATCACTAGATTTCACCAGTTATCATTAGAAGTTGAGGAACATTTAGTTTGAGGATGCTTTGGTTAGTTTCTGTTGTTATCAGACATGTTTCAGCACTCAAGTCAAGGGTGCTTTGATTTGTTTTTAGGTTTCTATTCCCTACAATTGAGGTTTAGGTGGAATTTTCTTGAGTTGTCATTCTTTTTAGGGAGTTTTTTAGGTTTTGATTTGTTGATAGATTGTGTTGATGTTTGTTTATTTAGATGTTATTGTTTGTAAGATGCTCGCAAGATAAGGATCTAGGGTGCAGTGTAATGGCAGAGTTTTTGGCTTTATTTAGTAGTGATATAGATCATTATTCTTGCTCGCATCTAGTATAGGTATTCTTAGCCTGTGTTGGCCCTTTTAAGCCCTTTTTCCAGACCTAGAAGAGGATAGCTGCTTAATATGCCTTTATTCTTGACTTTAACCTGTCTATTGCCTATTGGCTTTGACATATTAGACATATTGGTATGGTTTATGTAGGTATTCTGACAGAGCTAAGGAGCATTTCACCCCTTTCAGGCCTAAAGCTAGAGAGACTCCATCTTGATGGAAGCAGAGAGGCTTTTTAGGGCAAAAGCAATGTTTATAGTTATAACTGTTGTTCGCCTTAAGCGGACCGGAGAGAACCGGCCAGAGCTGAATCTAATCAGGAATTGTTCCCGGGCTCAGGTCTCTAGACGAAACAAGCAGACTGGTCACTGTGGGAGCGTCTGGCGCAAGGAGCCTGGTGCATGGGATTGGTGGGAAGAAGCTGCTGGCTGGAACTTTCCATGAGGAAACAGCATTCTATATTTGTGAAGTGCAGAGGCGGAGTCAGTCAGTCAAGCAGAGGGGAGTCGAGGAGAGAGTCCAGCAGTGGAGTGGAGTTGGCAGAGAGAGAGAGAGGGTTAAGAGCTGAGTTGAATAGTGAGCTGGAACTGAAGGAAGCAGTTAGAAGCAGTTGCTTATCAGGAGGAGGTGTGAATAGCTGGAGTCTGAAGTAATGCCTTTTAGAAGAGATAGAGGAGAGCTCGTGGATTAACCTATGGGAGCAGATGGAATTGGACATTGGCGCAGAGACAGAGTGAATAAGATAGTGGAATGAACGGTGATCAGAGCGGCAGGAACCATTAAGATTGAAGACGGAAGGTGGAGAGACAGTTCGTGTGGGGGAGAGGAGTCCAGAGACAGAGTGATCAGCGCAGAGGTGTACCCAAGAGTGCAGGAGAGAGAGAGAGAGCATGAGATGAGCCAAGGCACAGACGAGAGAGGAACCCAGATGACAGCTAGAACAAGACTTCACACTAATCAGGTGATATTGTTTTCATCACATTAGCTACATTTACACTTTATGTCTAATCTTTCCCCTTTTAGCGGAGTGTTCCTGTTATGTGTAATCCTTCTCTTTCAAGCGGTGTGTTCTACCTATAGTCTTTGTCAGATATGCATAAATGTTTATATTACTATAATAAAAGATCCCCAGTTTATAACAAACTGGTGTGTAGCCCCTATTCTTGTTCACTGAAGGTAAATGAATCTCCTAGGTGCTTGCTAGGCACGTGAATGGATGAGTAATCCCAATCAGGTAAGTGGTGATCACATAAATAGGGAGTGAGTGAACCTTTGATGCCAAGAGCAGAGAGTACACTATACAATCCGGACCCATATTCAAAGTTATTATTGTAGTTTCATCCCGAGTAGACAGCTGAGATAATATCCCAATATATATATATATATATGTATAGGTGTTCATAGGAATGTGGTCGTCGTTGATATGCGGCGTTAATGAGAGCACTGGGGGGTTGAACCAGTGTGTAAATCCACCAGATTGTGGCTTGAATAAGTGAGAACGTCAGGAAGGACACTGACGCGTAGTTTCGCAGGATCGCGAACAATTTGGAAAAGGGAGCATTGGGTTCTGCAGGCCCGTGTGTAGACACACCGGATTGTGTGTCAGATCTGCCCTAGGGTAGAACGGTCTGGGTCAGGGTGGCCGCGAGACCAACTGATGTGAATAAGTGTTGTGTAGGGTATGGATATCCCTAGTAATCAGTGAGTATTCTTAGTATCCCTATAGATTTAGTGGTGTTCTTAATAATATGAGCTTGTATATTGCGAGTTCCCTATCCTCAGGTAGGTACCAGGTGCCTGGATATAGAGGAGTCCTGAGGACGGAAGGTGAGTACGTTCTGGCTGGGTTGGAGGGGCCCCTGGGGGCTGATCCCACCTACTCAGAAAATCCAGCCATTACAGGGTGACAAATGCAAAAAGACAATTGGTGAACAGAATGCAGAACAATGTAATACATTCACCCCAGTATGGAAATCTGGGCCTACAGCTATCATTTTCTGCTCACCATGCCATTCCAATTTGGACGCAGCCTTTGCAATCAGTCTTGACCCTGGGCCCAATGGGAACAATCCAGCCCCAACTGCCAGGCCAGGTACTCCCTGGACTGGAAACAAGCATCCTTAGACTGGTTTCAGGCTTTCAGCTCTCATCAGCCAGGATAGCTTGACTCCGGTTTCATGGAAAGCACAGGACCCACGTCTGGGCATACCCGTCCCACTCGGGGTGACAAATGCAAAAAGAAAAATTGATGGACCGAATGGAGAACAATGTCATACATTCACCCAGGTACAGAGATCTGGGACTAAATCCATAGTTTTTTTGCTCACCATGCCCATCCAGTTTGGATTCAGCCATATGCAAATCAGTCCTGACCCTGCACCCAATGGAAACAGTCCAGCCCGAACTGCCAGGCCAGGTCCTCCCTGGACTTGAAACAAGCATCCTAGGACCGTTTTTGGGCTTTCAGCCCTCATCATCCAGGATATCTTGACTCCAGTGGCATGGAGAGAACGGGACCCACGTCTGGGCATACCCTTCCCACTCAGGGTGCCAAATGCAAAAAGAATAATTGATGGACAGAATGCAGAACAATGTCATATAATCACCCCAGTACAGAGATCTGGGCCTAAATAAATCGCGTTTTGCTGACAAGGCCATTCCAGTTTGGACCCAGCCATATGCAAATCAGTTTTGACCCTTTACCCAATGGGAACAGTACAGCCCGCACTGCCAGGCCAGGTCCTCCCTGGACTGGAAACAAGCGCCCTAGGACTCATTTCGGGCTTTCAGCCCTCATCAGCCAGGATAGATTGACTCCAGTGGCATGGACAGCATGGGACCCAAGTCTGTGCAAACCCGTCCCACTCGGGGTGACAAATGCAAAAAGAACAATTGATGGACAGAATGCAGAACAATGTCATACATTCACCCCAGTACAGAGATCTGGGCCTAAATCCATAGTGTTTTTGCTCACCATGCCATTCCAGTTTGGACCCAGCCATACTCAAATCTGTGCCCTTGGGAACAGTCCAGCCCGAACAGCCAGGCCAGGTCCTTCCTGGACGGGAAACAAGCATGCTAGGACCGGTTTTGGGGTTTCAGCCCTCATCAGCCAGGATAGCCTGACTCCAGTGGCATGGAGAGCATGGGACCCATGTCTGGGCATCCCGTCCAACTCGGGGTGACAAATTCAAAAAGAACAATTGATTAACAGAATGCAGAACAATGTCATACATTCACCCCAGTACAGAGCCAACTGAAGCGCCCAGGTCCGAGGCAATCAGTGAAGCTCCCTCTCATCACGAAGGGGAGGGCCTTGAGGCACTTTTGCCAGGCTGAGGACGTCACCCCCACAGCGATGTGAAATCATCAGCCTGGCAAACTTCAGCCCAGGACACCATGAGCCTGCACATTTAGCACCTGTCTAGCATCTAGATGCCTAACCTGAAGAAGAAGAGTGTCTGTTAGGCTGACAGATACTCTCCATGTCTGGAGAAACATGGGGGCATGGCAACTCAGTCCATCAGTCCATATAGACGGGCCGCAGCTGATTGGTTGCTATATGTTTGAGAGTGATGTATATGAACAAGTGGAAAAACAAAACCTGGGAAACACATTAGAAGAAACCAACTCATGAAAAAACTATTTTAAGGAAAGACATTTAGAAGGAAATACAAATACATCGAAAATTAAGATTTTAAAGGAATAATAATTTTCAGGAAAAATCCAGAATTACACTAAACTTGAGTGGATTTTAGGTCTAGGAATAGTAAATTGGGTTCAAGGATGGGTAATGTTTAGGGGTAATGAGGGTTATTTGGGGTAAGGAATGGGTGGAGTTCAGATTTAGGGATTTAGGGTTCAGTGATGGGTAGTTTTAAAGGATATTTTGGGTTTTTTAGGCTTCAGGAATGTGTGTTAGGATTTTTTAGGGTTCATCGATGGGCTGAGTTTAGGGCTGTTAAGGGTTTTTAAAGTTTAGTGATAGGTAGAGGTTAGGGGGAGTGAATTGGTTTTAAGGATTCAGGAGTGTGTTGGGTTAGGGTGGTGATGAGTTTTAAGGATTCAGGGATGGGTGGAACTTAGATGAAGCAAGTGGTTTTTAGGGTAGGGTATGGGTATGGGTAGCCTTTAGGGTTGATGAGGGGTTTTTTGCGGTCATGGGTGAATGGTGTTAATGGGCCATGCAGGTTTTAAGGTTCAGGAATAGGTAGGGTTTGGAAGTGGTGAGGAGATTTGAGAGTTAGGAATGGTGTAATTAAGGTTTTTAAGATTCAGGGATGGAGTTTAGGGGTAGAAATGGCTTTTTAGGGTTCAGGAATGGATAGAGTGTAAAAGTAAGGGATCTGTTTAGTTTAGGCATGTTGATGGGCTTTAGGGGGAATGGCTGGATGGTGTTTAGGTGTTGTAAGAGTTCATGGATGGAGGGTGTTTAGGGGGTGGTATGGGTAGCAGAACCAAAAGCATCTAAATTAATTGTTTTGCAATTTAAAAGACATAAATCCCAAATATTGTCCCCTGGGGAAAAGCACTGAAATAAATACCTTCAATGACACTGATTCTGAGACCTACAACCACTGCATTTCCACGTTAAGAAATAGGCATACAAAGGCTGAATTCGAACAAAAAGACATTCTACAATTTGGTTTCTATCAAATGGGAAATGGAAGTCATGCTGAACATTTCATTATACAGTTTAAGTGAAGTGGACTTTCAGTAATTTTATTGAATGAAACAGTTTTTCAATTAAATCACTTACAGTCATGTGAGAGTACTGGCAGCAAGAAATGTGAGATGCTGAATTGCTTTTGAAATATGTTGTGATTGTTAATTAATGTTGGACTTGGCCCGTCTGGCAGGTCCACCCCTAAACTTTTTGCTTTGATATGTGACTTGGTGTTGGTTGTTTTTGGCTTCTGCGCACTTTCACTGTGTCCCAGTGTAAAGTGCGTGCGCACTCTGAGTGTGTGTGGTGAGATTGGCCTGCCCTCCCATAGGAATGCATGGGGAATGGATGTGTCCATGTTAGTTCCTGATGTGTGGGGAGTGCAGGGTTGAGTTTCGTATGTGCAAACTCGTGAGAGTAAACGCTGCGCGATGATGTGTGCGGCTTTAATGTGCCACTTCTAGAAGTTGGCATGTCTGTGTAATAAATATGAAGTGACTGTCTGGCTTGTGATTGGCTGGAGCTCGCTGGTGTGCCTGGCTCCAGGAGTCAGGATGGGTTTGCCCCAGTGGTGAGTGGAGAGATCTGCATATTGATGGCAGGGAGGAGTGCACCTAGGACCTGAATAGGGCTGGGCTTTCCCTACACAATGATGGCTCCGCCCCCTGTGGTGCGACTGATGACCCTAGCTTGTCCTCTGAATGGGGAGAGGGGCTGAGCACAACAGAGGGCTCCAAAACCAGTTGCATCTGTTTTTTCCCTTAACCCTGCACCCTACGTCAAAAGAATTATGTGTATAAAAGAGGGGCTGTGACCCCATGTAAACTGTTCTTACTGATTTTAAATTGAGGGGGGCCTACTGCTGCTGCTGGGCACCAGGAGGACCGCCACTGGGGACTGCCTCTCTGCCTGGAGGGCCCTATGAGCTGGCCCCTGGGTCCAGCCTTTGCCCCCTCTGCCTTCCCAAGGACCTCTTGCTGGATTTTGTCTCAAGAACCTTAGGGACTTGTGGGGACCGCCAGCGCCTGGGGAGTGCTGGTCTCCCCCTCCAAAAATAGCGTGTTGCACTGCTGGTGCGGCGATCCCTACCTCAAGGGATTCCCCGGTGTGGGGATCCCCCTTTTTGCTTATTTTCGAAGCAGGTTCCTTCCCTGCATTTTGCCCCGCAAGTTGGCCAAGTTTTGAGGCACGGGTGCCCACCCCGCTTCTTTGCCGACTTTTAGTGCCTATCATGGGTGCCCACCCCATTTTATTCTTCATTCCTCAGGTGCCTACCCTGGATTGCAGCCAAATAAGAAATAAACCCCTGCGGGCCGCCGCCCTGCCCGCGGCGACCCGGAAGTAAAGGCCGTCAGACCCGGAAGCCGACGGGAGCCCACCCCGCCCTCCGGTGCACAAAGGAAGTGAGGAGAAGCGTCCTTGCTATCGAGGGAGGACGAGAGTCTACCCCACCTCCCAGGAAGTCCCCGTGTCGGGAGAAGAACCAGGAAGCATTCTGGCTCCCCAGCGAGGTTCTCCCGAGTAAGAGAGCCCCGCCCGCCGCCTTTAAGAACACCCGGCCCCTGGAGCAGGGCCGGGTGAGGAGGGGAGCTCTCCCTGACCAGCCCCAGCCCAGGAGCAGCGCGGGGATAGAGAGGAGTCCCCAGCGGAGGCCCGGTGAGTGCGGGCATCTTGAGGCAGGGGGCACCAATTCAAGTGAGAGCGGCTCCAGATGGTAGCGGCTTGCTTCCCTGCCCAGTGGTGGCATTTTGCTTTCGAGCCTGAGAGGCTCAAGGGGGCCTTTTCTTGGCAAGTGAGAGCCCCGGGGCCTCACCGTAGGGGTCCTCTTGCATCTCAAGCCCACGAGGCTCCAAGGCCGCATTTTTGTATTTAGAGCCCCGAGGCTCCAACGACAGGGGCATTATTTTAGTTGGAGCCCGAGAGGCTCCTACATCCACAGGGGCATTTTGCGGGGTAGAGCGGCCCCGGCTGGCAGAGGGCCGCTCCCGCAGTTTTCAGTAGAGCCCATGAGGCTCCCTGGCTCACAGCTTTTTCAAGCCCACGAGGCTCCAACGTTGAAGGGGGCATTTGCTAATCTAGAGCCCCAGAAGAGAGCCAGGAGGCACTTTGGTGCCAGGCTCAGTTTCCCGAGCTGCCCAGCACTTAGTGGGTAGCTGCATCATTTAGGCCTTGCGCAATCTTCTTTTGCTGCCTGGGCAGCCTGCCCTGACTTTGCTGGACACAGGGCGTTTCAGCCCCTGAGAGGCCAAAATGGCCTGGGGACAGTTCATGTGTTGTGCCCTTGCTTGGGGTACATGCTTTTGCCTCATGTGATTTTTGTGCAAATGTGATGCTTTCCTAATGTGATTTATGCAATACTTGCTGCCTATACCTCTAAATGTATTTTTATGCCTAGAAGGTTGTTTTAGCTAGTATAGTTATAATAGTGAGTTCATGGTTCCCTGCGTGATATTTGCCAAAGGTGGTTAGGGTTGCGTAATGTGTACTTACCTTCTACCAATGGTTACTGGTTGTGTGATACTTTTTCTCTTTGGTGCTACAGTTATTATATGAGCTATGTGCTAAGAGTTAATCCTACAAAGTGCTATATCTACCAAGTGCTAGTTCTGCCAAGTGCTTATTCCTGTCAGTGGTTCATGTGGCCCTGTCGCACAAGTTACTACTTGTGTAACGATATATCTGTAAGAAACATTAGTTGGTGATAGATTCCTTACCTTAGATATCCCCAGGCGTCAGACTGGATGCGGAAATTTTTGCGTAGCAGTACCCTTGTGCGTCGGTAGGCATCGCCTGCGGCTTCGCGTCCGTCATCGGCGTCGTGGGCGCCGTGATGACATCGTCGGAGTACTTAGACGCCGCCTCCGCCTGCTGACGTCAGTTCTTAGACACAGATTTTCCGCACCAAAAACGCAGAGCCATGTCAAAAACCAACACTGGTGCCATTGAAACTAGGGCCCTGAAAGGGGATGACCTTAACCCTAGATATCGGTTCACAGAACGGGGAGGATGGGTGGATCGGTAAGGAATCTATCACCAACTAATGCCTCTTACAAATATATTGTTACACAAGTAGTAACTTGTGCATCTGAAAGAGACACGTTAGTGATAGATTCCTTACCTTAGAATAGATACCCCAGCAATACCAACCCCGGTGGTAGGTCTGCGAACCAATAATCACACCAGAAAGTCCTGGAGGACGGAACGGCCAAAGAAGCCATCCCTGCGGACTTGGCTGTCCAGGCAGTAGTGTCTTGCGAACGTGTGCAGCGAGGCCCACGTAGCTGCCTGGCAAATGTCCTGCAAGGGGACTCCTCGTTCCAGGGCAGTAGTAGTCGCCGTGGCCCGAGTGGAATGGGCCCTCAGCCCAACAGGAGGTTCCTTCTTAGCCATAGACTAGCACGCTAAGATGCACAACACAATCCACCGAGAGATGGTCCGTTTGTGCACCGCCCGTCCTTTCTTAGCACCCACGTAACCAACAAAGAATTGGTTATCCACCCGGAACTGGCGTGTGCGATCCAGATAGTATGAGAGCGCACGTTTTGGGTCCAGATGGTGGAGCCTCTCTTCCTCTTTCGAGGCATGCGAAGGCGGGAAGAAAGTGGGCAAGGTGATGGACTGCCCGATGTGGAAGGCTGTGACTACCTTGGGCAGGAAAGAGGGTTTTGTCCGCAACACAACCTTGTCCGGATGGACATAAAGGAAAGGAGGTTTAGAGGATTGAGCATGGAGCTCACTCACCCTCTTGGCAGAGGTGATGGCAAACAGGAAAGCAGTCTTTAGAGTAAGAAGGCCGATAGGACAGTTGTGAAGTGGCTCGAAGGGAGCGCACATCAAAAAAGTAAGAACCAGGTTCAAGTCCCACTGAGGCATCACGAAGGGAACAGGTGGAAACGTGTGTGTGATGCCCTTCAGAAAACGATTTACAATAGGGGACTTGAACAAAGATGGTTGATCAGGCAGCCTTAGAAAGGCTGAAAGGGCAGAAAGATAGCCCTTGATAGTGCCCAGAGCAGATCCCTGCTGGGCAAGAGAAAGAAGGAAGAGAAGAATTTCAGAAAGAGGGGCAGAGACAGGATCCACAGCCTTTGCTGTGCACCATGCCACAAATCTGTTCCACCTGCAGGCGTATACCAACTTAGTGGAGGGCCGCCTGGCCGCCAGAATGATATTACAGACTTCAGGAGGCAAGTCAAATGACCTCAACTGTCACCGCTCAATCTCCAAGCATGGAGGTGGAGATAGGACAGGTTCGGGTGGAGGACCGTCCCCTGATGCTGCGACAGAAGGTCCTCCTGAAGAGGCAGACAAACCGGGGGATCGACTGACGTACGGAGTAGCTCGGGATACCAGTACCTTTGTGCCCAGTCCGGAGCCACAAGGATGACTTGGGCCCGGTCGCGTTTGATCTTCTTCAACACTCTGGGCAGAAGTGGTATAGGCGGAAAAGCATACAACAGACCGCAACTCCACTCGCGACGAAAAGCATCTCCGAGCGAGTGCCGCCTTGGAAATTCCAACGCGCAGAACTGATGACATTGCGCATTCTCTTCTGTAGGGAATAAATCTAACCAAGGCTCTCCCCACTGCTGAAAGATGCCTTGCGCCACGTCCGAGTTCAGACGCCATTTGTGATCCATCATGCACCGACGGCTGAATTTGTGCGCCCTGGCGTTCAGAGAAACTGCCAGGTGTTGAACCACCAGGGTCACGCCCTGATGTTCCAGCCATTGCCAGAGGTGCAGAGCCTCCTGGCATAGGGTCCACGACCCCATCCCGCCCTGTTTGTTGCAGTACCACATGGCGGTGGTGTGGTCCGTGAACACCTGCACTACACTCCCTCGGACAGAGGGGAGGAATGCCTTCAGTGCAAGACGAATCACCAGCAGGTCCAAAAGGTTGATTTGGAGCCGGGACTCCGCCAGAGACCAGAGGCCTCCGATCTCCGCCTCTCCCATGTGGCCTTCCCAGCCCTGGAGGGACGCGTCCGTCACAACTACGTGCTCCGGTTGGGGAAGAGAGAGGGATCTGCCGCTGACCCAATCGCGGTCCGTGAGCCACCACTGCAGCTGTCTCCCAGTGCCCCTTGAGATCAGGATATGGTCGGACAGGTTGCCCTGATGCTGGGCCCACTGAAACTTCAGGTCTCACTGCAGAGCCCGCATCCGCCAACGGGCGTGATGCACCAGAAGGATGCAGGAAGCTATCAGCCCCAGAAGCCGCAGCGTCAACCTGACCGAGACTCGGGATAAAGGCTGAAAGATCTGAATCAGAGCCTGAATATCCCAAACCCGCTGCTCGGGGGGGATAAACCCGAACTGCGCCAAGTCGAGAACCGCTCCGATAAGAGGAGCTTTCGAGAGGGACACAGGTGTGACTTCGGCACGTTGATGGAGAACCCCAGCAGGTGCAGGAAATCCACCGTCGTCTGGAGGTGGCTGACAACTGTCTGGAGCGAGCCCGTCTTCAACAACCAGTCGTCGAGGTAGGGGAAGACTGAAACCCCTAACCTGCGTAGATGAGCTGCGACCACCGCCATCACTTTCGTGAACACCTGTGGGGCGCTGGTAAGGCCGAAGGGGAGCACGGTAAACTGAAAGTGCTCGTGGCCTACCGTGAACCGCAGGTAAAGCCAGTGGGCCGGCAGGATGGGGATGTGGAAATAAGCGTCCTGCAAGTCCAACGCTACCATCCAGTCTCCTGGGTCCAGGGCAGCTAAGACCTGAGCCAGTGTCAGCATTTTGAACTTCTCCTTCCGGAGCAAGCCGTTTACGTTCCGTAGATCCAAGATAGGGCGTAGGCCCCCTTTGCCCTTCTTGGGTACCAGAAAGTAGTGGGAGTAACAACCACACCCTACTTCTGGCCCAGGAACTCGCTCGATGGCCCCCTTGGCCAAGAGGGCCGTAACTTCCTCCTGCAGAAGCCGCATATGATCCCCCGATATGCGGTGGTATTGCGGTGGCATGGCTTGAGGGGTCGTCTCAAAGGCAAGGGAGTAGCCCCTTCGGACGATTTGCAGCACCCACCTGACCGATGTGACAGTGCGCCAGTGGGAGTGGTGATGGCGAACCCAGTCCCCCACTGGTGTCACATGGGCCTGAAAGCACGGACTAGGAGAGTTTTGAGGCGGATGCTGTGGGGGAAGGTGTGGACTGGCCTCACCATTGTCCCCGACCACCTTCACAGCGATTTCCACAGCCGCCACCGCATTGTATGTTAGTCTGCGGTGCTTGGCTGACAGCACGTGTGGGGGCGCCCCTTCCTTGGCCACGAAAGGAGCGAAAGGCACCCGTTTGCCTGCGTGGGGCCGAGAGGCCCAAGGACTTGGCCGTAGCCCGAGAGTCCTTAAAGCGCTCAAGCGCATGGTCTGCCATGTCACCAAAGAGGCGACGACCATCAAACGGCATGTCCATCAGGGTATTGTGGAAATCCACTGAAAAGTTAACGGACCGCAACCAGGCGTGGCGACGAATCGCAACGGTCGTTGCCATTGCTCTGCCCAGTGAGTCGGTGGTATCCAGCCCACACCGGATGGAGAAACGTGCCACATCTCGACCCTCCGCAAGGCTTGGGCAAGTTTATCTTGACCTCCGCCAGGCATTGTGGCAGCACGTCCGCGACCGTGTCCCACAGGGAGTGGGTGTAACAGCCCAAGAGGCATGCAGTTTTGGAAGACCGCAGTCCCAAACTAAAGGAGGAGAATATTTTCTTCCCATAATTCTCATACCTCTTGGATTCCCGATCAGGCGGAGCCGACGGGAATGCGGTCTGGGAATTGGAGGCCTGGATGACCAGGCTCTCAGGGGGTGGGATGGGTGGACAGGAAACAAGGGTCGCCCGGAGCCGTGCGGTGGTGTCTGGCCATGTTCCTATCTACAGGTTGACCTGTAGCGGGCCTGGACCAAGTGCCCAAAGGAAAGCCAGTCAAGCCCTCATTAAACGGCAGCAGAGGCTCGGTTAACTTGACTGCGGTTTAAGGACCTCAGTGAGGAGATTAGTCCTCACGGCCGCGACGGGGAGCTCAAGGCCCAAGGCCTTGGCTGCCCGCGTCAACACCACACTGAAGGTTGCCCCCTCCTCCGTAGCCATGCTAGGAAGCGAGACAAAAACAGTGTCTGGCGAGGTGTCCAGACCACTGGCATCCCCAAGTCCACCTGTCCAGTACTCCTGGGACTGACACTCATGTGTCAGAGGGTCCTCAGACCCCTCCCAATACTCCTCCTCATCACCCATCACCTGGTACTCAGGGTTGACAAATGATGGGTCCGGTTCATTGAAGTAGAACTCCCCAAGCGGCGTTGAGAGCGGCACCCAGCGGCGCCGCTCCGGCGCCGGGTCGAGGGAGGGATTGGGGACGGCACCGCCCGAGGACGGCGCTGGAGGTGACACCTGTGGAACCGGCGCCGGTGAGGTCGTCAGGTCGACTGGCGATGATCCGGATCCGGAAGCGGATCCAGTGGGGCCCTGCGGCACGGGGCCCGAAGGCACCAGTGGCCGGGGCCGAAGCACCCGACCCGCTAGGACCCCCAGCTGGGTCAGCTGGGCCCGAAGGCGCTGCGGAACCCGCCGGAGGAGTGAGGGACCTCATGGCCATGAGGAAGCGCTCGATCTCCTCTGGCGTCGTTTGCTGCCCAGGGACTGAAGGGTATGGGGCAGGTCGCGACGCCTGCGACTCCGAAGGAGCCGCGTGGGTGGTGTCATCCGGACCCCCGGCCGCATCGCGCGAGCGTCGGGGGGAGTCGGAAGAGCAATGACGTCTCTTCGACTTCTTGTGCTTCCCTGACGACGACTTTGAACCTGAGGAGTGATGTCGACTCCCGGAGCTGTGATGGCTCTGCCCCTGTGACTGGTCCCTCGACCTCCTCCGGACCAGGACCTCTCACGGCGCGGGGCACATAGCCGAAGCTCGAGCCGCTTGCGGGACCGCTCCGGCCTAGCTTTCGAGGTTAAGGCCCGACAGTCGGAGCAGGCCTTGTCGTAGTGATCGACGCCGAGACAGTGGAGGCACCGACGGTGAGGGTCGGTGACCGACATCAGTCGGTCGCAGTCCCCACAAGGCTTGAAACCTGGCATCCCTATAGGCACCGATCGGAGTCGAAGACTCTGAGGATGATCAAAAAGATCTCAAAAAAGTTTAGTCAAAAAGCGACTAAGGTACCACTTTTTCCGGATCTGCGCTGCTGGTGCGGAAAAAAGAAGTACTGACGTCAGCACGCGGAGGCGGCGTCTAAGTACTCCGATGACGTCATCACGGCGCCCACGACACCGACGACGGACACGGAGCCCCAGACGACGCCTACCGACGCACAAGGGTGCTGCTACGCAAAAATTTCCCGATCCAGTCTGACGCCTGGGTATATTCTAAGGTAAGGAATCTATCACTAACGTGTCTCTTTCGGGTCTGTGTATGTAATCCCCTATAAATTCCGCCCGTGCCAGTGGCACAGTGTAAATTGTGTGTTTATTATCTAATGTGTTTGGTATAATACAAAGGCTATTTTATATATAACCTTGTGTGGAGTTTCGTTTGTGGTGGGACTTGGGTGTTGTTGCTGGGTGCGCGCGCAAACGCTTTACACATCGCCTCCGGGACTTGCCTGACTGCTGGTGCCAAGCTACCAAGGAGGTGAGCAGGGGTTAACTTTGGCTGGTGACTTCCTTGCCCTGACTAGAGTGGTGGTTTCTGCCTGGCTTTGGCGCAAGCCTTAGCCAACCAGAAATCCCCATTTCTAACAACTAATAATACAACATATTTTTAGGATAGGTATTACCCTTGCTCCTTTATTGATGGTGATTACATCCTGCACAGAATGTCAGTCGGTGCGTACAAACAAATATTAGACAAAATACCATTGACAATAGTATGTCATATGACGCAATTGTCGATAAATGCCTGATTTTCCGAGAACAAATCAAATCACATTTCTGCCAATAACAAAGGTTATATAAATCACCGCCATTGCCTGTCCTCATTCGAAAGACGGCACCATTTCTCCATACAAATAGGAGTTCGGTCAGCACAATAAGTGTATAAAAAAAAAATCTCTGGTAAATCTAGCAATTATCTACTCTATATTTTATGCCTGCTCAAACAACTTGATATGCAGGGTTGCAGTTTAAATACAGACCTTCTTCAGTACGCATCAAAATCATTTTCTGCACTAAGCAGCATTGTTTATATTAAGTTCCACAATGAAGACTCGGTCTGCAGTAGTTTCTGTAAAACTGAGACAATAAACGACTTTAAACAGATACTCTACACCATGCTTTTATTGGCAAACGTCATGCCATAACAAACTACAACCACAAAACAATCAGTGCACCGAGGGGGAAAGCAGCTTCTCTCCCCTCCTTCTTTCATTGTCTAACCTGATAGAAATCCAATATAACGACATTGTATGGTTGTAAAATGGAAATTGAAGAGCATCTCGTGGAAGGGATACATTTATTTTTAACACGTTGCTGGTAAAAGAGCAGGCAAAAATAATTGTTTGTGGCAAATTGTTTAGTCTCTGTTCCTTGGCTGCTGCAAAAGTCATTTCATCTTAGCAGAGTAGTTAATAGCAGATCTAACACTCACATGCTTCTCATGGTGCGTTCATTTTCAGTGGAAGCCGCTTCTGCTGTCTGAGAGCTAAGGCAGTTTGATGAGCTTTTTACACTTTTCAAAGGAAGAATCCATTTCTAAGAAAAATGAAATTCACATTATTTTTTCATTACATTTAGGAACATTCGGCCCATGTTTTAACAAATTTCTTATGTTTAACTGGTATTTGGTAAGATAACACATGCCTCCATTTTCTTATTCACTGTTTTTAAGTTTCCCTTTCAGTCTAGCTCCTCTCATAACAATGCAGACGTTTCTCTAAATGTCAACAACCCTTATGTAGCAACTGATAACACCATAGGCACAGAATTGGGAAAACCAGGTGATATAATTCCCTATATTTTTCATTAGAAATGAGGTGTTGGTGTATTCAAAAGACTTGCATCGACACATTCACTATTTCTATTATCCAACACAAAGTACATTTCAGATTATTTTGATGGACATTGTTCTCTCAAGTCCTATATCATTTTGGGGCAGAAAGGGTCATTTAGACCCTTACATATCTGGAGATCACCAAAAGTCAGGCAAGAATATCTGTGCCATCGACAGGTGACATTAGAGTAGGGGCTCAGTGGAGGACACTGAAGCAGGGCCCACTGGGCAACATGTGTGAGGTACACGCTGTACAAAGTATTTTTTCCTTTCAGGAAACAAACTAATAGAGCAGGAGTTGTTTTTTTTTTTACAGAAAACAATAAAACCATGGGCATGAAGGGCAGAGAGATTCTGTCTTAAGACAGGTAGCCATTATGCATTATCCTCAGATGTCCACCCTGTGATCATTCTCTCTCTGGCGCCACTAGTGAATGGGGAATAACCACAATCATAGTACAAGAAAGTGAGTGGGAGAGGGATTTGCCTGACAAACACTAGAGCCATGGGCTCAAAGGGATTGTGGTAATGATTACGACTGTTGTTATATCTTTCCATGTGTAGAGTTTGAAATAAAATATTCTTTTCTTGTAAAAGCAAGTATATGGTCTAGACATTGATTTATTGACAGTACTTTCTGCATTTTGAGTTATAAATCGTGTTCACTTACCTGTATCTACATATCACCCCCTTTGACTGTTCATCAACAGCCCCCACTGAGAGTCAAGTGCAGAATGGGTATTTGGTCCAGTTGGTCAGAATCAATAGAAGGTGGGCCTTGGGACATAAGTGGTAAAATGTCTCTACCGTATTGTGTGGGGCAGTAGTCCTATGTTTATGTCGATTTTCTGTGATGTCCACACTTAGGTTTTTTTCATATATACTTTATTGAAAGAACAAAATAATGACCCGTGACCAAGGAGCTGGACTCCGAAACGCGTCGGGCAGGACTGCCGATTTATGACTTAATAAATCCAATTCACATGCAAAAACGGAGTTTGGGCTCGGTTCTTTCGCTCTTTGTTCGCAAAGGTATTCACGAAGGAAGTTGGTGTCATATATATATATATATATTCACTGAAAAAAAACAAAGTTTACAAGGATGTTATAGTTAGGAATTAGCATTTAAAAACACTTTGAAAGTCACCAAAAAAGCAAAGCTAGCAAGGACATTATTTTTAGGAAGTAGCATTTAAAAAAACCTTAGAAAATCACTGAAAAAAACACAGGTTTCAGGGACTTTTTAGTTAGGCTGGCATTTCACTCGTAAAAAAAAACTGAGAAATTCAGCTGTTATAGTTAGTTGGGCTAATTATAATTTGTGCCCCACCAATGCACTGTGATGACGTCACATATTCCATCACTCATGACATGGTTAGTGACATCACTCATGACATCTCAAATGACATCACTGATGACATCATCCTCTTAATATCTGATGCACCTCCTCATAACCTTTCATACACCCACTCTAAAATACAGACTACCATTTTTGAAATCGTAGACACACCAATACCAGTTAGTACATACCCACTCACTGATTAATAGGTCTACACACACATCCACTCAGCCAACCATACAGTTACTCATACACACAGTCACTCATCAATACAGCCACTGATATGTGCACTCATACACCAATACAGATACTCACACACCACCACTCATCCATCAAGTTACTCACACACCTAGTCAGTCACCCAAAGAATCAATCACACTGCCATTTACTCACCTATACAGTTATATGCAGGGACATTATAGTTAGCCTGATGTTTCACTCATACAAAACCAGAGAAATTCCGCTGTTAGAGTGAGTGAGCTAACTACAATGTGTGTCCCCACAATGCACTGCGTATTACATTACTTATGACATGGTCAGTGACAGCACTGATGGTGCTAGGGGCATTTACAGGTAGGTACAGGTTGGGACTAATGGGATCCTTCCTTGGGGTGGGTACACCCTCTATTATCCCACCCTCCAGTGGGAGAGGGGCATAAGCCTCACTCTGATTGGCTGAGTTCCCCCTACCCCCAAGATGGCGGAGAGTTGTGCTTCACCTCGCCTTCCCCACCTGAGGGGTAAGGTTGACAAAGGTGGGCACACCTCTCCTCCTAACTTGGTTTTATCTCTAATTATCCTGCCCAAAGTGGGGGTAAACACCGGCGGGCCAGATGCTGGGAGAGCAAATGGCTAGAGTAGGCTCACAAAGGCGGCAAGCCTTTGAAGCTTCACCTTCGTGGACCCTGCCCATCCTGGGGGAGTAGGCATTGGCATCTCGACCCAGGATGTGCTTTGTTTCAGGACCCGGAGAGGAGCTGGTTCTCAGCCCATGGGTCCAGATATATTTATGGTGGTGGCAGCTGGCGAGCAGGACACTAGAGTTAGGTCATTTTTCAGGGGACCTCTCTAAGATGCCCTCAGAGTGCAGTTTGCATTAAATCCCACACTGGCATCAGTGTGTGTTTAAAGTGCTGAGAAGTTTGATACCAAACTTCCCACTTTTCAATAAAGCCACTATGGTGCTGTGGAGTTTGTGATGACAGACTCCCAGACCATATACTCTTTAAGGCAATACTGTACTTACAATGTCTAAGAATTGACTTAAAAAATGTAGGTGTACAGGGCTCATGCACCTGTACCCTCACCACTGGTATAGTGCACCCATCTAGAGGGGTGGCTTACCTATGCCAGAGCAGTGGATTGTAGGCATGGCACATAGGGATTTGTGCCATGACAACTCTTCACTATGTTCCGCACCAAAACACGCAGCAAGCAATGGCAGTGTATATGTGTAAAGGTAAAGGGCCTCTGAGGGTGGCACAATAAGTGCTGCAGCCTATAGAGGTCTTCCCTGGTCACAGTGCCCTTGGTACCTATGGTACCTTTTACAATGAAATTACATGTGGCTGGTGAGTTGCCTATTGGGTTTTGCAACAGTGGAGTTTTAGGGAAAGAACATAGCCCCTGGGCATCTGGTTGGCAGGACCCCAGGGCACACTCAGTCAACGTACAACAACAGTAGGCAAAAAGTAGGTCGACCATGCAAAAAGGGGGACTTTCCTACAGGGAGGCATCAGGTGTTGCTGTTGTAATGAAACACTCATTGTTTTTTTACATTGCCACCTATTTACTAGGGTGGTGTAGACATGGGTAAGTGCCAAAAGAAAGACCAGGAAAAACCTTGGGCCTCATTTTTGAGCACTTTTGCACCGCTCAACATCATTATTTTCACATTTCAGTGGCACAATATGTCCCAGCATATTTTTAAGGCCACACAAAGCCACTTTCCATGGCTTTCCATGGCATTGTAAAAATGTGCCCCTTTTACGCGGAACATTGTGTGAAAGGGGCGTTTGATGAGTGTTGCTGTGGGTGTTCTAATGCAAAAACCATAGAATCTGAAGAATTAGCAGGTTTACAAGAAATTAAAAACCTGGGAATGCTTCAATATCCAATGCCACCACAAGGGTGGCATTAGGGATGCATAACAAGGAGAAATGTTTTTTATTGCACCTCGTTTTCTCCTTTTTCTATGTGTTTCTGCTTTGTGCAGCAGACATAGAAAAAGGAAATCAACTGAATTAATTGATTTTGAGCAGGAAGGTGTCCTTTCCTCCACAAAATCAATCAGTCCTGCAACACAGGAAATATTGCTCTACGATGCAATAATACCTGCGTTCGCGCATGGCAGCCCACTGTGTATTACCAGGGCAGGGGAAAAAAACGGCAATTCACTGTATCTCATATATATAGTGTATTCCTGCTATTTTGTTTTGACGTAGGGCAGCACAGAAAGATTCCTTGTAGCACTGCCCTATGTCAAAATCTCATAAATGAGACCTTTGATATTAAATAGGTGCAACAGGGAGAAATTAATTGTTTCTGCTTGTTGTTGCTGTTACTATGAGTGCTGCATTTTGCTGTATACAAAGAAACAGCAAATTGCCATTAGTGATTGTTCATGTGCAGGATGGCTTTATTTCTTGGACATGAACAATCATTCCCTGCAATGTAGGCACTTGTTCTATGCTGTAGAGGTGTCGGCATTCTGCTATGCAGCTAACTTTAGCACCAGCCCTAGGGGAAATGCAGAGATAAGACGGCGCAAGTAAAGTAACCTCTCGATAGTAGACTACCTCTGTTTCAGACCGTATCCTCTGTAAATGTGTGTAAAAGAAGCTGCATGGATCACTTTCTGGTTATTATACAAGGCAGCAGAGTATCAAGCTGTGTGTTTAAGTGCTTCCACGAGGCCTGAGTAGCTACCAGATCTGTGTTTCAGGCAGGGCCGGACTGGCTACAGCGCAGTTTAGAGTGCTGCTGAGCTGGGGGCTGATTTTGTTGATGGAGACCTGCGTGTACTAAACAAAATTCGTTTTGCTTTCATTATTTCGAAGCACACGCGGGTCTCCATGAACGAAATCAGCCTCCACTGCAATTAAATCAGCCCCCAGTTCAGCAGCACTCCAAACTGCCTGGTAGCCAGTCCGGTCCTGGTTTCAGGGACTAAAAGGTGAGGTAGCTCTCACAATATGTGTCCAAGCGTATGATAGAAAGTATAGTTTTTAAGTTAGGGTTATCAGCTGCACCACACATGTCATACTACATGTAGAACTACAGACACCCCTGAAATAAGGTAGCTGTCAGATATACAAACTTGACACCATATGCTTTCAGTTTCAGTCAAACACTTCACTATCTACAGCCTATATACAGTAAACCTTTGCAGAGTCCTATATGGACTTGGATAGAGGTTAATACACTTGGCACCATATTTTAAAACTCACATTCCTCTACAACTTTCTAACGTAAAATAAAAGGGCAAGTATTGTCATATCACTCATATAAAATTAAGCCTGTGTGCGAAGATGTTCTTAAACTACGCAAGCCACGCGTAGCTTTGCAAGCGCGCGTAGCACTTGTCACGCATGTTTGCGATGTGTTTTTCTTTTTCTGGAGTGCATTGTGCGTGTTCGGGATGCTGTTTGCATGCTCGGGGGATAGTAGCTCCTGAACTTACCCATGGGCATGGCCATCTTGTTTTTTCAATTATCCTGCCCGCTCGTGATGTCTTATTTCCTGTTCCGGGTCGCGTATATTGTGTTTGCCATGCGCATGTCATGTTCGGGAATGCTATTTACTTGTGCGCAATGACTAGTGCGTGCTAGCAAGAAATATTGCGCAAACTTACCCACGGGTCGTGGTGGGCATGGCCATCTTGTTTTTTTCACTCTATGCTATGGTTCTGAGCCTAGTTTTCTATCCATACTTTATCTTTGCAATCCTTAGTTTTTGACACTGTTTTTCTGACTTTTTTTACTTATCATCTATCTCTCTCTGTCCCTAAGTTTATATTTTGCATTTTATTTCTACTTTTACTGTATTTTTTTTACTTTTCGACTGTTTTATTTTACTTCTTTCTTTAAGCTCCTACTTCTTCCCCCTAACTTTATTTTTTCCTTCTGTTCAGACTTTTCTTTTCCACCTCCACCCCAGAACCATGGCCAAGGGCATCAGTACCGGCTCCAAGGGCAAGGCGCCTGCGTCCAAGGGCCGGCTGCCTTGCGGCAGAATGCGCCCTGAAGGGTTGCAGGCCCGGCAGATTTTTGGAGAGGTAGAGGTGGCTGCCCTAATTTTTTTCATCCAGCGCCACCTCCCCTTAACCTTGGCAGCAGGCGGCAGGCCAGGCTCTGGGTACCCTAACCAGGAGCATCACCGCTGGCGTGCGAAGGTGCGCCGGGAAGTGTTTCGCTGGTCAGGGATCCGGCGCGCCCACAACCAGCTGGCCCAAAAGTTGTCCGACATCCTGGACTGGGAGCAAGACCTGTTGGACCTGCTAGGTGTTGAGGTTGTGGGGCTTGATGAGTAGCTAATATATAGTAGAATAAGTATTGTGTATAATTTTTTGACGAATAACATGATTACTCGTGCTTACTTTGCAGGTAAATTACGTTTCAAAATCTTCTGTGATTGTAGGACACAGGTGCTCGGCACTACTCTTACTTGTTTGCAACTTTGCGACGTTAGTTAATGCTATTGCTAGAGAGAGTCTAGTCCTTCCATTGTCCAACTGTGAAATAGTGGTGGATGAATACTAGGTTTACTTAGTATTAGTTAATATTTTTTTTACGGTCTGTGTGATGCCTCCTCTGTCACTGAGTGCTGCTTACCCCAGTCCTCCATAGAACCTTTTGTAGTTTGTTTAGTGAGTGATAGGCCTAGACTTGTCAGTCAGTAGCAGAACAACATCAGACGCAACCAACCAACAATTTGGTGTATGCACAAATTTATGCATGTGTCCTCCATCTCAACTATGCATTTTTGAAGGCAAAAATATAATGGAAATACGGACATACTGAACATTTGGCCGTTCTGGAGTAGGTGGTCTAGGTCAGGTGGTACTTAGGCTTCGTTAGTATTCTGGAATCAGAATGATTATGGAACATTTGATTAGTGTTCATAAATAAGTAGACGATCCATGAATCCTGCAAGCCAGTAGTCGATCGGATTAGATAGGTCAATTTTATTGCAATTGTTCCCCACATTTTTTTTAGCGTTTTCTAAAATGATTTATTTGCTCACAGCACTCATTAATGTTGGTCTCTTTCTTTATTATTTCTTACATGATCAGCACCCAGGGGCAAGAAGAAGGGGTCTGAGTCAGTGGGACAACCCCCAGAGGACCGCTCCTCTACCGAGGGCCCTGCTGCTGGCCTTCAGTAAGTCCTCCAGTGGTTATATAAACAATCATTTTCCCTTAACTTTTACTGCACCTTATTTTTTTCTGAACTATTATTAATTACTGTTCCACGTTCTAATTCAATTTTTTACAAAAGCTCCTTTGACCTTGTCTATCTGTTTCCAATTTCTGGTTAACCCTGCCTTTCAGTTTCTTATACCTGCCTCTGCTATGACTCTCTGTACTACTACTATTAGTCTGTCTGTAGCTAAGCATGCCCAGTTGGCTCCTCTTTCTTTAAGGTTTTAATAAAGCTCAGATAGACCAATAGCTCTAGCCACTGGCTCCACTCCTGTCCTTTGGGTTGTCCTCTTCAATCTCAAGGCTTTGACAATTCCCACCAACAAAAAGCCAAACAAGATGTTTGACTAGTATTTTTGTTAGGATAGTAGTACATACTACTACTGTTGTGGGGATTCTGCACAGCCACATACTGAACTATGCACAAGAAAATAGGATGTTGGTGATGGGAGGTTGGAACTTACTCACACCTCAGTCAGAACTCAGAACCCACAATCCCCTGACCGACTAGCTATAGTATCTCATTCGGTCCCAAACCCCCACACGAAGATACCGAATGATTACACTACCCAAAACATAACACCCTTTTGCTCACTCACTCGTGTAAGTCCACAACACCACACCAAATACCACAGAGTCTATGTGTAAGTTCAAAAGGTTTATTTATTTTCGAACACAAGCTTTGTACGTTGTTCTAAGCAATTACTACAGCCAGCTCCATCATGCAAAAATGCATAAGATTAAAACACTAAACATTGGTTACAATTGCATGATAAAAGACAAAAGAGCGGTGTGAATTCTGGGAGACCCCTCACCGTTGAACGTAGAAAAACTGGTTATATGCATTGTCGCGTAAGCTCTGCAAATCTCTGGTTTACTTTGTGGAAGGGAATCTTCTGCCTATTTTGAGAAAAATGCTGCACGGTACAATCAATCAATCAATCAGTGACACTTATAAAGCGCGCTACATACCCGTAGGGTCTCAAGGCGCTGGGGGGGGGGGGGGGGGGGGGGGGGAGCCGCTACTGCTCGAACAGCCAGGTCTTCAGCTTCTTCCTGAAGGAGAGGTGGTCTTGGGTCAGGCGCAGGTCGGGAGGGAGGGAGTTCCAGGTCTTGGCGGCCAGGTAGGAGAAGGACCTTCCTCCTGTAGTCGCTCTTCGGATGCGGGGGACGGCGGCGAGGGCGTGGTTGGCTGATCGGAGGTGGCGTTTGGGAGCGTAGAAGTTGACTCGGCTGTTGAGGTAGCTCGGGCCTTGGTCGTGTAGGGCTTTGTGTGCGTGGGTGAGGAGGCGGAAGGTGATTCTTTTGTTGACGGGGAGCCAGTGAAGGTCTCTCAGATGTCCGGAGATGTGGCTGGTTCACAGGTACACAGTATAATTCAATTATGCAACATTTCGCAGTCATGCCAAAAAGTGTAACAGTATGGCTAATCAATAGGGTCTAACCGAACTCCATAAAAAAGTGGATTGTTTCTTGAACTCTTCACTTGTACGCAATACTCATGTGGCCTCAAAGGCGTCTTACAGCACAACACGCTGCGAGGTAACATGCACAAAAGAGTAGCCATGAATCTAAAATGGTTACATGGCTCAGGCTAACTTTCCAAAGAGTAGAATAAGAGTAGAGATGACCCTAGGGACCAATATACAACTAATGTCTGTCTACTGACTCTACTCTAGTGTGCAATTTGGACTAGTGATGATGTATGTTGTATTTTAACTGTTTTTTTAATCTTCCTAGAAAACAAATAAAATAGGGGGAGGTGTACAGACATCTAAAAATTTATAATTACTAGGCGTACTACCAGTACCAACCACCAGTGCCGGTGGGGCCAGCGGCGATGGCGATGCTACCATTCTGGAGGGCTCAGGAGATGCGGAACCTGCAGGAGCTCCAGGGGGGGGAGCCAGCAGCAGTGGTGGGTGGTGGTGAGCTATATTCATTACTTATTGACATTACTACTAGCTGGAAGGGGAACATTTAACTCACTGTACTGTGAGACTTAATAATTAAGCATGAACTTGCAGTTGTAGTGAACAATATACAACGGTTGAAGAAGAGTAGACCCCCTTTACTTAACATTCTTAATGTATTAGCAATAGCATTACCAGCGTAAGTTGAGTAACCAATGGTCTCTTCTATCTGACTCCAACTCAGCTGTGAAAGTTTTATGGAGAAGACTAAAAGTCAGATCAGATGAACTTGATGGATGTGTTGAACAAAAAGGGAAAGAAGGGTGAAAGGATGGGCGAGATGTAATTATACAACTAGCAGAGAAGGATACTTTGGAAGCAGCATGCAGGTGGCTGATGGGAATCAGATGCATGGGTTGTTGAAGGATGGGTGGAAGGTGAAAGAAGATGCCTGCCTGCCTGGGTGGGTGACACAGTATGGGTGGATACTGGATAGCAAGAATCATCTGCGGTGTTTGGGTCAAACTCAAAGCCGAGGCAAGGAAGGAAGGAGTGGACGCATGGGTGGTTGTTGGTGAAACTAGCTAAGGTTTGTTAAGCAATATATAAAAAAGAATGATAGACATTTACTTTTAATGGATGGATGCCCGGATGTATTCATCATAGGCAGCATAGGTGGAGACTGTCACTGGATGCAGAGTCTTACTTTGAAGCATATGTAAAAGAAACTGTGCCAGAGTAGCAAAGCAGAGGGGAATATAAAAGTAGTATTTTCAGAATACAGTTGACAAAGTAGTTTGCAAGCACCTCCTATATATTATCAATCACCTTCCTCTGACTCCGAGGACCACTTCCTAACTATGTTAATTTATTTTCGATTGTGTCAGCCAGCCTGTAAAGGGTGGCCTATCTGTTGGTTACACAATCAATGAACAAAGTACCTTATATCCTTATGCAGTAGCAGTCAGTGGTGGGAGTGCTGGCAGGCAGTGATGTGGGGAGGGCGGAAGGGGCAGGGTGGGGGTAGTAAACAATGGATTATGAATGCAGTGCGCGCAACAAAATTTGTTTTATTTATTTATATGTACACTTACCAGTAATTGTCCACAATCAATAGTTTACTACCCATCACCCTGCCTCTCCCCTCCCCACGTCACTACCCACAAGCACTCCCACCACTGACTGCTACTGTACTGATATGTTGTCATTCCATATATAAGCAAAGATCATTGGATCAGATATATAATATTAATCTGACTTTTTGTAGTAGCCAGGGCAGAGTGAAAGTGAAATTGAGCACTTACTCTTCGTGTAACAGAGAGAGTATGGCCAGTGCCACACGTAATCGAAATAAATACGAGCTTCCCCACTTGCAGACAGTAGTAAAAGTGACGGGATTCTGCGTATTGACTCATATCGTATGTTGGTCTTGGACGCAAGCTTAGCTGACTGAGCTGGCATGCCGGCTACAACAAGGTTATGTAGTTTAGCTAAACTAGAGATAAGAAAAAGACTGGTGTTCTGTGTACTGGAGTCCATAGTACTAGGGCAAGTATAATGCCTGAAAAAAAACTCCAACAAATGTTAGAAGCCGAGGAAGTGGGAGGATAGATACTTACCACAAATGTTATGTACTGTGCTTACTAGTGCTACTGTGCCACTATGTGTTGAATTAATTTTGTGTTACTGTTTTGCTAAGAGCATTGGCTACAATTCTGTTTCTTTCTTTACAGATTTCCCTTCCCAAAAAAAAAACAACCGGAAGGAGTTGGCAGCCAGGGCCTGGCACCGTAAACTGGAAAAACAAAAAATAGAGGGAGAAGGAGGTTAAACCAAACCAGGTCGGCCTCCAGTCAGTATATGCAATACAGGAACCCTATGTGTAGGGTCCAGAGACCTGGTAGGTATTGTGTGGTTACTGCTTACTAAGTCAGTGTGTACCAAATTATGTAAGAAAGAAAAATTTCTTTCTAGAGTCCCCTCACTCACCGGGGTTGCCCCACGGTGACATGCTTCATCATTGGGGCCATCCCAGTTCTCTACGAAAAGGGGCGTGCTGCGACAAGGCGACTATGCTGGAGCACTGGTTTTGTGAGATGACTATGTGTGGTGCAAGTGTGGTGATGGTGGAGTGGGTGTGAAATTAAAAATACCGTGCTAGTGGGCCTCAACAATTTATTTTGCTCCTAGTGTGGTATAAATTAAAAAGGGGTAACACTGTATTCTAACTTTTACTGAGCTAGATCAGTGTTATGGTCAACATGTTTCAAGCTCCCCCAAGCTTTTCTTCAGGACCATACAGGGTCCAGCCCTGTATTGCCACTCCTGTATTCAAATGAAAAAGTGTTTATAAAAATAAATACTAATTATTTATATTAAACGCTGTTGATAATTAAACATGCGTGTTGTTGTACATACGGTTTGTATTTTACTTGGAATGCTGTAAAATAGAATAACAGTTGTTTAATGGTAGATACCCCCTTCCGAAAAAGGGGGGAACAACTCACATGCATCTCACTTCATCTAGGGCGTGGGTGTGCCCTGGGCACCATACTGGTGCGTGCTGGTTTTCAAACCGGTGTGGAAAATTAAAGCACTGTGAATCAAGTGGTTTAGTGGTTTCACACACAAGACATACAGACTTAATGTGACTATTGACAAGACACACAACACATACACACGAAATAATAACATGGCAGATGGTTATATTTACATAAAAGAGTGTTTGGTTACACCCCATGGTCTTAGGCAAGGGCAGGAACGCCTCGTGGAAACATTGCTGAAAAAGGAGTTTCAAGGTTAGAGTTAGAAGGGCTCCTTTACTGTGTTTCCCTTTAGAATTGCCGGTATCCTTGCAATTTAGCGTCGTTATACACTTACTTCCTATCGGCAAACCCGCTCGGTACTACCTGATGCTTCCTCACCCGACCGCATACTGAAGCAGAACGGGGCTCGCGGTATATTTAGAAGGCGCGAGCTTCCGGGTTGCCGGAATGTCTCTGTTCACTAGAGCGCTTGTTTTGAGCGGCCATCTTGGTAGTATGTCATCGCGCTCGGCGCGAGTGATGAAGAGTTTCAAGTGTTACTTATACCGAAATAAAAGATGCAAAATAGTTTAAAGTGATGCTGGATATGGGGGCATTTTTATAAAACAATTTAGAACACAGGTATTCGAACATGGATGGATGATGTTTTTGCAAGATAAGGTTAACCATATTTTTAAGAAAACGGGTTTTGGACATTGGGTAGATTGGTTGTTTGAGGATTAGTACCTGTCTTCATTGGGAAGGCAGTGGAGGGTATTGTGTTATTATGGACAGACTTATTCATGGTTTGGGGGCAGTATTTCAGTAGTATTAATTATTAACTCTTCATCACTCGCGCCGAGCGCGATGATATACTACCAAGATGGCCGCTCAAAACAAGCGCTCTAGTGAACAGAGACATTCCGGCAACCCGGAAGCTCGCGCCTTCTAAATATACCGCGAGCCCCGTTCTGCTTCAGTATGCGGTCGGGTGAGGAAGCATCAGGTAGTACCGAGCGGGTTTGCCGATAGGAAGTAAGTGTATAACGACGCTAGATTGCAAGGATACCGGCAATTCTAAAGGGAAACACAGTAAAGGAGCCCTTCTAACTCTAACCTTGAAACTCCTTTTTCAGCAATGTTTCCACGAGGCGTTCCTGCCCTTGCCTAAGACCTTGGGGTGTAACCAAACACTCTTTTATGTAAATATAACCATCTGCCATGTTATTATTTCGTGTGTATGTGTTGTGTGTCTTGTCAATAGTCACATTAAGTCTGTATGTCTTGTGTGTGAAACCACTAAACCACTTGATTCACAGTGCTTTATTTTTCCACACCGGTTTGAAAACCAGCACGCACCAGTATGGTGCCCAGGGCACACCCACGCCCTAGATGAAGTGAGATGCATGTGAGTTGTTCCCCCCTTTTTCGGAAGGGGTATCTACCATTAAACAACTGTTATTCTCTTTTACAGCATTCCAAGTAAAATACAAACCGTATGTACAACAACACGCATGTTTTATTATCAACAGCATTTAATATAAATAATTAGTATTTATTTTTATAAACACTTTTTCATTTGAATACAGGAGTGGCAATACAGGGCTGGACCCTGTATGGTCCTGAAGAAAAGCTTGGGGGAGCTTGAAACATGTTGACCATAACACTGATCTAGCTCAGTAAAAGTTAGAATACAGTGTTACCCCTTTTTAATTTATACCACACTAGGAGCAAAATAAATTGTTGAGGCCCACTAGCACGGTATTTTTAATTTCACACCCACTCCACCATCACCACACTTGCACCACACATAGTCATCTCACAAAACCAGTGCTCCAGCGTAGTCGCCTTGTCGCAGCACGCCCCTTTTCGTAGAGAACTGGGATGGCCCCAATGATGAAGCATGTCACCGTGGGGCAACCCCGGTGAGTGAGGGGACTCTAGAAAGACATTTTTCTTTCTTACATAATTTGGTACACACTGACTTAGTAAGCAGTAACCACACAATACCTACCAGGTCTCTGGACCCTACACATAGGGTTCCTGTATTGCATATCCCGTAAACTGGAAGCCATCTGTGAAGAATACCGCCGGCTGGTGGCTCAGGCAGTGGAGGAGGAGGACGAGGCATCAGCAGCTGCTGCCTCTTCCAATGCCCCGTGCCCCAGCCAGGCCCCGCCACAAGTGGTACGGCGCTGTCGTCAGGCAGCCACCCACCGCCGCAGATTCCAACAACTGCTGCCCCCCATGGATGCAAATGCAAGTGCCGGGCATTTAAACGCCAAATTCTCCTTCGGGTGGCACAGCTCGAGGACCAGTTAGAGTAGTGAGTGAAGGTTATGGTGTACAAAGACCTGAAAGCCCGCTGGATGTAGGACCCCGTTCCATTGCCCTTTTTTGTATTACTTTTCTTGGTGGGTGGGAATTGGGTGTTGGGGTTTCTACGGACTTTATGGACATTTAGACTTTTTTCGATTTGGACATTGGTTGTGGTTAGGTATAGGGGTGGGTAGTGTGGGATGGTTTATTTTTGCTAGGGAAGTACATTTTATTTATACTTACATATACAATGTTAATGTTTTGTGGGGGGTTACTGTTTTACAAATGTATTTATGTTACATGGTTTCCTTGTTGCTGCAGGGCAGTATCCAGTGTTGGATTTAAATAATCTGCCAATTTTGTAACATGCAAACAGATAAATGCTGTACCCTTCATATTTGTAAATGTAAATGTAAATGTACAGGAATTTATATAGCGCAAATCACCGAGCGGTTTCTAAGCGCTTGCTTAGGGAACCCGTCCTGGTATTCCCCTGTGAGATGACCCCGGCAGGGTATCCGCAAGGTGAAAGCCAGGCATCCCGCCGCGAGGAGCCGTTGTGGAGATTAAGCAAGCTATTGCTCAGAGTCGCAGAGTGTGAACCCATGAATCGAGTAGGCACCGGAGCGAGAATTATCGAGTCCATGGACATTTTAGGACTCAATACCCCGCCGAGCCGGGAATTGAACCCTGGTCCCGGGCTGACCTCTGCTTCCAGGTCTGCCTCCTCTAACCAGTGAGCCACACTTCTCCACCTACTAGTACTGTCAGTCGCTCCTCCTAGTCCATTATATCTCCCAGCAAACTTATCTTACCTATGATTGATGATGATTAAGTTCAGCACAGCAATGGCTGCTTGGTTTCCCAAGAGAATGGAGAAGATGCCATGCTTGTGGTGGTAGTAGACACTGGCACTAGCATATGCTAAACAAAAAAGAGACAGTCACATGCCCGAGAGACTGTGGGAGTAGCAGAAAAAGTAAAGTACAATACAGGAGAAGACTGCCAAACAAACAATATTGCAACTGCTAAAGTAAAATAAAACATAATGGTGGCGGGGACAGCTTAGTACAAGAAGTTAAGAAGTTATATTAAACTATAGTTGGGTCAAGTGAGTGACTTAACACAATCGTAATTCGTACACTTTACTGCTGTGTGGTAGGGTGTTGAATTGAATGATGAATACAATCAATGCCGGCAATTAATTATGATGTATTAGGTGGGTCCCTGTGGAAAAAAAATTGGCTTGTACATACTGGACTGAGCATGGGTGGGCAAGCAGAGAAGATCCTTGCCCTGCCTTGAAGTTGAATTAGTGTTTGCTTTCACCACATCTGCCCCAGCAAGCGTGTGATCAATTGTTGATGTACATTTAATGTAGTCACATCACACCTCAATATAAATCAGACAGCCCGGGGGAAGAGGGTTAGGGTTTGATGAATGAATGGGAAGGGGGGGTTTGGGGAAAGGTTTGAGAAAAAAAAAAAGTATGCATGGACAGAACAAAAGTAAAACACAATCTTTGAAGACGAAGATGATCCACTTCCCAATAAATCAATAAAGGGAGAAAAACGAAATGCATGCATGATGAAGATAACTGGATGGTTAATGAGTAGTACTTTCTAAATACTACTACATAATTAGAGAGTACAGGGTGGCAGTATTATAAAATGAAATTTGCCTTGGCTGTATGACGTCAGAAAGACTGTACTGGGCTTACTTTTTAAGCTAGCAAAGAAAATTAAATAATAGTTTTGGGGATCAATTAGCAAACAAACAACAGTACAACAACACACAGTCGTAATGATTGAGGAGAAAAAAGGAATCAAATTATTTAAAAGACGAATGAGGAATATTATACTAAAGTTACTGTATTATCCAGGTCCAATTGTGTAGTTGCATCCCTTCATTCATTTTGGTCCTCCTCCCTTTCATGGACAATCTGCACATCATTCTTGGGTGCCACTGTCTGCCTGATGCGGATTGGTAAGGTAAGTGTGAGTTGTGGCTCTCAGTATAGTAGTACTGGGGAAAGGCCGGCCTGTAAGTGTAGATGGAAAAAAAAGGTGTATTACGGTGTAGTGCAAGAAGAAAAGAGTCTTGAGCGAGAACACTTTCAGACTGAGATGGCTTGGCTACTATGGGCCCGATTCACAGAATGAACTTACTACTTTTGGCATTCACAGAATGCACTTACTACTTTTGGTATTCACAGAATGAACTTACTCATTTCGGTATTCACAGAAGTTAGGACTACTAACTTTAGGACTCCTAAATGCCTTCTGTGAATACCGAAAGTCTTAAAATTAGGATTTTTCTCAATTTAGTAGTAGTAAAGTTAGGACTCCTAACTTTAGGATGCCTAAATGCCTTCTGTGAATACCGAAAGTCTTAAAATTAGGATTTTTCTCTATTTAGTAGTAGTAAAGTTAGGACTACTAACTTTACTACTACTAAATTGAGAAAAATCAGTAAGTCAAGTAGAACAATGGAAATTCACACAGGCCTATGTGGCAAAAACAGCACACTACTACTACCACCACAAAATGGCCCCCAGCCACATGGTCACTCATCATCACAGGCACAAGGCCCGGAAAACAATTAACTCAGCAGGCCTATATCCCTATATGGCCAGACAAAGGATGCCTGTTACACAACACAGCTTTAATGCAAAAAAGACAATCCACAAGTCTAAAAAGGTTGGAAATATACACAACAACAACACACACACATGCAACAAAGGCATTTATTAACACACATCCAAAAAGTTAACTACACTACAAAAAACACATTTTGGAATTAACTCCAATGCCATCCATGCCCTAAATGATGTTTAAATTCAACAGACAACATAGAAACAGTTGCATCAAGCAGCCCCGATGAGTAGTATTAGTCTGGTAGTCTTGGCCTAGTGGCTGAATAGGCCACAAGTTTGGAGGCCTATGGTAAAACACAGAGGATGGTCCCACAAATAGGCCTCCACCACATGGCCTGGCCACCCACAACGACATGAAAAGAAAGAGAAGACAGACAAATGCAGGCTTATGGCAAAAGCACAATGCTTGGCTTGACAAAATGGCCGCAACCCACATGGTCAGTCTACCCAAAATAACAAGAAAGTACATACGAAGGACAGGAACAGGAAGATGGAATCTCTGGGAAACTTCCTTCCTCTTTTAAAAAAAATAAAAAAACAGAAAAATGACTCCATGCTCCAAAAAGTACAACCAAATGACAACCTGAAGAGTTTTTTTAGCAAAATGAACAAAATCATCAACTTCGAGAAGGTTTATGCAGCTCGAGAAATATTGATCGCCAGATTGCAAATTCGGCGAGTTCGGCATCGCGAACTGTCCAAAAAGTCGTTATCGGTTGTGCAAACACGTAGATTGAGCACGCGAAGAAGACAAAAACTGTCGCAGTTACCAAACCTACGCAAGCTGAACTCATAGGGATACCTACTGGGAGAAAAGCCCTATTTATTAAACACACATCCAAAAACTGAAATTCCACCCCAAAAACCACATTTTGCAATTCAATCCAAAGCCATCCATGCCATACATGATGTTAAAAATTCTACAGACAACACAAAAACAGTTGTTTAATTTTCATGCACCCAGGATGACTGATGATGACTGAGTAGTACCTCTGGGCCTACTGACTGGTCACACAAAATGGCCGCCACCACATGGCCAGCCCACCCACAATAAAGAAAGTACATACAATGAACTCAAGCAGGCCTATATCACTAACTATATGAACTCTTAGAGTTACCTATTGGCTGAAAAGCCCTTATGTAATTCACATACACCCAAAAACTGAAATTCCACTCCAAAAACCACATTTTGCAATTCAATCCAATGCCATCCATGATGTTTAATTAAAACTTGAAATTCAACAGACACCACAGACACATGGTTAGACCAATGAGTACCTCTGGGCCTACTGGCTGACATTTCAAAGAAATACAACTTGGCCCCTCGTGAAAGTACAGGCCACCCACAACAATAATTAAAAAAAAATGATAAAAAGCCCAGAAAACTGTAGGTAAAAAAAAAACCAATCAAACAAACATGTACACCAATTCTCCAACTTACTTGTAAAATAAAATCTCAAATCCAAAAGTCCTCAATAAATACAATCCACTGATATGATGCAGCAGACATACACAAAAAGTGATCCTTCCCGCTCCAAATCCAAATGAAAGTGAACAGCACTTGGACAAAGCACTGGGAGGTGCCTGCTGGACAGGAACAGGAAGTTGGAAACTCAGGGGCACTTCCTTCCTCTTGAAAGAAGAGTAGAAAAAAGAGGACTCCTTGCACCAAAGACTACAGCCACATCACAATCTGAGGAGTTTTTCTGAGCAGAATGATCATTTTCGAGAAGGTTTTATGGTGCTCAAGAGATATTCTTTGCCAGATTGTAGTGTCTGCATGTTTGGGAACGCGATCTTACCAACACTGCCCCCGGAAGGAGATAGCGCCTCCGAATGATGTGTTCGGACGTCTGAATGACGTGTTCGCGTTCGCACTGTCCTGCGGGATCATGCGGCCCAATTCCAGACCTCGTGGTGAACGCGACCGGTATAGAAAATCAAGTTGGCGAACGCAGAATCACGGTAAGACATTATCGTGCCTGCGAGAAGGCATATTGAGTGCGCGAGGAAGAAAAACACTACACTACGCAGTAGATTGTGCAGTATTCGACAACTTTGCGCTCTACGTGAACCGCAAAGTTACCAAAACTTCGCAAGCTCCGCGAGCGGATCGTAGCTGACCGCCCAGGGTTAATTATTATCAGCATCTTCCTAGAGATATCAATGAAAGTGTCTGTGCCTTTTATGGGTAAAATGACAAATGTAATTGTGGGACTGTAAGGTGAAGGAGCTGTGACAATATTTTTCTAGGAATATGATAAATCATATATTTTTTAGGTTAGGGTCATCAGCTGTACCACACATGTCACACTTCACATAAAAATAGAGCCATAGCTGAAACATGATAGTAGTCACATATTCAAACTTGACAGAATACTTTTTCAGTTTTAAGTACACACATCACTATCTATGGCCTACTTGTAGTGCAACGATGTGTGTTAAAGTGCTTCCATGAGGTCTGCCTAGCAAACAGATTTGTGTTTCTGGGACTGAAAAGTGAAGTAGCTCTGGCAATATTTTTCCAAGGAAATGATAGATTATATAGTTTTTCAGTTGGGGTCATCAGCTGCACCACGCATATCAGAATATAAGTAAAGGTACAGACATGCCTGAAATATGGTAGCAGTTAGATATTCAAACTTGACAGAATACCCTTTCAGTTTAAAGCACACACATTACTATCTATGGCCTATTTGAAGTGTGCCTTTACAGAGACTTATATGCACTGGGATAGAGGATAATTCAGTTGGTACTACATTTTAAATCTCACATTTCTATACCACTTTCTATAAAGAGAGATGTTGCTGTGCCAGGCCTAACGCAAAATGAAAGGTGAATTCGGGAATTCCTGTCATATCACTCTTATGTGTGTCAGCCTCTTTGGAGAGACGTCAATGAGAGTGTCTCTGCCTTTTATGGGGAAGGTGACACATATAAAAAGGGTATAGGTCCTAGACTAACCCTTTTCACCTCGCATGCTCCTAAATGTGCTTAGAAGAAACTGCATGGATCACTTTCTGCTTATTATATAGGGCAGCCGGTTATGAAGCTGTGTGTTTAAGTTGTTCAATGAGATCTGCCTAGCTAGGAGATCTGTGTTTCTAGGTAACCATGGGCGTAGTTTGCGTAGTGGCACTACGCGAAGTGCACTTCGCACTACACACGCTATGCGTAGCTAAGCGAACTGCATAGTGTGGTAGGGAAAATGCTGTTCGCATAGATTACACAGTGCCGGATGCTTGTCAGCACTGTGCAATCTTTGCAAACGCATCTTGCATAGTCCAAGCGATTGTTTTCTGCCGCTCGAGTCGATTTGTACTGGAGCGGCAGCTTTCTCAACGCGGACTGGTAGTTTCTCATCGTGAGCAGGAGCGAGCATACGCGACCACTCGCAATGAGAAACCTGACCTCCCCGCGTTGAGAATCTCGCCGGGAGGTTTAGTTTCCGCAATCAGCAACTTGATGTTGCTGATCACAAACGAGGAAAAAGTCTTGCTGCGATATTGATTTTGCTGGCTCCCTGTCGTCAACTTGACGTTGAGGACCGAAAGCAATCAAACAATGCCCCCTACGGTACTCGTTTTTGCACTGTGCTACGTGCAATGTGTAGTGCATAGTAGCCCAAACTACACATTCTCCGCGAGCGTAGCGTAGTACTACACCCACGGTTACTTCTAAGACTGAATGTTGTAGTAGCTCTGACAATATTTGTCCAGGGGAATGCTAGACTGTAGAGTTTTTAAGTTCAGGGCATCAGATGTGACCCACATGTCAGATTACTTGTGCAAGTAGAGAAATACCAGAGATATGGTAGCAGTCAGACATTAAAACTTGACAGAGTATGCTCCTGTTTAAAGCATACACATCACAATACACAGCCTTCTTGCAGTGTACCATTGTGGAGACTTATATGGACTTGGATGGAGGCTAATACATCTGGCAACATGTTTTAAACCTCACTTTTCTCTACCAGTTTTATTAGAAAGGCAGAGCTCTCAAGTTGAGGGCTAGGCCAACATGAAAGGCTGACCTCCTTCATGCCACTCTTCTGACTTTCAGCATCTTTCTAGAAACTTTATTGAGTGTGTCAGTGCCTTTTTAGGGGCAAGATGACACATACAGAAGCCTGTAGGTGCTAGACTACCTCTATTTCTAAACTGCATGCTCTCTAAATGTGTGTAGAAGAAACTGCATGGGTCACATTCTGCTTATTATACAGGGCAGCCGGGTATGAAGCAGTGTATTCAAGTGCTTCGATGAGGTCTGCCTAGCAAACAGATCTGTGCTTCTGGGAATAAATGCTGAAGTATGTCTGACAATATTTGTGCAGGCGAATGATAGGCTGTATAGTTTTTAAGTCATCTGCTATAGCACATGTGTCAGACTACACGTACAAGTAGAGACATACCAAAGACATAGGAGCAGTCACACATTGAAACTTGACGGAGTACGCTTTCAGTTTAAACCACACACCTCACTATCAACAGCCTACTTGCAGTGCACCTTTGCAGAGACATATGGACTCGGATAGAGGTTAATACATCTGGCAACATGTTTTAAACCTCAATTTTCCCTACCATTTTAATTAGAGAGGCAGAGTTCTCAATGCCAGGCCGAAGCCAAAATGAAAGCTTAACTCCTGTCAAGCCAATCTTTTGAACATCAGCATCTCTCTAGAGACTTCAATGAGTCTGTCAGCACCTTTTTAGGAGCAAGATGACACATGCAAAGAAGCCTAAATGTGCTAGACTACCTCTGTTTCACAACACATGTAGAAGAAGCTGCATGGGTCACTTTCAGCTCATTGTACAGGGCAGCCAGGTATGAAGCTGGGTGTTTAAGTGCTTCCTTGTGGTCTACCTAGCAAACAAGTCTCTGCTTCTGGGACCGAAAGGTGAAGTAGCTCTGACAATATTTGTCCGCGGTAATGACGACTGTATATTTTGTAAGCCCTCTAGACACCAGGGACTTTTTTAATATGAAAGAGGGATGGGGCCTGCCAACAATGGGAAAGACCATGCTCCCACCCAGAATTTTAAAAACAGAAGTCTTTATGCCCCCCGGGGGCTGCTGGGGTGCTAGTCCCCGATCTGCCCCCCAGGGGGCCGAAAGCCCACTAGACACCAGGGATTTTTTGTTTTGAATATGTAAGGGTGGGGTCTGCCAAAAATAGTCAGGGCAATGCCCCCAAACAAAAAAGGAGTGATGTTGCTCACTGGTTAGAGGCGGCAGACCCGGAAGCAGAGGATGGCCCGGGACCAGGGTTCAATCCCCGGCGTGGCAGAGCCGTGAACAAGGGTCAGCGGACTCGATAATTCTCACCTCGGTGCCTACTCTAACCAGGGATCACACTCGGCAACTCTGGGCATTAGCTTGCCTCATCTCCACAACGGCCCACCACAAATGCCGGGGATGCCTGGTTTCACCTTGGAGATACCCAGGAGGGAACATCTCACAGGGAAAGCCAGGACGGGTTCCCCAGCGGTCTATAGCGCCAGGACGCCTCCGGGTAGCAGTGCGCTTTACAAGACAGACACATTTACATTTACATCCCTCAGTCTCCTAAAACAAATGATACCTCACTTGTGTGGGTGCCCAAAGCAGAGAACCCAAAAACTTATAAAATTAAAAACTGAGTGAAAATCAAAGTGGGTCCAGAAGGGCAGATTTTTCCCATATGTTTTTAGGCTGCTTTAGGGACCCACACAAGTGAGGTATCATCTGTGTTGGGATACTGAGGGAAAAGCTGGGTGGTGGGAAATTTGGGCCGGTACGTGATCTCACAGTCTTCCTACAAAGAAATGTGAGGACAATATGACTTTTTAAATTGATTTGAGGGTTAGAGAGGATTCGTGGTAAGAAAATGTTGGGGAATCTACACAGGCACACATCCCTGGCCTCCCATGAGTGTTGGTTTTAAGAAATGTCTGGGTTTGGTAGATTTACCTTTAGAGGGGCTGAGCCAAAAATGCAGGTGTCCTTTATTTATTATAAAACAACCTGTTTTTGCAAGGGGGGCAACTGTGATTTTGGTCCTGGAATCAGCGGCCATCTAGGGAAACCCAGACATTTCTAAAAATAAGACTTTTGAGGGAGGCCAGGGAGGTGTGGCTTTTGTGGAATCCCCTGAAAACCCCCATTTTAGCTGAAAAAAATCACATTTTCTTCACAGTTCCGTGTGGAAAGTTGTGGAATCACTGATTCTCTCAAAATTTCCTACTACCTAATGTTCCCACAGGTCTTTCGATAAAAATAGGGCCTCACTTGTGTGAGATGGCCAAGTACCATTGACAGTGAAGGTACCAAAACATATTGTTGAGAAATCAGAGTTATCTATCACAAACCGACCTGGTTTTGCAATGGGGGCTCCTGCGTTTTCGGTCCCGGGCTATGTGCGCATCTAGGGAAACATAAAAAACCCAGACATTTCTGAAAACTCAACACCAGGGGCAGTTCATGGAGGTGTAGCTTGCAAGGATCCTGCAACATTTTCTTATCCATAATCACCTGCAAACCTTAAATTTAAGTAAAGAATTCACATTCTCCTCACTTTTCTGTGTCGGAAAGTTGTGGGATCAATGGATTGACACATATTCCCTACCACCCAGCATTCCCCCAGGTCTCACGATAAAAATGGTGCCTCACTTCTGTGGGTTGGCCAAGTGACCACATATGGGAAGGGTCCAAAACATATTGTTGAGACTTTACAATTATCTATCACAAACCGACTTGGTTTTGCAAGGGGGGGACCTGCGTTTTTGATTCCAGGCTAGGTGGCCTGAGGTTCCGTGACGATTTGAACTCGTGTTTTCAATATTGTCGGAAATACATAATTTTGGTATCAGCGAACCGCAAATGATCCATTTAGCATATCCTGGTGTTTTCGCTGTGCTACAAGCAAGAGTACTCCTGTTACAAACACATTTCCGATCTACCCATGGCATCCATCTTAGATCATGGCAGCCATTTTGTATTTCTTGCCCTCACATAGACAATGAACACACAATGACCTCTGATTTCTCCATTTCGATTAAGGACACGTAGGCTTAGCCAGAGATTCACCTCTCTAGTGACACGTGCACCTTAGAACAGATCACGCTGTGGCTGCATGACTCGACAAAGGCTGCCTCCTCTGCCTGAGGCCAGTCCTGCTATACTGGTTCTCGTGTCCGTTGGCCTGATCATGATTAGGCGGCCGAAGCTGGTAGCCTTGCCCATTTACGACCCACAAACATCTCTTATCCTGTTTTTCTATCTTCTGCACCTGGCTCTGCTCCTTTCCTTCTGGGCCTTTATTGGGGGGAGGTAACGAAATTTACGATGAGGCGGTCCGGCTCTTGAATGGAAAGGTGACATGGGATTATGATGGAAAAGTGGGAACCCCTCGTTCGTAATGTTTTGACATCAGATATTGCTGACGATTCCTGTGCAACGCCAAATATTTATTGTTTAGGACCCAAAGGTTTAGAAATGCACTAACATGTAAAGAATTTGCCCCAAGCCTAAAAATCAGTATATAAGGAGCAACCCTCTTTGTACAAATCGAACAGGCTCCTAGATTCTGCCCGTGTGTAGTTTCTGTGACTTCTGTGTCCCTGCAGTAATAAACCTTTGGTCTTTGACGCCACCATCGAGAAGCCCGTGTTTCTGTTTATTTGTGCACCGAGACAGGTAGAACTCCGGGGTCTTTGGGTGTTGTCCCCTGACACCTCTGGACGGAACCAAAAAGTCCAGAACTCCAATTGGCGCCCAACGTGGGGCGACGTCATTCGGTACCGGTCCAAAAGCCTGAAGAGTTCGAGAAGCTTCGTGTGAAGATTCCTGAGGGAGGCGCCCCACTTCATCGATCCCGGCATATCGCAAAAGTGGCCCGAAGTTCTCTTCCACGAGGGTTCCCGTTCAAGACGGCTGCAGTGGTCCGTTGCCTTGACCGTCGCCCTGTCTTGGACCCGAGGTGCAGTCCTTAGTACGGCGAGACAAGACGTGTTTCTCCTTGGTGACGTCTTCAGTGCCTCAGTTAAGTATTTAGTGGTTGCTAGTTGGTTACTTCGTGAGGGTTGTTAAAATCCTTTTGGTTCTTGGTTTGGTTTGGTTTCGTAAGATTATCACTGGTTGTTCTGGTTACGATAATCTATTGGTTTAGTTTGGGTATCGATACATTAGTTCGCTTTTGGTAGGCCTAAGTTCTTGGTTCGAGTGCACATTTCTGTTTGTGTTTTTGTCTGTTCTGTGTTCCGGATTGCAAAATGGTAAGTCGGAAAAATTGTATGTTGTCGTGTTTTGGTTGCAACAGTGATTCACGGTTGGAGGACTCATGTCTGGTTCCTCCGATTGGGACTCCTCTATATGATCTTTATTGTAAGTTTGGTGTGGGTCCTATATCTTATAATGAGGTGTGGGTCCGCTATACGGAAAAGGACGGTGTCCTTAGTTGGCCATTGCATGGTAGTTTTGAACCCGAAATCCTTGACAATTTAGAAGCGAAATTGTTTAAGAAGAAAGCCCGGCCGGCAATGTTTGATTCTTTCCGTTATTGGCGAAAAGAATCTAAACAGAGAGAAATTAAAAGGTTAAAGAAAAAGCAGAAAGAGCAAGAGTTGACTTTAGAACAGGCTGCTAAGCAGCTGCAAGTCAACGAGTCTGAGAAGGCCATAGAGGTGGCTATTAGAGAGCGTAATTTAGCGATCGGCAAGTGCTATCCTGCCTTGCCATCGAGTACAACTAAGATAGTAGAGGACCCCGAAAACGATCCTCTGTTGTCTTACTTGTTACAGTCACCCCCACCGTATGCGCAGGGTCCTACGGCTCCGCCTGCACCGAATGTTCAATTGCCGGTTGCTGGACAACCTGGTGTTCCTGCTCCTGTCCCTCAGAATCCAGCTCCTGTACCTCCTGTGGTTAATGTGAATGTTCCTTCGGCACCCCCTCTTCCTAGGTTGCCAGCTTCTTTGTCTATACCTATACCGCTTACACCTACTGTTTCACAAGCTACCTTATCTGATACTCCTACTGTTCCTGGTCTATCTGTTCCTACTGCTACTGTGTTTTCTACATCTGCTAGTATTATGACTCCGCTTTCTGTTCGTCGAAGAATCACTGATTCTGTCTCTAATATTCTGTCTCCCTTCTATAAAACTTTGATTAAGACTCCTGCCTCTGAGTCTGTACAGAGACGTAGTCAGCTTCCAAGTACTGAGGAACGGGGAATCTTAGATTCCGCGGCTCTCAGATGGATTTCGAAGAGTAGGAGATATAGTACGAGAGATGTACTAGATACATTTATGCAGTGGAATGAACCAACGCAACGATATGCGTTTGACGAGATGTGCTCTCTTTTACGTGAGGAATTAGAAGAAGATGACTCAGAATCGAATTTAGAAGACTTAATTAAAGTTCAGAAAGAGTTTGCTGCAGGTATGATAGTAGGTCCAAATATAAAAGAAGCGATGGAACTGATTTTAAGTTATAGGAATGATCCATCTCTTCGCTCACCGAGAGATTTAGAGAGACAGAGTACGAAACAGAATCGCCAATATCCAATGAGAGAGGTTCCTCCAATTTGGCGCGAAGCTGTGCAAGCTAATGCGAATCTTGGTATTGCTGCCGCTCCGGCGCAATTCCAGAGAGTGTGGATACACATTCCGTGGAAGCGAGCCGAAGTGTTAGCAGTGAAACAAGCCTTGCCAGATCCACGTAAGAATCCTGCTGGGTACTATAAAGAGTTAGCACAGACAGTTGAGGCTTGTGTTATGAATCTAGTGGACATCGACATGTTATTTGGGAACGTAGTTCCGCAACCAATTTGGGCTAAGATACGTAAAGAGAATGATCCAGTTGCCCTAGGTGGTGATTGGGCGGCTATCATAGCGGCGGATGGTCAGCAAATAGGTGGATCCAAACCCGAACCTCTAATTGCTAATCTTCCAGGTAGGATAATTGAATTAATGAAAACTCTGATGCCAGCACTGCGCGTTAACTGGGACAAGTTGTCCGCATGCAGGCAGAAGAAAGACGAAAGTGTCTCCGACTTTTTCACGAGGTTTGAAGAGACTTTTGTAGATCACAGTGGTCAAGATATGAGCACAGAAGGAGGACAGAGATTGTTTGTCGATAAATTTGTACACAATTTGCTACCAGAGCTCTGCAACAAATTGAAAGATTCCGAGAGTGCGTGGGCTGTCTCTACAACTGCGCAAATACTTGCAACTGCACAGTATTACGAAAATAGGGATAAAGAGGAGAAAGAGAAATCAGATAAGAAAACGAAAGACTTAAAGACTAAAGTTCTTTTGCAACAGGCATATCCGCCTCGCATGAATCAGACTAATCAGCAAGGGTCATATCAAAGGACAGACTATAGTTCACCGAGGCCTCAATATCAGTGGAACCAGTGTGCGTACTGTAAGAAAGAGGGTCATTATAAAAATGACTGTCCGATCTTAGCGCAAAATAATGCTGCAGCAGCTCAGAGAGGTCGTGGTGGTTCTATGCAAAATTCTAGAGGTCGAGGACGAGGCGCTATGCCTTCACAGACGAATGATCGCTCTTCCAATCACTTTGATCAGCGAAATGGACAGTCTGCTCAACAAAATAGATCTCAACAGTATCATGTTGAAGACTATTGTGAAGTGGATGAGGGATTTCAGCAGACTGGGTACTAGGACAGCCATGGACAAAGAGAGGGAGTAGTATCAGTTCCAGTGGATCAGAGTGGGCCTTATGTCGCAGTAGCAACATCAGGTGTAGTCGAACCGTTTCTGTTGGATACTGGTGCCGCAAAAAGTTCTATCATTCATGCGAAACTCCCTGGCGCACCTTTGTCCGGCTTAACAAATGTTTCTGTAGGTTTTTCAGGCGCCCCTGTTTACAATCCCGTATCTGGTCCTTTGTCTATTTCTGTTGGACCGTGTCAATTGAAAGCACCCCTGATTTTGACGACAGGTTGTAATGAAAATCTGCTTGGTTTAGACTTGTTAAAACGCCTATATGCGACATTGTACTGTTCTCCGTCAGGAGTACAGCTTACATTGGGTAAAAGAATCATCTCTCCGATGTACTTGTCAATGGATGCACTCCCGCCAGAGCTGCGTTCACTCCCTGATACTCTTTGGGCGACTGGTCCTAACGATGTAGGCCTTTTGGAAATACCACCATATGTAGTCACTTTAAAAGCAAATGTCAAATTCCCACGAATTCCTCAATACAAGATTTCTAGTGAAGGTGAACGTGCACTTTTACTGATTGTACAAGATTTGATTAAGAAAGGTGTGGTTGAAGAAACTAGAGGAAATGTCTGTAACAGTCCTGTATTACCAATTTTGAAACGCACTGATCCTTCAAAACCTCCAGTTTATAGATTTGTTATAGATCTCAGAGAGGTTAATAAGATTATGGTTCCGCAGTTTCCTGTGGTTCCAGACATTACTGCCTTGTTAACGTTGATTCCTGCTACAGCCACATGGTTTTCAGTCATCGACTTGAAGAATGCCTTTTTCAGCATTCCGATAGCCGAAGAAAGCAGAGATATTTTCGGCTTCTCTTTAGGAGGTCGAAGTTTCAGGTTTAAACGCGCTCCACAAGGCTATTGTGAGAGTCCGTCCATTTACAGTCAGGCATTAAAAAGTCAGTTAGATTCCTTTGTACTTCCTCCTGGTTCTGCCTTAGTGCAGTATGTAGACGATCTTCTGGTGGCTGCCGATGACAAGGAAACTTGCAAAACAGCTACAATTTCGTTATTGCATCATTTATCTAACTTGAATCATAAGGTGTCACCTTCAAAAATGCAATACTGCTGCCAAGAAGTGACCTACCTAGGTCATCTCTTGTCAAAGGAGGGAAGGAAGTTGACCCCAGAGAGAATAAAAGCAATTACGCAGATGAGTGTTCCCCGCACACAGAGAGAAGTACGTGCCTTTTTAGGTATTACCTCGTACTGTAGGCAGTGGATCCCAAATTTTTCTCTTTTAGCAAAACCATTGGTAGCTTTGACTGGGAAAAGTGTTCCGAGTCCGATGCCATGGTCTGCTGAATGTCAGGAGAGTTTTTCTGAGTTACGAAAAGCATTATGTTCAGCTCCTGTATTGGGTACACCCGATTACAGTAAGCCATTCACGCTCTATGTTCACGAAAGAGAAGGTTGCACGTTGAGTGTTCTGACACAGAAATTTGGTGATAAACAACGCCCTTGTGCGTATCTTTCATCAACATTAGACCCAGTAGCCAGAGCATTACCTAGTTGTTTGAGAGCTACAGCGGCAGCTGCGGCTTCCATTCGACAATCTGCTGGTTTGGTGATGAACAACATGCTAGTGGTCATGGTTCCTCATGCTGTGGATACACTCATGAATCGAACTAAAACGCAACATCTTACCAGCGCTAGGTTATCAGGTTATGAGCTGATATTGCTAGCTAGTCATATTCAAATCAAAAGATGCAATGTATTGAATCCAGCAACATTGTTGCTGACTAATCAAGAGTCGAGTGATTCCGAGCCCCATGATTGTTGTTTCAGAACCGATGAAGAGACAAAAGGACGAATTGATTTAAAAGACACTCCTTTGTCAGATCCAGATGACACGTTGTATGTTGATGGGTCATGTTTTAAATTGGAGAATGGTGATGTGACTGCTGCTTACGCAGTAACGACTTTGAGGACGATTGTGGAGACTGCAAGAGTGAGTCAGAATTCTGCCCAAGCTGCAGAGTTAATCGCTCTAACAAGAGCGTGTGTTTTAGCTAAGGGAAAGAGAGTGAATGTGTTCACAGATAGTCAGTACGCGTTTGGTGTGGCCCATAGTTTTGGCCGTTTGTGGAAAGAAAGAGGTTTCATTACGTCCCATGGGACTAAGATTCAACATGGTCAGCTAATTAACGACTTGTTGGAATCTCTAACCTTGCCGACTAGAGTTGCGATTGTGAAATGCAGTGCTCATAAAGCAATCACGGATGATGTTGGTCGGGGGAATGCTTTTGCTGATGAGACCGCTAAACAGACAGCTAGAAATATGATGAGTAGAATGTATGTTGCAACGTCTGCAAGATGGATTTCCGAGTCTGGAGTGTGTGAGGATACAGTGGAAAGTGTGAAAGAAATTCAGAAAGAAGCGACCGAGGAGGAAAAGCTGGCATGGAAAGAGAGTACGGGTAAATTGGACCCGAATGGATGTTGGATTGATTTGTCAGAACAACAGCGTTGGATGTTGCCTGATGCGTACGTGCTTGCAGTGGTGACGATGGCACATGGAACAGCACACATTAGTTCTAAAGGGATCTGTAAGATGTTAGCTCCAGTTTGGAAGAATGATGGGATTAGTAAGTGTGCTGAGAGAGTGGTGAAAAATTGTATGGTATGCCTGATGCATAATCCTGGCAAGGGAGTCCCAACGCCTGCTGGTCACTTCGCTCCTCCTTCCTGCCCCTTTGAAGTAATTCAGTTAGATTTCATACACATGGATCGTTGTAATAACCTAAAGTACGTCCTGGTAGTAGTTTGTGCTTTTTCCAGATGGATCGAAGCATATCCACTGAAGGACAATACTGCCTTATCAACTGCTAAAATTCTTCTCAAGGAATATTTCCCTAGGTACGGAATGCCACGGATTGTATGGTCAGATAACGGAAGTGAGTTTGTAGGGAAAGTTATGCAGAGTGTGTGTGCCGGTTTAGGAATAAAGCAAAAATTCCACAGTGCAAACCATCCCCAGTCTGCTGGTTTAGTCGAGGGTTACAATGGCACCCTCAAACTAAAACTCGCTAAAATACAGGCATCCACGGGTTTATCCTGGCCAGATGCACTACCCTTGGCTTTATTATCAACGAGAGCGACTGTACATTCTAGAGTAGGGCTTAGTCCCTACGAGATAGTTTTCGGCAGTCCCGCTAACGTTTGGGGAGTCCCTAGGCCAAAGGAATTTTGTTCTCTGGAATATCCAATGTTGATTGACTACCTTTACGACTTGACTGCTAAATTGAGTCTTATTCACCAACAGGTTTTCGATGCATTGCCAAAGCCACCGGGGAGTCCAGGTCATCAGCTGAAACCAGGTGACCACGTTGTGGTGAGGAAATTCGCCAAGACAAAGAACCTTCAGCCCAGATTTACCGGCCCCTATCAAGTACTGCTAGCGACGAGAACTGCTGTTCGTGTTGCCGGACGCAAGCACTGGATACATACGACGCACGTCAAACGTGTGCCCCTGCCACTTCCTTATGACAACTGGGTTAAGAAGGGAATTGGTGCCACTGAGTTTGAACAGACACCTAGGTTCATCCCTTTCAGCGATGCCGAAGTGATAACTGACACATCGAACTCTGACTCTCCTCCTGAAACTACTCCTTTGAACTCTGAACATTTGTCCTCTGCATCTGAAAAAACTCTGCCTTCTGCGAACTTGAACATTGCAACATCTACTAATGATACACTGTTTCCGGATCAAACAGTTCCTGCAAAACTAAGATACAATTTACGGTCTCGTAATATGGACAAATAAAGCAGGAAACTGCCTATTGTGATATTTGAATTTTGAACTTTTGCCCTCAGCCAGGAAGTTTGCTATTGTTTTATTATTTTTAAATTGCCTTGCCATCTGGGTAGCCGTAGGGTCGTGGCTGTGTGCCTAGTTGAATCTGCGGGGGTCAGACACAAGGTCGATCTTTCTGTTAGTTCTGGGAACTCCCAGGGCTGATAGAGGCATTTTCATCTACGTACACATCATCAGTGGTCGCGAGCGGATTGTAGAAGATGGAACTTCCTGCGCTGCATCGAGAAAATGTGATCTATGTTCGCAGAAAAAAACTTTACAGAATTCTCCACAGCAAATGTTTTCTGATGCAATGTGCTATTACATTTTTAATAGTTTTGATAACGTTGGTGGGTGGAATCGTTTTTGGTGTGAATTTAATTTTTATGCCAAAAACTACAGTACCTCCCCTTGATCCTGCTACTTCTACTGTTTCTTCTATGCACTCTTTTCACCCGTTTCCTGAACATGAGCAAGCTCGACGCTCAGAATTCATCAATAACACTTTCGTACAACTCTTGCACCAACACCAACTGGTAGTTAACACTACAGACTGCTGGGTGTGTGGCTTGATACCCCACACTATGGATAAAGGCATTCCCTATCTGGTGTTGCCTTTTAGCTATAATGGATCATTTCAGGCCCTTCAGACCATTTTTGCTTATGCCCTTGAAACCTATCCTCCGCGTCCACCACGTTCCACTAAATATAACTCTGCCAACAAAGCGTTAGTCTAGGGAATTATTGACATGATCAAGGATGTCAATAATACTCCATCTTACCCTAGAGATGAATTACGAGTATATTTGAGTTGGAATTCTTCAGAGTATCGCCTTAGTTTGGGAGAAAGCAAGCGTAAAAGCTCAACTCCAATCTGGGTCGTGCCTCACCGAGGTCAGGTCTGTTTGCAAGAAAATGGGGGAAATCCGAGAGCTCAGCTAGGGAGGAGTGAGTGCGTTGAGACTTACGTGTTTCCGTCTAACTCTTCCCCTGCTTTTCTTACTGCTAGGGGTACCTACTTCATCTGTCAAGACAGAGCGTACACATGGTTGCCTGCTGACTTTTCAGGTTCATGCTATATTGCTTGATTGTTGCCTCCGACATACACTGCTTCATCTGATTATCACAAGACCAGAGTAGCAAGAGGTGTCTTCAGCAAGGAAGATACCGCTGGTCAGGAAGCTGGAGACTTCTTCAAAGGTTTCCTTCCGTTCTGGGGGCCTATGGCCAATAGTAGAAACATACGTCAGCTAACACGGGTAGTTGAATCTACTATTACCGAAACTGCTGGTGCCCTTAGCAACTTGACGGCTGAGCTTCAAGCGGATAGACTCATGACGTTGCAGAACCATATGGTTCTAGACGTAATACTTGCGGATCGAGGTGGGGTATGCAGAATGATCCAATCGAGCTGCTGTGTTTTTATTCCCAATAATGCTCCAACTGTCTATGAGGCGATCTCTAAGCTACACAAGATTTCCGACTCTATACACGTAGACAAGGGAAACTGGTCCTTCATGGAGTGGTTTTGGACTCTGATATCAGCGTGGGGATGGAAGGTTCTGATGGTCATTGGTGTCATCTTAGTAGTCCTGTTCTCGTGTTGCCTGATTATCCAGTGTGGTCCACCTCTGTGTAGTCTTTGTGCTGCAACCTGTTTTAGAAAACCACCTGCGTTTGGAGAAAAGGCTCGAGAAAGGATGATGATACAACAGCATGTCACTGACCTGATGAGCATAGAACTAGATTCTGACATAGACTGAGTAATTGCCTATGTAAGGGCAAAAGGAGGGTCTGAGGTTCCGTGACGATTTGAACCCGTGTTTTCAATATTGTCGGAAATACATAATTTTGGTATCAGCGAACCGCAAATGATCCATTTAGCATATCCTGGTGTTTTCGCTGTGCTACAAGCAAGAGTACTCCTGTTACAAACACATTTCCGATCTACCCATGGCATCCATCTTAGATCATGGCAGCCATTTTGTATTTCTTGCCCTCACATAGACAATGAACACACAATGACCTCTGATTTCTCCATTTCGATTAAGGACACGTAGGCTTAGCCAGAGATTCACCTCTCTAGTGACACGTGCACCTTAGAACAGATCACGCTGTGGCTGCATGACTCGACAAAGGCTGCCTCCTCTGCCTGAGGCCAGTCCTGCTATACTGGTTCTCGTGTCCGTTGGCCTGATCATGATTAGGCGGCCGAAGCTGGTAGCCTTGCCCATTTACGACCCACAAACATCTCTTATCCTGTTTTTCTATCTTCTGCACCTGGCTCTGCTCCTTTCCTTCTGGGCCTTTATTGGGGGGAGGTAACGAAATTTACGATGAGGCGGTCCGGCTCTTGAATGGAAAGGTGACATGGGATTATGATGGAAAAGTGGGAACCCCTCGTTCGTAATGTTTTGACATCAGATATTGCTGACGATTCCTGTGCAACGCCAAATATTTATTGTTTAGGACCCAAAGGTTTAGAAATGCACTAACATGTAAAGAATTTGCCCCAAGCCTAAAAATCAGTATATAAGGAGCAACCCTCTTTGTACAAATCGAACAGGCTCCTAGATTCTGCCCGTGTGTAGTTTCTGTGACTTCTGTGTCCCTGCAGTAATAAACCTTTGGTCTTTGACGCCACCATCGAGAAGCCCGTGTTTCTGTTTATTTGTGCACCGAGACAGGTAGAACTCCGGGGTCTTTGGGTGTTGTCCCCTGACACCTCTGGACGGAACCAAAAAGTCCAGAACTCCAGGCCATCTAGGGAAACCTACCTAACCCAGACATTCCTGAAAATTTAGACACCTGAGGTATTCTAGGGAGGTGTAGCTTATGTGGGTCCCCCAAATTCTTCTGACACAGAATTCCCTCTGTGTCTAGTTTTAAAAAATATATAGGTTTGCTAGGTTTCCCTAGATGCCAGCTGAGCTAGGGCCCAAAATCAACAGCTAGGCACATTGCAAAAAAGTGTCAGTTTTCAATGGAAAAATGTGATGTGTCACCGTTGTGTTTTGGGACGTTTCCTTTCACAGGCACTAAGCCTACCCACACAAGTGAGGTACCATTTTTATTGGTAGACTTGGGGAAATGCTGGATGGGTGGAAGTTTGTGGCTGCCCACAAATTCCAGAACTTTCCATCACAGACATTTGAAGAAAATGTGTTTCTTTGACAAAGTTTGCAAGGGATTCTGGGTAACAGAACCTGGTGAGAGCCACAGAAGTCACCCTCCTGAATTTCCCTGGGTGTCTAGGTTTAAAAAATGTACACGTTTATTAGGTTTCCTTAAGTGCCAGCTAAGCTAGGGCCCAAAATCCATAGCTAGGCACAAAGCAAAAAAATTGTCAGTTTTCCCTGGAAAAATAAGATTTGTCCACCTTGTCTTTTGAGCCATTTCCTGTCCTACCCACACAAGTGAGGTACCATTTTCATTGGCGGATTTGGGGGAATGCTGGATGGGTGTAAGTTTGTGGCTCCACACAAATTCCAGAAGTTTCCATCACAGTGATGTGGGGGAAATGTGTTTCTTTTTTTTTTTACAACGTTTGAGATTTGCAAGGGATTCTGGGTAGCAGAACCTGGAGAGAGCTACACAAGTCACCATATGCTTGATTCCACTAGGTGTCTTGTTTTGAAAACTGTACAGGTTTGCTAGGTTTCCCTAAGTGCCAGCTGAGTGAGAGCCCAAAATCCACACCTAGGCACATTGCAAAAAAAGGCTCAGTTTACACTGGAAAAGTGTGATGGATCACCGTTGCATTTTGGAACATTTCCTGTCACGGAAACTAAGCCTACCCTCACAAGTGAGATACGATTTTCTTCGACAGACTTAGGGAATTGCTGGTTGGGTGGAAGATTGTGTGGAGCCACGAATTCCAGAACTTTCCATCACAGAAATATGGGGGAAATGTTTTTTTGGTGCAAAGTTTGAGGTTTGCAAGGGATTTTGGGTAACATAACCTGGTGAAAGTCATACAAGTCTCCCCATTCTGGATTTCCCTTGGTGTCTAGTTTTCAGAAATGTACTGGTTTAATTGGTTTCTCTAGGTTCTGACTGAGTTAGGGCCCAAAATCCAAAGTTAGAAACATGGCAAAAAAGGGTCAGTTGTCATAGGAAAAATGTGATGAGTTCACGTTGCATTTTGGGCAATTTTCTGCTGTAGACATTAGGCATAACCCAGACAAGTGTGGTGCCACTTTTATTGGAAATCTTAGGGAAATACAGAGTAATAGAACAAGTGTTATTAACCTTTGTCTTTCTATGCATTTCTGCCTTCCAAATGTAAGATAGTGTGTAAAAAAGACATAATTGTGCACAATACCCTCTTCTTTACATGCTATTATGGGTACCCACAAATTCAGAGATGCACAAATTACCACTGCTTTTAAACTCCATATCTTGTTACTATTTCAGAACTACATGGGTTTCCTTGATACCGATTTTATAAGCTATATTTTACCAAATTAATTACTGTATACCCAGTACACAATGAAAAACCATTGCAAGGTGCAACTCAGTTATTTGCTCTCGGTACCTCGGGGTTCTTGGTGAACCTACAAGCCTCATATAACCCTACAGCCAGAAGAGTCCCTTGGACGTAATGGTATATAGATTTTAAAAATCTACTGAAGTTACAGTTGAAAATGTAGGCACAGATCGCTGTTTTGTGACTAAATTCAAATCTCCTTTTATTTCAAATGTTACTTTCCATAGAAAAACCTTGAAGGATCTGCACATATGACCCTTTGCGGAATCCAGAATGTTGTCTACTTTTCAGAAATGTATAGCTTGCTAGAATCCATTATTGCTTTTATACCCATGTCTACCTCTAACTGGAAAGCGGTTGAAAGCACAAAAAATAGGAAGAATAGGATATGTCCCCGTAAAATGCGAAACCTGTGTAGAATTTTTTTTAAAATAAAAGTCTGCCTGTTACTGGAAGCTGGGAAGATTCTAATTTTAGCGCCACATACCCTTTGTGGATATCATTTGCAGGGAAGAAACCAGATGCTTTCTTCTACAGCACTTTTATCCCATTTCCCCCCAAAAATCAGAGTTTTGAGCAATTTTTCAGTTCCCTCCACGGGAATCCATAAACCCCTGGTACCTTTAGAATCCTCAACACAAGGATGTATATTTGGTATGAATACCTTATGTGGACAAAACAGTATGGAGACCTAAGCATTAACTACCCTAAATAGTCAAAAAAAGGGGGTGGCACGGGGGAAATGCCTGGCAGCGAAAGGGTTAAGTTGCGCCTTAAACTTTGAATGGACATTTGAATTGTGCTTTGCTATGTGTGAAAAGTTACCCAACATGCTCAATTAATTCTTGCTGTAAATCTCCTAAGGCTGAACACTGCAACCTCTTCCAAACTCAAATATATATATGCAGGAGTGTTTGTTTTTGTAATATTTATATTAGTTAATTAAATTATTTTTATAAATGTTCCTTATTATTATTATTATTAATGATATTTATAGAGCGCTTGCAAATACCCGTAGGCGTCTCGGCGCTAGAAATGCAAATGTTGTCTCACCCTGATCAGGAGGTACGGAGATATAAATTACTGGTTAAATAACCACGTTTTCAGTTTTTTTCTAAACTGAAGGAGCGAAGGGCATGTTTTGATGTGGATTGGAAGGGTGTTCCAGAGTCTAGGGGCCGCAATTGAGAAGCAGCGATCACCCCAAGAAGCTGTTCGGCTACGTTGCACCACTAGTTGGTTGAGTGAGGTGGATCGGAGGGTTCTCGATGGGTTGTAGGGGATCAATTGGTTTTTAAGGAAACGAGGTCCTTGATCCTGTAATGTCTTATAAACTGTGCATAGAGTTTTGAATTTCACCCTGTTGTGAATGGACAGCCAATGGTAATTTTTCAAAGTGTCTGAGATAGGTGCAAATTTGGTTTTTTTTGATAGTACGCGAGCGGCCGCATTCTGCACGGTCTGTAGTTTTTTAATAACTCTGCTCTGAGCATTGAGCAGCAGACCGTTGCAATAATCTAGTGATGTCAAGACTAGAGAGGTGACTAGCGTTTTGGCTGCTGAGTCTGGGAGATACGGTATGATTTTTCTTACCGTTCTAAGTTTGAAATGGGCGTTGGCTGCCACCTTATTTGCATGGGCCATGAAGTTCAGCTGGTCATCAAAAGTAACACCTAGGTTTCTGACTTTGACCGTAGGGGAGGGAGGTGTACCTAAGGCCGATGGCCACCAATCTGCAGACCAGGCTGGTGAGAGATTGCCAAAGATAACCACCTCCGTTTTATCGGAATTAAGCTTCAGGCAATTCCTTGCCATGCACTCACCGATAGTGATCATCCCGGTTTTAAATCTCTCTGCAACCCTCTGTCCATCACCCTTTATTGCCAGCACCAGCTGGGTGTCGTCAGCGTATGAGGTTAGGCTCATCCCATGTGCTTTGATGACATAAGCAAGGTCCGACACATATACATTAAATAGTGTCGGACTTAGGGATGAGCCTTGAGGAACCCCACACGGTAACGACAACTCAGCTGACTGGAAGGGACCCAGTGTAACCGCCTGGGTTCTATTGGCTAGAAAGGAGGCGAGTAAGTCCCTAGCAGTAAGCTGAATGCCCATCCTCTCGACACGGTCGACCAAGATCTTGTGGTCAACCGTGTCGAAAGCTGCTGAGAGATCCAAGAGAACTAACAAAGCAGTTCCTCCTTGATCGCGGATGACTCTAATGTCATCAGCTGCTTTTATAAGAGCGGTTTCTGTGCCATGGTTTTTACGGAAACCGAACTGTGTATCATCCAGTAAGTTGTGTTTTTCTATGTAGGATGATAGCTGCTGATTCATAGCCTTTTCTAGAACCTTGGCTAGGAAAGGGAGGCTTGCTTTAGGGCGATAGTTTTTTAATTCGCCTTTATCTGAGCCAGGTTTTTTGAGCAGGGGTTTAATCAACGTGTTTTTTAATCGATCAGGGTAAATTCCAGATGTCAATACTGTATTGCAGACAGCAGTGATGATGGGAATGACTGTGTCCGGTACAGTAGCGAGCACAGAAGTGGGGCATGGGTCCAAAGCAGAGCCAGCTTTGATCGTTTTAACTATACTCTTGATTTGGTCAGTGGTGAGGGGGCTAAAACAAGTCATGGAATTTTTGGGAATAGTTGTAGAGGTTATGGCATGACTGCTGGTCTGGTCTGAGCTAAAGGCTTGGTAGATGTCATTAACCTTTGCATAAAAGAACTCCGATAATGCATCACATAAAGCTTGTGAAGGGAGAGGATTAAGATCCGGGGAGTCTCCAGCGAGGGTTTTAGCAATGTCAAATAACTGTTTACTGGAATTTTTCGCAGTTTCTATCTGGCGTGTGAAAAAGTCTTTCTTAGCTGCTGTTATCATAGCTTTGTAAGTGGCAAGGGCTTTTTTATAATTTTCTTTATTTTCACTGTCATACGTTCTTCGCCAGTGTCTTTCCCTGTTCCTGGTTAACTGTTTTTGAATTTTTAGTTCTGTTGTATACCACTGAGCTTTAGGCGCATTTCTGTTCTTAGAAAGTGATTTAGTGGGTGCCAGCTGGGTCGTGGCTTCACCCAACCACTTTTGAAATTGATTAGTAGCGATATTAGGATCAGTGGATAGTTCTGGGATTGTGGAATTAAGAAGCCGCGTTAAGTCATTGGGGTTGATGTCCTTCCAAGCTTTAAACGTACCCTTTTTCGCTGGGACTACTTTTTTTCTCTGTGAACCTTTAATTATAAGTTTGCTGAAGATAACTGAATGGTCTGTCCAGGTCATAGGGAGAACTGAGGTGATACACAGTCCTTCCACATTTGTAAAAATTCCATCCAGCGTGTGGCCTGCCTGATGTTTGCCTGCTCGAGATTCAAAACACATACAGCATTCCAAAAGTTTTACATCCAATAGGAAACATGAAATTGCTTCAGATGACCAAATACTACACTTAAATATAGATAAAGGTGATTATTCATTGAATGTATGCACAAAACTATTGCAAGAATATGTTGGCACTATGGATACCAGAGACTGTTATGTGTGCATGAGGTTGCCTACTTCAGCTGCCGATGGTCTAGCCTATCATCATATTCCATTGACAAATGGAGAGTCTTGTAGCTAACTAATTAGTTTGTTTTATGGGACAGACCATTCTGATATTATTATTCAGACTATAATTTTCTTTTCTCAGCAGTGCCTGTGTCTTAACCACCTTTAAACCTTTAAATACTCGTCCTAGAGTATGCAAGCTGAAACAATGGAATGTGTCTTTAGAACTACTTTACCTTTAGATGTGGATTATGAAAATCAACATAACTTAACCTGTGCTTTGACAGAGTAGAAAAGAAACGTATATACTCAGTAGAAAATAGACACAAAGACAGTGTTAACAAAGCTGCAAACAATTTCAAAGTGCCATCGTCAGCAGTACATGAAGAAGAGCAGAGAATAGTGGGAAATATTTCAGCGTTATCATTAGACTTGCAACATAAAGGGAATTTTTTTATATTTATGAGAAAACTGTTACTAATGTCACATTTGTAGGTGCTAGTGAATGTGACCACACATTTGAAATTCAAAGAAATTGGGACGATATTTAAGTGGAGTAGTAGATCGTGTATTTCGTGGAGTGTATTACATCTGCGGCAGAAATGCCTTTTTAAAATGACATGGGGGTGGTATGGAACCTGCTACATGGGAATAAGTTTTACAAAGATCTATTATGAGGGACAGTGTGATGAGACTTCAAATGAGCTGCATGATAGAGTGACGAGAGATGTTAGTGCAAGTGAGATTGTAGCAGATATCTTTGGTGTTTTAATACCATCTGTAGGAGTATTACTAAATTCTCACAACACTAGAAAGCTTTCTACTGTATTAGGAGGATTTTCAGCTAAAGAGACAGAAATGGTAGCTGTAAGATCTATGGTGATCCAAAATTGCCTTGCTTCAGATGTTCTTCTCGCTAACGAGTGTGGAGTCTGCCGGATGTGAAAAAATGAAAAAACTTTACACCTGATAGATACATACCTGATAGAAGTAAAGACCTAAATGGTTACATCAAAAACATTATAGATTTAGAAAAGCCATGAAATAATTGAAAGCTGATGGTGCATGGGAAACAGTAGGAACATGATTTTCTGCAGCTAGCAAATGATTGGAAAATGTGGAAATGGATTATTGGATAAAAGCTTGAGACCCTTGGTGATAATTGTGGTGTGTGTCTTACTGGTAATTGGAACAATGAAAGTACAAAAACATGTACAAGAAACAAGGGGTGTGAAGGAAAAGATAGCAAATGTAGAATTAGAAGACAAAGAGTCAATACTTTGATAAACTGAAAGCTCTGGAGGATTCCAGATGTAAAAGGATAAAGACACCTGCAATGTGATCTGTGACACCTGATGTGAGATTTTTGTTCATCAAAGGGGTGGTTGATGCAGCGTAAAAACTGCTCATTCTTTACACATTTAAACACAAACACATAATAAGTATGACCATAGACATATAAAAGAACGTACACCTTGCACACTGTTCTAGAAATGTCAATAATTATTAGAAAATGAAGCACAAGCCCTGTAAAAGTATGCTTAAGTTGTAGAATGAGTGAAAATCGTATACTGTGTTTTTAACAGGTTTAACATATTCATTCATATGGTTATAAACCATTCCTAGTTTTTTTTTTATTTGTTTATTGGCATTTCAGAAACAAGGAAAAAAAGCAGTTTTAGGCATCAGCATGTACATACATAATGCAGGATCATTGGCAAGTCATTATAAGTTACACATATCCGGTAGAACATTTATAAACCAACTTCCTTCCTTGCAAATACGTCATACTTGATTAGGTAGTCTGGTGACAGTGTCCCCCTCAGGTAACCCCAGTTTCCCAGTCAGTTGTGTAGCCCGTACTTGCACTCACCCCTCCATGCCACCCGCATACAGTCCGATAGACAGGTGTGGCAGTCGAAGGGCCAGGGACCTATAGTTGGGTATTTAAATGTCAGCTGCAGAACAATTCTCCCCCGTCAACGCGGCGTCTGCCCCCCTTAAAACGTCTCTTGATAGGGCTCCCTAGTGAGAAAAAAAGGGACCAAAAGTTCTTGGGTCTGTTGCGCAGGGGTAGCAGTTCACTATATAATTCCGTTTGCATGCTGCAATAGAGCATGTCTTTAGTCCACTGTGTCAGTGTGGGAGTTGGGCCTCGCAGCCAACAGAGGGCCACACATCGTTTGGCAAGGAGAAAGGCCATATCTACCAGTCGTCTAAGGTCCTTGGGGAGTGGCTTTGAATAACCCAAGAAAGCCAGGAGCGGGTCTGGAGTTAGTGTTAATTCAGTGACACAGTTAACTTCTGCATTTACCTTGCCCCAGAAGGTTGAGATCCCCGGACAGGTCCATGCGATATGGAGAACCAACACCCCACATCTCTCGCATTGCGGGCTCTCTCACAGACCGTATCTGTGTAGTCGCTCAGGTGTATACTACACCCTATTCAGAAATTTGAAATGAACTATTCTGTAGCGCCCATTCAGTGATATTCGTTTGATGCTCGAGCAGCAGTACAGCCATACGTCATCCGTAAACTCCACCCTGAGATCTCTCTGCCACTCCATGCGAGCTTTAGAGTATTCTCTGACCCTCTCTAAAACGGCTATACGGTACAGCCTGGAAACCATTTTAGCGGGCGATTCAGCGTTGATAACGGCAGTTAAAGCAGTAACCTCCGGGGGTTCCCCCATATCCTCTCCCAATAGATCTTTGAGGGAATGTCTCACTCTATGAAACTGAAAATGCGGCATCAGCGAAAGCGACTCCCCCTCCTCTGCAACATCCCCCCAGGAGCACGCAGTACCGTCTGCAAAGAGGTCCCCCATAGTGTGTAGTTTCAGCGTTCTTAGCGACGCTATTACCCTTTTGTCTTTGCATGGGGCAAGCCAATAGCACCATTCAAGAGGAGCTAGCGGGCGTACAGCAAGTGGCAAGTTTGGGCTTTCAGCATATGATGCCACGCATGCGTAACCAAGTTTAACAAATCTAATATGCCAGTGCGCCGATCTCGGGCAAAAACAACAGAGCAGGTAAAGGGATAGGGTCGACTACAATGGTTTCTATTAGAATGTGTGGTATCTCACAAGGTCCGTGTATCCAATGATAGGCATGAGAGCTTTGTGCCGCTCTATAATAAATTTCCAAGTCAGGGGCGCCCAAACCCCCCATCGTGTACGGCCGGGTGAGTATTTTCCAGGCCACCCGAGGCTGCTTGCCCCACCACGCTAGTCTAATCATCAGCAAATGTAGTTGTTGAAAAAAAAACTTAGGACAGGACCATAGGGATATTAATGAAGAGAAAAAGGAGACGTGGTAAGACAATCATTTTCATGAGGGACACCCTCCCCATCAGCGACAGAGGCAGGCTTATCCATCTCTCAATGTCATCTTCCAGTTTGGAGATGGCAACCCTGTAGTTTTCCCTCAATACCACCTCAGAGTCTGTATGCAGTCGAACTCCCCAGGTATTTAACCACGTCTGTGGACCATAGTACTGGGTATCCCGGGTCCACCCGCACTGTGGCAGGCGTAAGGGGGAACATAGTGGACTTATGCCAGTTGACATTAATACCTGAGAGGGAACCAAACAGCTCCACCTCGCGTAAGACTGGGGAGAGGTTGATTTCAGGCTCCCTTACATATAGAAGAGTGTGATCTGCATATGTGGATACGATTAGGCGGTAGTTCGGGAACCGTATACCCCTCTGCCCGTGATATTCACGAAGTGCACAAGCCAGTGGCTCAGCCATCAGAGTATAGAGTTTAGGAGATAGGGGACAGCCCTGTCTTGTGCCCCTCCAAATGTGTATAGGGTCAGTATCCAAAGACCCAATACGGATACGAGCCGTGGGGCAGAATACAATGTTGCCAGAAGCTTGAGGAAAACAGTCCCAACTCCCAATCTGCTAATTTCTTGCCGCATGAAAGGCCATTCGACCGAGTTGAAGGCCTATTCCATGTCGAGAAAGACTGCCACCGCGGGAACCTCCGGGCGTGTGTGCTGCATGGCCAAGAAGACCGTCCGAAGGGTATATGTCAAATTAGGACTGGGAACAAAGCCCACCTGTTCCGGAGCTACCATCATAGTGACCATAGGACTGAGACTTTGGCCAGTAACTTCGCAAAAATCTTCGCATCTACATTCATTAGCGATAAAGGCCTGCAGGATGCGCAATCTTCCGGCGGCTTCCTTGGTTTGAGTATAGTCACCAGTATCGTCTCCCGCATGGTCGGCGGCATCACCCCAGAGGTGCAAATATCCTCAAATAATGCAAGCAGCTGTGGGATCAGTAGATCCAAGAATGCCTTGTAAAAGGCCACTGTGAGGCCATCACTAACCGGCGCGATTCCAGCTTTCATCCCCGACTGAGCCCAAACTATCTCCTCGCATTCAATTGGTTGCATGAGGAATTCCCGGTGTACAATAGACAACCACGGTAATTCAATGTGTGTTAGGTAATCCAGAATATGCTCCTGAGGAGCAGGCCCTCGGAGGCATACAGGGCTGCATAGTATTCCCGGAACTTCTCCGCCACCTGTGACTCTGTGAAAGGCGGGTCAGTTGGGAGTGCCCTCATATCCGGAATCGCAGTTCTCTCCCTACGTTGTTTATTCGTCTCTGCCAATACCATTCCCGGGCGCTCCCCTTCACCGTAAACTCTGGCAGTGGTATACTTCCCAAGATGTTTTATTTCCGCTTCCGCTTCCTCGTAATACTCATGCTGCATCTGCGCCTGCTCGCGAGTGAGCTCTTCACTTCGATCGGTAATGCGTAGTGCTTCCAACTCTTTCAGCTTTTTCTCTAGAGTCTCTAAACCGTTCCGAATTGATCGAAGGACACCCGCATGTTTAGCGATAGCGACCCATCTAACATCCGCCTTGAAGGCCTCCCATACAGTCTGGAACAAGTCGACTGACCCCACATTAGCCTCGAAAAAAAGTCTCAATGGACGTGGCCATGTCTTCTCTAAATACACTGTCAAGTAGTGAATAGGGTGGGAAGCGCAACATAAACGGGGAATACGCTTCTTGGGTGAGGCAATAGCCAGTAGAAGTGGAGAGTGACCTGAATAAGTATGGGGCAATATTGTGCAAGCTCAGACATGTTGATGTAGGGATTTGGAGGCCAGCCAGTAATCAATTCTAGTGTTAACATTATGTGGGGCGGAGTAGCGCGTGTAACCTCCCTGTTGTGGGTGCCTGTGCCTCCATACATCGCAGAGATCAAGCCTCAGCATTGACGTTTCTAATACCCTGGCAGCAGCTGAGGGGCATCTGTCTGGGCCATCCGATCTACCTTTATCAGGGTGTCTGCCTAATTGAAGTCTCCCCCCAGAGAACGTAACCCTGCGAGTGCAACTAAGCTTTCAACATCAAATTGGCGTAGAAACCCAGGTGATTGTAGTTGGGGTCATATATATTCATTGGTAGAATCTCCAGCCCTTTCAAGCAGCATCTGGAAATAGCAAAGCGTCCCTCCCCATCCGTCTCTAGTGGTGTCAGTGTTATCGAGGCCTTTGGGTTCACCCATGTCAGTACCCCCCTAGCATGCGAGGTAAATCATGCTGCATGTACATTGCCCAGGAGGCCTTTAGTGCAGAGGACTGGGCTGTCCGGGTGGAGATGAGTCTCCTGAAGGAGTGCAATATCGACATGATGTCTAGTAAGGTAGTGCAGTACTTTCTGGAATTTGCGGTGGTCATTAAGACCACTTACATTCCAAGTCAATAGGACCAGAGAGTCTAGGGGACCTTCAGATGGGCCCACTAAAGAGTCAGTCATAGGGAAGGGAGTCACAGTGTAGTGTTGAGAATTTGTACATCTGTACCGTGCCATGCCCCAATTGGGCCATATAACCAACCAGAACCCAAAAAACAACATTAAACCTCCCCATCGGATGTTTCCCTCCTGCTTGCTTCATAGAAACTGAAAGGGTAAGTTTGCTAAGGGACCGGAGTCCCAGCGAACCGCCAGAGGAGCATAAATTAGTTATCCAACCCCCTCCCCCAATTCCCCTCCACGCCTGCCCAATCTCAACTTGGCTGGAATATTCACCACTCCCATCCAAACAGTGAACACCCACTTCCCCCCCACATCCCTCAACAACAAAAAACATTCTGCTTGTGTTCTTCACCTTAGGTAGATGTAGCTTGCTAAAAACAAAAAGAAAAATGCTTTTGTGGTCCATAACGACCGTTCCCCCTGCTTCACTAGGGCTGGGTATTGTGTGCCGCACAATAGTGCAGAAGCAGTCTTCAATCAGCACCCAACTCGCAACCCATCAGTAGGGTATCTTAATGTGACAAACCCCCCTCTCCCCACCCAGGACCACCCCACAGCTTTAAAGGTCAACTGATAACAACCGGGGCCCCCCGCCCCCTAGAGGACACAAATCTGAACAGCAATGTATCTAACGCACTAAATATATGCTTCAAAACCCTCCCTCCCTATCCCACCTCCCCAACCACACATCCATCAGGTAGATCTAAACATAGCAAGACAACAAAGGGGGATCAGCCACACCTTGGCAGTAGGGGCCCTCTCACTAACCAGTGCCAGTAACATCCCTCCTGATCACCCAACATACACAAAAAGTATCATCAGTGTTGGTATGTCATGGTGAGTCCTGTTCTTCTAGTGATCCTCCAGCTGCATCATCCAGGAGTGCCCTCTCGGGAGAGGGCCGCTGTTCCTTCCCCCATTCTTTGAGGGCTTTCTGTAAAGCTTTAGGGTCAGTGAAAATCAAGGATTGCCCCTGTCGATTGACCCGCAGCTTCGCCGGCTACAGCATCACGTAGTCAGCCCCAATTTCTCAAAGTTGCCTTTTCATTGGAACAAACTGTTGCCTCGCCTCCTGTACTTTGGCTGTGAAATCAGGGAATAGGGAAAGCGCCGATCCCTCGAATTGTAATGGCTGTTTCTCTCTGGCAAGTCCGAAGGCAGTGTCTTGGTCCCTGTAGTTTAACAATTTTGCAATTATAGGCCAGGAAGGCACGCCCGGCGTCGGTCTTGGACCCAAAGATCTATGGGCCCTCTCCACTACAAACATTACAGAGAAGGCAGTGTCCCCCAACAAAGTCTTCAGCAACTTTTCTATGAAGAGTTCTATATTCCCCGTAGGGGTGGTTTCCGGAAGGCCGGTAATGCGGAGGTTACAGCGCCAAGAACGAGCCTCCAAATCCTCCGTCTTATCCTAAATAACCTGGAGGACCCTCCCCAACTGTTTGTGCTCTACGTTTAGGGTTGTGTGAGCCTCCTCCACCTCCGTCAACCTTTGCTCTGACATATCAAGGCGCTTGGCGTATTTATCCATCCTCTCAGCCATGTGGTTCATTCAAAAACTGAGCGCATCCATCTTGGCTCCCAAGGAGGCAATCCCGCCCTAAAGGTTTTTCTCCATAGCTATCAGCAGGCCACAAATAACTTGCTGCTGGTTGCCTCCTACCAGATCCTGGTCACAGACCCCCTCCTCCAGGGCGGTCTAGCTCGCCTTAGACCTCTTCGGGTCAAATGATAATTTTGTTTGAGTTCTGTCCACCGGCCTTATTGTTGTATCACAGGTCGACTCCCTCCTAGCAGTAATCCACACAAGCTGGTAGACGTCAGGCCGGGCAAGCTCCTTATAACAGGATTATCAGGGACAGGGTGGTGAGGTGCTAGAGATCTTATCTATCAGGGTTGCGTTGCGCCCCCACAACGGGATGGTCCTCTTGCCTCAAACCTCCTACACTGGTCCTCAAGGTGGCTATTCCCCAGACAAAATGATATCCACCGCCAGAAACCAGTCAAGTGTCGCCCTTAGGCCTCTCAGAACAATACCTCAAGTCCCGGAGGGTCTATCGGGCCTAGGCACCACTATGGCCATGCGTCACGTCCCGGTATAGGGCTGTATGGAGCATCTGCCACCTCACTCCTCCCTCCACAGGCTCACTCAGAAGCAGATGTCACAGGAGAGGGCATGTACTTCTCCCGGGCAGGGGGCGAGTATCTTCAGTACCCCCCAGTGCAACAGAGGCAGTACCCGGCAGGCACACCTGAAAGGCAGCAATGTCCTGATTCCTCAAAATGGCGCCAGTCCTTCACTCGGACCTCCTCTGGGCCCCAGAGCTCGCCACTGGCCCAGGGGCCAAGTAAACAAAGGGCTCACCTCCAAGTAAATTACCCCCAGGTCAGCTCACTACGCTGTAGGTCATCTCCACAACGCGACGCAGTGCCCCCTGGAACAGCCCCTGGCCATCGCCCGGAGAGGGGAGTGCACTGCCTCGCGGAGGTCGAGCGCAAAAAGGTCCGTCTCGGAGGCTCTTCCGTTGTGCATCCACTAATTATCTCTGTTGGGGGCACCGGGGGGCCGCACCAGCTGCGTCCTTTCCACTCTTCAGGGGCAATTAGACCCTCCAGGCCTCATCGCAGGGGTATGCCGCACTACTCCCCGGGCAGGAGCAGTTCTCCATGCTGCCGCTGTTCTTAGTCCCCCCACCTACCTTCGCCGGATCAGGCCGGGCGGGACTCTTCGCGGCCTCTGAAGCGGGGAGGGGGATCCGCCACACCGCTCATCTCTGTGATCGCGTCTGCCTCAGCAGACCAGTCGCGCCACCGTCCAACAGCCGGGATCGAGTCAGGGGACTCCCGCGAGCTGGGGCAGCCCGCACGTCTCTACCGGCTCCGGAGCTTGCAGGGGCCCAAGCCCAGGAAAGGGCTTTATCTCAGCTTTTTTGGCTTTAAAAGCCAAAGTAGCAGAGATAAAAATATCGCCCTATCAACAACAGGGTGCTAACATGCAAAATCGCATGTTACCACACTTTTTCACTACTCTTACCTTTACATCTCTAATGAGATGCAAAGTGGGCATCCAGAGCATAATAATAGGTGAAATGTCGCTAAGCAACATTTCTTTTATTATCAAGCTTCACGCTAACCCTGTTAGAGACAAAAATAGCAGCCCTAACCGCGGTTAACGCTGCTTTTTTACGTCTGCTAATATTCAGACTTAGCCATCCAATCCAATGGGAGGTGGATTACATGGCTAAGTCAATCAGGGGCTATCTCCAAGGATATCCCTATCCGTGTTGTTTTATCGCTGCATTACCAGCGATAAGCACCCAAAATGTCGCTATTGGTGTATTTTTTATCGCCTAGGCAGTTAGCGTTGTTAATAATGCGATAACCAGGCAAAATTATCCAGCGATAGCGGGAGTTAAAAAAATGAACGCTAAGTGCCCGTAGTGTTAATTTTCCCTGTACCTTGTTAATATGCCCCTAAATTCTCATCATCTATATGGGAGAACGATGAAATGTTTCTCTTCAAAGACTTTGTCAGGGGAAATATACCGCATGCAACATTATATGATGATGGCACGACAATGGTGTGACACGGGGTGTACCATCCAGACTGTTGATCCATATTACTGAACTACATTGAAAAGTGTTGCTTGGCATTCTAAAGAGCATATCCCTGCCTTGTCCCTTATGCCAGCTGGGTCTGGTGACTCAGTGGACTAATGCATCCACTCCAGAGGCCTGTATTCAACCTCATGGCCACAGATTCAAATCCCAGCGGGTCCACTCAGCCTTTCATCCATCTGAGGTCGATTAAATGAGTACAATTGAGTTGGGTAACAATAAACATCTGTTATTCAGTGCCAAGATGCCTATGGGTGAAAGTGCGCTTTAATAGCTCTCTGATCCCAATTTGAGCTGGCTGATTTGCTCAAGACTGATAATAACAGATAGTTTGGGGTGATTAATGATTGTGTAACTGAATTTGAGCTTCAACTCGAGCACCTGCTTTACTTTATCTATTAGTGCTTCCTGTTGAAGCTGACTTTTGTAACTATTTTAGAATGGCTCTGGAAGTTACAAAAGTCAGCTTCAACTTTTGACCCAATCCGTTCCGCTTGCGGATTTTGCGGGAAATTCACGAATCTGGCGGATTGCGAATTTGCCGAAAATCAGCAAAATCCGCAAGCAGAACGGATTTTCCGCCCACACTTAACTCACAGGTCCACACAACACAACATTTGTTGGGTGCATAACACCATCCGGAAGACCCCAGACCTCGGTCGGCCCACAGCCCTTCTACTAGCCGATATTGATAAGGCTTTTGACTCCCTCAGCTGGGATTACCTATTTCTCCTCTTAGGAGCACTTAATTTTGGCCAGATATTCCAGTCATACATCCACCTGTAATACATGTGCGAGTGTCTGGGACACATTTGGAACAATTCCCCATCCATCGAGTCATAAGACAGAGGTGCCTACTTTCCCCCTTACTCTTTGCTTTGGCGATCGAGCCCCTAGTGGTATGTGTAAGGCAGGACCCCGTGATATGAGGTTACGACTGGTCAGCAGAAACATCAGACAGAATCGCACTATACGTGGATGACTTTCTGTTTTTTCTTATGAATCCCTAGTTTTCCGGCCTGCGTATCTCAAAAATCTTACAAGTGTTCGGGGAAACTTCAGTGCTCCAAACAAATCCAACAAAGTCGGTGCTGTTCCCAGTCTGCAGAGACCAGGGGAGGTGCACATGGTTGACACAATTAGTACAGGCTAGATACGGGTTCAAGTACCTAGGGGTGTTTATTTCCGTGCACTCGATTGTCTCATGGTCGCACAACATCAAAGCATGGTCACCTTTGCCGTTATCCTTCTACGGGCGGTCGGGTATCTTCAAGATGGTCTCCCTTCCAGCACTATTGTATATACTGCAAAACTTCCCGTATGAAATCTCTCCTTCATTGTTCCAACAAATCAACACCCCCTAAACAAGTTTCTGTGTGGAGGGGGTGCAATCCGAGTGGCCCCCGGACACGCACACAGTTCACTTACTGTGGTGGGATCATTGTCGCCGACATCCAAGCATATTACTCTCCCTCTCATTTACTTAACAATAATAATTGGTGGTACAGTGCGCAAACAGACCGGGCTTCCACAGTTGGGAGATGAGCAATGAACCCCCACACTTTACTTGACCTCCTGTATTCTAAGTCAAACCGAGATCATCTTCCACCCGCATGTAAGGTGGTCATATGATTATGGTGGAGCTCAGTCAGAAGGAAGGCCTGTTGCGTGTTTATCTAGGTTCCTGATCGATACTGTGACCTTATGCCCCTATTCGGCTATAAATCCATTTATTCCCTATATTGGCATAACCGTTCAAGTGCGATATTCAGAAAGTCATCTCTGGCCTCACACGAACAGAGCCACATTCCAGAATAGTTCTCTGCCACTTCCTTTGCAACCAATTAGTGCAATGACAGAGCAGAAGTCACTATCTGATATTCCTAGATTAACACTCCGAGTTCTTCAACAAGATAAAAACTCAGCAAACCTGGAAATCCCCGCTTGCTGTGTTTTGATTAGTAATGGAACTCTAATGAGCAACTGATAGCTATCACTTCCTAGTGACATCTTTAATTGACGTCTTATGTCCAGCAAACGTACGTCAAACCAGGCACCTGTCAGGTATAAATATTACCAACGTTGCCTTAAGCAATTGCCTGTTGCTAGCTGTCTGCAAGACCCCATTGTTGGTGAAGCTAGCACCCTGTTGCTGAAGCCTGCTGCCCGTCGCCTGAAGCTGCTGATACCATTATCGCTGCTAAAGCGCGAACGATGGTGTGGTGTAACTAGGAGCTGAACAGCCGTCCCTCTGCGAAGAGCCCAGCAGAAGCCAAGCTGCCCGCGGTCGCTGTCCCCCCTCCTTCTCCTCGACGCGCTGAAGAGAGACGCTGCCTTTCTCCCGCAGAGAAATCCAGCTCCAGCGTTTCTAGTCTGCCCTCGCTGGTGACTGGGATACCGAGTTTCCCCTGAAGGAGATACCAGACCTCCATCATTCTATTCAGAGGTATGGTGTTGACTAAACCCTCTAATGAGAATTCTTGAAGCAAACCTTGGCAAAACCAACTTAACTTGAAGCTACTTACTTACTCCCCTTCCACGTGTTAGGCTTAGGTCAGGCACACTGGGGTAGGCTTAGTTAGAAGCACCAGTTGAGTATTTTAGCCTAATGTATATATGACTGTATATATGTTTTATTACTTTTAAACCATTGTATGGCTAAGAAACCATATCAATGCTTTTACAGTATTATTTCGCAATCCTTATCTTACTGTACGTACTTTTTATAATAACAAGTCTTGCAATTGTGGCAATACATTTCTCTTGTACGAGAAGAAAGACTGTTCAATAAATGTTAACCTTTTATTGACAAACGCCCGTCTCTCTATTCGCTACATCTCGTGAAAGTAAACTGCACTAACCTGACTGAGTGAAATACCTGTCTATTGTTTCACACGACCCTAGAGATTGACTCTTGATCTGAGGAGCAAAGTTGTCATGTTGCACGGTTGTTGGAAAGCTGAATCCCTTCTTGTCTGTGCCAGGGAAGCTGATCACTTCCTATGCAGAGAAGAAAGTTTCCAGTGACCTCTGAGCTAGTTGGTAACACACCCAATTAAGTTTAGCATAGTCAGTGGAGGCCTGGAAGATCCGCACTTCTACGTCGATACTACTGTTTATGTTATTCCAATGTGCAGGGCCTAGTGGGAAACTAGGAACTACACTACATGGCGCCCAAACGTTTGGTAAGGCGATAAACTAACGCAAGACGTTAGAGTAACTCAGTCGTGCATATTTCACACAGACCCCTTTCTCCCGTAAATACTCCAATAGACGTCTGGAGTGGGTGAAAGGTTAAAATCCACCCGACCTTAGTAGGAAGAGATTCCTATGTAAAGCTCTGGTTTATTCAACGTTGAAGGATACAGTGTTCCAAAATATTGTGCACCTAATCTTTGTCTCCTTGGAGACCAACTCTGCAAACTTGCATTTATAAAATGTCAGTAGAAAACAACGGAGCTGATGCCGCAGCAGATGCGACTCAGCAGGGTCCCAACGGGACTACTGAACCGGGTGCAATTAACATCCCGGTCCACTTAAGAAAATCTATAACTTTAAAACTTATAGAGAACGGACTGACACCTCAAGGTGGTACAGTAATTTTCGTGATAGAGGCTCACGAATATCGGCAGACAGAGGTATTCTATTCATGGATAAACTTTCCAGCGGCAAACGCTAGAACAAAAGAGTTTCACTATTACAAAATAGAGGAACCTCCGGAAGAGTACGCTCCTTTCGAGGAGATTGAAATTCCACTTAAATTTCAAGAGCACCTGCTCTGGTTTAATGGCGCCCTAAAACACAATGATCATATTACCAGGCTCGGTCCACTAGGTAGACCAGGAGCAACGTGGCCGGTTCTAGCCGGCTACACACCACATCCGGACATTGTAGAAATGTCAAAGGAAGAGCTGTTAGTACAGCTAAAAACACTAATTAAAATACATAGGCAATTAGTCCAATATGTAATGCGGACTGCAACAGTCCAGCCAGCTGTTAATGTACCACAGCTGACCCCTCATCAGGGGAACACTAATAAAATCACACCACAGAACATACAGTCATGTCTTGGTAAAACACCCGTAAAACGGGAACAAATTCCTTTCTGGTTAGCACAGAAAATCACTCAAATAGAGGCAGTATTTCCTGATACTACCCCTATAGAGAAACACAGAATTATGACCACCTGCCTTCCTATGGGAATCGCACCACACGTGGAGGACTGCGACACTTGGGGTACAGTCTTTGCTTCCATTTACACAAAAACACATGGTGTTCCGTCTATGGCGGTAATACCAGAAGTGCTAAAACAGATTCAAAATGAATACGGTCCAGAGCCCGCTTTAAATCTAGGTATGAAATTACTGAAAGACTTCAAGCAGGTCTCGGCTATATTACTAGCCAACATTAAAGGAGAAGCAGAATCTGTGGCGATTCGCCAGAAGTTGAAGGAAACAGATATAAAAGATCAGCCATTTGAGCTTGCCAAAATCATAGAAAATGCTATGAAGAATTAGGTAGAGACAGCTTGGGTGGGAAACCAGTAAAGCCCCAACTGCTCGAAAATCCTGAAAAATTATTTATTAAAAATAATTTAAACACTCCTAAAAAGAGCTGGGATGGAAATAAACAATCCACTCCCAAGGAAAAAGTTTTCCAGTCCAGAGGAAGGTCTCCTCGACGGAGGGAAAGAACTCCGACTCGAGAACACCAGTCTCCCCAGAGGGAGCCCTCTGAGAAAAGATATAACCTTAGAAATAGGGATAATCTGAAAAAACCTGATAGATATCAAAGTATTGATACACGTCCCTCTCGATCTTTTCCACAGAAATCGGAAAGAAGAGGACGGTCAGACCCAGGAGAGCACACCAAGTCCAAAGACAAGGAACCTGCTCAGAGTAAAAAATCTCAATTTCAGAAAAAGAAGGTAGCCAGTATTAGAGTAATCAACCATGCCGAGAATACTGAGGACACAGTTAAAAACGGGGAGTGGGCATTGACAATGTTGGACAGTGCAGCAGAAATCAGTATAGCGCCCAAGATCTTGATGAGTCATCTGGAGACAGTGGACACGAATGAATACATTCAGGTTGAAACTGCCGACACCAGACTTAGCGAGTCCCATAAAATATACGAAATAACATTGCGTATGGAGGGTGATAAGACTAGGAAAATTAGAGGTCTGTTTTGGGATAAACTCTCAAATGGCTATGATATTCTGTTAGCTGAAAAAGATTGGCCCCCAGAGTTTGTCAGGGAGTGCCCTCGTGGCGAAGAAGTGATTATGCCTGCCTTCTCGAATCACATTCCGATTCACAAAAAGTATACATATGCAAGGAAATGGGCAGTAGCCCAGGCACCGGCATTGTATAAAAATCATGTAGGATGGGATGAGGACTCACCGCCTCACAAAATCCAATTAAAAAGTGAACCAACTGCCCAACGGCAGTATCCCATAAGGCAAGAAGCTAAAAAACAGGTCAGGGAGATCTTAGATCAACTTGAGTACCAGGGGGTGATTGAAACATGCACCTCTCAAATGAACAATCCTCTGTTTCCTGTCTCCAAGCCAGACAATTCATATCATCTAGTTTTGGACTACAGACACCTTAATACATGTTGTAAAACTTTTGGAGTACAAAACTCGCATAGTGCAGCCCTAATGAATAACATAGTTAGGAAAAAATATAAAACGACATTAGACATATCTAATGGTTTCTTTTGTCAAAACATTGCACCAGAAAGCAGATATTTGACCGCTTTCTCAGCATTTGGGTCGCAGAAAAAATTCTGTCGACTCCCACAGGGGTTCAAGAACAGCCCAGGACCATTCTCAGCTAGGGTAACAGAGTTACTACAAATCTATGATGATGAGGCATTATCTTACGTAGATGATATCTATCTCACAGACGACGACTTGGATACTCACTTGAAAAGAGTGAACACCATTATACTTGGGTTCGCAGCAGAGGGTTACAAATTCAACTTTAAAAAGTCTCGAATTGCCCATCTGACAGTACTATTTTTAGGGTACGAATTATCAAGTGAAGGGAAAAGCCTAGCGGACAACTTCTTAGAGAAGTGCGCTGTACTCCAAGCTCCAAAAACGCTGAAGAATTTACAATCCATTCTAGGTTTTCTGAATTTCGGAAGAACATACATTCTAAATTACGCAGAAAGGGTTAAACCTCTCTACGAACTAATTAAACCTGATTTTAAACAAATCAATTGGACTCAAAAATACACAGAAATTTTGAGATCACTGCAAACAGACATGTTAGCTAAAACAAAATTAGATACACGTGACAACACACGTGATCTTGTAATCCGAGTCATCCCAGGAAGATGCCGATTCACATACCTGACCTCTAATGAGGGAGAAAAGGTACCAATTTCAATTAAATCTCACTTGTACACACAAGCAGAAAAAACATTCAGTCACACAGAAAGAACTGTGAAAGCAGTGCAAATCGCATTAGCAAATGAACGAGAACTAGCACACGGCAAACGGATTAATATCCTTACAGCGGAATCCGCCTTCGAGGCGCTATTCAGCCCAATAAACCTGCCTACAGTGTCACTGGATCCGAAATGGATACAGTGTGTAGATTCTCTAGGAGCGGAAGATGTGAAATACTATTTCGCCCCGCAATTCGAAGAACTGAATGGTTTAGAATATGAAGAAGAATATCCTCTGCCAATCAAAATTCTGCCTCTCCCACAATACGCCTGTATAATCTATACAGATGGATTTGTACAGCAGTTCAACGTAGAGAGAAAATCCTACGATGCAGCATGTGCGATTATTAAAGGTCGTTGGCTGTGCGGTAAATTCAGACCGAAAGTAACAAAAATTGAATCTGTAAGAAACTGTTCGGTTCAGAGAACTGAAATCAGATGTTTAAAGATGGCGCTCGAAAATGCAGAACGTGAATTCCCGAGACTTATAGTGTGCGATTCTCATTTTTGCGTCAACTCTTACAACAATAAATTGCAGAGGTGGATTGAAAACGACTACAAAGATGACACAGGTGCCACAATAAAGCATAAAATGCTCTGGAAACAGGTAGCTCTTTTATACAAAGAACTACAAAAGACTCACGTGGTACACGCACAGAGTCTTCAACGTGATGGCGTTCACGTTGCAGGGAATTCATTGGATAATACTGCCACAGCGGAAGCAACTAACCCGGCTTCAGTAGCCACAAAAAAGCGTACAGAAAATTACATAGACGGGGAAACCATGCTGGCAGTAAAAACGACCGTAAAAGGTGACTGTGCAGCACTACCCGTGAACTATCCACTCAATTATGCATACGTAATCGATGCAAACTCCGTTCCTTTTGCTCGAATCCCTGGAGTGGGGGACAGAGTAATTCCAAACAGGAGCAGGAGGGGCTTCCTCTTACTGGAAGCACACATGGGGTTGGGTCCGAGACATCAAACAATTAAGGATTCTCTGAAAAAATTACAATCAGAGTACTGGTGGCCAGGAATGAGCATGGATATTCAATGTTTTGCTCAAAATTGTGAAGACTGCAACAGAGATCGCAGTAATGAACAGGCCAGTGTAGTTTCAGGATCCCTGCTAGACAGCATAAGGCGGTCTATCTGCGCAATCAAAGAAGAGAAGCGCGTCCCATTGTACACAGTTAAGGCTAAACACACTTAAAAATGTGGCCTCCAGCGCTCGGCTGATGCCTAGAACTGTTATAAAAGATTTGGCTGTCCATATCGGCATATACGCAATTACCACGTTCCATTCTGACCAGAGTCCTGCTTTCAGCTCTCGAGCTTATAAGGAGGCCATGGCCAGCATGGGAATTGGGTTGCGGTATTCTTGTCCGTCGCACCCCGAAGGGAATAGTGTGGTTGAAAGAAAAAAACGGGACATAAAGCGATCTATAACAGCGAAGGTATTAGGTTCAGGCGCTGGGTGGGTCAAACATTTAATAAGTGTCCAAACTAGTCTTAATAACTTGCCAAGAAATTCTCTAAAAGGTTTCAGCCCATACGAACTATTGTTCGGAATTAGAATGAACATTCAGGACCTCGATAGTCAGATGTCAGTGGTACATGAAAAAACAACAGACTTTGATGTAAAGGATCGTTTGGCTGTTTTACAGGAACTGAATGAAACAAGAAAATTCTTAAGCAACATAAAGTTAAAGCAACAGCCAGATACCACTGACGAGGCACCACAAGCAACAGCCCCAGCAAGGCCTGTCTGGATTCCAAAGATTGGGGATCTAGTCAGAGAAAAGATCGCGGTGAAGAAGGAATTTGGGCCTTCTTACAGAAAAGCAGTACCTGTCTTGGCAGTCACCGGAACAAGATCAGTAGTGCTACTGCCCGTTGCTGGTACAAAGGAGAACAGAGTTGTGTCCATCGACCTGGTAAAACCACAAGCATGTGGCCTATAATCAACAGTAGGCCCAGTGGACTCCCAAGAAACAACAGAATACCCAAACTTGCAACAATCCAAGAGGTTCAAACTGAAAGACTAATCACATTCGATCAGCCTGCAGTGCACGGTGAAGGACTATGCAATAATGCCATGGAACTCGTGCCTCTTGAGACATAGATTGAAACAGTTCGTCAAGAAACAACACCAGTCTACAATAATGTGGCATCAGAATCTGCTACTGAGAGACAGATTGAAAGAACAATCCCATCAATCGACAGAACTGCCTCTGGTTATTTCATCAACTTCGACAACTTCTCTGAAGATCAAAAGGACCCCGAAGTGATGCCAGAAATAAAAAAGTCTTTTAAAGATAAAGCAACGGAACTCTTTCATCAACTGAAGGAAATCGACCTTATTTCACCATGGTTAGAGTTCTGGTTCGGTCAAGGTGTATTTTTCCTCCTGCTTTGGCTCATTATGGTACTTTGTTTGGGAAAATTCATTGAGGGAAAATATAGTTCAATGGACACAGCAAGTCAGAACATCAACCTAGTCCTCAAACAGTAAATGTCACAGCAATTCCAATACCTGGTGGGGTAGTATGGGAGAAAACTGACTATGAGATAAGTGGTCCGGTCAAAATCCTGAAGTATCCTCATCAACTGAAGGTTTCCTTAAGTGACTTTGTAAAACCTGGTACATTCTCTGATGATTGGGACTTTAACAGTATTAATGACATGATGTCTGATTTAGTAATGTCAGCTAGATTCACAGATCATGATTATTTACAAGGTTCATCTAGTTATGAGCAGTTATTCTGTTACACACATTATGGTGATCATTACTTGCATAAATCTGCACAGCCTAGAAATGTTTTTATGTATAATCAATGGGAACATTGTGCTACACCACCTAAAAGCAGTTCTAAAGCATTTTTTGAGAAATTCAAATACTTCTCAGGGTTTAACACCAGTGATGCAGAAACGTTTTATTACAAACTGTTAGACAAAACAGGAATGAAAACAATGCTGACAAATTCTAAATTGATATATTCAGAAGCATTTTATGAAAAAATGATGACATTTGGTTTTGATTATTGGAAAAATAATATTGAAACGAAAACAATTTGGGGTACAAAAGATTGGCAGGTACAAGGCCTTGAAGCACTATTTAGAACCTGCATGATACCAGAACAAATGTTGTTTTTAAATGACACAATACACCAAACATCCTGTCTTGGCCTAGCTAAGATCAAAGACCTTAAAACACCGTCTATACCAAAGCCAATACCTGAAAATATAACTGCAGATATTGAGTTAGACGTGTCAAAAATTTTACATTTTAACAGAACACATCCCGATTGGAAAAAGTGGTTAATCTGGCCTATTGACACAAACAGCTGTCAAGATAGATTCCTGAATAAAACACAGGGGTTAAAAATGACCAGACTAGACCCGAGATACTCCCAGAGACAACATCCAGGGATAATAACAACATACAGTGTAGGGAAACTCTGCCTTGAATGGCTAACATCATCCACACTGGCTGAAATTAAGCAACACTTGTCTTTACTAAAAGATGGTGCTGATTTGCGCGATTTCATTCTTGGACCACGCAAACAGCGTCAAAAGCATTTCATAGCGACCAGTATCTATGCTGCTTACAAGAAGGCTTGGAAAGTCAAACAAATTGAAACAGCTGAAAAAATACAAGAAATTGATCGTATTAATTTGGAGAAATCACTTTCTGTAGTAGACAATGGGTTAATGACTCTGTCTTCCAAAATATATTCGTTGGACAATATTGTATCCTCTGCCTTTGATGTGATAGATAGAGACTTGCTAATGTTACAACATGGCCAATCTCAATTACGTTCTATTATACAATTAGGCTGGACGCTGCAAAATCTTCGTTCAGGCTATGTGCCTTGGCGTTTAATCAACACAACGTCATTATTTTCCATTTTTAACCTTACTGATAAACAGATCAGTTTGGCACAGAAAGGAGCAGACTATACAATCCTGAGCATCGAAAAACTTGAGAGATTACCATTGACAATGTCAGAGAGTCCTGTCATTGAATGGATAATACACGGAATTATCACCATTCCGATAACAAGTTTCCGATTTAAAAAGTGCCTTGAATACATACCTACTGGCCAGTATGAACAATTGGGTAAAGGATATGTAAAATCTGAATGGAAATTACCATACACACATTCTTGCTATAGTGACAGCGACAAAAATGTATTTCTTAGTGGTGAAAATTGTAAACATTCACTAAGCGGTATACTTTTGTGTCAGGGTATTAATTTACACGGCGCATGTGATGGAAATTCTAACAACCTTTCATGCCACCAGCTAGTCACACCTGCAACTCAGATAGAGCCCTTCTTTATGCAACTTGCAAACGGGAGTTACATTCTTAGAACGGATCACAGATGTTGTGGCCTTGTGCCAGAGAAAAGTTATCTAGTAAGTGTAACATCCATGGTCAAATGCTGTATGCAGGCATTGTTCCCGAGTGGGCCTGCAGACACAGTGACTCCCATCTGGCCTCGTCTGAATCTCTATTCTATACGAATTGATACTTTAAGCAAAATGAAGTCTGTGCTTTTGCAGACAACAGTGCCTATAACGTCATCAAAAGAGACGTATGATCTTCTAGTTGCAAGGACAGCTACTGAAGTTCATGAACTTTTATCAACAAATTGCCCCCTGCATTTCGTAGAAATGCTTAGCCAACTCCTTAACATGTCTAGTGCCACAAGCATCCCAGGCATATTTAAGACGATTTTTACGGGACTGCTAACACCTTTTCAAGCAATTTTGGGAATCGTTCCTAATTTTGTTCACTCTGTTTTTGGCGGCATACCCTTATTTTTGAGACTTGTAGCAGGGATTTTATTTTTGTCCGTCCTGCTTCGTTATGGCAAGCCGAAACTCAGACATAGCTCCCATGGGAATGGAAGAGACAATCCTAGCAATGCGCTACCGGGACAGGATAACTAACGTCCTCGGATTGGCCAGGCTGAGAGATCTAAACATGACCGGGTTCCTTTCATTCAGACCTATATGGCAGAACTGTATCTTACCGGTACTTCGATGTATGCTATGTGGAGATGAATGCGTGTTGGACATCTGTCTTTCACTTCCATCAGCAGTACCAATGGACGTCGATACTTTGCTCAGTCCAATAACGGCTCACGCATTGTGTTGTCCCCAGCGGCTACCAATCCTGATGACAGCATTCGTTGAGACTCCTGTACTACAACTAGGTGGTAACAGTGGAGCGAGTGACAAAAGCAACATCACCCAGGTACGACCTTCTGTGAGCATTGCTGAACCCGACTATAATGACAGCAATCATTCTCACACCTGCCAAGTTATGGCGCTATCGAATTTGGTTGAACTGTCACCTGATTTTGTAGACCAATTCTTTGAGAGCCTGTCTGATATGATGTTCTCACCCGAACAGAAACAATAACTTTTGAGAAGCTTTCCGACACACAGCGTTCCCATGAACTCTGAATTCGGCCTTCAGTTTTGATCAACAAAAACTGCAATAAGCGTTGGAACTCTATTTCCCCGTTCAAGCAATAATTCTTTTGAATTGGATATTTTTTTATATTGACCCTTTTTTGGCACGAACAATTCTTTGCTTAAGGTAAATACTATTCTTAGAGAACAGAAGCTCAAACTTCTATTTCTAAACACATCTAGAGACATAACAACTTACATCAGCCTCTAGCACACATTTATTGCAATGCATTTATATGTGATGATTTATCTCGCCCTTCTTCTGTTTCAGAGATATTTCATGTGTAATTCTTTTTGCATAATCGTTCATTGATTTCATATGCAATAATTTTTGAATGATTTATATGCTTCAAAAACGTACAGTACCTAAATTTCACGTATTACAATATACGCCTATTTCGAATGCATTTATGTATTTTGGGGTGGGCAATGTTACACATGCATCTAATTGCTCTAGTTTAGTAATTTGATGGACATGAAAACGTGGAGTGGGTGTTGCGTGTTTATCTAGGTTCCTGATCGATACTGTGACCTTATGCCCCTATTCGGCTATAAATCCATTTATTCCCTATATTGGCATAACCGTTCAAGTGCGATATTCAGAAAGTCATCTCTGGCCTCACACGAACAGAGCCACATTCCGGAATAGTTCTCTGCCACTTCCTTTGCAACCAATTAGTGCAATGACAGAGCAGAAGTCACTATCTGATATTCCTAGATTAACACTCCGAGTTCTTCAACAAGATAAAAACTCAGCAAACCTGGAAATCCCCGCTTGCTGTGTTTTGATTAGTAATGGAACTCTAATGAGCAACTGATAGCTATCACTTCCTAGTGACATCTTTAATTGACGTCTTATGTCCAGCAAACTTACGTCAAACCAGGCACCTGTCAGGTATAAATATTACCAACGTTGCCTTAAGCAATTGCCTGTTGCTAGCTGTCTGCAAGACCCCGTTGTTGGTGAAGCTAGCACCCTGCTGCCCGTCGCCTGAAGCTGCTGATACCATTATCGCTGCTAAAGCGCGAACGATGGTGTGGTGTAACTAGGAGCTGAACAGCCGTCCCTCTGCGAAGAGCCCAGCAGAAGCCAAGCTGCCTGCGGACGCTGTCCCCCCTCCTTCTCCTCGACGCGCTGAAGAGAGACGCTGCCTTTCTCCCGCAGGGAAATCCAGCTCCAGCGTTTCTAGTCTGCCCTCGCGGGTGACTGGGATACCAAGTTTCCCCTAAAGGAGATACCAGACCTCCATCATTCTATTCAGAGGTATGGTGTTGACTAAACCCTTAATGAGAATTCTTGAAGCAAACCTTGGCAAAACCAACTTAACTTGAAGCTACTTACTTACTCCCCTTCCACGTGTTAGGCTTAGGTCAGGCACACTGGGGTAGGCTTAGTTAGAAGCACCAGTTGAGTATTTTAGCCTAATGTATATATGACTGTATAGATGTTTTATTACTTTTAAACCATTGTATGGCTAAGAAACCATATCAATGCTTTTACAGTATTATTTCGCAATCCTTATCTTACTGTACGTACTTTTTATAATAACAAGTCTTGCAATTGTGGCAATACATTTCTCTTGTACGAGAAGAAAGACTGTTCAATAAATGTTAACCTTTTATTGACAAACGCCCGTCTCTCTATTCTCTACATCTCGTGAAAGTAAACTGCACTAACCTGACTGAGTGAAATACCTGTCTATTGTTTCACACGACCCTAGAGATTGACTCTTGATCTGAGGAGCAAAGTTGTCATGTTGCACGGTTGTTGGAAAGCTGAATCCCTTCTTGTCTGTGCCAGGGAAGCTGATCACTTCCTATGCAGAGAAGAAAGTTTCCAGTGACCTCTGAGCTAGTTGGTAACACACCCAATTAAGTTTAGCATAGTCAGTGAAGGCCTGGAAGATCCGCACTTCTACGTCGATACTTCTGTTTATGCTATTCCAATGCGCAGGGCCTAGTGGGAAACTAGGAACTACACTACAGGCCTGGAGGGGACGACTGACACAGACAACCCCACTCTGGGACGGCACATACCTGCACCAGGTCGCCACAGTATCTGGGTTTAGGGCCTAGGACAATATCGGGATAACAACAATAGGGGACATAATCCATGGGACGACACTCTAGTCCTTTCGACAATTACAACCTGAATTTCAACTACATCATAGCCAATTCTATTGATACCTCCATCTCAAACAGGCACTGACACCATACATCCATTCTAAAAGACCTGCTGGACTTCCACCCACTGGAAGGGCGCTTGTTGATTGGGGACCATGGCTCTCACAAAATCTGGCAGATTTACTGAATATTAACTACTCATAATCAGACCTCCCTAGATGCACTGCATGCAACCTGGGAACAGGATATTCTAGACCTCACTGATGATGATTGGACCAAGGACTTAATGAGCCATCGAGGAGCGGCTATCGCCACTCAGTATCGCCTTATCCAAATCAAACATGTCCATAGAGCATATTTCACGAGATCCCAGTGTTGGTGAATGGGTAGGATCTCATCCCCTACATGTCTGAGATGCAAAGGTGAAGAGGCCACCTTTCTACACACGGTGTGGACCTGTAGTGTGATTATTCCTTTTTGGCAAAGGTTAGGTTTGTGTCTTGCATGCGTCCTATCATGGCAACTTGCTCTTGACCCTAATTTATTTTTACTACATAGTACGTAAGGGATCGGGTGTAACCGATACAAGCAAAACCTTCTTTTTGTAGGGTCAACACTAGCCAAGCAAGGCATCGCACAGCACAGCATTGGAAGGAGACCCTACCAACATCTGTGGGGGGGGTTGGAAGCGCGCTTCAGACAGATAAAAGGGGATGGAGATGGCGGTGTTCGGAGCACAATTTTGCCCACAAAACAAAATCTGGGCCCTAGGGACCACATATGGAGGTATAGATCTACACCCAGTAACACACCCAGAATCCTCCTTTTCTTAAATCACCAGCACATCCCTTTGCTGAGTCTTTCAGGCTTAGCAGACAATACTTCAGAGAACGTTTGATAGCAGCAGTCCATTGGTCGAGGTGAAATTTGTTACATGTGCTGAAGTTGTTCTACATGGTTCTTTTACATTTTTCATGGTATGGGAGTTAAATTTCCAACATTTATGTATGTGGGCCTCTTGTGAATAGTGCCCACATGTATCAAAATAGCATTTTGGGATTACAAAATAGTGATTCAGTAAAAATCTCTATTTGGTAATGGCAAAATGCTATGCTATGCTATGTATGTGAGAAATTGACAAAACGCTGCGATTCTTTAATATTACCTAATCGTGATTCAACTGTCTCCTTCCTTTGTATTACAGTTATCCCACAAAATAACCTACCAATTTATTGGGTTGTCCAGTATGGTGTTCAGACTGAAAATTTAGCTGGAAATGTCGACTTAAACAAATATTGAGTTGGAAATATAGTGACACAGAAATAACAACAGCAAGAATATCATGGTCAAGAATATTGAATTTAAAGTAAGAAATATTGTTATAAAAAATATAGAACTAATTAATATCGTTTGCAAAATATAGTTGTTTAAAATATTGATTTACAATCAAAGGGCCCTTTGATTGTAACACTGAATATTGTGTCTACTGTCTGATCTGTGCATGCCTAAAATATTACATAAAGCTAAAAAGAGAGTACTGGAGCATAAGAGAGCAATTTGTAACAATAACGAACAATACCCGGTTGCTCGCCACTTTACGACCTGTTATGGCCAAAATGATAACTTGTTGGCCTATGTTGTTCAGGGTGTAAGAGGGGGAGATAGACAACATGAATTGAGAGTCTTAGAGTCTAGGTACAATATTGACTTTGAAATCCTACAACCTGTTGATATGAATTCCAGTGAGGAGTTGGCCGTACATTTGTTGTGAATCAATATGAGTTAGTGACTGTAACTGTGATAAATTACTCTTTTCGCAATTAGATATGAATCATGTTTTTATATGTACATAATTCCTTTTATAACAGTATGCATTTGACACTATCCCCTTTTTCATTTCTTTATTGTTTTATATTGAAATCAGGATGTAAAATTTGCATGGGAGAATTATGCCATATTCGGACCTGCCTCGAAAAAGTGATGTGAACTAAAGATATGAATAGTTGCCCACTTGGGCGGGACGTTTTTTCATTAAAAAAAAGCCCACTTGGGCAGAATTGTGGCAACAACTGATCGGACAGTACTTAGAGATTAATGTATATAGTACTCGATCTCAAAAAGGAATTGTTGTCCAGTATTATTATACAGACTGAGTAATATACTAGCTCTCTGTGATAGACATCAATAACAGTATTTTTGGTTCCAATGAAGAAAGCACTTTGTTTACGAAATATACACATGTATTGTTTTTGTATGAAACATTTAGAGTTTTGTACGAGTGAAATGTCCAGCTAACTATAACACCCCTAAAACCTACAGTTTTTTCAGTGAATTTCTAAGGTTTTTTTAAATGCTAATTCATAACTATATCATGCCTGAAACCTATGTTTTTTTCAGTGAATTTCGAAGGTTTTGTAAATGACAATTTTTAAATGTATTATTTGTTATTTTATTTTTTATACTGATTTACAAATTTTTTTTAACTATTTATTTTTAGATATTTTAGTTTTAAATTAGATTACATATTTTTTTTAAATTGAAAAAAAGGTTTTAAAAAATATTGAAAGTGTAATATTTGTTTTTGATTATTTTATATATTTTTTAATTTAAATATATTTTACATAGCAGGCAATTATATCCTATGGAAGGAAATTCAAGTTACCCTAAGTACGATTAGAATTACTTTTCAGGATCAGTAGTGGGCTGAAAGATGCAGCACTGAGGTCTCTCCCGATAACAGGTGAGTAAATCAGAATTCGTATTTCGCCTGATTTTAGAGGAATTTTTTTAAGTTCCATAACTCGACACAGAAGAATTTCCAAGTGAAACCAGTTAATGTTAGACTACGGAAGGAAATTCAAGTTACTGTAAGTATGGTTAGAATTACTTTTCAGGATCAGTAGTGGGCTGAAAGATGCAGCACTGAGGTCTCTCCTGATAACAGGTGAGTACATCAGAATTTGTAATTCGGCTGATTTTAGAGGAATTTTTTAAACTTCCATAACTCCACACTTAAAAGAATTTCCAAATGAAACCAGACAATGAATTCCCAAGGAAGGAAATTCAGGTTACAGTAATTACGGTTAGAATTACTTTTCAGGATCAGTAGTGGTCTGAAAAATGCAGCACTGAGGTCTCTCTTGATAACAGGTGAGTACATCGGAATTCGTAGTTTGGCTAATTTTAGAGGTTTTTTTTTAAAGTTCCAAAACTCCACACTTAGAAGAATTTCCAAGTGAAACCAGTCAATGTTAGCCTAGGGAAGGAATTTCAAGTTACTGTAAGTATGGTTAGAATTACTTTTCAGGATCAGTAGTGGGCTGAAAGATACAGCACTGAGGTCTCTCCTGATAACAGGTGAGTAAATCGGAATTCGTAAGCTCAGATGATTTTAGAGGATTTTTTTAAAGTTCCAAAACGCCACACTTAGAAGAATTTCCAAGTGAAACCAGTCAATGTTAGCTTATGGAAGGAAATTCAAGTTACTGTAAGTACGGTTAGAATTGATTTTCAGGATCATTAGTCTGCTGAAAGATGCAGCACTGAGGTCTCTCCTAATAACAGGTGAGTAAATCGGAATTCATACTTCGGCTGATTGAAGTTCCAAAACTCCACATTCAGAAGAATTTCCAAGTAAAGCCACTCAATGTTACCCTATGGAAGGAAATTCACTTAGCAGGTAAGTAGTGTTATCATTACTTTTCTTACTGAGTGGTGGATCCTGGATCCAGCACTGGTGCATCTCCTGTAAACAGTTGAAAGAATGTGTTTAAGTCATACAGGCAATTTTTTAGGAATATTTTTAGTTTGTGAAAATAGACACTCAGAAACTTTTCTGGTGAAAGCCAGACAACGGATTCCTATGGAAGGAAATGCAAGTTACTGGTAAGTACGGTTAGAATCCCTCTTCAGGGTCAGTGTTGGGCTAAAAGAAGCAGCACTGAGGTCACTCTTGATAACAGGTGAGTAAATCCGAATTCGTTGTTTGTCTGATTTTAGAGGAATATTCGTATGTTTCAAAAATCAACACTTAGAAACTTTTCGGCTGAAAACCACACAATGGATTCCTATGGAAGGAAATTCAAGTAACTGGTAAGTACGGTTAAAATTACTTTTCAGGATCACTACTGCGCTTAAAGTTGCAGCACTGAAGTCACTCCTGATGACAGGTGAGTAAATCGGAATTCGTAGTTCGGCTGATTTTAGAGGAATATTTGCATAATGCTGAAGGAAGGGGGCGGTGCCTGAGGTGTCATGTGAGCAAACACGCCCTGTGGCACATTTTAAGTTGGGAAATTTATTCCTCTTCATACCTGAGGTCCCCTGTGGGCCAACTAGCCAACCAGGTACCTCCAGTATGCGCCAGGGAACTGCGTTGCAGAGAGGTGTTCAGAGGCCACGCCCCTTTTTACAACACTCTGCAACGCAGCTCGGTGGCGCTTACTGGAGGTGCCTGGTGGGCTAGTTGGCCCCTAGGGGACCTCTGGATGGAAGAGGAAATAATTCCCCAACCTAAAATGCGCCACAGGCCATGTTTGCACACACATCACCTCAAGCCCCGCCCCCTACCTTCATTACTGTGCAAACGCACCCCGTGGCATGTTCTAAGTAGGGGGATTAAGTGGTGCAATCGGTCACCTCAAGCCCCTACCTTCACCACTCTGCAAACGCGCCCCTGGCGCATTTGCAGAGAGGGAAGTAATTCCCCTTGAATACTGGGGGTCCCTGGGGGCAACTAGCCCACCAGTAACCTCCACTATGCGCCAGGGGTCTGCGTTGCAGAGAGGTGTAAAAAGGGTCATGGCCTCTTCACACGTCTCTACAACGCAGCCCCCTGGCACATACTGGAGGATCCTGGTGGGCTAGTTGGCCCCCAAGGACCCCCAGTATTCAAGGGGAATTAGTTCCCCCTCTGCAAACATGCCAGGGGGCATGTTTGCAGTGTAGTGCAATCAGTCACCTCATGCCCCACCCCCTACCTTCACCACTCTGCAAATGCACCCCCTGGCATGTTTGCAGAGTGGGAAGTAATTCCCCTTGATTACTAGTGGTCCCTGGGGGCCAACTAGCCCACCAGGAACCTCCAGTGTGCACCAGGGGGCTGCCTTGCAGAGAGGTGTAAAAAGGAGCATGGCCTTTTTACACGTCTCTGCAACAAAGCCCACTGGCACATACTTGAGGTTCCTGGTGGGCTAGGTGGCCCCCAGGGACCCCCAGTATTTAAGGGGAATTAGTTCCCCCTCTGCAAACGCGCTAGGGGGTGCGTTTGCAGAGTGGTGCAATCAGTCCCCTCAAGCCCCACTCCCTACCTTCAGCACTCTGCAAACACGCCCCCTGGTGCATTTGCAGAGGGGGAAGTAAATGGATTTTTTTTGTAAAAAAGATTGCATAACTGACTTATAAAGTGTATCTTAATGAATACATGTATTAGCGAGTAATGTTTAAGTATTTAAATATCTGTATCAGTGTCTAACTTTGTGTATAAGTGGCTGCATGGGTTGGTAAGTAGCTACAGGAGTGTGTATATGGATAATTAGTTGTTTTTTTCAGTATCAGTATGAGTGTCTGTATGGTTCGGTGGGGGATATTACTTAGCGCATTGATGCATGAATGAGTGACTCACTGTTTGTATGTGTTTTGAACACAGCATGTCTGCAGGACTGTATGGGTGGATGAATGTGTGTATGTGTGTGTTAGTGAGTGAATGACTGTCTCAATAGTGTCTTTATGAGTAACTACATATGATTTAAACTAGTATATGTGAACATTGATGTATATAAGTGAGTATATATGAGAGTGAAAGATTGGAAGAGTCCCTGTATAAATAAGCATGTGTTTCTATAAGTGATTGTTTAAGAGAGTAAGTATGTGTACGCTTCTGTAGAAGTAAGTGTAGTGGTATATGTATAGCTGTATATACAATTAAATAGATGTTTGATAGTTTATTTGCATGTGTGAGTATGTGTGTGTGTAACTATGTATGAGTGCAGGTGTGTGACAGGATGTATAGGTGTATGAGTACATATGATGAGTGAGTACATGTATGAGTGACGATATAGAACTGTTGGTGAATGAGTGCATGTGTATGTAGATTTTGAATTTACTGAACAGGACGTTCTAACTGGTATTGGTATCTCCATTGTTTTGACATTTTTAGTTTCTATTTTTAAATGTGTGTGTCAAGGGCTATATTACACTGAGAGGAGGTCTGCCACTCTTTCGTAAGGATGATGTCATCAGTGGTGTCATCAGTGATGTCATTTGAGATGTCAAGTGTGATGTCATGTGTGATGTCACTGACCATGTCATGAGTGATGTAATATGTGACGTCATCAGCAGTGCATTGCAGGCGCGCGAGTTATAGTTAGCTGAACTAACTATAACGGGGGAATTTCAATGGTTTTGTATGAGTGAAATGTCCAGCTAACTAAAACATGTGTGAAACCTATGTTTTTTCAGTGAATTTCTTTTTTTTTTATTTCTGAAATTCTTTATTGTATATAGAAAAATATAATTTTACATACATGGAAGAGGGGTTTTGTAAATGATAATTTTTAAATGAATTAATTATTATATTTATTTCTTTTTATACTAATCTCTTACATTTTTATTAAAAAAATATATATTTATTTTATTTTTTAAGTTATATTTCATATTCTTAATGTAAAATAATACCAAAAATACATTAAACAAACATGTTTTTATTAATTACATTTTTTTTACAATATATTATATATAGTATAAAAAGAAGGGGGAGTATTAGGAGACAGAGGAGACAATGAGGACAGAGGGGAACTCAAAGTACAGGAGGGACTATGAGAACAGCAGCACTATGAGGAAAGACAAGTGAGAATAAGGAAAGAGGGTAAATATCAGAAGAGAGGGGGCAGTATAAGCAGAGAGAGGTAGACTGTGAGGAGAGACAGGAGAGATTATTGAAAATGGGGCAAGTATAATTCCTTAATGTACACAGACGCTCAGTGTGACTCTAGACAAAAAATTTAAAAACATACATTTTACCAAAACACATTTACTACACTAAAACATTTAAGTGACTGAACACATTCTATGTCTATAACTACTACATTTCAGTGGACAACCCTGACTCATTTTGCAAATACATTTCCAATTTGCTGCATTATTTTTTGCCAACATTACATCCAAAAATGTGACACAATTGAACAAGAAAGAGGCCCAAGGGGCTTGTATATCTCCCCAAGAGTGTATGCAGCAGTCTATGTATTCTGACTCTGGAATTGTTAAGAGGGAGGTATGATGAGAGAGGGAGGATTAAGAGGACAGAGGAGGGAGTATAAAAAGAAGGGGGAGTGTTAGAAGGCAGAGGAGACAATGAGGACAGAAGGGAACTAAAAGGACAGGAGGGACTATGAGAACAGCAGCACTATGAGGAAAGACAAGTGAGAATAAGGAAAGAGGGTAAATATCAGAAGAGAGGGGGCAGTATAAGCAGAGAGAGGTAGACTGTGAGGAGAGACAGGATAGATTATTGAAAAAGGGGCAAGTATAATTCCTAATGTACACATACGCTCAGTGTGATTTGAGACATAAAATGTAAAACCATACATTTTACCAAAACACATTGACTACACTAAAGCGTTTAAGTGACTGAGCACATTCCATGTATTTAACGACTACATTTCAGTGGACAACCCTGACTCATTTTGCAAACACAATTCCAATTTGCTGCATTATTTTTTGCCAACATTACATCCAAAAATGTGACACAATAGAACAAGAAAGAGGCCCAAGGGGCTTGTATATCTGCCCAAGAGTGTATGCAGCACTGTATGTATACTGACTACAAAATTGTAGATTTAGATCACAAGCCTAATTCTAAACAAGCAACACTATTAACTACTCTACAACAAAAAAGTGACTTCACACACTCTAAATGTATGTATAGGTTACAATAAACAAGATGGTATATCTCTAGTACAAACAATCCACAGTGACTCTAAATAGTATGTAGAGTCTATGCAGGACAGATGGACTACCGGAGGATGCATCGCGGTCGTTACGGGGGATCCCTTTGGAGAATTTCGCAGGACGGTCCTATCAAGACCGACCTGGCATCAATCCTTTTCATCTGTCCTGCATATACTCTACATACTATTTTGAGTCACTGTGGATTGTTTGTACTAGAGATAGACCATCCGTACATTTGGTTGGAATTATCTTCTTTGATGACTAATGGCTTTGTACTTCTACTGATTTCTTTTACGGGATCAGTCGGACCAGATATGGTTTAGAGAAACAGAAATTTTCTTCGTGCAACTATGAGGTGCAACAAGACTCACATATCACTGAGCAGTCTTTATTCCTGAAGCTATTATATTCAATCTAAGCCCTGAAGAAGTCGCCTGTGTGGGACGAAACGCGTCAGCTGTGTGGTGTTTCATGTATACTCTTGAAAATAAAAGATCTGAAACGCAAGAAATATGATTGTTTATTGTATAATATATAATGCATATTACAATTTGTGGTGCACCTATGCTGTTGTGAATCCTAAATTGAATTCCCTAGGGAATAGCCACTGTTGCGGTGAGGTTCCGTGACAATTGTAAGTGGTGCTTTCGACTCGCACGAATATGGTCGAGTCTGGTATCTACGAACCGCAAATGACGAGTTTAGTAAGTGTGCGCAGTTTCGCTGTGCTAACTTAAACCGTTCGTTTGTTAGGTGGGCTTTTCATCTGTACCCACGGGTTCCATCTTAGATACGGCATCCATTTTGTCTCTTGCCCTCAAGTAGCCAGCGAACGGACGCTGTCCGCTTCGCGACCCTGGGACTCCCCAGATATTGGCGGAAGACACATGTTCTTTGAAAGTGTCTTTATGACAAGGGGGATGCTACTGTAAGGCAGGTGGCGCCGCTCGAGGCTCATCTTGCCGCACGGACTTATTGTCTCAGCCGTGCATCTCATTAGGCACGTCCCTTTGATGCCTGTATCTCGTGTTTCCCGATACCTCCCCTTTTACACCCTTTCCGACCTCCCCGCTGTCTCCGTCTTCCTCTGCACCTGTCTTCGTTCCTATTTCGATCTACTTTACTGCTGATTGGAATTTGCTAATGGTGGGAAGATGGGTTTTTACAGTTGGGAACCGCCAAATGTTTCCGCACTTATGTTCCGGACCTTGTGTGTTCCAAAGTGACCAAAGCGACCCCTCTGGGAGCTAGATGTGGGAACTGGGTTGTAAACTTTTGTGTTCAATGTTATCGTATGGGTAAAAACTGTATAAAAGGAGCGATCCACAGAACCAATTTGAAGCAGTCTCCCCGAACTACACTTGATGTACTTCCTGTGACTTCTGTGTTCCCTGCAGCAAATAAACCTTGAATCTTTGACGCCGAAGGAAGTGTCCCGTGTCTCTGTGACTTGTACGCCGGAGCAGGTTACCCACGAAGGTTTCAGGTGTTGTGCCCTGGCACCGCTGGGTCCAAAAGAACCCAGTCCTTCAGTTGGCGCCCAACGTGGGGCTGCATCAGTGGTACCGGTCCAAGCCCGACGATCGTGAGGAACTTCGTGTGAAATCTCCGAGGGAAGGTGCACCCCGCTTCATCGATCCTGTTGTCGAAATAAGTGGCCCGAAGACTTTTCCCGCGAAGATTCCCGCCTCCTGACGGCTGCGACGGACTGCTGCCCTGACTGTAGACCTGTTTTGGCGCCTGGCGTAGACCTTGGTATAGCGAGACGATTGACGGGCCTTCCTGAGGACGCCATCGATCTTTGAGTTAAGTATTTGTGGGTCGCTCCCAGAGTTCTTGGTTGCTGACACTTTAGCGAGTGTCTTTGTTGTTCACGCTGTGTGAGTGTTTTTGTCGGTGACACTTTGCTAGCGTATTTTGTTGTTGTGTTGTTTGACGACTGCAGCCGCCAAAGACCGAGGGTTTTGTTCTTTGCTGGGACTTGGTAAATCCCGTAACCCTTGAAGTTTGTGAAACTCGACTAGTGTGCAAGATGCCTGGTCGCAGTACTTTGTTCAGTTGTTTTAGACCTTGTGGTGCGGATTCCCTGCTGGAGGACTCATGTCCGATACCTCCAGTTGGAACTCCTACTTACGATCTATATAGCAAACATGGGCTAGGCCCGATTGCTTTCAACGATTATTGGGTTAAATATACAAAGAAAGACGGCGACCTTCGTTGGCCACCTCACGGTAGCTTCGAGGCGTCGATCTTAGATAATTTGGAAATAAAGTTGTTCGAACGTAAATCTAGGCCGGCCATGTTTGATGCCTTTCGGTTGTGGCGCAAAGAAGCCCGACAGAAAGAAATCAGACAGAATAAATGTAGTCAGCGAGATAATGTTGCTACTATAGTGAAGAAAGCCGAGCAGTTTCAGCGTGATAAGGAGGATAAGGATAAGGAAGTGTTTGAGAGGCTACAGCGTATGTCCATAGATAAATGCTATCCTGCTTTGCCTGTGGAGTCGGATAAGAAGGAAGAGGCAGTTGAGGATCCTTTAATGTCCTATCTTATGAAGTCACCACCTCCGTACGTACAGGGTACCGCAGCTCCTGTGGTCCCTGCCGTACCTGTTCTTCCACCTATTGTTCCTCCGCCTGTTCCTCAACCTGCACCCGCTCTTCCGACTGTTCCTGCTCCTTTGTCTGTTTCTATTCCTACTGCTCCTCCGCTTCCACATACTCCTGCTCCCGCTACTGCTCCTGTTTTGTTAACCCCTGTTGTTGCTACTGTTTCTACTTCTCCTCTTGTTAGTCCTGTGTCTTACTCTTCTCCCTCTACTCGTAATCGTAACTCTCCCCTTGCGACAAATTTCTTTCAGTCGCTCGGACCTGTTTTTGGGTCTGCTGGATCTGATGGTCCTCAGAGACGTAGTCAGCTTCCTGGTAACAGAGAACGTGTTGCACTATATAATATGGCGATGGGTTGGATGGTAAATCCTCAGAGAAATCCACCTCGTGTTGTCCTCGAAACGTTTAATCAATTCAACATACCAACTCAGAGATATGTGTTTGACGAAATGTGCAAGTTCCTACATGATCAGATAGCGGCCAATGCGCCTGACGAGGTGCTGACCGCCCTGTCTGAACTTCGGCTTCAGTTCGCAACTGGACTGATAGTCGATACTAATGTCCGACGGGCTATTGAGCGGTTGTTATCTCTTCGTCCCGCTCCTATTCCTCATGCATTGTTCGTTGAGGACATTGAAAAACAAGACGGGTCTGGCCAATATCCTATGCGTGAAGTTCCGCCAGTTTGGATACCAGCTGATACTAATGCTAATCCTCAGGTAGTGGCGCACTTTGAAAGAGTGTGGATACACCTCCCGTGGAAACGATCGGAAGTGCTTCAGGTGAAACAATCTTTGCCCGATCCTCGTAAAAATCCTACTGGGTATTATAAGGAATTATCGCAGCTCGTAGATGCTACGGTAATGAATCTTGCCGATATTGACATGTTGTTTGGCAACGTTGTACCGCAACCGGTATGGGCTAAGATTCGTCACCAAGATCACGCAAATGAATTAGGTGGTGATTGGGCTGCCATTACAGCGGCAGACGCTGGACAAGTGGCTGCTACTAAACCCGATCAGTTGATTGCTGCTCTTCCCCAGCGAATCATTGCATTAATGAAAACGCTTATGCCAGCTATGAGGGTAAATTGGGACAAGCTGTCCGCTTGCAAACAAAAGAAAGATGAGAGTGTTTCCGACTTCTTTACGAGGTTCGAGGAAGCATTCATTGATCATAGTGGACAGGATATGGGTACTGAGGGTGGACAGAGGTTGTTTGTGGATAAATTCGTGTCGAACTTGTTGCCCGATTTGAGCAATAAATTAAGGAATTCAGAGAGTGCATGGGCCGTTTCTACCTCAGCTCAGATATTGGCTACGGCACAATATTACGAGAATAGAGAGAAAGAGGAAAATGACCGTGCTAATAAAAAGACGAAAGAGCTAAAAACTAAAGTGTTGTTACAACAAGCGTATCCGCCACGTACTAATCAGAGTGCGCCTCAGCAGAATAGATCACAGTCGCAATCGAATCGATCGCAGCCGCGTAATGATTCCTCTTTCCAAAGATCTTCGTTAGGGTACAATCAATGTGCTTATTGTAGACAGGAAGGACACATTAAATTCAATTGCCCTGCCTTAAATGAACGTAATAGTGGTAATTCATCTAAAGGAGGTCGTGGTGGTTCACAGCACGCATCACGTGGTAGAGGTCGTGGTGCTCAGAATGATCGCTCTGACAACTCATCAAATTCTAATAACTGTTTCGATCAACGTGGATCATCGCAAGGACGATCTGCGCAGTACAATGTAGACGATTATTACGTCGATCAGGGAACTGACGATAGTAATTACTAGGACAGCCAAAGACAAGGAGAGGGAGTGGTATCAGTTCCGGTTGATCAGAGAGGGCCTTACGTCGCAGTTGCTACATCGGGCGTCGTTGAGCCTTTTCTGTTGGACACTGGTGCAGCGAAAAGTTCTATCATGCATTCGAAACTCCCTGGCGCACCTTTGTCTGGCTTAACAAATGTATCCGTTGGATTCTCTGGCGCCCCCGTTAGCAATCCCGTTTCGCGCCCTTTGCCCCTTCAAATTGGGCCACGTGAGCTCCAAGCTCCGTTGATTTTGACCACTGGTTGTGGTGAAAATCTTTTGGGTCTGGATTTGCTTAAACGTTTGTATGCAACATTGTATTGTTCTCCTGCGGGTGTAAAGCTTACGTTAGGAGAGAGGGTAGTCTCTCCCATGTATTTGTCCCTCGATAAGCTTCCACCGGAATTGAGTTCTCTTCCTGCGTCTTTGTGGGCGACGGGTCCAAATGATGTGGGCCTACTTGATATCTCCCCTTATGTTGTTCAGTTGAAAGCTAATGTGCGATTGCCACGTATTCCCCAATACCGTATCTCCCTTGATGGTGAGCGAGCATTGTTAGCGATCATCTATGATTTGATCAAGAAAGATGTTATTGAGGAGACTCGGGGAAACGTGTGCAATAGCCCTGTACTGCCCATCCTTAAACGTACTGATCCTACCAAACCGCCTGTTTATCGTTTTGTTATCGATTTACGGGAGGTAAATAAAATTGTGGTTCCTCAATTCCCTGTTGTGCCTGACATCACGGCGCTACTGACTCTGATTCCAGCTACTGCTTCATGGTTTTCGGTGATTGATTTGAAAAATGCCTTTTTCAGCATCCCGATTGCCGAAGAGAGCAGGGACCTGTTCGGTTTCTCTCTTGGTGGACGTAGCTTCCGGTTCAAACGCGCTCCTCAGGGCTACTGTGAAAGTCCATCGATTTACAGTCAAGCTTTGAAGGGTCAACTGGATGCGTTTAGGTTGCCGGTTGGTGCGGCTTTAATCCAATACGTCGACGACTTATTGGTGGCTGCTGATACTGAGGACATTTGCAAAATTGCTACAGTGTCGTTGCTGCAACATCTCTGTGAGTTACATCACAAGGTGTCACCTTCTAAACTCCAATATTGTTGTCAAGAAGTAACCTATCTAGGTCACTTATTGTCAAAGGAGGGAAGGAGATTGACCCCAGAGAGAATTGCAGCGATTGCGCGAATGGCTGTGCCACAAACCCAAAGAGATGTGCGTGCCTTTCTAGGTATCACGTCGTACTGCAGGCAGTGGATTCCTAATTTTTCATTGCTAGCGAAACCATTGGTGGCTCTTACGTGCAAGGATGTTTCAACTCCTTTACCATGGACGGAAGAATGTCAGAAAAGTTTTTCTGAATTACGTGATTCATTGTGTTCGGCTCCTGTGTTAGGTACCCCTGATTACAGTAAGCCGTTTACGTTATATGTTCACGAGAGGGAAGGTTGTGCTTTGAGTGTTCTAACGCAACCTTTTGGTGGTAAGCAACGTCCATGTGCATATTTTTCCTCGACCTTAGACCCAGTAGCTAGAGCATTGCCGAGTTGTTTGAGAGCAACTGCGGCAGCTGCGGTCTCCATCCGACAATCAGCAGGATTGGTCATGGATAATATGCTTACGGTGATGGTTCCGCATGCAGTCGATACTCTTTTGAATCGAACGAAAACTCAGCACTTGACGAGTGCGAGGTTGTCTGGGTACGAATTGACGCTCTTGGCAAGCCACATTCAGATAAAACGTTGTAATGTCCTAAATCCGGCAACTTTGTTACCAATTAGTGCAGAGACAGATGAAGTAGCAGAACATGACTGTTACTTGCGAACGGAAGAGGAAACAAAAGGTCGAGTGGACCTTAAAAACACCCCATTGGAAAACCCGGATGGCACTCTGTATGTGGATGGGTCATGCTTTAAGTTGCCGAATGGCGATGTGACTACTGCTTATGCTGTTGTAACATTGAATACTGTTGTTGAGACTGCAAGATTGAATCAGAATTCTGCCCAAGCTGCAGAGCTGATCGCTCTCACTAGAGCATGTGTTTTAGCAAAAAGGAAACGTGTGAATGTGTACACCGATAGCCAGTACGCTTTCGGTGTAGCGCATAGTTTTGGACGATTGTGGCGAGAGCGTGGTTTTTTGACGTCGCATGGCACGAAAATACAGCATGGCCAGCTTGTGAACGATCTTTTGGATGCATTGACTTTGCCTGAACAAGTTGCAATTGTTAAGTGCAGTGCGCATCGTAAAGTGACGGATGATGTTGGTCGTGGTAATGCGTTTGCAGATGAGATTGCTAAGGAGACTGCCCGGAACCTTAGCACTCGAATGTATGTGACGAGTTCGGTTAGGTGGCCTACAGAATCAAGTATGTGTGAAGATACTGTTGAGAGCGTGAAAGCAATTCAGAATGAGGCCACTGAGACTGAAAAGACGAAGTGGAAGGAAAGTACGGGAAAGTTGGATGCGAATGGTTGTTGGATTGATTTGTCGGATCAGAAAAAATGGATGTTGCCTGATGCGTATGTGCTGGCCGTTGTGACAATGGCACATGGGTTAGCACATATTAGCGCGAAAGGCATTTGCAAGTTGCTGGCCGATGTGTGGAAGAATGATGGTATTACAAAGTGTGCTGAACGTCTGGTGAAGAATTGTATGGTGTGTATAATGTACAATCCTGGCAAAGGAACCCCAACTCCCCCTGGCAGTTTTGCTCCTCCTTCGTATCCCTTTGAGGTGATCCAATTGGACTTCATCCATATGGAGCGATGCAATAACCTGAAATACGTTTTGGTTGTGGTTTGCGCATTCTCCCGATGGATCGAGGCCTATCCCCTCAAAGACAATACCGCTTTGTCTACTGCGAAAATCCTACTGAAGGAATACTTTCCTCGGTATGGAATGCCTAGAGTCGTGTGGTCAGATAACGGAAGTGAGTTTGTTGGAAGTGTGATGAAGAGTGTGTGTAAGGGCCTTGGAATTAATCAAAAATTCCATAGCGCCAATCATCCCCAGTCAGCTGGATTGGTTGAGGGTTACAATGGTACCCTTAAGCTAAAACTAGCGAAGATTCAGGCTACGACTGGACTTTCGTGGCCTGATGCTTTGCCCCTAGCATTACTGTCAACTAGGGCGACTGTACACTCCCGAATAGGGCTTAGCCCCTATGAGATAGTGTTCGGCCGTCCTGCGAATGTGTGGGGGGTTCCTAGGCCAGGAATATTCTCTGATCTTGAGTATCCGATGTTGATTGACTACTTACATGACTTGACTGCTAAACTGAGGTTAATTCACCAACAGGTTTACGACGCCTTGCCAACACAGACGGAGGGTCCGGGCCACCAGCTCCAGCCCGGGGATTGGGTGGTTACTCGTAACTTCTCACGCAAGAACAATCTGGACCCCCGATTTACCGGACCTTACCAGGTACTCCTGGCCACGAGGACTGCCGTTCGTCTTGAGGGGCGGAAAAATTGGGTACATGCTACCCATTGTAAGCGAGTCCCTATTCCTCTGCCGGCAGACCCGTGGGTAAGGAAAGGCATTGCGTCAACAGAAACAGAAACATTGCCGGCGTTTGTACCTTTTAGCGACGCACAGCTTGTTGGAGAACCCTCAGCGCAGCAGAAAGCCACTGTTGAACACTTGTTAGCAAAAGACTCAAGACCAGATCAACCAACTGATCAGCAGGACGCTGTCTCTTCAACGGATCCTTTGTTCGACGAGCAGACACGTCCCGGGAAACATCGATATTCTTTGCGATCTCACACTAAGGACAAATAAAATTTTCTTGCTTTGCTGAAATTGACAACTGCAATATTCTCGTTTCCCATGATCAATTTGGAACATTCGTATTATTGAAAATTTTCTGTACATATATCAAGCTTCTTCCTTGTATCTTTTTACTTCCACAGCTGAGAGACACTGTGCCTATATATATATATATACATATTGTGTATTGAAGGCCGTAGGGCCGCGCGCGTACTTCCTTCTGGACAGTAGGTCTTGACGCTAGGTTAAAGGCCGTTGGTTCCTAGGAACTCCTGGGGATTGACTATTGCTGCACAGAACGAAGTGCGTCAAGAAACGTTGCGGACGGTCGTAGGGAATGGCATTCTCGAAGCTGAATGATTTGGAAGGGGCTCAAGGCTATAGATTCAAGCTGCAGCAACTCAGTCGTACCAAATGTTTTATATTTCAATTGTTTGTGTTGTTTTTGACTGCTTCTGCATTATTGGCGGGTGGGGTGTATTACACGATGTGTTACTTCTTACCTGTTACTCTTACCCCTACTCCTTACCCTAATCTTACCACTACTGCTTCTCCTCATTCCTTTCATATGTTACCGGAACACGAGCAGGCTAGACGTGTAGAATTCCGCAACAATTCCTTTATTCAGCTCCTCCATCAGCATCAGTTAGTGGTGAACACTACTAATTGTTGGGTGTGTGGGCTGATGCCACATACTACGGATAAGGGAATTCCATATCTGGTGTTACCGTATAGTTCCCAAGGGTCAGCTCGAGCATTCCAAACAATGTTTCGAAGCGCACTGGGTTTCCACCCCATTCACGAACAACGTTCCCCCTACTCTGGTCCTACCTCGTATCAGAAGTTGCTATCAATGGCAATAGAGGATATGGAAGATGAGATCCATGATCCTTTTCTTATCCCTGACGAAGAGGTACAAGCTTATAGGGTCCTAAGTAGAGGGGAATATAGTAAGTCTATTAATGAAAAGCAGCTTAAAAGCTCGCCTCCAATATGGGTCGTACCCCAAACTGGTAACTTGTGTCTTATGGGTCGTGATCGAGGTCTGCAAGCCCAACTTGGAGAAAGTGCTTGCACTGAAACCTACATTGTGCCAATGTCCTCGTCCCCTGTGTTTCTGGCTGCCAAGGGTACCTACTTTATCTGTTATGATCGTGCATACACATGGTTGCCCGCAGACTTCATGGGCTCATGTATCATTGCAAATTTGTTGCCTCCGACGTTCACTGTAGATGCCGATTATCATAAGACTAGAGTTGTACGAGGCGTAATTAGCGAAGAGGATACTGCCGGTCAAGAGGCAGGAGACTTTTTCAAGGGTTTCCTCCCGTTTTGGGGACCTATGGTTAATAGTAGGAACCTGAGACAGTTGACTCGAGTGGTAGAATCGACAGCTAATATTACTGCCAGTGCCCTTGGTAATATCACCACAGAACTTCAGGCGGAGAGACTTATGACGTTACAAAATCGTATGGTTTTAGATGTCATCTTAGCAGATCGCGGTGGGGTATGTAAAGTGATCCATTCGAGCTGCTGCATTTTCATTCCAGATAATGCTCCTACTGTCTATCAAGCCATCTCGAAGTTGCATAAGATCTCCGAATCCATACACGTGGATGTAGGGGATTGGACGCTGCTTGGATGGTTTTGGGGCCTGATGTCGACTTGGGGTTGGAAGATTCTGATGATCATCGGAGTTGTGGTAGTGTTCCTGTTCACGTGTTGCCTTTGCGTGCAGTGTGGTCCTGCCTTATGTGGCCTCTGTGCTACAACGTGTATGAGACAACCATCTGCTACCAAGGGGACTCGGTTGGACAGAGCTATGCTGCAACAACATCTTGATGGTCTGATGAATATCGAATATGATTCCGACTAGTGCTTGCCTACATGAGGGCAAAAGGAGCGTCTGAGGTTCCGTGACAATTGTAAGTGGTGCTTTCGACTCGCACGAATATGGTCGAGTCTGGTATCTACGAACCGCAAATGACGAGTTTAGTAAGTGTGCGCAGTTTCGCTGTGCTAACTTAAACCGTTCGTTTGTTAGGTGGGCTTTTCATCTGTACCCACGGGTTCCATCTTAGATACGGCATCCATTTTGTCTCTTGCCCTCAAGTAGCCAGCGAACGGACGCTGTCCGCTTCGCGACCCTGGGACTCCCCAGATATTGGCGGAAGACACATGTTCTTTGAAAGTGTCTTTATGACAAGGGGGATGCTACTGTAAGGCAGGTGGCGCCGCTCGAGGCTCATCTTGCCGCACGGACTTATTGTCTCAGCCGTGCATCTCATTAGGCACGTCCCTTTGATGCCTGTATCTCGTGTTTCCCGATACCTCCCCTTTTACACCCTTTCCGACCTCCCCGCTGTCTCCGTCTTCCTCTGCACCTGTCTTCGTTCCTATTTCGATCTACTTTACTGCTGATTGGAATTTGCTAATGGTGGGAAGATGGGTTTTTACAGTTGGGAACCGCCAAATGTTTCCGCACTTATGTTCCGGACCTTGTGTGTTCCAAAGTGACCAAAGCGACCCCTCTGGGAGCTAGATGTGGGAACTGGGTTGTAAACTTTTGTGTTCAATGTTATCGTATGGGTAAAAACTGTATAAAAGGAGCGATCCACAGAACCAATTTGAAGCAGTCTCCCCGAACTACACTTGATGTATTTCCTGTGACTTCTGTGTTCCCTGCAGCAAATAAACCTTGAATCTTTGACGCCGAAGGAAGTGTCCCGTGTCTCTGTGACTTGTACGCCGGAGCAGGTTACCCACGAAGGTTTCAGGTGTTGTGCCCTGGCACCGCTGGGTCCAAAAGAACCCAGTCCTTCAGTGGTGGGTGCCATTCAGTGTGCACACAACCCCAAATTTTAATTTTTAGGGGAAAACATACGTAGGGTTATTGTCAGTTAGGTGCTGTCAGGAAGAAGGTACCATTGTTGGGTCGCTGTTGTCTTAACATTGAACCATGCGATTGAAAATGCATTCCCTAGAGACCCCTTCTGGGGATGCCAGCTTGCGTAATGTTGGCATTTGGCGTTCTGTTTGGTTGCAAACAGATCCAGGTGAGGCCTGCCCCATCAGGAGAAGATGTGACAGAGAAGTTGGTGGTCCAGCTCCCACTCGTGGCACACAGAGCGCTGTCTGCTCAGTGAGTCTGCAAGGACATTGTCCGTTCCAGGCACGTATTATTCCTGAAGGGAAATGTTGTGAAGGAGTAGCCAGTTCCAGATTTTCTGAGATTCGTGAGACAACATCAGAGAACGAGTCCCCCCCTTGTTTGTTTATATAGTGCATTGTGGTGGTGCTGTCTGTTCTCACAAGCACTGGGGAATTTTTGATCCGAGGCAGGAACGCTCGAAGCGCCAGGTAAACTGCTCTTAACTCGAGAAGGTTTATGTGCAGTTGTCGTCTGGCAGGGGACCACTGTCCGTTGATTCTGTGTTCTTGGAGGAACGCACCCCAAACTTCCAGGGACGCATCTGTTGTTATAACATGCGACGAAACAGGAAGCAGGAAAGGCATACCCTGCATAAGGTTCTGTGGGTGAATCCACCACTGTAGAGCTTTCAACATGGGAGGAGTCACTCGGATTACATCGTCGAATGATCCTGTACACTGGATTCATTGAGTGGATAGCGCTTCTTGAAGAGGGCGCATAAGAAAACGGCAGTGTGGAACTAACAGGATGCAAGAGGACATCATCCCTAGCAGGGACTTGTAAAGGCGCACCGTGAGGGTTCTTTTGGTTTGAACACGGGCTGCCAGAGATGCCAGCTTGGATTCACGCTCCTGTGAAGGGAATGCTTTCTTTTGAGCTGTATCTAGGACAGCACCTAGGAAAGTGAGACGCTGGGAAGGCTGAAGGACAGATTTCTCTCGATTGAGCGTAAGGTCCAAGTCGTTGAAAAGTTGAAGACAGGCGTTGGGAAGACTTGGTGAGGTTGTTGCCGGAGGTACGCTGCTACTGGAGACAGGCATTTTGTAAAAATGCATGGTGCCGACTTCAGGCCGAAAGGCAACACCCGAAACTGGTAGTGTTTGCCAGCCACAGCGAACCTGAGGTATTGCTTGTGATTCCTGTGGATAGGCACATGAAAATAAGCGTCTTGAAGTTCTATAGACACCCTGAAGTCGTTCGCATTGAGGAGTTGTACCACCTCCTGAATTGACACCATACAGAATGACTGTTTTTTGAGATACTTGTTTAGGTCCCTCAAGTCCAATATAGGTCTCCATTTTTTCTCTTTCTTCTGAATTAAGAAGAATCTGGAGTAGAACGCCTTGCCTCTCTGACCGCGAGGGACTCTTTCTATAGCGCCTTTCTGGAACATTAGTGAAAGTTCCAATTGCAGCAGATGTAAATTCTTGTGGAGCATTGGGCGAGGAGGGGTTTGAGGCGGAGTTACTATGAATTCCAGAGAGTGTCCGAAGTGAACTAGTTGGAGGACCTATCGATCCGTAGTAATCTTTCTCCAATTTTGTAGGAAAGATGAAATTCTCCCTCCAACTTTGCATGTTGGAGAAGAAGTGGAGACCTGTGGCAGAGAGAAGTCATTGTCTTCTGGCTGTGTCCTTCTTTCCTCCTCTACCACGAAAGGAAGACTTTGTGTAAGACGAGTGTTGTTGCTGTCTTTGCTGATATTGGGGTTTGTACTTCTGATTTGAGCTGTACGAGAACCGGTAACTTTGAAAATCACCTCTTGAAGATTGGCCTCTCCCTCTTGAGCCCCGAAAGGGAGGATTTTTAAACTGGAGGGTACCCAGTGCCTTCGCTGTATAGGTATCTCTCTTAATACCTTGAAGCGCCTCATCAATGTGTGCCCCAAACAGAAGTTGGCCGTCGTAAGGCATGTCGAGCATCTTAGTTTGTACTTCCGGTCGGAAAGTAGTTACTTTGAGCCAGCCTTGTCGTCTTAGTACTGCAGCTCCAGCAAGTTGGTGGAATCCCGTCGAAGCGATATCCATCACACAATCAATCATCTCCAAGGCTGAGCGTTCGCCTTCTAAGAGAATCTTTTTAGCCTCCTCTTTTGCTTCCTCCGACAATGATCCCAAATATGGGGCGATATCAGCCTACATTTGACGGTTGCCATAGAGTTTGAAGCGTGCACTGTCAACGCAGACATCGAAGAAATCCGCTTTCCAATATTGTCCAGTTTTCGTCCCTCCTTATCCGGTGGCGCAGTTAGAGCAGCAGAAGGATTTTTCAATTTGTGCTGCGCTGCTTGAGTAATGACCGAGTCCGGCTTGGGATGGCCCGTAAGGCAAGCTGGAGCCGTGTCTGGAGCCGTATATTTCTTGTCCAGCCTGGGCAGAACTGGAGGCAAGGAAAAAGGGTTTTGCATGATTTTAACCCCTTGGTTCCAAATGTAGTCGATGATTGGAATGGACCTTATAGCCTTTTTGAATGGTTCCTTAAAATCATAAAGGAAACAGTCTTGTCGTTGAGTGGTTATTGGAATCTTGAAACGTAAAGTCGCCTTTTCCAGGATATTATGGAATCCCCCAATGTCCTCCGATGGCGTTTCGGCTTGCGTTGGTACAGGAGATGCCGGACATGGAATGACGTAATCATCCCACTCATCAGGTGAGTCTGGGAGTTCCCCTTCATCCTGCTGTTGCTCCTCCTCTTTGTCATCTGAGGATGGAGGAGTATGTGAACGAGCAGATCCGGCTGAAGCACTAGAGGTGGAGGCTGAGGTCTAGGCGGAGGAGAAACCACTGAGGGTGGTGGAGGTGTGGAGGGAAACCTTTGTTTGTAGTCCGCAATCAAGAACTGCAGATCCATGACTATTTATGCGGGTAGACATACCGTAGGTTGAGGAGGAAGAGGAGGCTGGAATTCCTCTTGATAATCCTCTTGTTGGTCCTGTTCTTGCTCTTCATAATCTGAACTCTCGTGATATTTTACGTTTAGTGCAGATGGGCTAGTAGCTGTCTGGAACATAGAGCCCTCATCCGAGTCTTCGTTGTCCAGAAGATGCGCAGGTGGTGAAGCCTGGACTCTGCTCGGAGAGGTTAAATCCGGTGTCAGAGTGCGCTTAGTAATTTTTAAGTGAACATACGCACTTTTTAAGGTAGGTGCCTGTGACGTCATCGAGCCCGTCAGCGGGGTGGTCGTCGAAGAAGGGACATTGACGACTGATCCAGATGGTATCGTCGACGATGTTGTCGATGACGACGATTTCTTCGACGGTTGCGGCGTCGACGGCCTCGTGAACATTGATTTCTTCGTAGACGGCCTCGTCGACGTTGGCGTCGACGACGATGGTCTCGACGATGACTTCATCGACGGCGATGGCGTCAACGTTAATGGTGCTTTCGTCAACGTCGATGGAGCCTTCGTCGACGTCGATGATGTTTTCATCGACGACGATGGAGCTTTCGTCGACGACGGCGTCAACGACGATTTCTTTATAAATATAATAGATGAAAGTGACCTACCCGTCGACGACGGGGATGTTGTAGACGTCGACGTAGATAATGAAGATGACGCCACAGAAGTGGAGTTGGTCACTGTCGACGCTGTCACAGGCAGAGCTGATGATGTCGTGAAGGGTTTCTTGAAGGTAGAAGCAGAGTCCTGAGGAGAAAACTTCACAGTCAAGGCCTTAGAATGAACCTCTGAAGACTTCAGTGTCTTCTTTTGAGGTGGCTAGGAAGATGGTCCTGGGGATGTCACTCTAGGCCTTTTAGGAGAGGAATGTGTACTCCTAAAGGAACACTCACTCTCGCCTGAAGAGACTGCCTGGTCCTTATCTTTCAGTCTCTGAAGCCATATCAACAGGCGTCCCTCTCTGTCCTTGAGGGTCTTTGCTGAAAAAGTCCGGCAGACTTTACAATCCTTAGCAGAGTGTTCAGGGTAGAGACAATAAAGGCAATCCTTATGCTTGTCAACTACATGAAGCCTCTTCTTGCCTCAAGAGGCACAAGGTCTAAAAAGTCCTTTTTTAGGAGTATCAGCCATGGTAAACAGACAACCTCACAGCCCCCCAACAGAGGTGTTTTTTTTTTAAAAAGAAGCCCCAGTGGGTGGTGGTCCCCGGGGCTGTGGGGGGGCCATGAGCCCCCCTGCAAACATAGAGTTAAATCCCCGGGGGATGGGGTCACGGGGGATTATAAAAAATGAGTAATAGAGGCTATTTTTGTTTACGCTAGATTTACTGTGCACGTACCATGCACGTACCATGCACGTACGTACAACTTACGGTGCAAAGTTTGTAAGTCATCCCGTAAGCGGACCTAAGGAAGAAAAAAAATTTTTGGACATTGGGGATCATTGTAAAACCCTCTAAGGAACCCTAGGGGGTCAGGAAGTCCTATAGCAAACATAAAACATTTCCTGTCAATCTACACAATCAATCTGCACACATATACAAAAAAATAACAAATCACATTTATTCCCACATTAAATGAAAATGAAACACACTTTTCTATTGCTTGAACTTTTGAACACTTTCCAACTGACAAAACTTTCAACCCTTCCCCCATTCCACATTCTGCCAGTTACCATAGAAACACTTTAGGAACACCTAACTGACAATACAGGTAAAAAAAGTTCATCATACATTGTTGCAAATCAAAACAGCAACTTTGCTTGAGTTGTCAATACACCAGCTTATCTTAAGTAATATTCTTTTCTATCACTTTTTCTTAACCAATAAATAACAGGCTTTTAAATAACAGAAAATGGCACCCTAGTTTTGTAGCTAATAACGTTTCAAACAACCAATCACTTCTTTGCTTTTTTTCAAAAGTCCACTTATCCACCATTTTAGAAAAAGAAAATCTTCAAACTGCCCTTTCATTTACAGAAACCATCTGAGTGCATCCAGACCTCTCTTCAAGATGCTTAGAGTGTGGATTGTGGGACACAGCTATATTTTCTGGAGTGAAAGGTACATAGAATAGAAAGGAATTCAAAAAGACCTAGGTTTACCAAATGTAGACATTAAATGGATTGGACAGAGAGGGTTAAAGTGGCACCAATTGATGCCATTGGTGAAATCCTTTATGCATCTCCAACACCCTGACCTCATAAATGTGCACTGTGGTGGCAGCGACCTAGGCACTTTGACTGGGGTAGGTAGGGAAATGTATATGAAGGACACCTTTACAGAACTGATGTCACTTTTCCCCCAAACTACCTTTGTCTATTCTAATATATATAAAAGGCAAAAATGGAACTGGTCCAATCAATTTTGTCCACAGATTGAGAAAGCTAGGAAACATGTGAATAAATCTGTTTCCGCGTTTCTCCGAGACTATAGATTGGGGTCAATTTATCATAACAATCTGCGTTTCAATATGCATGGCATCTATGGGAGATATGGTGTACATTTTACAGATGAGGGGAACAGAGTCTTCCTCTTGATTTTTAGACTCTGCATCGGTACTTACTTGTAGGTATTAAAATCTCCCAATAAACACAAGGGCTCGTTTTAGAGCCACCCAACATGTAAACACATACACTTCATAAATATCAAAAAATATTTTTATTTTTCTTGCTTAGGTACGCTTACTGGACGACTTACAGACTTTGCACCGTACGTCGTCCGTACGTGCATGGTACGCGCACGGTAAATCTATTGTAATAAAAAATATAGCCTCTATTACTAATTTTTTATAATCCCCGGGGACCCCATCCCCCGGGGCTGAAATATAACGTTGGGGTCTGTGAGGGGAGCCCCAAAGCCCCCACGGTCCCAGCCGGATCCCCGCGTCCTTCGGAGCCTGCATTACTTTTCGTCAGGGAGAGCAGCCTACATGCTGCTCTCTCTGACGAAAAGCAATCTGCTTTCCTACTTGAAAGAGAGAGCAGGTTTCCTGCTCTCTCTTTCAAATAGGAAAGCAGTTTGCTATGGTAGGGCAGGAGCCGCGAGGCTCCCAGCCTACCATAGAAAACAGCAGTGTCCCAGGGGTATGCACCCCGGACACTGCAGGAGCCGGCCCTGGGGGGTGGCGGTCCTCAGGGCTGGGGGTACATCACAGACCCCCCTATGTACAACATTAGAGCCCCGGGGAGGTGGCAGTGCCCGAGGTGAGTGGAGGGGCTTGAGCCCCCCACACAGTTTTCTTTTTTAATAATTAAAATCGAAGCCCCAGGGGTGGCGGTCCCCGGGCCTGCGGGGGGCCGTGAGCCCCCGCATACTTTACAAAAAAGCCCCGGGGGTGACGGTCCCCGGAGCCCCTCTGGGCCCCGCATTATGTACCCTGCAATTTAACAAAAAAACATTGGGGGGCCTTGGGGGTCCTTGTTGGACGCCCTGAGCAGGCCTAGGGGGTCAGGGCGTTTCTACCCTGCCCCCTTTGTGTGTTTTACACGTTTCTTTAACTGCTTTCTTGTGCCTCAGTTCTACTGAGTCAGGGGTCAGTGAAAGGTCATGCGGTCATGTGCAGGACCAAAAGAAACAGGCCTGGTGGCAGAAATAAATGCTACTGAGTCCTTCTGATCACAGGCCCATCCACGTCCTCATCCCCGGATGTGTGCTCTGCCCCTCCTGTGGGTGTTGCTGTAAAGGCTAAGGCACTGTGTGCCACTCACACATCAGGGGATGGAGGTGGATTGGCGGCCGCACTGTGTGCCACTGACACATCATGTGCCAGAGTGCTCATGCCTGCCGCTCCGGGAGGCTGAGACACACCAAGGGGCAGAGATGTGAATGGTGTGGGGGCAGCAGCATTCATCATCGCAATGCCTTGTGGCAGCAATGCCATGATGAGGATCTGCAGGGCATGGTACATCCAAGCTACATTCTGCTGACGTGCAGCGATGGCTGCCTTACTTTCTGCCTCCACACTATGTCCTCCATTTGCCTTCACATGTGTGCCAGCTCACGGCTGGTGCCACTGGGGCCACTCTGAGCGAACAAGTGTTCTTTTCTCCTTGTCATGACTCCAGGGTGTCAGTCAGGGCTTGTTAAAGACCATGGATCGGGCCTACACACCCAAGGATGGCGTCAAGTTTGGTTGCCATGATGCCGAAGCCCAACCGCACCTGCTCTGTGGTCTCCCTCTGGCACTCCAGCACATGGCGTTAGAAGGCCAAGTGTTGTTCCTGGGGATTTCCGGGGAGAGCCAGGACTGTGGGTGCCTGCTGCTGGGTGCTTTGGGTAGTGGGTGGGGTATCCTCGATGAAGCTGGGCTGCCCTGATCCTGGAGGTGAGTGGGGTATGTGGTCAATGATGTCTTGAATGGTTTGGGTGTTGATGCTGGTGTTGTCCTCCTCATCATCAGTGAAAAGTGGCTGGGACTGCTCTGCAGGAGGTGTTGACGGTGCTCCTGCAATGTGAATGGGAGATGTTGTATTACAATGTGTCCACATGTATGTAGCTGCATGGTACATGTTGACATTCAGACAGCATGGCATTGCACATTGAGACAGTCTCTGGATTTGGGCGAGGACCCAGAGCCATTGTGGGTGTGCACCATGCTCTGCTTAATTGTGCATGTGTGCCATTGTTCCCATCTCCACACTTCCCCCAGTACCTGGTGGTCACTCACCCTGTTGTGGTTGTGTTGTGTTGTGTCGAGCATTGTCCGCTCCCCTGACTCTGGCCACAGTCTACACACTGATGTCTGTCGACACCAGCTCCTCCACTTCATCCAGCTCGAGCTGTGGCGCTGGGCCCCTACCTCCAGTCTGCGTTGCTGCCTTCTGGTTGGCGGAAAGTTTCTCCTTGGTTCGCTGCTTGATGTCATTCCATCGCCTCATGACCTCGTCCATTGTCCTCTTGTGCTCACCGACAGCATTCACCTTGTCCACGATGTCCCGCCATATCCCATTTTTTGGTGCCCAATAACATGTTGGAGGTGATGAATAGTTTTTGATGATGTTCCATCACCTCCATGACTATAATCCTGTTCTCCTGCGGACTGAACTTAGTCTTCCTCTTCTTCTTGTTCTTGCCCTTCCCTGTCCCCAAGGTACCGGGCTGGTCGTACGGGGTGCTTGTGGGGATGCGCTCGTCCGCTGCACCTGCTCTGGCTGCGTCCATGGTGCTTGTGTGTTGGGCAGCTTGTGTTTGGGTTTTTTTTCTACTTCAGTCCGCAGGAGAACATGCTACAACCGTGTTGTGAATTACACGTTGTCACGGAGTTGTTTTCCCGCGATAGGCTGCAATGTTGAAAGTTGGGTTACACTACTCTTGCAGTAGTTATCACACATTCTTGTGAATATACCCCTTAGTTTACATATCCACCCAACGTCAGCCAGTCATATATACCAAAAAGAGTTGATGGCATTGTGAACCTTTAACTCGGTTGGTTGAATTTCCTACTTTAGGTAAATAAAATCAGAAGAGGTTCACCTAATTTCAGTTTTTTTTTCGTTTTGCCGTTTTCCTATTTTCGTTACTATGGGCCTTCATGTACTATTACTGGCCAAGTCTGTAAAAACCAAGTTGAGTTGTAACCATGCTTTTACAGAGAAAGACTTTGGTGCATATCTTACTTTGGAATTTAGCTTATGTTTGAGGAGTTGTAATATTTTTTATTGAAATGCTGCAGACAGGTTTGCCAAAAAAAAAACTGTTTATCCACCTCTCTCTCGAGTTACCCTGGTAGAAAGCTGTTATTAATGTAAGCGACTTTTAGTCATTTTAAAAACTGAATTTGATTAGTTGCGTGGAGAGGCAAATGTATTATCCCATTTGTTGTTTTTTGGACCTGTTTCGGGCACACAAAAAACCTAATTACATATTCAATAAAACCATTGTTTTTCATGCTTAATCTCAGAACCCCCCCTATCCATTATTTTTTCTACTGTCACTAACTACTGTCACTTTTATCCAACACTTAACAGCTGAAATGTAAAATTAGACCAGTACCAGCTTTCCTTTCCCTTGTGCTATTCGGTGACACGTTTCAAACAGAAAAGATCAATAAGCTACTTTGTTACTGTTTGTCGTGCGTCTATTTGTTTTGCTATTCTGGCAGAAGTGCACGCAAAGTATTGCGCGCCTCTTCAACTTGTAACTTTTTTGTTTCCTTGTGCTTTTTTTCTTGTACTTTTCGTACTAGATAGGTCTGTGTTCTGCATCCATTTGAAAATGATCATCTTTCTGTGCTCGTGATCTTCTGCAATTGTGTTTCAGAAATCTGTATTCCAAACATGAGCGTAGAATAGATATTGCGACTGTGAACTGCCCCTTAGACTGTTTTGTGTCCACACTTTTGTGATACACAATACTCTGAATCGGGTATTTGCTAGAACTAGTGATTCAAGTGATCCCGTTTAGGCAGAGCAGGAGTTGGCTCCCTCACAGGAAGCACCCCAACTGTGGATGGTTATCATTTCCTAGACCTTTTTGATCAACAGGTTTTCAGTAACTTAACCCGGTCTATCTTTCTCTATGGACAACGAATAGGATGGGTTACAGAGTCATTGCTTATTAAGTGTAATGGTAGTGATCATCCAACAGTTCAGATGCACCCTTTGGGCCTCATTAATGAGGTTTTGCGGTAGGATAGGGCAGCGCAGCAGGCCTTTCTGCTGCGCTTCCCTATAGCCAGTAGCAGTCGGTGGTGGGAGCGCTGCTTGGCGGTGACATGGGACGAGGGAGGAGCAGGGTGGGGAGTAGTAAACCATGGAATACGGCCAAATACAGGTAAGTAAACATATAAATAAATAAAACAAATTTCATTATGCGCACTGGATTGCCAAATGTGATTTACACAGGTCACAGCTCAGAATGTGTTACTGCCAGACTTGTTTTCATATCCTCTCCGCTAGGAGGGAAACAACCCCAAATGCTCCTTGCCAAAAATGTGGTTTTGTTCACGGAGAAATGTCAAATCTGTTTAGGCAGATTGAACATTAGCTAGCCTTAGGGGAATCGGTTCTTGAATTCTTCCACTTTCCCTCTGAGCCATTGCATTTGAGCCACCATTGGTCTCAAATATTGATTGATATGTTTCCTTTGATCGGAGATCCAAGACAAGAGCTATTGCAGATGGTGGTGGGCATTACAAGTGAGTGGTGTGCGAGAGCATGAGAGGTATTCTGAGGGAAAAATCTGGAACGTCTCCCATACTTTGTTTCCTCTATGCGTTGCAATTGCTTTGTTCAGAATATGCTACTTTATTGAAATTTGTTCTCTTGGGGGTGGAGAGATTTATTGTTTCTGGTGATTACAGTAACTTCGGTTCAATAGCACTCATTCCATTCTTTTGTGTTATCCGTGCAAGTCGAAACTTTCAGGCACATGCATCATTGTCATTTGCATTCACAAACGGTGCGAATCGCAAATTTTGGCAGTTTGCGAATGCAATTGACAAAATTGGGATGCATCATGTTTTTCCCAATTTTAGAAATCGCAATCATGTTGCGATTTCAAAAATTGCGATGGCATTTAAGAAATCGCAATTTGCGATTTCTTAAATGCAAAGCAAGAACATTTTAAATTTGCGAATTCGCAAATAGGGAGAGGTAAATTACCATGAAGTTGACCTTCATGGTAATATGCGTAAACTTTCAAAAATGCACAAAAGTGCATTTTTGAAAGTTTCTTTTTACACACACACATGCCCTTGGGGCATGTGTGTGTGAAAAATGCACTTAAAGTTATATTTCAGGGGTGCAGGGGGGGGTCCTTTGGACCCCCCCTGGAACCCTTGAAGTTGCATTCTCAATTTGCGATTCGCAAATTGCTAATCGCAAATTGAGAATGACTTCCCATTCATTCCTGTGGGCCTCTAGGCCCATAGGAATCAATGGGAAGGGATTCCTTAATTGCGATTTGCAAATTGTGAATCGCAATTAAGTAATTTTAAGAAATCGCAAAAAAAAATCATATTTCTTGGTGCATAACCGTTTGCGATTTCTTAGTTGCGATTCCTTAATTTTCACAATTAAGAAATCGCAAAAGGCAACAATGATGCATGTGGCCGAATGTTCCTCTTTTGCATTTCTGACAATATAGGTATTTCTTAAATTATCTATGTGAACTACAGGAAGATGGGATTCCTACCAGCTTTCTGTGGTAATTACAGTCTCGGAGGAGGGAATCTCTCACCAGTAATAGAGTCCATTCATGTTTGGGTGGCAGAAAGCACCTTACAAATAAAAATTGGGATCAGGAAGAAAGCTAGTGATGTGAGAAATCTCTGTTTTACAGAATATTGACAAAGTAATTAACTTCCTAGTTGTCCCAGACTGTATATAAAGAAAAAGATGCTCAGCGTGTCTCTGGTGTGAACTGTTTTGTTATTTTGTATTTATTTTTAAATTTGGACTCTGCTTTTAACTAACAAATGACAAATCATTTAGCGTGTGTTGGAGTCTATGTAATGAACAGTGAGAAGAAAATGCAGTGTTCAATTATTTTTTGATTTATATGTCAGTTTACTTGCTATATTGAAAAGTAACTTTCCTTAAACACTGCATTAGCAGAGAAGGCATTGGATAGTCTACATCTTTCCCCGGATTCGAAGGCCCAAAACCACTGAAGTCTACTTTCTAAGGTTAATAACACGCACCCACAGCTTATACTAGAATTTGCGCTGCCTTTCATGTTGTCTTATTTTTAGATCGAGACTAGGCAGCACGCTTACGCTGTTTCTCAACATGGAGAATCTCCTCTGGGGTCTTCTGGCATGCCCTCAAATCCCCATTTGTTATATTGGGTGCCATTCTGAAAGGTAGGCTTTTGATTGGTTCAGTGATTGTATTTGTCCGGCCTTTGTCTGCGTGGTACCCTCCCATGGCATCCGCCCCTCGTACATGTACCTCGCCCCCACTGTGTATGCGTGTACTTTTGCCTACTATTTGTTTCTTCTTGTTTTCTTTTGTTTACGCAATGGCTGGGAAGGCTGTCCTCACGCACAGCTGCTCGAGTGTTACCATGCCTGTAACTCTTGTCAGGTGCCTGCCCAGCAATCATGTTCAGTAATGTTTTCACTTTTACATGCTGCATTCTACAACACATTTTTCATTTAGCAGCAGTTACTTCATCGCAGTAAATAGGAAGCCACCAGTTAGAGGTCAGGCGCCTTTGTCCACACTCCATGTGGCGCTTTGATGTTAATCGCGTTGGTTTATTCGTGTGGATTGAAGCAGCTCGGACATCTTGGCGTGCTCAATGAATCAATGGCGCAGTGGTGTGCTGCGAAGGGAACTCCCTTTATAAACTACCGTTTATTCGAGGTTTTCCTTCTATTACCACCACAACTGCGACTTGAATGCCACAGGTGGAGTGAAGCACCAACAATCCTGCCGAGGCACTCACATCTACTAAGTACCGGCACTTATACATTTTCACCTCTCAAGAACCGACATTTCTCTGTGCAAAGGAGAGACACATGTGTTGTGTCAAAATAAAGTGCATATCTGCAGCACTTTTAAAGGCAACTTATTACCTCTGCTGCTGATGAGCTGGTCAGCCATTTATGAGAGCTCATTTACATTCAGAAAGGGGGCTGGAAGGGGCCCGAATCCCCTCAGAACAGTTTTAGGGCCAAATTGTTCCAGCATAGTTAATGGTCGATAGGCTGTATCTGTGTTTGAACATACAGTCATTTGATTTACAGCTATTCTAGTTGTCAGTAGCGTTGATGATTGCATGGATGTCACAGCGCCTTGAAAGCACCATGTGAAATATTCAATGCACCTCAGTTGACAAATTAAATCCTGATGAGGCAGATTTGGCTTTCATCCTTCTCATGTTGGGAGAGTGAAATCGGAGTAGCAGTACCCATAATTAAAGGTATTCAAGTGCAATATGAAAACCTATATACAGACAAAAATGCAGTTTTGTTTCTCAACAGTAAAGGTAAAATCCCTTCATATAATCCATATCTGTAATGCAATTCTTGTTCACAACTCACATATTCAGTTTGCTTTTTCCAAATGTTTCTGCAATTTTTTTGTTTATGCAGCAATCCGGGAGCGTGAATTTCTCATGTCAGTGGGTGATAAAGGTGTTAATACTGAATGCATATCCAATCCTTTGCTTCATAACAAAGAGCAACGGTCACTTAAAGGCAGGGCTGCTGTATTTCTGCCGCACCACCCAAGCATCAGTGCAGCACCCCCACCTTAACATAACTCAGCACCACCGCAGCGTCACTGAGCACCACTTCACCAACACTTAGCACCACCTAAACATCACTCAGCAGCACCACAGCATTACTAACCACCACCTCAATCGATCCTTGGAATATGGCATCTATTCACTCTCCCTGACTGTCTGTCCGCTGCTCACATTATAATTTAATAACTATTTCACCAACCCCATCCTTTCATTATTTATGTCCCACCCCATAACAAAAAAACCCTATAACAAACAAGCATTACAACATACAGAAAGAAGTTGCCACTATTGCAAGGGCAAAAAATATGCAAAACATTGGTAATAATAAATAATCTTTTAATAAGGTCTTCAGTTGTACACAATGACTTCTAGGTGATATATAAAGTAACAAAAATGCTTATAATACTTTTTTTATTATAACGTATAAGCATGTTGTGCAGCACCCACAATACTCTACAACATAGCTTACAAAAATTGGCAAAATCAGTAGGTCTAGCTAAACACTTATAAGGTGCCGGAGGGGAGACCTATTGTCAATGCCAATGCTTGTTGAATTGCACAAGCCCTCAAATTTAAGGGCATGAAGCAGGTGTCATTCGTTTTTTTTACGCCATTGCACTTTCTAGAAATACCGCTTTTTTTGGGTCACTTTTATTCAATCAACTGAGGAGATGGGCGCCGATAGTGTTGAGGTGCTTACTCTTTCAAAGTTATGTTATGTTATGTTATGTTATTGGAGGTTTTATTGAGCGCTCAGCTACTCTGACAGAGTGTCCCAGCGCTATCAGACCATACACAGCATAACCCCAGCAAGGAAGAGGATTTCTGAGAAAACAACCACGTTTTGAGCTCTTTCCTAAAGGACATTAAGTTCTCACTCTTTCTGAACGAGAGTGGGAGGGCATTCCAGGCCCGCGGCACAAGATATTTGAAAGAGCGACCCCCAATCCGGGCACTCCTAATTACTGGGATCGTAGCCAGTAACAACGAAGCCGACCATAAGGTTCTGGACGGGTGGTGAAAACCAACTCTTTTCCTCAGATAAAATGCACCAGTGCCGTGGAGAGCTTTAAATGCGATGGTAAGAGCCTTGAACATAATGCGTTTCGGATTGGCAGCCAATGAAGGGACTTCAACAGTCCAGCGGCATGAGATCTGCGGCCGAGGCCAAAAATTGCCCTGGCATCAGAATTCTGCACTACCTCCAAGCGTGATAGCAGGTACTCAGATAGGCCAAGATAGAGTACATAAGCGTAGTCCAGCCTTGATCTGACCAACGCTTGCACCGTGATTTTCCTATGGGCAATAGAGAGAAAAGGAAGAAATTTCCTTAGTATTTTTAGTATCCCAAAGCACTGACCAACCAGACCCAGAATCTGTGGTTTGAGTGAGAGACAATTGTCCACCTTGACAAGGGGTCTGGAGAGCAGCCAAAGAAGAGTACCTCAGATTTGTCTGAGTTACATTTCAGCTGGTTAAGTTGAAACCAGTCAAAGACCGCACCCAGACAACACTTAACGCTCTCACCATCAAAGTCCGAGTTCCCTCCACAGGTGAAGAGAAGCTGGGTGTCGTCAGCATAAGAGACAATCTGGGCGCCAAATAACTTCGCCAGTGCCGCAAGAGGGGACATATAGATGTTAAAGAGAGTGGGGTTCAAAATCGACCCCTGAGGAACTCCCACCCCCAGAGCCGGCGCTACGGCATAGTACGGAGGAGCCCAGATTGTCTGTTGTCTGTTGGAGAGAAAGGACTGAAACCATCAGAACACCTTTCCCCGGACCCCAGTCTCCAAGAGTCTTGCCAGGAGACGGTCATGGGGAACGGTGTCAAACGCTGCCGACAGATCTAGCGACACCAGCAGTGCTTTCCCTCCGTTGTCCTGGACTTCCTTAATGGCCTCTGATACTTCCAGCAGTGCAGTTTCATTGCTCAAATTTGCTCGGAACCCGGACTGGGTGTAATGCAGGATCCCATGTGACTCAACAAAGTCCGAAAGGACAGACTGCACATGCTTTTCGGCCACCTTTGCAAGGACCGGGAGCAACGAAATAGGTCGATAATTAGCATGGCAACTGGGGTCCAGAGATGGCTTTTTTAAAAGTGGGAGAACCAACTCCTGTTTAAAAGCTTGCGGCACTAACCCAGTTTCTAAAGAACGGTTCAAGATTGAGTTAATAATGGGGTTAACAACATATGCCATGCTAGCTAGAAACTTGGCGGGGCAAGGGTCCAACTGAGAGCCAGATCTCATTTTAGATAGAATTTCTAGTGATGTTTGAGGCTCAATGGGAGGAAAATTCGACATGTTGGGCTGTCCGGCAACCGGCACAGATAAAAGTGGCCCTGGGTCAGACACTCCCCCTATCCCCACAGATGGAAAAGTGGCCTGGCTACTTTTGATCTTATTAGCAAAAAAGCTTGCCAGTTGGGTGACCCAGGGTTCCGAAAAGGAACACTTAGGAGTGATGGAGGCCAGCATTGTGAATTCCTTCACCACCAGAAAGATTTCTTTACTGGTGTTAGTAGCCTCCTTAATCCTCCTGGCAAAATATGCTTTCTTTGCCAAGTAAATTTCCTTATGATATTCCTCAGTACAAAGCCTGTAGGCCTCTCTCAGTGAATCCAAATACGTTGATCTCCAAGCTCTTTCGGCCTTCTTGCAGAGCCTGCGGCTGGTATTAGATGCTGGCGTGAACCACGGTGCCGAGGCACGAGAAGAGTTCTTAAGGGCCCGCTCATGCAGCGACAACTCCCTCAGGCAATGCGTAAGCCATGTCCCCCCAGGATATAGCGGCATTGATTAGCAAATTTAGCGGCACAAAAATGGAAATTTAGCGGCACAAATATGGAAATTTAGCGGCAATTTAGCGGCATTTTATTTAGCGGTTTTTCCTACAGCAAACACAGATATCTTCGTTTTTTTAGTTGTTTAACAACATGAAACCACGTATATTTGGTTTATTTACAATGTAGACACTTTGTTTGGCTTCAAGGCTGCATATAGGACACAAAAATGTTAATGAATAATAATGCACACGATTTCAGTTTTTTGTCTTCACTTGTGCCATTGTGGAGGCGCCTTCATGATTGGTTCACATACAGCAGGCCCTGAACCTCGTCACCATTTCATTCCCCCCCCCCCAAATTTAAAATTGTTTAATGTAGCATCATACTCATCTGGCTCCTTATCTCCATTATCATCATCTTCGTGAATGGATGGAAGTTATTTCAGTGGAGTTAACTGTCTAAACCCAAGCCACGGGAAATCCGCTCTCCTCTAACATTAGTAACCAAGAGGCCATTGTTTAGCCTTCCTGACAGGTTCCACACCCACCTGCGTTTTACGGCATATTTCCAACAAGCATTACAAAACAGCTGAGCAAAACATCCTCACATGCACGCAATAAAAACACAGGCTGAAAAAGGTCTAATAGCGTTTGGGAAATATGTGTCAAAAAAATATGAACAACGTTTCCCATATTGCGAAACAAAAAATCTGACAATTGCTCTTTAACTCGTCATATTCTTAGTTTTCTCTTGATTTACACATCTAAATTTCATGAACATATTTCATACTTGACACTGTATGCTTTCTTCACATTCCTTTTAGATGAAATCATAAGAGTACTGGAGAGAGGTGGGCGAGGGAGAGATGGGCTGCTGTTAGACGAGGGTAGAGAAGTTTCTGAGAAATGAAAAGGGACGAGGTGGAGGGTGAGGTTTGGAGCGGTAGGTGGGCAAGGGTGGGGAGACGTTGGTGTCTGGTGAAAATAGAGGATGCTGCCAAAGCACGAGGAGGCCTCGGCTGGCGCCGGTCTCCTCTGGGGCGCACGCGTTGTTAGGTGCGAGGGCTTTGTCTCCTGCCTCAGTCCTGAGCCCTGAAGTTGGTCCCTGGTGAGGAGGGGGTTCAGTTCCCGTTAGCGCTGTTTTCTCTCAGCGCGCTGCACCAGATTGAAAGCGCACCAGCCAATCGCGATTCCCGGCTGCCTCCGAGCAGGGAAGCTCCAGCAGCGGGCTCGGTCCTCAGCAGCACCGCAGCCGAGAAGACAGGGCAGAGAAAGGGACGAGCAGAGCCCCTCCCCCGCCGCCCAGCAGAGGCGGCGAGACTCAGCCCCGAGAGCCCACGAGAGAGAGAAAGAGGGGTGAATAACAAAGCCTCATTAACAGGTGAATGGGTCTTTCAAAGACCTGTGAAGAGCTCCGTGCGGCTCTGTGTGTGCTCGGATGCTGCCTCGGGCCCCGGCTGACACACACGTAGGGAGGGGGCGCACAGCCAATTAAAGGGCAATGTTTGTTATGCTGTCTCCCAGTAGAGAAACGTTATTGTAAATATCGCGGCCAATATTGTTATTATCGCGGCCATGGCGGTAGTCTGCAGATTTCGCGATTTTTTCGTGAATCGCAAAATCGCGTAATGCCTGAGGGTCTGCCAAGTCCTCCTCTAAGTTGCCCGACAGCGAGCAGGGGTGGTTCGACAGATACTGTTCAATCATGTCCGGTGACACTCTATGGAGGGCGCGGGATGTTTGAAACTGACACCCATTGACTCTGGTGGTAGAGCCACTTTTGTCCTGAATATCAAAGGTCACCAGCATATGGTCGGACCACAGTACTGGTTGAGGGGGGCAACTACAATGTGAGCGGTAGAAAAAATTTGGTCTAGTGTATGCCCCTTGTTGTGGGTGGGGGACACCAGATAGGGTAATAGGCCCAAGGGTCCAAAAACTTCATGGTATCCACGGCATCGGCTACATCAAAGTGGATGTTAAAATCGGCAAGGAGTACGCAGTGTTTAAACTGCACACTCAATGCCGAAATCACTGAGTAAAGTCCCTCGTGAAAGGAGCCAATGGGACCCGGGGTCTGTAGACCAACAGTCCAGCCAACGATTGGGCAGGTGACAGTGCCAGACAAAAGCCCAGTGCTTCAGCCCCATGAATGTCCTCTGTTGGTACAATGGAACATTCAAATCGTCTGTCAATCACCAGTGCCACTCCCCCGCTTTTGCCCATGCCCCGGTCCTTCCTCAGCATTAAATAGTTAGAGGGTAGGGCATTGGCGATATCCGGCCCTGATGCCTCGACAAGCCATGTTTCCGTCAGAAAAAGGCAAGCAGGTTTAGAATCCAAAGCTACAAAAGCTCATCGCTATTGTAAAAAAGTAACTCCAATGCACTGCTGAAGGTAACATTCATTTATTAAGGCTCCATATCAGTGCTTTCCAACTATTCATGTTGGTGACACACTCTTTAGACATGCATCATTTCGTGACACAGTACTTGAATTTTACTAGCAAAATAGATGGCTTGTAAAATACTAACAAACATACATTTCCAAGACTGCTGTAATTTAGGAGTAACAAGATGTAAATACGTGCAAGAATTAAAACAATTTGAATATAACCAGCAACACTCAATATTTTAATGAGACGTATGAGGTTGATAGCCAGCATGTGGAGCTGCAGGAGCCACGTCACTGGCGATGCTGCTGTCACCTCCCCCTGTGTAAGCTTGAATAGGACTGCGAGGGTGGCAGCAGCGAGAGCTGCAGGAGCCGCCAGCATGTGACGCTGTATCACTGGTGATGCTGCTTTCGCCCTACCCTGCATGAGCATGGAAGGATCTACAGGAGCATGAGTATGTGGGGGCAGCGAGAGCCGCTGCAGTGTTTACTCACTGCCAGAGATTCCACTGGTCTGCAGGAGGACAACAGCAGTGAGAGCCGGCTGGCCTCCCCCTGACCTACAGTGAACAGGACTGCAGGGGGTGGCACAGAGCACTGCACTGCAGGAGCCATCTACAGTCTACTCACTGCCACAAACGTATTCCCGTAGGTGAAGATGGACCCTTCTATCGTACTCCCATATACAGAACAATTACCACATCGTTTGTGACCTTTGATGGGTGGCAGTGAAAGGAGATTTCGGATTGATTGACTGCTCTTTTTCTTCATGGTATCTGCTCTTACCAATCTGTCCCTTATGCTCCTGTTTTTCTTAAGCGCAAAAATAAGAAAAACAGCATAAGGGACAGTTGTGGTAATTGTTCTGTATGTGCGAGTACAATAGAAGGGTCCATCTTCACCTACATGAATACGTTTGAGAAACACGAAGAATTCACTAACTGCAACACTCATAATGTTGTTTATGGAATCACCTGACCTTGTCCAAAAGCATATATTAGTAAGACCATTCAGGCCATTAAAAAAAACATAACCCAACATCGTTCTAGGATAAGATGCGGCAGTATGAGTGCACCACTTGTCCCCCACTTCATGGAACATCACCATGTTGTTGAAGATCTAAAATGGACTGTATTAAAACATGTCAGAGGCAAGAATATTGATAAGCTCTTGGCAAGACTCGAGGCGAAAACTATCTTGTACCTCAATACGTTTGACAATGGTTTGAATGAAATGAGTGAAATTGGCCATATAATATGACATCCACAAATGTTCTGAAAAAGCCAGCATGTATACCAAAATACATTTCCAATATATCGTACGGAAAAATGTATTCCATTTGAGGAAAGAAAAACAGGATACCAAACTTTGACGGACATTACAATGACATTTTCTCAACTTTTTCAGGTCACCAGCATTTCAAGAGAAATTTGTATTGAGGGCCAACTCAATATATCTTTCCAAGAAAAATCCAAGAAGACAGGAGGATCGAACCCATGCTTAACCCCATAGAGGATTTGTCTGACCCAAGATAGAAGGCAGGCAGAAACAGCCAGGCAAGAAGGCATACATCACAAGATAGCAGAAGTGACGCAATGTCAGAAAGTGGAAATGGAAGAAGGACAGCTGAGCCGCAGAAGCCACCGGAAAACAGCAGGAGAGAAATGCAAGTACGGGACGCTTTGAGGACCGATAATCACCCGAAGAGACCAGAGGGAGTAGGACGCCCTGCCCAAGTTAAGAAACTGGGTGCGAAGAAGAACGAAAAAACGAGGAATGCTCTTGAAAATCTGAAGAACTTGCTTGCTTGCATCGCACTTCACTGGCTACTATAGAAGGGTATAGCAATACGCTATGAGTGTCCAAAATACTGAAAGAGTCGGATACAGAGAAGAGGCATATATCATATCTGAGCCACCTCATTCTCTCCCTACGGTATCCCTGTCACATTGATGCATGATGCCCCATATGCACTACCGGCTTGGACCCGTTCTACATTAAGAAACACAACGTCCTCGACACAAGATTGGAACAGGGAACATGGCGGCCGGAAGCTTGCGGCCGTGACAGAGAGCTCCCCTACTCCCGAGATCTGTGGCGTCTGGAAGAGGTTATCACACTTGAAAAGCTATGTGGAGAGAATGCTGAGGCGCTTGCTATGAGTCACCTTTGAAGTAATCAATTTTATTTTCACTATTTTCACATTTCAGTCACCAGATGTTGCCGGGTTGCACTCGGCCGACTTTGCCGGTTCCCTGGTTGGACTGCCGCTCCTGGTTTGGGCTGGACTTTGCTGTTTGCAATTTGCCGATTACTGTTGCCCTGGTCTGCGCTTTGTCGTTTACTGCCTGCTGCTGCGGTTGGGCTTCCACCCCTGGATTTGGCGTGTGTTCGCATCGCGTCTCTGCCTCCACGGTACGCGGTCGCTGCTGTCGCTGCCCCACCCTGTTTCTGCGTCTCTGCGGTCTGCAGGGGGGGGGGTTGCGCTTTTGCCTGCGTTCCAGGCTGCTACCCGGCTCTCTCTGACCCCCTGTGGGCTTCTTTCGGATTTCTGCCGGTCCCCGTATTTTGTACAGGAGGTGCTTTTGTTTGATGTGAACTTTTGGGGACTTCTGTGGTGCCTTGTGAGCTGGGCTGAGTTTGTAGCATGCAGGAGCAGAAGCCGGCTGGAAATATGCAGGCTTCTTGGCCTGTTCCACCTGCCTGTACCCCGCATTTTCTGGTATGGTGAGAGGTTCTAGGTGTGGCGTGTACGGATGGTGCAGGACCGCGGGGGCCGGGCGGTGTCGGAGCTTCCTTGCAGTCACATTTTTGGGGCTTGCAGAGTGTGGAGGCGGAGGGCCCTTCTGTTCCAACCTCGTTTACCCTTGGGTGCAGTACTGACTTCATTTTTTCATATCTGTCGGCAGACAGCGGGGTTACAGGACCTACAGGAGCTACATGATCCATGCGAGCTGCATAATCTACAGGATACCAAACTAACGCAAGAGAGGTAGGAGACGAGAGGGATGGAGGGTGCGTGAAGGAGGAGGGCAAGGCGAATTTAAAACACATATGTTCCCTTCCATCATCCAGGGGAGACGCATACCATACCTTAAAAAACTTTGTATCTCGACTACTTTATCGTATGGAAAAGGGTGCAGGCAGCAGCCCTGATAGTGAAAAGAGTTCCGTTAAAGAAATAACTTCTTGTCAGCCTAGGGTCTGTCGGTACACGCTGCTAACAGGCCTCCCAGCAGTCTAGCTGTAATCTCAAAACTGAAAGTTGTTTTACCTCCTATAGTGGTAGTCAGGGCTACCACTAGGCAAGCATTAGGTGCTTCTACAGGTGCTTCTGCTGCGGAGGGAACCTCCCCAGGGAAGGGAAAAGGTTGTAAGAAAAAGCCTAGGGGAAGCACCAAAGTCAAAATTACGCCTTCATTGAAGTCTTTCTAAAAAGGTATTTCCACTAGTACGGTGGTATCTGGAGAGAGCTGAGGTTCCGTGACGATTTGAACCCGTGTTTTCAATATTGTCGTAAATACATAATATTGGTATCAGCGAACCGCAAATGATCCATTTAGCATATCCTGGTGTTTTCACTATGCTACGAGCAAGAGTACTCCTGTTACAAACACATTTTCGATCTACCCATGGCATCCATCTTAGATCATGGCAGCCATTTTGTGTTTCTTGCCCTCACATACGCAATAACCTCTGATTACTTCATTTCGATTAAGGACACGTAGGCTTAGCCGGCGATTCACCTTTTCAGTGACACGTGCACCTTAGAACAGAACACGCTGTAGCTGCATGACTCGACAAAGGCTGCCCCCTCTGCCCGAGGCCAATCCTGCTATACTGGTTCTCGTGTTCGTTGGCCTGATCATGATTAGGCGGCCGAAGCTGGTAGCCTTGCCCATTTACGACCCACAAACATCTCTTATCCTGCTTTTCTATCTTCTGCACCTGGCTCTGCTCCTTTCCTTCTGGGCCTTTATTAGGGGGAGGTAACGAAATTTACGATGAGGCGGTCCGGGTCTTGAATGAGAAGTTGACATAAGATTATGATGGAAAAGTGGGAACCCCTCGTTCGTAATGTTTTGACATCAGATATTGTCGACGATTCCTGTGCAACGCCAAATATTTATTGTTTAGGACACAAAGGTTTGGGAATGTATTACATGTAAAGAATTTGCCTCAAGCTCAAATTTTAGTATATAAGGAGCAACCACTTTTGTACAAATCGAACAGGCTCCTAGACACTGCCCGTGTGTAGTTTCTGTGACTTCTGTGTCCCTGCAGAAATAAACCTTTGGTCTTTGACGCCACCATCGAGAAGCCCGTGTTTCTGTTTATTTGTGCACCGAGACAGGTAGAACTCCGGGGTCTTTGGGTGTTGTCCCCTGACACCTCTGGACGGAACCAAAAAGTCCACAACTCCAATTGGCGCCCAATGTGGGGCGACGTCATTCGGTACCGGTCCAAAAGCCTGAAGAGTTCGAGAAGCTTCGTGTGAAGATTCCTGAGGGAGGCGCCCCACTTCATCGATCCCGGCATATCGCAAAAGTGGCCCGACGGTCTCTTCCACGAGGGTTCCCGTTCAGGACGGCTGCAGTGGTCCGTTGCCTTGACCGTCGCCCTGTCTTGGACCCGAGGTGCAGTCCTTAGTACGGCGAAACGTGACGGGTTTCTCCTTGGTGACGTCTTCAGTGCCTCAGTTAAGTATTTAGTGGTTGCTAGTTGGTTACTTCGTAAGGGTTGTTAAAATCCTTTTGGTTCTTGGTTTGGTTTGGTTTCCTAAGATTATCACTGGTTGTTCTGACTACGATAATCTATTGGTTCAGTTTTGGGTATCGATACATTAGTTCGTTTTTGGTAGGCCTAAGTTCTTGGTTCGAGTGCACATTTCTGTTTGTGTTTTGTTCGTTCTGTGTTCCGGATTGTAAAATGGTAAGTCGGAAAAATTGTATGTTGTCGTGTTTTGGTTGCAACAGTGATTCACGGTTGGAGGACTCATGTCTGGTTCCTCCGATTGGGACTCCTCTATATGATCTTTATTGTAAGAATGGTGTGGGTCCTATATCTTATAATGAGGTGTGGGTCCGCTACACTGAGAAAGATGGTGACCTTAGTTGGCCGCTGCATGGTAGTTTTGAACCCGAAATCCTTGACAATTTGGAAGCGAAATTGTTTAAAAAGAAAGCCCGGCCGGCAATGTTTGATTCTTTCCGTTACTGGCGAAAAGAATCTAAACAAAGAGAGATTAAAAGGTTGAAGAAAGAACAGAAAGAGCAAGAGTTGACTTTAGAACAGGCGGCTAAGCAGCTGCAAATCAACGAGTCTGAGAAGGCCATAGATGTGGCCATTAGGGAGCGTAATTTGGCGATCGATAAGTGCTATCCTGCCTTGCCATCAAGTACAACTAAGATAGTAGAGGACCCCAAAAACGATCCTCTGTTGTCTTACTTGTTACGGTCACCCCCACCGTATGCACAAGGTGCTACGGCTCCACCTGTACCAAATGTTCAATTGCCGGTTGCTGGACAACCTGGTATTCCTGCTCCTGCACCCCAGAATCAAGCTCCTGTACTTCCTGTGGTTAATGTGAATGTTCCTTCGGCACTTCCTCTTCCTGGGTTGCCGACTTCTTTGCCTATACCTGTATCCCTTACACCTACTGTTTCACAAGCTATCTTATCTGATACTCCTACTGTTTCTGGTCTATCTGTTCCTACTGCTACTGTGTTTTCTACATCTGCTAGTATTATGACTCCGCTTTCTGTTCGTCGCAGAATCACTGATTCTGTCTCTAATATTCTGTCTCCCTTCTATAAATCTTTAATTAAGACTCCTACTTCTGACTCTGTACAGAGGCGTAGTCAGCTTCCAAGTACTGAGGAACGGGGAATCTTAGATTCCACGGCTCTCAGATGGATTTCGAAGAGTAGGAGATATAGTACGAGAGATGTACTAGATACATTTATGCAGTGGAACGAACCAACCCAACGATATGTCTTTGACGAGATGTGCTCTCTTTTACGTGAGGAACTAGAAGAAGATGACTCTGAATTGAATTTAGAAGACTTAATTAAGGTTCAGAAAGAGTTCGCTGCAGGTATGATAGTAGGTCAAAATATTAAAGAAGCGATGGAACTGATTTTAAGTTATAGGAATGATCCATCACTTCGTTCACCGAGGGACTTAGAGAAAAGTAATACAAAGCAGAATCGCCAATATCCAATGAGGGAGGTTCCTCCAATTTGGCGCGAAGCTGTGCAAGCTGATGTAAACCTTGGTATTGCAGCCGCTCCGGCGCAATTCCAAAGAGTGTGGATACACATTCCGTGGAAGCGAGCTGAAGTGTTAGCAGTGAAACAGGCCTTGCCAGATCCGCGTAAGAATCCTGCCGGATACTATAAGGAGTTAGCGCAGACAGTTGAGGCTTGTGTGATGAATCTAGCGGACATTGACATGTTATTTGGGAATGTAGTTCCGCAACCAATTTGGGCTAAAATTCGTAAAGAGAATCATCCAGTTGCCCTAGGTGGTGATTGGGCAGCCATCATTGCAGCGGATGGTCAGCAAATAGGTGGTTCCAAACACGAACCTCTAATTGCTAATCTTCCAGGTAGGATAATTGACTTAATGAAAACTCTGATGCCAGCATTGCGTGTTAACTGGGACAAGTTGTCCGCATGCAGGCAAAAGAAAGACGAAAGTGTCTCCGACTTTTTCACGAGGTTCGAAGAGACTTTTGTAGATCACAGTGGTCAGGATATGAGCACAGAAGGAGGACAGAGACTGTTTGTCGATAAATTTGTACACAATTTGCTACCAGAGCTATGCAATAAATTAAAAGATTCCGAGAGTGCGTGGGCTGTCTCTACAACTGCGCAAATACTTGCAACTGCACAGTATTATGAAAATAGGGATAAAGAGGAGAAAGAGAAATCAGACAAGAAAACGAAAGATTTAAAGACTAAAGTTCTTTTGCAACAGGCATATCCTCCTCGCATGAATCAGACCAATACACAGCAAGGGTCATATCAAAGGACAGATTATGGTTCTCAGAGACCGCAATAGCAGTGGAATCAATGTGCGTATTGTAAGAAAGAGGGTCATTATAAGAATGAGTGTCCAGTCCTAGCGCAAAATAACGCAGCAGCAGCTCAGAGAGGTCGTGGTGGTTTTGTGCAAAATTGTAGAGGTCGAGGACGAGGTGCTATGCCTCCACAAACAAATGATCGCCCTTCCAATCACTTTGATCAGCGTAATGGACAGTCTGCCCAACAAAATAGATCTCAACAGTATCATGTTGAGGATTATTGTGAAAACGTTGAGGGATTTCAACAAAGTGAGTACTAGGACAGCCATGGACAGAGAGAGGGAGGAGTATCAGTTCCAGTGGATCAGAGTGGGCCTTATGTCGCAGTAGCAACATCAGGTGTAGTCGAACCGTTTCTGTTGGATACTGGTGCCGCAAAAAGTTCGATCATGCATGCGAAACTCCCTGGCGCACCTTTGTCCGGCTTAACAAATGTTTCTGTAGGTTTTTCAGGCGCCCCTGTTTACAATCCCGTATCTGGTCCTTTGTCTATTTCTGTTGGACCGTGTCAATTGAAAGCACCCCTGATTTTGACGACAGGTTGTAATGAAAATCTGCTTGGTTTAGACTTGTTAAAACGCCTATATGCGACATTGTACTGTTCTCCGGAAGGAGTACAGCTTACGTTGGGTAAAAGAATCACCTCTCCGATGTACTTGTCAATGGATGCACTCCCGCCAGAGCTGCGTTCACTCCCTGATACTCTTTGGGCGACTGGTCCTAACGATGTAGGCCTTTTAGAAATACCACCATATGTAGTCACTTTGAAAGCAAATGTAAAATTTCCACGAATTCCTCAATACAAAATCTCTAGCGAGGGTGAACGTGCACTTTTATTGATTGTGCAAGATTTGATTAAGAAAGGGGTGGTTGAGGAAACTAGAGGAAATGTCTGTAACAGTCCTGTATTGCCAATTTTGAAACGCACTGATCCTTCAAAGCCTCCAGTATATAGATTTGTTATCGATCTCAGAGAGGTTAATAAAATTGTGGTTCCGCAGTTTCCTGTGGTTCCAGATATTACTGCATTGTTAACATTGATTCCTGCAACAGCTACATGGTTTTCAGTCATCGACTTGAAGAATGCATTTTTCAGCATTCCGATAGCCGAGGAAAGCAGAGATATTTTCGGCTTCTGTCTAGGAGGTCGAAGCTTTAGATTTAAACGCGCTCCACAAGGCTATTGTGAGAGCCCATCCATTTACAGTCAAGCATTAAAAAGTCAGTTAGATTCCTTTGTACTTCCTCCAGGTTCTGCTCTAGTGCAGTATGTAGATGACTTTCTAGTGGCTGCCGATGACAAGGAAACTTGCAAAGCAGCTACGATTTCGTTATTGCATCATTTGTCTAATTTGAATCACAAGGTGTCACCTTCGAAAATGCAATACTGCTGCCAAGAAGTGACCTACCTAGGTCATCTCTTGTCAAAGGAGGGAAGGAAGTTGACCCCAGAGAGGATAAAAGCAATTACCCAGATGAGTGTTCCTCGCACACAGAGAGAAGTACGTGCCTTTCTAGGTATTACCTCTTACTGTAGGCAGTGGATCCCAAATTTTTCTCTTTTAGCAAAACCATTGGTAGCTTTGACTGGGAAAAATGTTCCGAGTCCGGTGCCATGGTCTGCTGAATGTCAGGAGAGTTTTTCTGAGCTACGAAATGCACTGTGTTCAGCTCCTGTATTGGGTACACCCGATTACAGCAAGCCATTCACGCTCTATGTTCACGAGAGAGAAGGTTGTGCGTTGAGTGTCCTATCACAGAGATTCGGTGATAAACAACGCCCTTGTGCGTATTTTTCATCGACATTAGATCCGGTAGCTAGAGCGTTGCCTGGTTGTTTGAGAGCTACAGCGGCAGCTGCGGCTTCCATTCGACAATCTGCTGGTTTGGTGATGAATAACATGCTAGTGGTCATGGTTCCTCATGCTGTGGACACACTCATGAATCGAACTAAGACGCAACACCTTACCAGTGCTAGATTATCAGGTTATGAGCTGACATTGCTAGCTAGTCATATTCAAATCAAAAGATGCAATGTATTGAATCCAGCAACACTGTTGCCGACTAATCAAGAGTCGAGTGATTCCGAACCCCATGATTGTTGTTTCAGAACCGAGGAGGAGACAAAAGGACAAATTGATTTAAAAGACACCCCATTGTCAGATCCAGATGGCACGTTGTATGTTGATGGGTCATGCTTTAAACTGGAGAATGGTGATGTGACTGCTGCCTATGCAGTAACAACTTTGAGTACGATTGTGGAAACTGCAAGAGTGAGTCAGAATTCTGCCCAAGCTGCAGAGTTAATCGCTCTAACGAGAGCATGTGTTTTAGCAAAGGGAAAGAGAGTGAATGTGTTCACAGATAGTCAGTACGCATTTGGAGTGGCCCATAATTTTGGCCGTTTGTGGAAAGAAAGAGGTTTCATTACGTCCCATGGGACTAAGATTCAACATGGTCAGCTAGTTAACGACTTGTTGGAATCTCTAACCTTGCCGACTGAAGTTGCGATTGTGAAATGCAGTGCTCATAAAGCAATCACGGATGATGTTGGTCGTGGGAATGCGTTTGCTGACGAGACCGCTAAACAGACAGCTAGGAATATGATGAGTGGAATGTATGTGGCTACATCTGCGAGATGGATTTCTGAGTCTGGGATGTGTGAGGACACAGTGGAAAGTGTGAAAGAAATTCAGAAAGAAGCGACTGAGGAGGAAAAGCTTGCATGGAAGGAGAGTACGGGTAAATTGGACTCGAGTGGATGTTGGATTGATTTGTCGGAACAACAGCGTTGGATGTTGCCTGATGCGTATGTGCTCTCAGTGGTGACAATGGCACATGGAGTAGCGCATATTAGTTCTAAAGGAATCTGTAAGATGTTGGCTCCAGTCTGGAAGAATGATGGGATTAGTAAATGTGCAGAGAGAGTGGTGAAGAATTGTATGGTATGTTTGATGCATAATCCTGGCAAGGGAACCCCTACTCCTGCTGGCCACTTCGCTCCTCCTTCCTGTCCCTTAGAAATGATTCAGTTAGACTTCATTCACATGGATCGGTGCAATAACTTAAAGTACGTCCTGGTGGTAGTTTGTGCTTTCTCCAGATGGATCGAAGCATATCCACTAAAGGACAACACTGCCCTATCAACTGCCAAAATTCTTCTCAAAGAATATTTCCCTAGATACGGAATGCCACGGATTGTATGGTCAGATAACGGAAGTGAGTTTATAGGGAAAGTTATGCAGAGTGTGTGTGCCGGTTTAGGTATTAAGCAAAAATTTCACAGTGCAAACCATCCCCAGTCTGCTGGTTTAGTTGAGGGTTACAATGGCACCCTCAAACTAAAACTTGCTAAAATACAGGCATCCACGGGTTTATCCTGGCCAGACGCATTACCATTGGCTTTGTTATCCACGAGAGCGACTGTACATTCTAGAGTAGGGCTTAGTCCATATGAAATTTTCTTTGGTCGTCCCGCTAATATTTGGGGAGTGCCAAGGCCAAAGGAATTTTGTTCTCTGGAATATCCAATGTTGATTGATTACCTTTACGACTTGACTGCTAAATTGAGTCTTATTCACCAACAGGTTTTCGATGCATTGCCAAAGCCTCCGGAGAGTCCAGGTCATCAGCTGAAACCGGGCGACCACGTTGTGGTACGAAACTTTACGAGGACAAAGAACCTTCAACCCAGATTTGTTGGACCCTACCAAGTTCTGCTAACAACGAGAACTGCTGTTCGTGTGGCTGGTCGCAAGCACTGGATCCATGCGACACACGTCAAACGTGTGCCCTTGCCACTTCCTTATGACAACTGGGTGAAGAAGGGAATTGGTGCCTCTGAGTTCGAGCGAACACCCAAGTTTGTCCCTTTCAGCGATGCCGAATTGATAACTGATACTTCGAATTCTGACTCTCCTCCTGGAACCACTTCTTTGACTCCTGAACACTTGCCCTCTGCATCAGAAGAAACTTTGCCATCTGCGAACTTGAACATTGCAACCTCTGCTGACAAGACACTGTTTCCTGATCAAACAGTTCCTGCAAAACTAAGATACAACTTACGATCTCGTAATATGGACAAATAAAGCAGGAAACTGCCTATTGTGATATTTGAAATTTTGAACTTTTGCCTTCAGCCAGGAAGTTTGCTATTGTTTTATTGTTTTTAAAAAAAATTGCCTTGCCGTCTGGGTAGCCGTAGGGTCGTGGCTGTGTGCCTAGTTGAATCTGCAGGGGTCAGACACAAGGTCGATCTTTCTGTTGGTTCTGGGAACTCCCAGGGCTGATAGAGGCATTTTCATCTACGTACACATCATCAGTGGTCGCGAGCGGATTGTAGAAGATGGAACTTCCTGCGCTGCAACGAGAAAATGTGATCTATGTTCGCAGAAACAGACTTTACAGAATCCTTCATAGCAAATGTTTTCTGATGCAATGTGCTATTACATTTTTAATTGTTTTAATTACGTTGGTGGGTGGAATCGTTTTTGGTATAAATTTAATCTTTGTGCCAGTAACTACAGTACCTCCCCTTGATCCTGCTACCTCTACTGTTTCTTCTATACACTCTTTTCACTCGTTTCCGGAACATGAGCAAGCCCGACGTTCAGAATTTATCAATAACACTTTTGTACAGCTCTTGCACCAACACCAACTGGTAGTTAACACTACAGACTGCTGGGTGTGTGGCTTGATACCCCACACTATGGATAAAGGCATACCCTATCTGGTTTTGCCTTTTAGCTATAATGGATCATTTCAGGCTTTTCAAACCATTTTTGCATATGCCCTTGAAACCTATCCTCCACGTCCACCACGTTCCACTAAATATAACTCTGCTAACAAAGCTTTAGTCCAGGGAATTATTGACATGATCAAGGACGTCAATAATACTCCATCTTACCCTAGAGACGAATTGCGAGTATATTTGAGTTGGAACTCTACAGAGTATCGCCTTAGTTTGGGAGAAAGCAAGCGTAAAAGTTCCACTCCAATCTGGGTCGTGCCTCACCGAGGTCAGGTCTGTTTGCAAGGTAATGGGAGAAATCCGAGAGCTCAGCTAGGGAGGAGTGAGTGCGTTGAGACTTATGTGTTTCCGTCTAACTCTTCCCCTGCTTTCCTTACTGCTAGGGGTACCTACTTCATCTGTCAGGACAGAGCATATACATGGTTGCCTGCTGACTTTTCAGGTTCATGTTATATTGCTCGATTGTTGCCTTCAACATACACTGCTTCATCTGATTATCACAAGACCAGAGTAGCAAGAGGTGTTTTCAGCAAGGAAGACACCGCTGGTCAGGAAGCTGGAGACTTCTTCAAAGGTTTCCTTCCGTTCTGGGGGCCTATAGCCAATAGTAGAAACATACGTCAGCTAACACGGGTAGTTGAATCTACTATTACCGAAACTGCTGGTGCCCTTAGCAATTTGACAGCTGAGCTTCAGGCGGATAGACTCATGACGTTACAGAACCGAATGGTTCTAGACGTGATACTTGCAGATCGAGGTGGGGTATGCAGAATGATCCAATCGAGCTGCTGTGTCTTTATTCCCAATAATGCTCCAACAGTTTATGAGGCGATCTCTAAGCTACACAAGATTTCCGACTCTATACATGTAGACAAGGGAAACTGGTCCTTCATGGAGTGGTTGTGGACTCTGATATCAGCGTGGGGATGGAAGGTTCTGATGGTCATTGGTGTCATCTTAGTATTCCTATTCTCATGTTGCCTGATTATCCAGTGTGGTCCCGCTTTGTGTAGTCGCTGTGCTGCAACCTGTTTCAGAAAACCACCTGCGTTTGGAGAAAAGGCACGAGAAAGGATGATGATACAACAGCATGTCACTGACCTGATGAGCATAGAATTAGACTCTGACATAGACTGAGTAATTGCCTATGTAAGGGCAAAAGGAGGGTCTAAGGTTCCGTGACGATTTGAACCCGTGTTTTCAATATTGTCGTAAATACATAATATTGGTATCAGCGAACCGCAAATGATCCATTTAGCATATCCTGGTGTTTTCACTATGCTACCAGCAAGAGTACTCCTGTTACAAACACATTTTTGATCTACCCATGGCATCCATCTTAGATCATGGCAGCCATTTTGTGTTTCTTGCCCTCACATACGCAATAACCTCTGATTACTTCATTTCGATTAAGGACACGTAGGCTTAGCCGGCGATTCACCTTTTCAGTGACACGTGCACCTTAGAACAGAACACGCTGTAGTTGCATGACTCGACAAAGGCTGCCCCCTCTGCCCGAGGCCAATCCTGCTATACTGGTTCTCGTGTTCGTTGGCCTGATCATGATTAGGCGGCTGAAGCTGGTAGCCTTGCCCATTTATGACCCACAAACATCTCTTATCCTGCTTTTCTATCTTCTGCACCTGGCTCTGCTCCTTTCCTTCTGGGCCTTTATTAGGGGGAGGTAACGAAATTTACGATGAGGCGGTCCGGGTCTTGAATGAGAAGTTGACATAAGATTATGATGGAAAAGTGGGAACCCCTCATTCGTAATGTTTTGACATCAGATATTGTCGACAATTCCTGTGCAACGCCAAATATTTATTGTTTAGGACACAAAGGTTTGGGAATGTATTACATGTAAAGAATTTGCCTCAAGCTCAAATTTTAGTATATAAGGAGCAACCACTTTTGTACAAATCGAACAGGCTCCTAGACACTGCCCGTGTGTAGTTTCTGTGACTTCTGTGTCCCTGCAGTAATAAACCTTTGGTCTTTGACGCCACCATCGAGAAGCCCGTGTTTCTGTTTATTTGTGCACCGAGACAGGTAGAACTCCGGGGTCTTTGGGTGTTGTCCCCTGACACCTCTGGACGGAACCAAAAAGTCCAGAACTCCAGAGCAACCGTACGGATAACAGCTTAAAGTATAAAGATAGGGGTAAGAATAAGGACAAGGCGGTGGCCTCAAGCATGGCTACTGCATCCATCTCGGCCACAACTCTGGTATCTACAACTAAAGCTTCTGATACTACCATGAACTTGGTGGCGAGTGAGCTAAGCACCCAACCCTCCAATAAACCCTCTGATACTGTGAAGGGCTCGTCCGTGCAGGACCATATAGTATCTATCCATTCATCAATAGAACTATCAAATAGCTTCTCGGCATTAGAGATTCAGAAAACTGAGAAGGTCGATGCCCCAATAACTTTAGTGAAAGAGGGTGGATCCCACTCCGAACTGCAGAAGCACATAACTCCTGAGCTACCTAAGCAATCTTCTTTGAAATGCCAGAAACCGGTCCCCGGTAGCTTGTCTCCTTTCTGGTAAAGAATTGGCTTGGTAGTTTAGTCTGCCCTGTTCCCATGATGCACTGGGCCAGGGACAGACTGATTTGCATATAGCCAGGTTCTGAGCTGGGATGGGGCAGTGAGATAAATAACGGTGATGGATCAAGCCCTGATCTTTGGACTGGGTAAGAGTGGTCTGCTCAATTCAGACACTCTGTTCATCACCACCCCCTTTTGTAAATCGATTTTGGCCACTATAGGTGTGGCAGGGTATACTCAGACATGAGTCCCTTTCTCACTGCTCCATCAGGATTCAAGCAAGCCGGGCCGAAGAGGCTGAAATGCCAGAAACCGGTCCCCGGTAGCTTGTCTCCTTTCTGGTAAAGAATTGGCTTGGTAGTTTAGTCTGCCCTGTTCCCATGATGCACTGGGCCAGGGACAGACTGATTTGCATATAGCCAGGTTCTGAGCTGGGATGGGGCAGTGAGATAAATAACGGTGATGGATCAAGCCCTGATCTTTGGACTGGGTAAGAGTGGTCTGCTCAATTCAGACACTCTGTTCATCACCACCCCCTTTTGTAAATCGATTTTGGCCACTATAGGTGTGGCAGGGTATACTCAGACATGAGTCCCTTTCTCACTGCTCCATCAGGATTCAAGCAAGCCGGGCCGAAGAGGCTGAAATGCCAGAAACCGGTCCCCGGTAGCTTGTCTCCTTTCTGGTAAAGAATTGGCTTGGTAGTTTAGTCTGCCCTGTTCCCATGATGCACTGGGCCAGGGACAGACTGATTTGCATATAGCCAGGTTCTGAGCTGGGATGGGGCAGTGAGATAAATAACGGTGATGGATCAAGCCCTGATCTTTGGACTGGGTAAGAGTGGTCTGCTCAATTCAGACACTCTGTTCATCACCACCCCCTTTTGTAAATCGATTTTGGCCACTATAGGTGTGGCAGGGTATACTCAGACATGAGTCCCTTTCTCACTGCTCCATCAGGATTCAAGCAAGCCGGGCCGAAGAGGCTGAAATGCCAGAAACCGGTCCCCGGTAGCTTGTCTCCTTTCTGGTAAAGAATTGGCTTGGTAGTTTAGTCTGCCCTGTTCCCATGATGCACTGGGCCAGGGACAGACTGATTTGCATATAGCCAGGTTCTGAGCTGGGATGGGGCAGTGAGATAAATAACGGTGATGGATCAAGCCCTGATCTTTGGACTGGGTAAGAGTGGTCTGCTCAATTCAGACACTCTGTTCATCACCACCCCCTTTTGTAAATCGATTTTGGCCACTATAGGTGTGGCAGGGTATACTCAGACATGAGTCCCTTTCTCACTGCTCCATCAGGATTCAAGCAAGCCGGGCCGAAGAGGCTGAAATGCCAGAAACCGGTCCCCGGTAGCTTGTCTCCTTTCTGGTAAAGAATTGGCTTGGTAGTTTAGTCTGCCCTGTTCCCATGATGCACTGGGCCAGGGACAGACTGATTTGCATATAGCCAGGTTCTGAGCTGGGATGGGGCAGTGAGATAAATAACGGTGATGGATCAAGCCCTGATCTTTGGACTGGGTAAGAGTGGTCTGCTCAATTCAGACACTCTGTTCATCACCACCCCCTTTTGTAAATCGATTTTGGCCACTATAGGTGTGGCAGGGTATACTCAGACATGAGTCCCTTTCTCACTGCTCCATCAGGATTCAAGCAAGCCGGGCCGAAGAGGCTGAAATGCCAGAAACCGGTCCCCGGTAGCTTGTCTCCTTTCTGGTAAAGAATTGGCTTGGTAGTTTAGTCTGCCCTGTTCCCATGATGCACTGGGCCAGGGACAGACTGATTTGCATATAGCCAGGTTCTGAGCTGGGATGGGGCAGTGAGATAAATAACGGTGATGGATCAAGCCCTGATCTTTGGACTGGGTAAGAGTGGTCTGCTCAATTCAGACACTCTGTTCATCACCACCCCCTTTTGTAAATCGATTTTGGCCACTATAGGTGTGGCAGGGTATACTCAGACATGAGTCCCTTTCTCACTGCTCCATCAGGATTCAAGCAAGCCGGGCCGAAGAGGCTGAAATGCCAGAAACCGGTCCCCGGTAGCTTGTCTCCTTTCTGGTAAAGAATTGGCTTGGTAGTTTAGTCTGCCCTGTTCCCATGATGCACTGGGCCAGGGACAGACTGATTTGCATATAGCCAGGTTCTGAGCTGGGATGGGGCAGTGAGATAAATAACGGTGATGGATCAAGCCCTGATCTTTGGACTGGGTAAGAGTGGTCTGCTCAATTCAGACACTCTGTTCATCACCACCCCCTTTTGTAAATCGATTTTGGCCACTATAGGTGTGGCAGGGTATACTCAGACATGAGTCCCTTTCTCACTGCTCCATCAGGATTCAAGCAAGCCGGGCCGAAGAGGCTGAAATGCCAGAAACCGGTCCCCGGTAGCTTGTCTCCTTTCTGGTAAAGAATTGGCTTGGTAGTTTAGTCTGCCCTGTTCCCATGATGCACTGGGCCAGGGACAGACTGATTTGCATATAGCCAGGTTCTGAGCTGGGATGGGGCAGTGAGATAAATAACGGTGATGGATCAAGCCCTGATCTTTGGACTGGGTAAGAGTGGTCTGCTCAATTCAGACACTCTGTTCATCACCACCCCCTTTTGTAAATCGATTTTGGCCACTATAGGTGTGGCAGGGTATACTCAGACATGAGTCCCTTTCTCACTGCTCCATCAGGATTCAAGCAAGCCGGGCCGAAGAGGCTGAAATGCCAGAAACCGGTCCCCGGTAGCTTGTCTCCTTTCTGGTAAAGAATTGGCTTGGTAGTTTAGTCTGCCCTGTTCCCATGATGCACTGGGCCAGGGACAGACTGATTTGCATATAGCCAGGTTCTGAGCTGGGATTGGGCAGTGAGATAAATAACGGTGATGGATCAAGCCCTGATCTTTGGACTGGGTAAGAGTGGTCTGCTCAATTCAGACACTCTGTTCATCACCACCCCCTTTTGTAAATCGATTTTGGCCACTATAGGTGTGGCAGGGTATACTCAGACATGAGTCCCTTTCTCACTGCTCCATCAGGATTCAAGCAAGCCGGGCCGAAGAGGCTGAAATGCCAGAAACCGGTCCCCGGTAGCTTGTCTCCTTTCTGGTAAAGAATTGGCTTGGTAGTTTAGTCTGCCCTGTTCCCATGATGCACTGGGCCAGGGACAGACTGATTTGCATATAGCCAGGTTCTGAGCTGGGATGGGGCAGTGAGATAAATAACGGTGATGGATCAAGCCCTGATCTTTGGACTGGGTAAGAGTGGTCTGCTCAATTCAGACACTCTGTTCATCACCACCCCCTTTTGTAAATCAATCTTCTTTGTTACCCTTACCATCTGCCCAGTCTGCTCATCATGTACCTGGCTCTTCGGACATATCAGGATCTCCTGGGTCACTGGCCGATATTCTGTTAAGCCTGAAGGAGGACATCAGTAGGAAGTTTACTACCTCAGAGACTAATCAGGCAGCTATCCAGGCTTCTTGTGAAGCACTCGCTCAGAATGTAGAAGAGGTCTCTCAAAGAACGGATGCTCTCGAGGCAGAACTACCAACAATAAAGGAAGCCCTGAGTGCATCTTCTGCTTCGATGAGTAAAATGGTTAAACAAAATCAGGAGCTGAAAGATGATATACAGCGGTTAGAAAATCATTCGAGGAAGAATTACTTGAAAATCCTAAATGTACCGGAAGATTTAGAAGGGTCCGATTTAAAGAACTTTGTTGTCTCCCTCTTGAAGGATACCATCCTAAATGACTCAGAGGAAGTAGGTGTGGACTTGTGTATGGATATTCAGAGGGTACACCCAGAACCATTTTGAAGGGTTTAAGGAAGGGAACGCTCTAGAAATATTCTGGTGAACTTTCTTACATATACCATGAAGTAGATGATTCTGTCTCTTGCCCTGAAAGCTGGTCACCTAAAATGTAGTTCTTTCTCCACTGCATTTTCTTTTTCTATCCGTTCAGATGTCTCTCATATTACGGCCACCAAGCAATGGGAACTGGGAAAAAGAATGTCGACTTTGAACGCTCTGGGAGCTAAGACCCAACTGAGATTTCCCGCATCGCTACATATAATGTGGAATAACCACATGTATAACATACGTCAAATAGAAGAGGTCGATTCCCTAATAGAGAAAATCAGAGAGGAGAGCGGGGGCGAGAGTAGTGGGGCGGGTGGAAGTGTTAGTGAGTGTTAGTAAGGTGTCACTAGTAAGATTATTTAGTTAAAAATATGATATTGCAGCACTCTTTGGTTTTGAAAAGGATAGATGTTTATAGTGTACAGCTAAGTATTTAGTTAACTAAAGCAAGAAGGTAACGCCACACGTAGAGGGGGGGTTCTCTGTCTGAGGGCATCGCCCAGAAAAAGGGAGGGTACCACATGGGAGTAGAGGGTCGGGGGGGGTCACAGGTGGATGTCAGGGAGGGTGTCGGGGGGAGCACGGGTGTGGCTGCAGAGGGAGAATTTTTTTTTAAAAGTCCTCTGTTTCACCATAGCTGTCTGTGGAAATATATATTTTTAGCCTGTTTAAAGTTGAAGGGAAACCTGATATAGAATGATATTGAATGAAATAAAGCTCCTGTCATGGAACGTTAACGGTCTCCGTTGCCCCAGAAGACAGAGGATAATAATAAAATATTTGGAGCAATCCTCCGCTCAGGTTATTCTTTTACAAGAAACCCATTTAGGCTATCTTGAAGCGAGATCCATGTTTAGTAAATATAAATGGGTGGAGAGTTTTTATTGTTCAGAGCAAAATGTCCATAATAAAGGAGTAACCATTTTATTTAGATCTAACTCAGATTGCTCCATTAAGGACTGATCAATCAGGGAGGTGGATTTTGGTGCAGGTGGTGATGGGGGGGCGGGGGGGGGGGTGAAATTGGTCATAGTGTCCTATTATGGTCCTAATGTTGACAATCCGGTCTGTCTCCTTAAAGTGCAGGCCATATTGGCTGAAGTCACCATGCCAATAATAATGGGTGGCGATTTCAATGTCCTTCTTAATCCCAAAGACAGGTCTAATCTCAGTCACTGTGTGACAGCCCATCGCATGAGTCGGACAATGGTTAATATGATGCATGAGCTCGGATTAGTGGATTTATGGAGCGTAAAGAAGGAGGGGGATCCGGGTTTTACTTTCTTTAGTAAAAAATACGGCCACTCTTCCGGATTAGACTATATTCCCACAGATAGATCATGTTTGGAGCATTTGGTAGATATTTGTATCCTTCCATCTATTTTGTCTGATCATGCCCCAATTATCTTCCTTTACCGTAAAGGGAATTCAACTATTGCTCCTAGGTGGACATTAAAAAGGGCAATGTTGGCTAATGAAGAGTTAATAAGAGCAATTAAATCATCAACTGAGGAGTATTTCACCGAGAATCTGGGTTCAACCTCATTGGAGTATGTTTGGGATGCGTTCAAGGCCCATACGCAGGGGTACTACACAGTTGGATAAACTCCAAAAATAGGGAAGAAAGATTAGAACTTAAAAAGGTGGAGGAGGAGATCTTTAGACAGAAAGGGTTAGATCTAACTGTTCCTCGGATAATCTGCCACAAGTCCTTAAGGACTTGGAGGGTCTTCGCTTTACTTATAGGGAGAAGTTAGATCAAAAGCTTAAAGCCCAATGGGCAGTCTACAATATGGAAAACCTTGAATATGGGGAAAAGGCAGGGGCTACCCTAGCTCGGAAGATCAAAAGTGACAGAGTTAGGAATAATATTAATAAGCTAATGGTAGGTAGATGAGAGTGATACGATATCCTGTCACCAGGAAGATATGCAGAGATGTCTCCTGTCTTGGTTTTCCACTCTTTATAAAGAAGACAGGGCTCCTTCTACCACCTCAATTCAATGTTGGCTGAAAAGTAAAGCCTTATCTAGGGTGTCGAGGAAGAGTCGGGATCTGTTAGAACGTCCAATCACTGATGAAGAAATAAGAAGCTGTTTAAAGAAGATCAAAAATAATAAAGCGGCAGAGAGAGACGCGCTCCCAGGGGAGGTATATAAAATCTTGGAAGAAGTTATTGTGCCTAGACTCAGGGAGTTGTTTAATTTTATCTTTAGCCCTGAGGGTAGAATTCCCCCCTCAAGGAAGGAAGCAATAATTGTTTTGATTTCAAAGCCTGGTAAAGACCCCCTCAGACCTGATTCATATAGACCAATCTCCCTGCTGAACGCAGACTATAAGATCTTTACTAGCATTCTGGCAGGGAGATTGGGGAGGGTAGCTCCTCAATTGATTAACGAGGACCAAAAGGGTTTCCTGCCGGGAAGAAAAATTCAGGAACAAACTTTACAACTAATAGGATGTATCGACCTGGCGGTGGCACAGTCGGAACACTTGGGGGTTGCTGCCTATGATGCCGCCAAGGCATTTGATCATGTGAGGTGGGTGTATCTCTGGGAGACTTAAAAAATAATGGGGTTTGGTCTTCCATTTATTAATGTACTAATAAGATGCTAAGAAGGGGCCTCGGCTGCTATTCTTCTTAAGGGCCTACTGACACCAAGTTTTAGTATACAAAGGGGTACACAACAGGGGTGTCCTATTTCGCCCCTGTTGTTTGATATTTATATTGAACCTTTGAGACTCAACGAGCAGATCACCCCGTTTCAGGTCTCTGAGTATAAGTGTAAGCTAGCCCTCTACGCGGATGACCTGCTGGTGTATACCAGTAACCCAGTAGAGGTGTTTCCCAGAGTAGAAAATATTTTGGAAGAGTTTGGTCCGCTCTCTGGATCCTCGATCAATTCCTCCAAGACCAAGGTTATGTGCTGGGAATCAAAAATTATGGTGGGAGACTCTGTGGGGAGTTCAGGTATGTGGGTATTATTATAACCCATATTATAGAGGATATTCCCACGACAAATTTAAAGAAAGTGTCTAAAGAATTTGATCATCTTTTTCTGAAATGAAATCTTCCCCTTACTATCTATGGGAGAGTGAACCTGGTCAAAATGGTGATCCTGCCAAAGTTGATATTTTTGTTTGGGGCTGTACCACTCGATTTCCCTGGGAACTTACTGGGAAACATTCAAAGCAAGATAGGGAGCTTTAGATGGGCTAACAAAAACTCCAGGCTGTCTTGGAAGAAGTTAAAACGGAGGCTGATCAAAGGTGTCCTTGCTCTCCCAGATGTTTCTTTATATTCTTTTGCTTTTTTGATTATAAATATTCATTGTCTACTCTCTAGTCCTCCTGGTTCTAATTGGGGGATGATTCTGGATGCCATGGTTCACTTTGAGAGAGGTAGTACTGGGTTTTTATATAAATTTGGTGCTCCGAGATTTTTCAAAAAGATATGGTTAAAAGTAATGAGGTCAGCTCTCAGAGTGTGGCAAAACTTGAAAATGAAGTGGGGAATAAGATATTACTCCGGTTTTGCCCCTATTTGGGACTCTCCAGGGTTCCCCGCCTGCCTAAATGATATCTTGGCTATTCCTATTAGGAGGGCGGGAATCGTCATCTGGTCCGAATTAATATCACAGGACGGAGTTCATCCATGGGAGGTGTTAAAGGCTAAAATAGGGGACTCTTTCTCCCACTTTAAGTATTTGCAAATATGTTCTTGGTTCGCTGCTGAGAAAGACCTTATTGGTGGAAACTGGCAGATCGAGAATGCACTCCAAAATGTAATAAACCCCCCAAAAAAGGAGGTGGGGATATGGTAGAGGGCGTTAATTGATGCAGAGGATATTGATCTTCCGCCTCCCTACAGGGTGTGGAGTTTATCATCTCTGGAAGATGTTTCTGTTGATTTGTTTTTTCTCTCCCTCCATAATTTATATAAGTATGTCAAATCAGCTTCTCTAAAGAAAAATCATTTTTTTGTGGTAAATAGACTGTACTATACCCCAAAAATAAATTGCTAGGTTTGTTCTAACCTCAGCTCTGAAATGTCCTAGGTGTGGCTTAGTAGAGGCTGATGATCTACTTATGTTTTTTGACTGTGGATCCCTAAGAATTTTTCGGGGAAATGTGGAGAGGGCTCTGGAGGGAGTTTTTAATCAAGATTAAACTTAATCTGTCACTAGTTGTTTTTGGTATTGAGAACAACCCTATAAACAATTACCTAACAAATCGATTGGTTTATTCCTCTGCTTGATATTAGCAGCCCGTAGAGAGATCTGTAGGCTGTGGAAAGATCCTGAGCCACCGCAATATGAGACCTGGCTGGGAGCAGTATTGAGTATGGCGAGATTGGACCAAGGGGAAGGGAGTATCTGGACACTGCTAACCACCTGGGGTACAGAAATGAGGCTAGTCTAAGTACCCGCGGTCCAATGATTACACCAAGCCTCGCACAAACGAAGCTGGCCTGGTCGGCCTAAAAATCAAATGCAAGAGCATGGACCCAGGGAGACCACTTTGGTAGAGGGTTTTTCCTATGCAAAATTACAGATGCTTAAGGTGAAATGAGGACACACAAAAAAAAGAACAAAAAGAAACACTACGTCCCCTGCATGTTCAACAAACACAAATGTCACCTGGCAAATTTAATATGACGGTCAGTCTATATGTCGCAGCAATCTGACATTAACACGTCTGACCCCCTTTCCTTTCTTCCTTTCTCCCCGTTTTCCTTCCCCCTCTTCTAGCACACGCCACAGTTAAAAAGCACAAGGACTCTATAGATTGGATTCCACGTGGCCTCACATAAAGCATTACAGTATGTGTTAGGTTCCCAGCCATAGGAGACAAGCTTCTCCATGAAAACAAACACATTTTTTAAAAACACTGATATTGATGTCAGTATTTGTTGTTTTTAAATTCATGTAGGTACACAAGTACTGTTCTGAACATCTACCTTCCCTGACGAAGACCTTCATTAAAAGAAGTGCCACACAGAAGTTTGAAACGCGTTGGCCCCCTTTGAGAGAGGTTCCCGGTTAAACCGAGCAGAAATTAGGTCCCAAAATTGGCCTAAACTAGCCCCTAACCTATGGTCTTGTCTTGTGTTCCAAGAAACTTCCCTGACCTCTCACCTGGCGAAAAAAGCAGCAAAAGCTTGAGGACTGTAGAATATAGCAACCTGCTTTGCCCACAATTTAATAGGACTGTAAAGTTTATTTCTGTATATGTACCTCTGAAGAATTCGTATTTGTTTGACGCACTTTTTTGAATGTACAAAGCACTATATGTTTAAGTTTTTTCACTGTACATAATCACTGGACACATTGTTCCTTGAAATCAAAAAGTTTTTTCTATGTTTAATTGTACGTATTGAGAAGATTTGGGTCTAACTTGGCCGATGATGGGTATGGTTGTTTTGCGAATTAAATAAGAAAAAAGAAAAAATATAAATGTATATATCCCAACGTTAATTAAAAAATCGTATGGGAAGAGAGACGTTTGCTTAATTTATGGTGTCAGAGGCATTTTGTTTTTGCACATATGTATTTGTATTCCAGCCTCTGCACAGTCCTTAACTGAATCAATCCCCTTTGTTAGTATTATGCTACAATTTTCAAGCATTTTGCCCTTTCACTGGCTCATATCACATCATCTGTGATCTTGGAAACAGCCACATTTGGAATTAAGTTAGTCGAAAACCATAACTTCTACAGCCTTTTGGTATACCATCCGCCTGTGACCAGGGTCAGATTTCTTGAAACTTGGAACCAGACTCTTGAACCCTTTGTCACCATGGCACACTACACAATCCTTGGATTTTAATTTCCATCTTGAATGCAAACAGGACTATGACTCTGTTCACCTACTTGACATTATGACCTCCATGGGATTTGAACAACTTGTTCACTCTCCCACCAATAGGGCTGGTCATACCCTGGATGGCATCTTTGCTGAGCATAGTATTCTTAGGATTGAGACATTTCAGCCTCTCAGCTGGGCTGACCACTGGTTGGTCGAGTTCAATATCACTCTCCCTCTCCCCATAAAAACCAACACAGTTCTCCCGACCAAAAACATACAATGTAGAAGACTGAACAAGATCACTGCCATGAACTTGAAGGCTGCCTTGGTCTCAATCTCGGCAGGTGACAACACCACTCACCACCCCCCGCCACAGCAGAGTGCTTCCGCAACTAGATTACCAAGGCCCCCGACATTGTAACTCTAGTTAAAAGTTGTGCCATTAAACGAGATAACAAAAACCAATAAAGGGTTTGGGTCATCCGCAGTAAGGCTGAGCACCTAAAAACAAAAAAACTAAACTAGTTGCCAATGCTGCTGTTTTTTTACAATAAAGTTTTACCTACATGTAAGAAACCTCTATACATATGTAAGCTCATTAATTGCTTGTTTATTTTTAAGGGGTTATTTCATTTTTATAAAGAAAAAATTATTTTCATTTTATACCCATATTTACAACAATTTTTAAGCAATATCCCACAAATACAAAAAACTCATACACAAAAAATATACAAATTATACAATGATAAACCAAACATTGAACAATCCAGTAAATTATGTCACTTTTTCAATCCCCAAAGTTATATACATTCTATACAATTAATACACTCAGTGAATTTTGTATAAATCTCCTGCAGGGTTGAAAATATTCTTAAGAAAAACACAAGCGTTTGGTTTATCCAGGCCTACCCGTTTCAAACCTCTATGTGTGAGAGGTTCTCATCAGGGCCAAACATGGGATGCAAGTTAACAAATGGTAAAAGTCTCACACCACAATTACTTTTAGTCTCTTTCAACTTCTGTAGAACTTAAACAAACTATGCACAAGAAGTTTATGAATTAATACGTCCACAGCTGTGATAAAAGAAAGACCATTGGATTAGGGGAAAACATAATTGTGGTAACTCCCATTCCAGTCTAAGAGGTTGTCACAAATGCCAAAGTTTCTAATGCAAAATTCGTACCTCCTAGATGGATACAATGGGCCACCTCCTTAACAACTACTGATGTAGACTATGTCTTTGACTCCACTATACAAACACAAGAATTCTTTCATTATGAGCAAGAATATTCTGTGCGCAGTGGCAATTAGCCTCTTGATTAGTATGGCTACCTTAAATATACTGAGGGTTCAGCCGAGCCCCCTGTTGGAACTAAACAGCAATACTCCACCGATTGTGCAGCAATTTGCAGAGTCATGAGGAATGGATAATTCCACCACCCAAAATCTTTCACACAATCTCTAGGGGATTGTACTGCTCTGGCACTAAAAAACACGGATCCTGAATTCCCCACATCGTCTTTGATCAGTATTATTGTGTCTATTCATTTACATTATTGGCACTTGATTGGATTCAGAGTTTCAGATGAGGCAGATGGTTCAGATGGGGCACTGTGAGATAGCTAGGAAGTGGGCCAGCCTACTCTGATGATATGAGTAGTCTTCGTCCCCATATTGTGACAGTTATGTTGTCCGAATACACAGTCCTACTTAATTTGTAGGAACTGTATGCCAGTACAACTTCCAGTACTCATAAATACATTCATGTTTTATCCAACTTCCTACCAGTAAAACTGCAAAGATGATGCAGTCCTTTCAATGTGTATTAATTGAATACAAATAGATCTTGAATGTTCACACGTTAGATATTTTGGGACAATTTTCAATGACATTGAAGAGTACATGGATTAGTACTATAGGAGTACAGCTTTGTGTACCCATATTTGGCTTTGTCACTAGGGGCCATATGTTCAAAACAATTTGGTAGTCACAAACCTGTTTGCAACTTCAAAAAAGCATTTTGTGATGTGCAAATATCAAATAGACATGCAGCAGCTTGTTACCAAATCACAATTTGGTATAGCAATTTGGTTTTTGGAAGGGGTGTGTTTAGGACGTTCCTTCAAATTACCGAATTGCAGTGGTATGTATTAATGTTTTGTGTTCGAATTACAGACACACATTAATTGTTTGTACTGAAAGGTAGTGGTAACCATTCACTAATAGGAACGGTCCCCAAGGGACCCCTTCCACTTTGAGATTGTAAAATAAAACGGTATGGTTGGTGGGGTTCACTCCCTCCTAAACCTAGACGAAACCTAGAGTTCACATGCCTCATTTAGAGGTGAAGGTACCACCTGGTTTCCAGCAACAAAGCATCCACAGGCTCCATGATCTGAAACATATGACGCAGGGACCCATGTGCATGAGGGCTGCCAGGTCAATCACTGGACGTCCAACCCTATCTGAAGCCAGCCTTCGAAAACATACATTTCTTACCCTGGACTGCATGAGAGGTCTGGCATATCCGGGTAGGGAAAATGAGCAATGGCCTCCTCATGCTTTGTAAAAAAATCCTGTAGTAATAATATCAAAGATATGCTACACTTGGCTAAATCTAAACAAACCCAGTTATCAGATGTTAAATTGGTTATCAATTACACAAGTGCAATTTTCCCACAAATTGGGATACCACAATTTAATGTCTCAATCAGCCTAGTGAATTTGGCATAGCAAAACCTACTAGAACTAGACCATGCGTTATTAACCAGATGGAAAATAAATGGGTATTACAAGATTTCAGATTTTTTTATACAACAATGTATGGAAAACATGGGACAACAGAATGTTAAAAAATTGATGCAATGGTCATATAATGAAATCCATTGGTTTCTTAAGAAGATACATCCTTCATTGATGTAGGAACAGGAGGAACAACTATATATTATTTTAGAATACTCTATTTTTATAAGAGCAGGGTCCTGGATGCAATTGCTGATCCAATACATTCTCTAAAATCTCTAATAGACGGTTATAGAAAGAAAATATAAATATCTCTGCGGCTAAAAAAAAAGTTAAATAATTTAATTTTTGCACACTCAGAGGCCCAGACGTTTTAGAGATGCAACTTTATTTTAAATGGTTAATATATTATACCCGCTGCTGCCTGAATAAGATTTTCCTGACTTACTCAGTTACCTGCTTTAGATGCAATAGCTGAACAAAGGCTAATGTCTCCCATATTATGTGGTTTTATGATAGACTAAATGGCTTTTGGAATTACATTTTTGACTACCTTGAGAAACTATTTGCTATGCAGATCTCTCACCATCTGTGTATTCTTTTGATTGGATACTTTCCTAAGCCGGGGGCTTGAAAAAGCTCCAAAACCTGATTTATATTGAGATTCTCGTTCACTAATATTACAACACTGGAGAACCATTAAATCTTCATTTTCAAAAAATGGTTTGATATTTTTATAGCCATGAGCTTTAATATGTCAGTTATGCTTTCAATTTGGAAGTAATCTAACTTGATCTACTATGTGTCATAGTTTTTGTTTGGTCTTATTGTTTGATGCTCTTTTAATGTATTTTATGAACCTTTTTCTGTACCTTTGTCTTTAAAAAAGAATATATAAAAAAAAAAACTTGTTTTATTCCTGGGACTATTTAATGCATTAAACACTAGCTTGGTTGGATCGTGTTTTGAATACCATGGGAATATGATCAACAAGGCATGGAATTTGTTTATAAAATAAAACTATAGGTACTAAAAAACAAAAAATAAAAGAAAAATCCACTTCTAATCAGTCAAATAGAGAATATTTTACTAAAGAAAATGGCACAAAATGCCAAAAATCTAATAAAAAAAACTAAAATTTGATCTATTATAGTTTAAATGTGACAATAGAGCCAAAAAGTGTTAAGTGCCAACGACAAACAGTCATCTGGTTGTACTTGACTAGTATGTAAGCACGAGATAATGCAGACCACAATGGAGCATGTGTTTGATTTGACCTGGTAGGAAGTGTTACATTTGGACTTAGGTCCAGCAGCGGTCCGTGCAGGTAAGCAGGGTGGGTTGAGGCAGCAGGGATGTTGACAGGTGACGGAATATGAATTATTGATTTATTTAATTTTCCCTATTCTGTTGTCTGTTGACTTTCCCCCTCCCGCCCACCACACTGCGCTTACCTGTACGGACCGCTGCTGCTTATGTCCTGATTATGATTTTGGCGGTGTGGGAGCCGGCTGCCACAACACCGCTCCACTCCCACACCATTAAGCCTCACCGGCATCCACCAGATTATGAGTTACCTCGTGGTCTAGCAGGGGGCCTTTGGCATTCCCATGGTGATGCCTATTAAAAAGGCACCACAATGGGAGTGCCAAAGCCTGTTTCTGCACGACATGGATTGTGTAGTCAATGCTGTGCAGGGAAGGGGGTGCATGCACACAGGGGGGCACACCATGTGCCCCTTGCATGGATCCCATGGACCTGAGGCAACACAGGGCCCTGTAGAGCCCCCTTACTTTCCTCACCACCATAGTTTTCATGGTGGCCCTACCGCTATGAAAACAGTGGCGTGAGTAAAATCCAAATATGTTTGGTGGTGCTGCAGCAGCACCACCAAGCCTTTTGGAGTCCTCTGACCACCTCGCCACTGACAAGGATCCTGGATCTGTGGTGGTTGTGGTGGTCCTATAGACCCCATAGTTGTGATATGGTGGTAAGACCGCTGGTTCAGCGGTCCCGACTGCGACTCCAACTACACCTTTAACTGGACCTGCCAGAGCCCTGCTGGCCTCTGCTAAAATGAGTCCCAGGCCCCCAAGACGTGTCAGCACAGGTCCTGGACCCTTGGCTGGTAGCCGAGGTCACTTCTCTACAAGAAAAGGAGAATTCCTGAGGATTAGAATTGTTCAAGCTGAAATCTGAGAAGGTAACTTTTTCAGTTTGACCAGTCTGGTTCCTGTATCCGGTCCGTTCTCCATTGCTGCTGAACATTTTACTGTTCCCCAGTCTATGAAGACCAGATGACTGAGTTGCATTTGTGCTTTTAGGCACCATATTTACCTAAAACATTATCATTGCATATTTCCAGTTCTACTGAATGGATATTTGCCATTTTCATCTCATGGTATTTATTAAAATGTACTCAATGTTTCTGAATTTGTTTTGGATTTCTCTTTGGGCTACAGAAATACTTTACACAGTGCATCTAAGTTTAGCCTGTCTTCTTTTGTTCCAAGCTACCAGAGTGTTAAGCACAGGATAATTTAGTGACTTTTGTGGTTCACCCTGGCCAGGCCGGTTTTTGTTGCTTGAGCAGAGTTTTCACCCCGCTCAATCAGTAATCCAATACAGTCTGCAATTCCAATCTCATGCCGTAGACAGTTGTTCCAGTCCTCTTAATTTCTTCCATATGTACAGAAAGTATTCTGAAGATGGTATGGGGATGCTGCTTTCAAGCCTGGCACCAGCCTGTGGTTGGTGGCAACTCCTGGCCATTACCTTACTACAGGGTGTAAATCGTGTGTAATTTACTGTAGCATAATTACGTGAAATTACCACAAATTACTTGAAATTCCGAGTAGTTACACAAAATGCATCTTGCTCTAAATAAATTACCAGAAAGGTCAGTGTGGGTAAAAATTGAATACAAAAATTTCATTTCAAGTTGGTTTGCTGTTGCTCATGTTCATAAGACTGCTACTCTCATTCTGATATGTAGCTTTGCTCCAAAAAATTACCCTAATGGTCCGATTGAGAAATCATCTACATGAATAGTTTGTTGACTTCTCAGAATAAAGAATCTGCTGCTTGTTTTCAAAACAGTAGTACTTGCATGTTTAAATTTCTTGCTTGGTTTCATAGTTTAAAAGAACGGTCTGCTCAGGTAAAAAATCTACCTAAAAGGTTGCTCTTGTTGCAAAATTACTCAAATGAGATGTGGCGTAATGGCATATTCTCAGAAATTTTGGGGACATTTTGTTGTGCAAAATTACCATAATAATACCAATCACACTGGTGTCAATAAAAGTTTGTCAAGGCCTATCCCTACTGCAAACAATCCCACAGTGCCCCTCGCTACCTAAAACCAAGAGGGCAGAACATTTCATCCGCCCCAGAGGTGTGGTCAAGGAACTGAGCAAACCTGTGGTCATTCTAAAGCAGTTCTGGGGACAGCTCCCCTCCAACTGGGATTGATATCTGGCTGACTGGGGTACAAAGAAGTGCCCTGCCCAGGTGTCAGCTATTACTTAACTGTGACAAGTTAGGCCTCCTTTATGTTAATAATGTTTCTGAGCATAGGCCAGATAGTCTTTCTGCTAGAGGAACCCAAATCACCTCCCCAACTTTTTGTCCAACTCAGGGAGAAGTTTTTACACATCATCAAGGTGACTATTTAGCTGCCCGGATACAATGGGAGCTCATGCAAATGGCACTTCAGAGGTTTTAGGCAGAGTAAAAGTAACTTTCTAAATCGTAGCATTTCAAATGTTCATTATAACCTGACTTCCACCATAAAATGCACATGTAAAATACATTCCAATAATTACATTTGTGGGTGGTTCTTAGCCAGAGATATCAATATTAAATTCAATATTTTATCCCAAAACATTCCGTTGGAACAGCCAACCCTGCTACAGTGGAAATAATTTTTGGGGCATTCTCACAGTAAAAACATCTTGAACATTAAACCTAAATCACGTAGAGAGAGGGACTAGGAGCAAGATAAATGTCCAGTACATATGCTCCTTAGTTAAGGAAATGTATATAACCAACTAGGGTACTTTCTCCTACGTGATAAAGGGATTAAAATGGTTGGAATAGATAGCAGTGAGGTGGAACTTCCTTATTTGGAAGTGTTGTCCTCACACACCCATGCAAGTCTCATGCTTCATCCTCAGGCTTTTTGCTCCTCGTGGGGCCAGCGCTGCAATGCCCCTCGAGGCCAGCGAGAGGACTCTTTAATGGAGATCTTTTTGGTATCAGCTGTAATGGTGTGTGCAGGTGTGAGGAGCTAAGTGAGTGGTGATATGAGTGATCCAAAACTACCTAATAGGGATCCAGCTAAATGTTATCCACGGTGCAAAAGCCTGCTGATGAAGCATGACACCTGCATGGGTGTGTGTGGGCAACCCTTCCAAATAAGGAAGATCCTTCTCAGAGCTATCTATTGCAATTGTTTTTCCTCCCTTTATCACAAGACACCTGGTTGGTTATTTAACATTAAACCTGTACATGTCATACTTTTAGATACCATTTCTCTCTGCCTTCACAGCATAGGAGAGCTGCCCCTATTCTTCTCTCACTTCCAGCAAGAGACACACCAAGGTTTGCATTAACTATTTAGGGATGGAATGGTTGTTGTTTAACAAAAAAGTATAGGAACTGTTTAGAAAAAATAAAAAAGCATGGCCATGTCTGTCCCTATAGATCCCTCTGATAGAGCGCAGGTTCACCTGCCCATTATTTACCATACTCACCTGGACCCTTAAAATGTCTATATATTCAATTTGAACAATTAAAACCTACACTTATATCAAATTGTGTTTTAACCATTCAGGACCTATACCATTGGACTTACCAATCCTAGTCACTGGTACCTGAAAACCTAATGGATCGGGGTGTTAGCATAATTGGTAGAAATAGAACATTTGCTCTCATAAAATAACCACAACTCGTGAAAGGTTTATACTCTTTATCTAAAATCTTTAAAATGTCATAATCCAAGCATTGAATACATTTTCAATTAGGAAAATAACGATTAGAATGAAAATATGCAGAGTTTTTTTTATAAAGTAGTCTTTACGCATTTGACAAAAGGGTGGGAAGAGGGAAGGAAACAATACAATGACATACCCGCATTGAATAATTACCTAGAATGGTGGGAAGAACTAACCCTTGCCATGGGTCAGTTTAAAGGACAGAACCCCGAAAGGGCAGGCACCATAAAGGCAAGCAGACGCGGATCCGAATCAGGACAGGTAAAGCCAAATTGGATCAGGACATGACCACCAAGGGCTAAGACTAGCACCCGCAGTTAAAGTTGCAACGCCTGTGTTACTCCCTCTCTGCAGCTAACAGCCAGAACCCGGGAAGAATTATCGATTTCTCTGACAAAGTGCTTCGCCAGCACTTCAGCTCTCAAACCACGATCTGGGTTTCGAACCTTGTGACAGAGGGCTCCGCCAGCACCTCCGCTAAGGATCACCTATTGAGTGCGTTGGGTCAGTACCAGGTCAGCTATTCGGACAAGTCGGACAAATTAACTAACTAAGCCTACTATAGTTATACTATTTTCCAGGTCAGTGTACCACCTACCAATGTTGCAAGTGTAAGGATCCCCAATTTTGATTGGACAAAAGAATGAGGAGAGGTCATCACACATACCAAAATGAGACTTTTAGAATGAATATTAATGTTTGCATTCCCGCCCATCAATTTATTTTCCCACGTATGTTTTATTCCACCCAACAATGAATGTTCCAATATTGGTTACATTTTAGTTCATATTTTAGATCAACTTCCTTCACAGGGGTCAGGAGCTGACGTTCCCATGAACATCTTCTAGCAATTCAGGAGTTGGCTGAGTTTCAAAGGTCAGTGCTTCATGGACTTGAGCTTTTCTGCGCAGTCGCAGTTCCTCCAAAGATGGAGTTCAGAAATATATGTCAGGCCCAAAGTTCGATACATATGAGAAATAGAAAAGAAACAGTTTTAGAACAAAGAATAACTGAATGTACTGTATTCCACTTATCTCGACTCTATTCCCATTACTTTATTTTAACTATTGAGTTAAAAATTAGGCAGAACGAACAGCTTAGCAAAAGCAGCAGTACAAGCTTCATGCATGCTGTAACACAGAGCAGCCATCTTAGTTTTAATGCGCAGAAGCAAAAGATTCCCTCCAAAGTAAAGAGTACGTCATGTCACGTGAGTGTGATAGACGCATGCGCAGTAAGAAATCCTGCGTAGCAGCGGCCATTTTATTGCAAGCGGATTAACATTAGTAAAAGCACATATGCAAGCTTCTTCTAGATACCCAATGTTTTGTGAAATGCAATATTAATTAGACAAACATATTGGTTAGCGCATTAACGTTATGTCGAGAGGACTAAATTCAAGCAAGTCGGGTTACGTGCGAATCCTTGCTCCATCACCTCTAGCTTCGCCCCTCTCTCGCTTCCAACTCCAAGCAGAGTGTCCTTGTTAGCATTAAAGCCCTTGTGGCCCTGGCATGCAAGGCCCACGCAAAAGGCGAGGAAGATGTGAGGCTTTTCCCATTTTAAATTTTCCAAATCGGCAGACAGCCTGCTTTGGGTCTTACACCTACGAGTGATGGCCAGATGTGACAGAACCTAGGTATCATTGGTGCTGCATGTAGAGTGGCACCACACCCAGTTGTGTGAAGGCCCAATGATGGCTATTTTTACTTTTGTTTCCTGTCTGCAGTAGGGCCCAGTGTCACTGTTCCTTTAGGCCTTTAGCAATGGTCCAAAAGGAGTAAGGGTAATATTGAAGCAGGGTAGAAAATCTTAGCTTGGGCCTCAAAGAAAGAGCAGGGAAGGGATTGGAGCAAGACTGCGCCCATAGTTTTAACATTGGACAGAAGAGACAGCTCTTGTGCAGGGAAGTAGCTAGTAGCTATCCAAGTTAAGCAGGTGCAGTAGCAATGGGACTCAGCAGTGCAAGAGTTCCACTACATCAAATGTTGGCTCTAATACTTTACAAAAGGGGCATTGGGGCTTATATTCTTTGGTTGCATTAGAGCCAAGGGCACCCTTGCTGCAAAGAGGAGTTGTAACATTTCAGAGCTTTTTTTTATTCTGAAAGAGACTGTGAATCTGTTTTAAGACTAGAGTGATGACCAGGCATAATGGGGAAGAGCTGAAAGAGACAGAGGATATAACCTGCTTTTCAAGGAAACAGATATCATTAGTGCTTCAAATGCTGTTGCACTGGGGTTCAGGAGTGTGAGGGACTCACAAAACCTAATTATGGAAAACATGGTTGTTGGTCGAATTCTGTTTTTCTTCAATGCATTTACTCTTTTAGAAGTCTTAAAATTAGTGTGGATTATGAGCTGCAGAAAAAGTACCCCAGAAGTTATCTCATTAGCTCTGCCCCCGGGGCACAGCCCTGCTCCTCCAATGATTACCATATAATGTTGGTGGAGTCTCTACTTCAAAACATTTAGCTTGGGAGTCTCAGGGAAAACAAGTTTTAAGAATTCTGCAATATTACATTCTGGCTCAGTAGTACCTTCTGGGGCGCTTCTGAGCATTCTAAGAAAAACTTAAATGCAGAAAGACAGAAATGAAAGGGGAGCCATTAAAGAAGAACATGGAAAATTAAAGGACTGCCCCATATCCCTGCCACTGGAGCACACTTATTTTCATTCGGATGTACACCTGTCATGAGGGAAAATGCGCTTGCTCTTCTGAAAATAGAGCCAAAGGCTAATTTTAGCGGACACAGCCCTTCCTATTGGATTGAGATGCGTCCTGGGTAATTACCAGTGGTTGAGAGTGATTCAGCATACCATTCTGCACTTTTTGAATCCTTTCATATTGTATGATGTCATGGGCAGAAGAAGAATGTAAATAACAGATCAATGTTAAGTTGCAAATCATATCTTCATAATGGTAAGGGTCAGATGGGACTAAGTGCTTGGGAATCGGGAAAACTAGCCTGGGAAATTGCCGTTGGAGTGGTAGAAGGTAGTTCCATTTTCCCCTAAAATGTGTTTATAGGGCCCAAGGGCAGGCACAGGCCATGCTCTCCAATGGCAGGGGTGAGCTTCAGTATCCAGCGGAATCACTCAACACTCTCTGTTGGGTGAAGCCAGCTTTTAGGGATGGTGAAGTAGGAGTTGCTAGAAGAAGAAATTACCCCTGTTGGCTACTACTCTTTTATATCATAGTTCTCTTGCTTGAGGTGAGAACAGAGTTAATGAGGGAGGACATTGTAAACAGACCAGCTAGAAGAGGCTGAAATGAAAATTCACATGTTGACATATATGAAAGAAGTTTCTTGCAAATCTTAAAGGTCTGAAAAGAGCTGTGCTGAGGTTAAACATAATGAGGACTGCAAGGTATCGGTCATGCTGCTGCCCTAGCAAAAACAATAAAAGTTTCCTTTTACTACTTTGTCTCTTTTATACTCTGGAAACTCATTCCATACTTATAATGAAAGAGCAAGGGACTCTTAAATCTAAGGAAAGTTTTGGGTTTGGAGGAAACGGTTAGGATAGAAGGGTACAAAGAACAGGCCAATTCTACCTGGAGGGGCTAGAATTGCAAATTTTCAAGTGCTTCATCCATAACCCTAGCAAGGGCAGTTGAAAATACAGCTAAGATCTGAGACAAGACCTGACTAGGCTTCACTCAATTGCTGCCCATCCATCTATGCGAGTCCAGTGGAAGCGCAAAACCCTGCTAAAATCTCTAGTGTCCTTCAACGTAGAGGAGCTGGGTGCAATCTGGCCCCTTTAAAGATTATGGAGGTTCTGATCAGACTGCTCTTCTTGATTGCTTTCCCCTTCTTTCCTCACTCATAGAGTTTATTTATTCAGAATTTGGGGACAGCACCTCTGCTTACTTATGAATCCCTGTTGGATACATTACGCTTCTTTTTTCTGCTTCACAAGAACACAGCAACTCACTGCCCCTCTGACTAGGTAGGTACTGTGAAGCGACTTGCTCATTTTAGTTCTGTTTACCTCCCAAGTGAACTACCTGTAACTCAAACTATCCAAGTACATCTCTCCTTTTTTCCCTGCCTCTAATGATAGTAACCAAGAGGCATGATATGAGATCTGCAGAGTAAATTTTACCTGCTAGCTAATTGCAGTTATATTTTGAGCATCTATGTCTCATGACTCCTCCATCATCTCACTACTATGTGCTTCTCTCTGATCGAAAGTAAGAGCACAAAAAAGCTCCCATGTATGATCACAACATGCTCTGCTAACCGTGTACTCTCCCATAGTGTAGCGCGCAACACATGCGAAAATGTGATGCCCCACAATCTTAAATCCCGAAAATACAACACAATAAAATCTCCATCTGTGATCTGTACATCAAAGTGGCTTACCAAAAGAGCAGCATTCTGCATTACCTTCCTCGGCTGAGATGGGGATTTGTGTCTGTCTGAATTCACTTTTCATTCTCCAATCACCTCATGATGCAGGATCACCATGAACGAATAATGTGTTTATTATTTCATACTGTACTTCAGAGAGAGATTCTAAAAGATGTATTTCTTCAACGAAAGCATGCCACTCACCTCATTTTCAAAAAATGGTTTAAGTCGTTTATATTCTCATTCAATATCTGTGTTAATTATTACATTCCACTGAACTGCCATTCCATAATAGAATGCCTTTTTAGATCTTCTGTGTCACACACATCCCTTTATCAACATGTGTCAAAAATGTATTTAAAAAATTGATGAAAATGGATATGAAATGTATAAGAAGTAATAAATCTGGTTTTGCAAGTGTGATCCAGAACTCAGCAATTCTAGTACTTGTGAGGGTTGTAAAGCCGTGGCTTAGATACAGAAATACATGTCACAGCTCTTTTCAATTCTTGCTTAAAGCTAAAATCAGGATTAAGTAGATGTTGTGAGTTTTTGTATATAAGCAACCAACTGGTGTCAAGCACTGCTTTTTTCTGATTTTGATGTTGTTGACTGCTGCCTAACTCACGAGTCATGCAAATGTCTGCCCTAGCACACAAAACATGTCATGGGAGCACTCCAATAGCTGGAGTAAGAGACTACCCAGACTCAGTAGTTGCTGCTCTTCTTTGTGCACAGAAGATGTCATCCTGTGATGTCCAAGATATGAGTAATACCCATCTATTTCTCTTTCACCTCAAATTCATCACTTAAGAGATTTAGGGCAACATGTACAAAGTTTTTTGACTGTTGAAAATGGCCTGATTCACAGAATCAGGACTTTTTCACTGCAAAAAAAGCCTTTCGCAATGAACCAAACCCTTTTTAGCGATTCGGTGACCTATTATTGAATCGTAAAATGGGTTAGCAATTCGGTATTAGGAAGGGGCGTATTAAGGGTCTCCCTTACTAATAGCGACACACAAGGGAATTTATCAATGTTTGCGAACAGAATGTGGTTGCAATACATTCACATTTTACCACCAAATTCAAGTTGGTGGTAATCCACTCACAAATGGAAAGGGTTTCCCAGGTGACCCCATTCCCTTCCCTTTCTGAATGTATGCGACAACATATGTTAAGAGCAGGCAGTGGTCCCACGTACCACTACCTACTCTTAAAAAATGAAAAGAAATTTTTTCATGTTCGATTTCGAAACACATTCCATTTTCCTTTAAGAAAAAAGGGCTGCATTTTAAAAAAATGTTGCTTTATTAAAAAGTGAACACAGAATGGTGGTTCGCTATCCCCAGCAGGCCATCATCCAAGCTTTTTTTTAGTGATTCCCAATGGGCTGCAAATTGCAACCTACCTCAGGAATATTAATGAAGTAGGTCAATTGCGACCCACTTGGAGCCGCAAACAGTGTTAAACATACTGTAGTACCTAGCTGTTTGCGATTTCCTAATAGCCAATCGCAAAGATTCCCTATTAGGAAATCACAAACGGTAATCTTTGTACATGTAGCCCTTATTGATTTGCCACCGGGGAAAGCACAGGTATTGAACATGTTTGTTATTCAATCAGAAAATATGTCTGTGATTATTGAGAAGTGGGTCATTTCTTTTCAGGACTCATTGGTGGTGGCTGTTGCAAGCTACTGCAGATGCCTATGCAGATGCCAGCCTTGTGAGAATGCACCTAACAGTCATACAGAGTGCTGTCCTGCAGAGCTATGCCAGTAACAACCACTCCTTCTGCTCTTTTGTGACGCACTTGTCAGACACTTTGTCTTGCTGCTTGTACTACAACCTCTGCGCTGCAGCAGTGTCAATCATAGTTTCTCTTCCAAGACTGCCCAGCAGTGATCTCCGGGATAAGAACCAGGTTTACAAAGTGACACCACTTATTGTGGACAATATGCTTTCCCCTGTCTCATGCACTAGAGAATTGCTGAATAAAACAACTGCTCCAGACTAAAAGGCAGAAGAGAATGTGCAATCTGTTGAGACAGAAAAGTCCTTTGCATGGTGAAAGACTTGTTCCCATGCCGTGAGAGCCCCAACCGCAATGCTGCCTTGATCCTTGGTGCTGATTTTTGTTGTCATGGGCAAACAAGGATCATGAGTGTGCACCATGATGTAGTCCTGCTCAGGGATTGCTGTTTTCTTGGTGCTGGAGGAGCGTCCAAAGTGCAAGCCTCTTAGTGGTTAAAGGCTACTGCCTTTGCCAAGATTTAGGTAGCATGAGCAGTGATGAGTAGAAGGGAAAATGTCATTTTTACCCGTGTTACAGGAGTGAGGCCTACAGGCCTGCTCATGTAATGTTCCACTGTATTGTGATTAAATCATCTTTAGCCTACATCAAGTTAGTATTTACCTCTGTGCAGAGTGTGTGTGCATGTGTGTGTATATGAATGTTTTGAGTGTGTTTATGTCTGTGAATGGTACAATACATGGAAGATTCTGGGGCTCCATTTTGAGAGACCCAGTGCTGACTAGAGGCACGTGAGAAGGTAGAGGAATTCACTCAGACGGATTTGAGGATTACTGCATTCCTATCAGCTAAGTGGGACATACACACTAGAGGAAGAAGAGTCAGGTTCTTCAGTACACTTCAAACAGTGCTTTTTGATTAAAAGATAGGTCACTGGAAAGGGGCCTGAGCACATCTCAGGAAGAAAATGGGGCTGATAAGAGAATCATAAAGACTACAGCTGAGTCCTTGGGGTAAACTTTTAATACACATATCACTGTGGCTGACATTCAGTTGTTAACTTCTAGTCACTCCGATTGCCTGCGTTGTGGGGCTATCAGATTTGGAGTCACTCCTGCTCCTACTGTGACAGACTTGTTTCTGGGGGAATGGCAGGGAGAGGAGAGGGTACTACAAAAAGAAGCTGAACCCCAATACAAACTTCAAAAAGACAGTTGTTAAATCACTTTGGTGCCTGGAAAGAAGGGGATCTTGATGCCCCCACAATTGTCAACTGTCATGCACCCGCTTGGGTTTTGTGAGGAGGAGAAGCTCTGTAAGACTTCTGCTTCTGACCAGGACTGGCGGTTAAGGCCTACTAGTCTCCAAGCTGGGAGAGGAGACATCAGCCAGGGATAAACCAAGACCACTTGCCCTGGAGCCTGGAGCACCAGTGTTTGCCTGCTTGTCAAGACCAGTGTGCCCTATGAAGAAGAGGAGATTATTGGGAAGAGCGAGGTCCAATGTCTTACTGATCGGGTTGTTGCCCATGTGCAGTGGGGAAATTGATGAGAACTTATGACACAGGGGGCTATCTTGTAGTTAACCATGCTAACTGGGCCATCACCCATGTGTGGTGTGTAAGTCGGTGATGCTCGTATGCTGGGGGGCACTGTGAAACCATATGTGCTAATAAGGCCATTGCCTGTTTGCAGTGTTTAAATCGGCAAATCAGTATGCAAGGAGGGAGGCCGCTGTGAAGTTAGCCATGCCAATTGGGTCTTTGCCAGTGTGCAGCTGGGAAGTCGCCATGAAGAGGACCTTGCTGCCAGGCCAATTGGGAAGCTCACGGAGTACAAAATAGGAATGGTGACCCTGCATACCTGAAGGGGGCAATGGGAAGGATAAGGATCTCAGACTGGATGATGACGTTGTTGAGTGGAGCGGCCACCGTGGTGACCCATGCGGGCCAGAGCACTGACTAAAGATCACAACAAGAACACATAAAATCCCTCTACCTTCCTGATCGAAGACTCATAGGAAAGTTACAGTTGCCTCGAAGGAGGACTGGGGACACCCAGTTGATGCCGCTGCAAAACTGCAAGTGTCACACCTACGACAGTCACTGCATCATCCACACCCGCAAGTGAAACACTCTTGGAAACTCCAGTTGTGCAATCCCTGCTGGTTCAGTTAAGACTAATCGAAGGGCTGGAAGGCCCTGGGACAACTTGTCTACTAAATAGTACTTAAACAGTCCGTAATCTGTGGTAAAATGCACGTTATTATATCTGTCTTGTAATCCTTCTCTTACCTTAAGGCTTATTTATGTGTATTTGCATATGCTGATAGAGGTACCTTTGTTATTGTCATGAGCAAAAATCGTGTTTTAAAAATAAAATCACAAAGTGTATACATGCAGTTTGCCATTTTCGGCAATTCGAAAATAATGTAAGGCCTTAAATCTCGCACACATAAATGTGTTTTAATATTTCCATTTAAACCAAGAAACAGTTCACAAATGTTTCTTTATAAGGTCGGACAATGTCCGAGAATAATCTATTCAGATGATATGCTCTTTCCTCTTGTGATTGCCCAGCTTCCAGTCATTATTCAATAAAACTATACATTCTGAAAGGTTTTTTTTGTCCATTGGGAGCTCAATGACAACAATCTGTCTCTCTGAAAATGTAATTCAACGAGTCTTTGACCACATCAAGATAGAGTGAATTTTTTCAGAATTATTTGAAACAGGTTTCGTCTAACATTTGTAAATAATCTGCAGACAGAATCCATTAACATTGTGCAAACTCTTTTTTAACTGAATTGTCGGACATTACCTTAATTATTAGACATGGCAAGCGCAGGTGGATCTTTATAGCACATATCTGCTTAGCAAAAAGTGTTCTTCATACATTTTATAAGTTCACTTTAAGCTCAGTCTGCCCTATTTCTCATTTGTTTTCTTTTTTTTAATAAAAAAATAGAGCACGACCTTCAGCAATGTGTTGTCCTCTGCGTTATACACTAGAACCTAAAAGAAATCCGGCAGGATTTTATGAACTGACAAACTGCTTCCTTCATGGGATCCATCCTTTGACCTTTAATTGATCTTTCAATTATTTTGAGTACCCTGTCTCACAGCAGGCAGCAGCACCCATGGGAGATGCTTGAAATGCAGTAAAGTAAGAGAGTCGAAAACAAATGGAGGAATGAAACACCTCTTCAGAAAGGAATACATGGTAGTAAGGTGGAGTGTGGGAGGGCAAGGTAGAAAGAACTGCATAGTTGACACATGTTCAAATAAAGAAAAACATCTGAAAGAAATGCCAGGATATGCCTAGCATGAATAATATTTTTTAGAAGCCGAGAGCATCCTTTGTATCGTTTTTTAAAATGGAATGACATAATTAACATTTACTTCTTTGATGAATAGAAATTGTAGGAGATGAAACAAACAGAACCTCATCGTGAAAGAAAATATTAAATCTGCCCTTCACATGAGTAGAGACACACAGCTTTTGGGAAATCACAAAAGATTCTAGAACTATGCCTCTTACGATGCCAAAATCTCAGGATTCCAGTTACTCCTCAAAGAAAGTTGAATTGTATATTTGCACAAACAAAATCTACACATATTTGTGAGCATTTGCTGAACAAATGCATAAAAACGTTTTTTACTCTGCAAGGTATATATTATTCCATAAAGAGAAAAGCCTGACCCTACTCCACGTTTCTGACATTTTCTACAGCTGGAAGGTGTGGTAGAGATGTTTACGCATATCCATTCATGTGTGGAGGGCACAGAGGTGTGTGTGTGTATGGTGAAAAGCAGTCTCAGATGCGCCATTGCAGGAGGAGTGAGAAACATCACTATATCTTTGCATATATGGGACTATGCAGTTAACCCCCTTTTATGCAACATATTGCAGCAACTTTGGCCGCTGTGCTCTGTTGCATCAAATCTTAGTACATCTGCATCATAGTGTATTGGTAAAGTAACAATAGTTCCAGCTATGAAAAAACGTGGAAGCTTTTGGTAACTCAGGCCTTTAAAATCTCTTGATTGAATTAAAGTATTAAATCCATATCCTTAATTTTAGAATATCACAATCATGCATTCTTCAAATGAGATCCTGAAACCTCCATACATGCTCACTACTCCTCCACAAAGCAAACTGTCTACAATTGTCCTTCAAATACTGAAAATGTTGAACTTTTTACACAAAGATACCCATTGCTTTTAAAATGTGTTATGCACAGTTAAACACTTGCATAACAGGATTTAGTATGATTTGTATATGGCAGGGTCCAAGCTGGGGTGGCATGGTGAGCAAAACAATACTGGATTTATCCTAGATCTCTTGACTGGCGGTGAGTGTTTGATTTGTTCAGCATTCCGTACATCATTTGTTTGGTCATCATTTTTCCCCCTAACTCGATGGGTATGCCCAGATGTGGGTAACTTGCTCACTGTGCCACTGGATTGAAGCTAACCTGGCTGTTCAGTGAGTTATACCCGAAACCTGTCCCATGATGCTTGTTTCCACTCCAGGGTGGACCTGGCTTGTCAGTGTGGGAAGGAATGTTCCAATGAGGAGCAGGGTCAAGACTGATTTGCAAATGGCTGGGTCCAAACTGGGGTGGCATGATGAGCAAAAGAACAATGTAATAAACCCAGATCTCTTGACTGGGGGTAAGTGTTTGATTTGTTCACCATTATGTCTATCATTTGGCTGCACATCATTTTTTACCCTTAGTAGGATGGGTGTGCCCCAGGCGTGGGTCCCTTGTTTGCTGTTCCACTGGATTAAAACTAGCCCGGCTGTTGAGCGGGTGGTCCCTCAAAACTGGTCTTATGATGCTTGTTTCTTGTCCAGCTTGGACCTGACTTGGCAGTTGAGGCTGGGCTGTTCCCATGAGGAGCAGGGTCAATAATTATCTACTTTTGTTTGGTTCCAAACTGGGGTAGCAGGGTGAGCAAAAGAGAAATGTATTTAGTTCTCTTGGCTTGGGGTGAGTGTTTGATTTGTTGAGCATTCCACCCATCATTTGTTTGTGCAGCATTATTCGCCCAAAATCAGATGGGTATTCCGAGACATGGGTCCTTTGCTCACTGTGCCAATAAATTCAAGCTAGCCTGGCTGATGAGGGGTGATTTTGGAAACCAGTCCCAGAATGCTTGCTTTCCATCTAGGGAGGACCTGGCTTGGCAGTTCGGGTTGGACTGTTCACATGAGGAGGTGGGTCAAGACTGATTTGCATATGGCTGGGTCCAAATTGGGATGGCTTGGTGACCCAAAGATTAATGGATTTAACCCAGATTTTCTGACTGGGGGTGAGTGTTTAATTTGTTCAGCATTCCATCCATCATTTGTTTTTGTAGCACTTTTAGAAAGTTGACATTTTCTTGCCTTAGCAATTTGGTGCCTGCAACCTGTCTCTGGGTCACATGACAGGGTGTAGGTGACAGTTCAGCTTGGTGTATTCCTCCTAGACAGTCACATCCAATAGGGAGCTTAGGTGTGATTGGCTGGGCCAACACTTGATGAATTGGAAGGAGGAGCTGAACCCAGCCCCACTTACAGTTGAATAGGATAGGTCCTGACTCCACACAAAGGACTGCAAACCCCTTGTACCTAGTCTGGAGCCAGGAAGGCAGGGTACCTGTGCACATCAAAGGTAAGTCTCTAGAAGCTTATCTCCACTGCACAGGCACAACTGAGTATAAATAGTGGACCTCTGAGACCAACTCTTCAAAAAGGTCTGTGTTATAATGAAGATCCTGAGGCAGATGTAAGTAAAGCAGTCTTTATTCAGTCTTTATTCTGTCACCATCTCTCCAGGACAGCCAGAACATTGCCAACATTCGAAGGCAGCTCTAGCAGAACAAACCAATAGGGGAGGGGAGGACAGGGCGGAACATACCATAAGAAAAGGAAGGCAAGATTACAACACATCTTCCTACGGACAACATAATGAAAAAATTAGCAATGGGTGAAAAATGAACCTGCAGGACATTCTGCAACACAGGATAACAGTTCCTAAAGTTAATAGAGATTGACAGCAAAAGCTACCAGGAAGGTTTGGAGCTAACCTAAATAAGAGCTGTGCTGATTGTTGGAAATCCTAGGATCTCTCCCTCTAAAGGTGGAAAATGGTGAGAAACTCCTTCCTTTAGTGGGCGATGTGAGATAGGTCCATACACCCTCTCTTACGGTTTCAAACACGTCCATGAACTTTTCCATTTCAAAAGATGAAAACATCACATTTCTCCCAGTGACTAAAGTTTCTGGTACACCTTCACTGTTGAATGAATCTTTTAACACCATGGCTGCGCAGAATATTCCTCTGCTGTGCTGAAGGGTCTTCATATCCATTATACATGACAAGCTCAGCTCGTCATGAGCACAGCTCCACTGTGCCTAATGACGAGCTGAGCTCGTCATGAGCACCGAAGGGGTTAAGAATTCAATGAGGGCACTAGTCGTTGCACCAGGTACACACACATACTTGATCCACTTAGACGTGAAATCAATGAGTAAAAACATGAATTTCTTACTTGTTTCTAACTGGCCTAAAGGACCAATTACTTCTAAAGCAATTTTAGTCCACGGGACTCTAGATACCATGTCAGAGTTTCCGTAGACTCTTACGCTTTCACTCTCAGAAGAATAATTTCTCAAATCTTGCTTTGTTCTGATAGAAACTTGATCATGAGTATTTTTATTTAGACAGACCAGATCTTTGTTACTAGGGTCAAGCATGATCTCTTACTCCCTTTGATGGTGCCAACCTAACAGGTTTGACCCTTCTTTTACAATATAGACCATACCAACGGTAGCTCTATCCCTGAAAGTAATACACATTTCTATCATGCCCAACAGGAGTATGGGTTCATTGGCATAACTCATGGGAGATATGTCAGGTTCTAACAAGTTGAGATTACAGATACCAAATATGTTGTTCATGCCATTTTGATTAACTAACGTAAATGGAGAACAAGAGTCAGCATACATTGTCAAAGGTTTCTTGTTCAAATATATGGTACATTCAGGGTACTTGTGTTGTATTGTGTCACTCGCTGAGGTATTCTCCCCAGCATTCTTCACTTGAAATATGTACTTCGGAGAATCTTCTTCACCCCTGCAAACCATTCTCACTTGACTATTTTCCCCTTCCTTGCACACTCTTGCGAAATGGCCCTTCTTATTGCACTTCATACAAGTAGAATTGCGGGCAGTGCAATGAAAACTGTTCGCCAGATGGTTACTGCTGCCACACCTGAAACATTTCAATCCTTCAGTCACGCTAACATGTTTTTCAGTCTTAACTTCTCTGTATCTGATCTTTAGAACATCAGTATCATTGTTGTCATCACCTGAACTTTTTGTATAGGTTACACTGCAGATTGGTTCTTTGGGTGGGTTCATTTTTAAAATACACTTGCCTGTGTGTTCAATGGATTGCGCAATAATAATGACTTAATTTAAGGAAGGATTTTTTGAAAGGAGTTTTTCATTAATACGGGGGTTGTGGATGCATCTTACTAACTGATCCCTGATGAGGGAGTCGTTTAGCTTGCCAAACTCGCATAATTGAGTTAGGCCCCTGAGTGCGGCAATGTAATTAGTAACAGACACTTGTTTGCCTTGAACACGAGTAAAGAATTGGTGCCCTCTATGACCACGTTCACTTTGTCCCCAAAATGTGTTTCTAGTTTCAAAAGGGTGATTTTAAAAGCATCCAAATCAGCTTCATCCTCCTCTAGATCTGGATCAGGTAGGGTGTCGTATATCTTCCTACCCTGAACCCCTAGGTTGTGTAGCAGAACATGTTGCTTGCGGAGAGGTGAAAATGTTTCCACCCCAATTGCAATCAGGTAAGAATCAAACAAATTAATCCAATCCTTCCAATGGGGTACTGAGAGGACTGTAATGGTGGTTTTGAAACACTTTTCACAGCTAAATTGCACTCTCTTATGTGAAATAAATGCCATACAACAAAGAAAATAGCTCAAGAGTTTAGACTGTAGCACATGGGTACACAAGATAACAATGGAAAAGGCACACACTGTCACATCACTTCACTGTAATGCAGGATGTAGCCTAGGTACACAATTCTATCATTCAAAGTATTAGAAACTTGAATACAATGAGGAATTACTATATTGCATAAATATCATGTAGGAAAACCTTATAATTGCATATCATGGGTAACCAGATAACATGCACACAATATATAACTATCCACGTAAGCTAAACTAAATGGCAAGGTACAGGGTGTACTGTGCGTCGCTAGAATCTATTAGAGGTACGCCAATTTATCGTGGGCTCCTGCATAAGAAGACTAAGGTAACCTGGGTACAATGAAAGAGCACAACACACACCGTCTTGTAAAAAGTCGTGAAGATCAGAGGTGTGTGTATCCCCTGTGGAAACAGGAATTCACGAGATGGGATCCTGTAGAGAGAATATAATTGGTGTGTGTATCACCGTGGAGGACGCAGTGACACACAGCAGAGCAGAAGAGTATAGATGGATGGAGAGTCACACTGGACAAAACACGGGTGAAAAAAAAGATGGAGCAAAGTTCCCAGCACTTCCAAACCAATATGTGCCACAGTAGAGTTATACAAAATAAAGGCGGTGCAGAAACTTGGAAGGGGAGCACTGTGTAGCAGATCCACGAAATAGACTGAGCATGCAAAATGTCCCTACGACAGAGGGCTCCACATAGACACGGAAGAGTGTCACGAGGAGTTGTTCACAAAGGAATAGGGACCAGGGAACTTGGGGGAATCCCGGAAAAACGGCCAAACAAAACCCCCACAGAACTGTCTTACTTGAGGTGAAATAAAAGACAAGGAAGGCAGCGCTGTTCGTCGCCTCTCTAGGAAACCAGTTAATGTCCACTCAATAGATGTAGAACTCTCCCGGGCGGCAAGGGCAAAGGCACCGCCCGTCGACACCACTGACTAGAATTCAAAAAAGGAGTTTGAATGGCGGCTCTGAGGAGACTGGGGCACGATGTCACGCAGATGATGGAAATATAGAAGCAAGCTCAAAACGGCTCTGAGGAGACTGGAGCCCTGGGAGTTGGAGACAAGAGTTCACTGTTGGTTCAAAGGAGACTGGAGCAAAGCAGCTGGGCACGCCTCCGCAGGATGCACTACCAGGGTGTAGAGAGGCTCGCACACGGAACACCTAAGGGAAGAAATTCCTGTCAGGTCAAGCGGAAACCACGCAGGCTGGCAGGTCTCCGAAGCCAACACTGACAGGGTCGCACCTGTGACGGAGATCTGCTGGCAGGGACGACTCTAGCTTGCTTCTCTGTCGGAGAATGCCCGACACCTCGTCGCAGGATACAGACCCGGCGCACACTCAGCAAATACACACCCCCAAGGGATGCGAGCACAGGAAGAGCAATCGCCTCTGGGTGTCCCTCATTGAGGAGTCTCCAAATATGATAACCTCACCAATTCCTCACGCTGGTCCAATAACCGACTGCACAAAGAAATAAAGCCCCACTCACGTCTCCCAAGTGCAAGGGCAGTCCAAAAACACAGGACAGCAATACTTTGCTGCTACCGGCAGGCAAGTCATCAAGTAAGGATAGATGTACTGGAAGTTCCTTCACAAACTTGACATCAACCTTGAACACGATATCAAGAAGATGGAGAGAGCACTGAGAGGGGTGGTGACAGTAAGGCCCCCTTCACCGTCCTCGTCGCCAGTGTTATAATGAAGATCCTGAGGCAGATGTATGTAAAGCAGTTTTTATTCCGTCACCATCTCTCCAAGACTGCCAGAGCATTGCCAACATTCTAAGGCACGCTCTAGCAGAACAAACCAATAGGGGAGGGGAGGACAGGGCGGGACATACCATAAGAAAAGGAAGGCAAGATTATAACAGTCTGCCACTCTGCTGAACTTCTGCTCTGAAGGACTGCAGACCTCCTTTGCTGACCTGCTGCCTGCTGTCCTCTTGCCTAGGTGAGAAGGACTGGACCTGCATCTCTTGAGCGCAGGCCTAGAGTGATTCCAAGTGCTTGTTGACTTATCTCCTGATCTGAAGCCTCAGGGACACAACAGGCTTCCACAACGTTGTACCTGCACCTGGCCATCTGTGCATCTACCTTGCTAAGCAGTGGCACATTCGGCCTGGCTTCTTGGAAGTGGGATTAAGGTACTCTGCCAGCCTTTGTTTATCAAACAAAACCACCATATCTCCTCTGCTGAATGGCGCAAACCTAAGCAGAAGCAGCGTATTGCTGCTGCTTCAAAGATTGGACCTGTCACAAAAGCCTGCATCACCTTCACAGCCTCATGAAAACCACCACTGCACAACGCATTGTTAGCGCAGGCCCTTATAATATTTGTACTGCCAAGCCATGTCTTTCCTGGACCGGAATGAAGCATCCTAGGACCGGTTTATGGCTATCAGCAGTTTCAGCCAGGATAGCTTGACTCCAGTGGTCTGGAGAGCATGGGACTCATGTCTGAGCATACCCTCCCACTCGGAGTGACAAATGCAAAAACAACAGTTGATGGACCGAATGCAGAACAATGTCATACATTCACCCAGTACAAGGATCTGGGCCTAAATCCATCGTTTTTTTGCACACCACAACACACCACCCCAGTTCAGATATGGCCATATGCAAATCAGCCTTGACCCTGTGCCTCATGGGAACAGTCCAGCCCGAACTGCCAAGCCATGTCTTTCCTAGACCGGAATCAAGCATCCTAGGACCGGTTTCTGGCTATCAGCCGTCTTCAGCCAGGATAGCTTGACTCCAGTGGTGTGGAGAGCATGGGACTCACGTCTGAGCATACCCATCCCACATGGGGTGATAAATGCAAAAATAACAGTTGATGGACAGAATGCAGAACAATGTCATACATTCACCCCAGTATAGAGATCTGGGCCTAAATCCATCGTCTTTTTGCACTCCACACCACCACAGTTCAGACATGGCCATATGCAAATCAGCCTTGACCCTGTGCCTCATGGGAACAGTCCAGCCCAACTGCCAAGCCATGTCTTTCCTGGACCGCAATCAAGCATTCTAGGACCAGTTTCTGGCTATCAGCCATCTTCAGTCAGGATAGCTTGACTCCAGTGGTGTGGAGAGCATGAGACTCACGTCTGAGCATACCCATCCCACTCGGAGTGCAGAACAATGTCATACATTCACCCCAGTACAGAGATCTGGGCCTAAATCCATGTTTTTTTTGCACTCCACACCACCTCAGTTCAGACACCCTGTCGACCAAACAACCCAGGGGCATATTTACAATCTCCATACACAGCCAGTGTAATGTATTGTACATTTTTATTGTTTGATTAATTAAAATCATAAAATATAGGATCATAAAACATACTCACATTTTAAAAAGAATACATTCAGCACAAGGACCTAAAATTCATACCGTTATTTAGGCAGGAAAGTTCACATATATTAGTAAATTGAACGCATTTGATTTGTCCTTGTTATCGGTCTGAAAATCGTACCGTTATATATACGGAGAGGATTATACATAATAAAATCAATGATTTTAGACACATATAGTTTGTCCTTCTTACACATCTAAAGATCCTCTTTAAAATACTTTTTATACTAAAATCTGATTACAAAACCTGATTTCCTACTCACCATTACCAAGGATCATAAATACAAATCTTTTCTAAGTGCTAATCGTGCTGTACAAATTAAATTCTATGTTTAATTAAATTAAAAGCAGTAGATCTTCACATTTTGACCGCTAAATTGGCTATGTTTAAATCAAAAGAATCTAGTTTCCTCTTTGCTAGAGTAAAAAATGACTGTATCCATTGGCTTAAAACACACCACTAGAGCTTGTCTGCAGGTTCAAACTCCTCGAGTATTGAAGTGTTTCTTTAAATATCCCCGTCTTTCTTCCATCAACACTGGGCATATGTAGACTAAGTGGATGATGTTTTCTTCCCCATTTTTACAGTCAACAGGAGTTTTATACTTGTTCAGAATCATCCATGCATGTGCTCTTTTTGAGCACTAATCTGTCTTTCAGCAGCGAAGTATGCTTTGTTAATCTGTTGATAACATTTTTTAAAGATTCAGGTGTTGTAGACAAATCCCAAATTGCATTTTCTGATAACTCGTCTAATGCTGTTTGTAAATATTTCTAGAATTGTGAGTTTTGATTTAATTGTATTTCTTGCCAGAGTGATTGACACATTGGGTTGGAAGTATTTATTTTTATTCTTTTCCATAGCTTTAAATATTGGCCCTTCCTTGCAATGAGCTGATTAGATACACCAAATTCTAACCTGATTTGTGAATGTGATGCATTACAGGGAAGCTTAAAAGATTTAGTAATAATGTTATTTAAAGTTATGGAGTCCTTACCACAAAGTCATTAACTGCCATACGTGATGCTGGGCAACAGTTTTGCATTTATTACCATTAGCAATGGCTCCCAAGGACCTCTGTAAGGTACGAAATGTCATAAGTAAGATGTTGCTTCTCCTTAGCAGGTCTTTTTATGTTGCTCAAATGAGTCCCAGGAATTTGTAGGTCTTTATTTGCTCTAATTGACGGTTTTGCATATACCATTTATGTTCATAGTTTTTCTGTACCTTGTTATTTATTTCCATTACTTTCGTTATAGCTTCATTTATTACCATACCATTTTGCACTGAATATTTTAATATACTATTTATAAGGCCTATCTTTGTTTGGTTTAATAATATGACGTCATCAGCATATAATAGATTTGATATATGTCTTTCTGCTAGTTTAGATGGATGAGCGTTCTCTTTGTCCAAAGCTTCTTTTAGGTCCATTAAACCAAATTAAATAAGTGTGGTGCAAGAACACACTCATGTTTTCATCTCAGGGATGTTTCAATTTGTATTGATAAATGTGAGCCCTCGCCCAATCTAACTCTAGTCCAAGTGTGGGAATACAGTAATTGAATTGTTTTTAGTAGGCTAGCTGGAATACCTTGTTTTTCCAATTTTTCCCAGAGGCTTTGACAATGTACACAATCAAAGGCAGACTTAAAATCCGTGAAGCATAATTATAACAATTGTTTCCCCAATTTATATTTGTCACGGAGGCTAACATAATGCATTATTCTTTTAATGCAACTTCAAGCTGCCATTTTAAAGTTACATCACAAAGCAAAGCTCTAGAATGTCCGTATGGTACGATGGCAAAATGAACACACAGATCTGCCTCTTTTAAATGCAAAGAAAAAATGGTAAAGTTCTAAAAGAAGGGGGAAACAGAATTGGTGGTAGTATTGCATAGTAAAATCAAAACACAATGAAAACTGTATTAAGTTCTTAACAAAACATTAACATAATATAAAACTTTAAGGACAAGACAAATGCAATAAAATGAAAGATGTTAAAATCCACTCCCAGGAGGGAGGGTTGGGATAATGTTAGCCTCCATGTCTTTAATGAAAGCCAGATTCTCTGGTCATGGTAATAGGAGAATCACAATATTATTTCCAGACCGGAGGCTACTATCATGCATGTTGGTGGTCTAGTAAAACTATGTCAGACATGTGTTCAACATGTTTGCAGTAATGTTTTGAAAAAGTATAGGATCTGGTCCTGTCTACTGCCTTGAGAATGTCATCTAACTTACCTCTTTTCCAAAAGGACTGGCTAGCCATAGTGCCTCTTAAGGAATGTGCCTGAAATCTTTGGAGGTCAATACCTGCCAATTGCATTGCCAATTTAACCCACATTGCTATGGAAGAAGAGACAAGTTAGAAGGGTTTAACAAAGTAGTTAAGAAGTTGGTTTAATCTAGCGGTGCGATGTTGGTACCTCTTAGAATCATATTCCTTCATACAATCTACTACACACAATTTTTTACAAGCATCGAACCTTGGGTAAAAAATCATATCAGACATTGTTTTAGTTCTCTTGATAATTTCAAATCTGACGCTGAAGGCATCATAAGATCTGTTAGATATTTCCAATGATTTAACGTCCAAAAGTCTACGACAGGAAATTAGACATAGGAGAGAAGCGAGCTTACTTGAGAGTCTTTTATTATCTAGCAAGTTATTATTAGGCCAGTTAGAAAAAAGGTCAAGTAATAATTTGATGTCCCATAGGGTATTGTAATTAGGTCTAGGAGGTCTTTGGAGCCTGATGCTGCAGAAATGGCTGATCTATAACAGTTAATTGACCTATAGGAAAAGCCTCTTTCAAATTGTTCAACAAGAAAGTTGGCTACATGCACAATAGGAGGGATCACTTGCTCTGTTTGCATTTGAAAGGGAGCACCGCCACTGTTTTGCCGACTGGAGAGGACAAGAAGGAGAAAGCCCACGTCTTGCCGCACCCGCGGGTGCCGCTTCATGGGTGAACTTGGAGAGGTGCTGGACACAAGAGAGCTGTTGCTGCTCTCCTTCCTGTATCGAGGCTGAGGTGGGCTTAAGGAGGCCACTGTAGAATGCTGCAGGGACTCCATATCCCAGGAGCCCCTGCTTTACCTGCTACACCTGGTTTGCGATCCTTGGCCAGCCCCGCCCTCTGGACAGAGTTTGGTCTATTTAGAAGGTCCGGGTCACCTCTGCGCTGGAGCGTCCCGGGAGAAGCCCGGGACAAGGGCGGGACTGTTTGTGGCCGTTAGTGGCCGGGAGAGGCTGGGCTGGGCCACCCCTCTTGGTCCTATGGTCCTGTGCCTCAGTTGTTGTACAGGTTGCCTTATGATGTTGTTACCTGTTATTTTTATGACTGAGAGCTGTTATTAGTTAAGGGCTGAAGCCGCATAGAAACATCCGCTAGAAGATTTGTACTCCCGCAGGGCACTACACCTTGTTATTATTAGGGAGGTTTTGGCAAGTACTAATTTTACATCTAGTACCCAATTTTGTACTTTGTATTCAGTTTGCTTAAGAATGGGAAGACGTAACACCTTGAGATCTGTCCCTGCACCCAAGCAAAAAGCAGACGCTATTCCTCAGCTTCCTAGCTTGACGGCGATAGATCGCATGCTGCAAAAGACAATTGGTTGTGGTGGCAAACGCAATTGAAAGTACAGAACGCCGTCTGTCACTGCCTGTGGGCTTTCTCCCTCCCTTGCCCCCCTCTATTACCACTAATTCCCAAGACTCAATCTTGGCATCTTCTTTTGTCTCCCTTCCAGGTATTCGTTAGGCCACACCGGCCCAAGTTTTATCTCCTGTGAATAGTAATGTCCCCTATGTGATATCACCTCCATCCCCACAAGATAGGTTGTCCCAGACTCCGACCACCCCCTTATCCCAGCCAGACGTCTCCATAAATAGCGTGAACTGCGAAAGATCCCTAAGTCCAACCTCGATTTTTGAGAGAGACCAAAGCGCAAATAGTCCGCGTGTAACTACCAGAGGACAGCTGGCTAGGCTTAGGTCTGAACTTGCTTCTAGGGAAATCTTTTTTTCACAAAAGACTAAGGGAAGTGCAGGAGACACCAGTAAAAGGAAACAGAAAGGGGCTAAAAAGCACAAAGCTCCACAAGAAAAGAATAATAGTAGCTATGCATCCAACCCTGTAATCACATTAGCTGAAACTGGAAGCCCAATAACTGATGATCTCTTTCTGCAAAGACTGGAGGCACTGCTGGAGAAACTGTCTGCCCAAACCAGCAGTGGAACTTCTAATACTAATATCGCTTCGCTTCCTGGCGAAGGTCTAAACTTATCAAGCTCAACAAGTCCTCCTAAATATATCCCTCTTATTGCCCATACCGAACAGATTATGAAGTCCCTTATATTGCCAGTACTTGAAAGGGTAATGGCTCTCTCAAAAAGGCTCGATAGTTTCGAACAAGGGACTCTTGACAACTTCTTCTCGCTAAAGGCGTTAATCAAGCTACATTAAAAAAAAGCCTTGCTTTAGACGAGCAGAAGTTGCAAGATTTGGCGCAGTCATGCACTATTGCTCCCCTAAATCAAAAACGCCTCCCTGGGATCACGGGTGGCAATAATCCCCCAGTACTAACTACAAAAAAGGGGAGCAAATTAAGCAAACATCCGATAGCAAAAAGGGATAATAGGTGTAGAGGTAGGGAACCCCCCAACCCCAATTAGACAAAATGCACCTAGAAATGTACCAACTATACAATCCACGGGAGACAGTACTGCTGTTCTAGCGCAGACTCTGAAAGATAAAAATATCCCTAGTAATGTAGCAAATGAGAGGCCAAATCTGGCCCACAGATCAGGCGAAATAGAAAGCGATCGGCCTGGGTCTCCCCTTATCGACTTGCCTCCTGCAAGTATGCCCTAAGTAGTCGTTTTAACAGGAGTTCCTCGGCTACCGCCTGGTAAAATAGAATTATGTTCTGAACTCAAGAATAAAACTACATACTGGTTAAACAACAACAGGCCTTTGCCGAGGCAAATAGATGGAAAGGTTCTGTTCGCTAGAAGAGTTGGCTGGGTGGGCAGTAGAGTAAAGGATGTCCCAGGCGATTGTATCCTAGTTAATTTCCGGGATATGCGTGCCGTAAAGTTCATTTGCAACCATCATAATGAGTCTGGTAACAGTGGAATAAGAACATTTGGCTTGGGTTATTTCTACCCGCAACACGTGCCTCAGACTCAATGGCAGAACCATGGCTACCAATCCTGGGGAGGGTTTCCTAGTGACTTACGTATCCATCCTACCTTAAACTTTGGTAACAGGCGGGAATATTATGCCACAGCCTTAGGGTATTGATATATCGATTCCTCCCTTTCTAATCCAGTTGATAGCCCTATAAGTGACCCTCTGCCCTTAGTGGTACTCCCAATTCATCAGGGAGATGTCTCGGATTTAGGCTTATCCCCTCGGCTTGTAAAGCCAGTTAGAACTGAATTTAACTCCCCCAGAGTACGATTGGACTCCCAAACAAATCAAGTCTTGGATGCTACTGAATTCCTCAAGGTCATCAGCTGGAATATAGCAGGCATACATAAGAAATTAGGCTCACCAGATTGGAATACCCTGGTGGAGGCGCATAAGATTTGCATCTTCCAGGAGACATGGAGCTTGAAACCCATCCATAGAATTGGTTATGCTACCTATTTTATACCTGCAGTATCCCCAACTACTGGGAAGGGTCGTCCTTCAGGGGGGCTTCATATCTGGGTAAGCATTTCCCTGGGTTGCTATATGACACAAAAGCAGTGCAACTCCCCAGATATTTTTAGAATTTCATTGAGGGGTCCCAATAGGGGGAGAACCCTTGAGCTATTCAACATTTATGCTAGGGGTACAAAAAATGGCTCTCCGTCCCCAATAGTAACCATTCTTGAAAATGAGCTTAGAGACTGCAATGATGGTATGCAACTTGTGGTCGCAGGAGATTTTAATTGTACATTTGAGCCTCTTGCGACAGAGGACTTTTTAAACCTTGGTGAGGATGATGCAAGGAGGGGTATACCCATATTAACTATCCAGCCAATAAAAAGATGGTCCCAAAGGGCGATTCGGTTAAATGCATTGACCATGGAATTTGGGTTAAGAGCCGTTAACGGCCAAACCATTTTGGACTCCATGGGTGCTCTTACATTTAATAGGGTGAACTATATGACAAGGATTGATTATATCTTCCTTGATTTTACGCTCTGGAAGTTTGTTCAGGATATGGTCATCTTACCCACTGTAGATAGCGACCACAACTCACTTCCGCTAACCCTTAAGAGCTTGTGGCCCAGAACAGCAAATGAAGTAGTATCAAGTAAACTGGAGCTCGCCCCAAAAGTTTTTCCATCAAACTGCGGGAGATGCCTCAAGTGGTGTAAAGTAGCCCTGGATGAAATAAAGCTAGAGGCTATAGACATAACATTAACATCTTCACAAAGGGAGCTGGACACTATCTCTTTAGCCGACCCTGCCCTAGGTAGGGCAACGCTCATTTTCCAAGATACTATCAAGTCTGTGGGGAAAGTATTTTTGAAGCAAGCACGCGGGGGCAAGATAATAGGGTCCCAGAAGCCAAAGGGTGTGCACGATTGGTACACTTCTACATGCAGGCACAAAAAATCTGCCCTGATCAAGGCTATTAAAAGGGAAGTCACAAACTTTGATAAAGTGCGCTAGAAAAGAGTATAAGCAGGCAATAATAAACGCAAAAAAGGAGTGGGAAGATCAGTATTGGCAAACATTAAAAGAGGCTAGCTCTGGCAAGGATGCTAGACGCTTCTGGGATACAATAAGAGCTAGAAATAGACCAGATAGCTACCTCATTACATGCAATATTACTAGCCAAACATGGTTTGACCACTTTTCAAAACTATATACCTGCCAGTATGGGACTAGCGCTTGAGTCACATCTAATTTCCATGTCTTGGAGGATGCGTCTAATGAGTTCACTTTCACATTTAAGGAAGTGGAGTATGCTATTAGTACCATCGTGTCGCAAAAAGCAGCCGGCCCAGATGGCATTCCTGGGGACTTGCTTCGAATGGATAAGCAGAAATGGGGGAAGCGCATACACTCTCTGCTTATGGCCATCGACAGAGGTGCTGCCATCCATGAATCCTGGAAAGGGGCTGAGGTTGTGCCCATTTTTAAAAAGGGGCGGAGGGACGACCCTTCCAATTATCGGCCTATAAGCTTGGTAGATTCAACTCAGAAGGTTGTTGGTAAGGTGCTGTTGGAGAGAATATTACAATGGATTGATGAAAATCAGATTCTCTACGATTACTAAGCGGGGTTCAGGGCTGGTACTGGCACAATAGAGCAGGCCTTTAGATTAATGTTAATCAACTGGAAGGTGGTGGTTCTAGGCAAAGGCAGTCTTTATCTCGCGTTTATCGACCTAAAGACTGCCTTTGACCTTGTGCCCAGGGAGACTCTTTGGGGTGTACTCTCTGATATGGGGTTCCCACGTTATATTCTATCTATTTTGATGAGGCTCCATGAAGGCAATTTTGCCCAAGTAAGATGGGGCACAGAAGGTGAGAAAACAAACAGAACCTGTTAGAGAGAGGGGTTCGCCAGGTATGTGTTCTCGCTCCCAAACTTTTCTCTCTATACGTGAACGGTGTGGTCGAGCATCTGCTAAAAGATCCTTCAGACGAACCATCTCTGGGGGGCAAGCAAATTCTTACCCTCCTATTTGCGGATGATACGCTTCTAATATCCAAGACCCCAATGGGCCTCCAAAACCTCCTGTTAGACCCGGGACCCCGGGCTGGCCAAGGCTCACGCCAAAGTCAGTCAGAGACCACCATGTCTAAGGTCAGGGCAAGGGTGTTACACACCAAGATAACCCCTGCTCACCCTCTAGGTAACGTGGCGCGAGCAGCAAGGCTAATCTCGGAGGCGATGTGTAAAGTGTTTGCGCGCGCACCCAGCAACAACACCCAAGGCCCACCACAAAGGAAACTCCACACAAGGTTATATAAAAAAATAGCATTTGTATTATAGTAAAAACACACTAGATAACACACAAACTTTACAATGTGCCAACAGGCACGGGCAGCATTTACAAGGGATTATGTACAGGACAGGGCCACATGGACCACTGTCAGGGGTAGGCACTTGTTAGAAATAATACTTGTAGGTATAACACTTAGCACATAAACATGTAATGACTATAGCACTAAAATAGTAAATGCAGCACAGAACCAGTAATCACTGGTAAGGGTAAATACCTCCTACGCAACCCTAAACACTGTACGAAAATCACACAGGGAACTAGGACCTTATCATCAGGACCTATAGAAGGAAACCCATCACCTAAGCAGGTCACTTTTAACAGAGGGAAGGAAACCTAAACAATCACCTAAGCAGGTCACATTTAGCAAAGGTAATAACATAAACAATCCTCTAAGCAGGTCACTTTTAGCAAAGGGGATAAAACATAGAATACCTAAGCAGGTTACTTTTAGCAAAGGTAATGGAACCTAAACAATCCTCTAAGCAGGTCACTTTTAGCAAAGGGGATAAAACATGAAATACCTAAGCACGTCACTTTTAGCAAAGGTAATGGAACATAAACAATCCTCTAAGCAGGTCACTTTTAGCAAAGGGGATAAAACATAAAATACCTAAGCAGGTCACTTTTAGCAAAGGTAATAACATCAACACATTGCACATAAGGCATTAAAACATATTCAGAGGTGCAGGTAGAACATTTGTGCAGGAATCACATAAGCAGTAAATGTCAATGCGCAGGGTGCACATAGCACAACACTAGAACCGTCCCTCAGGCCAACTGGCCTCGCAAGGGCTGAAATGCCCTGAGTCCAAATTGTCAGGGAAGGCTGCGCAGGCAGCCAAGAACACAAGCCTAAACGTAGCAACTGTCCACTAAGTGCTGGACAGTTGTAAATACAGATGATGCCAACGTTGGAGCCTCGTGGGCTCAAGAACAAGGGTGAGGGCACCAGACACAGAGTGGGAGCCACGGGGCTCTAAACAACTGCCTGTGTCTCAAGAGCCTCTCTCAGGGCTCTAATTAAACTAAATGGCGATTACGAGCTTCTACGCTCTAAAACAATTAAATGCCCCCAGAGCCTCTCTCAGGGCTCTGATTCAATATGGCCGGGAGCCTCGTGGGCTGAAAGAGCAACTGGGGCCCAGGAACCTCATGGCACCTAATTAACAATGCGGGTGTCGATGGAGTCCCTCTCGGGGAACTCTAAATGCTACAATGCCCGCAGGAGCCTCGGGGCTCAACCAAATGCCACGGAGCCTCTCAGGCTCGGTACCTTCAAAATGCCCCCAGGAGCCTCGGGCTCCTAATCAAAACTGCTGGGTTTGTTGGAGTCCCTCACAGGGGACTCAGAAGCAATGGCCAATGCCCCGCGAGCCTCTTGGGGCTCTAACACAACCGGAGGGGAGGGGCGGGCACCGGCAATGTGCCCCGACGCCCTCCTCCCTCCACTCGCTCTCCCGGCCCCACTCACCGGCTTCTCCTGGGCAGCGCTCTCCTCTCGTCTCGGCGCGGCGCTGAGGGCGGGACTTCTGGGTGGCCTCCTGGGTGCCGCGCTGCAATTGGCCGGTCGGCCCAACACGCGGCGGCTCGTTGCAGGCAGGCAGGCAGGGTCTCGCTATCCGAGGAGTGGTCTCCCTCGTGATAAATTAATATATAAGAACAGGGCAATGCCGGGTGGGCACCGGCTTCCAATTAAATTATGAAGCGCGGTGGGCACTCGCTCGGCCAGAAATCAGCAAAATGGGTCCAATGCCGGGTGGGCACCGGCTTCTGTAAATAAAGCGCTCCTCAGCGCTATGGACCACGGAAAAGCGCTCCCAGGTGCTGGGGGGCAGAATAAAGTGCTCACAGCGCTATGGGCCAAATAAAGCGCTCTCAAGCGCTGGGCAAGGAATCACAATGCTCCCCAGCACTGCAGGACAAGAAAACAGAGCTCTCAGCGCTATAGGCACAGCAGAAGCTCCAGCAGGGTCTGGAGGCAGGCAGGGGGGCAAGGCTGGGCCCAGAGCCAGCTCACTGGGTCTCCAGGCAGGGAAACAGTCCAAGTGGCGGTCCTCCTGGCCCCAGCAACAGCAGAAGCCCCCTCTGGCAGGATCCCGGAAAAGAACAAAATGTATGGGGACACAGCCCCTTCTTATCCTGTAAATTCCTTTGTCTGTAGGTGCAGGGTGGGGGAGAAATCAGTCGCAGCTGGTTTTGAAGTACCCTTGATAGCTCAACCACCCATTTCATTCACTGGCAGGGCTAGGGTCATCAGTCGCACTACAGGGGGTGGAGCCAGCATTGTGTGGGGAAAGTCCAGCCCCATCAGGGACCAGGTGCACTCCTCCCCAGCCATCAACATGCTAATCTCACACTCACCACCGGGCAGACCCATCCAGCCTTCCTGGAGCCAGGCTCACCAGCCAGCTCCAGCCAATCACACACCAGGCATATTTTACATTAATATGCCAAGTCCTAGAAGTGGCATTTCTACACATGACACACTCATGCCGCATACATCATTGCGAAGCATTCATTCTCACGAGCTCGCACATACCAAATTCGAGTCTGCACTCCCCATGCATCAGGAACTACCAGGGACACACACATTCCCCATGCATCCATATGGGAGAGCAGGCCAGCCTAACTACATGCACGCACTTTACTCTGGGACACAGGGAAAAAGTGCGCACAGACCAAAAATCATCAACACAGATCATATATTAAAAGCAAAAAGATTAGGGGTGAACCTGCCAGAAGGGCCAAGTCCAACACCTCCTTAATAACTTCCAGGTTTTTTGCATACAACAGGGCTTAGTAATTAATACCAATAAAACAAAATATTTGGTGATGAATCCCCCAACAAAACTTAGCCGACCACCTACACTGAATCTTGTGCCTCTGGAAAGGGTGATTGTGTTCGACTATCTAGGCATATGCATCACGCATTCTATGCAGTGGACCTCGCACCTCTGTAAAATGCTGTTAACTCACAAGAGGGTAGCCGGGGCACTGCTCAAGGAACAGCGTTCTTGTTCGATTAGGCCAATAGCCCCTGTCATTGACATTTATAAAGCTAAGGGAGTTAGCTCTGCTCTTTATGGGGCAGAGCTAAGGGGCACTACTGGTACAGACAAACTAACAAGGTCCGAAAATAAATTCTATAGGGATCTCATGTCACTTCCCCAGAGTACCCCAACGATACCCCTATTGCTTGATTTAGGTTGTCGCTCTATTAGCGATCTGGCAAAGCTCCGGCCGATGCTTTTATGGGCCCGGTTGTGGCGAGTACCTAATTTGGCCAACTATGCTAAAGGGCTCTCTGAAGTAATGTCATTGCCTGGATGGCATAAAGTAAAGTGGCTAAAAGATGTAAAAGCCTTGCTAGGTGACTTGGGCCTTAGTGAGGCATGGGTTAATAGGTCCTCTCCCCCGAAGGCAACCCTAAAGAGCCTCTTTTGGAATTGGGTTGCGTCTAGAACTAGCACTGATCATGCTCTGGGCAGGCTCACGGACGACTTTTTAAAGTTCAAGGATCTACCGATCCGGGAACCTTATTTGGATATCATCTGGAAACCATTTAATAGGGCCCTCTACTTTAGGTTTAGGGCCGGGGCTCTCCCAGTGCGTGCTTTAGCAGCACGCTGGAAACCCCCGGCTCAGATGATAGTATTCTGCCCTTTCTGTCTAACCAGACCAGAATCAATAGCACACTTTATGTTTGAATGCCCGGCGTATACCAACCCAAGGAACAGGTGGCTCAAACCTCTGTGTCAGTTGCTTAACACTAGGTCTCATATTGAAGTGCTGCGCATTCTGACGGCAGATTCACGGCCATTGTATGCCTGTGGTCTCTCTAAATTTTTATCATGGGCATGGCATGTTAAAAGCAAAAGGCTTAAATGAAATGTTTAATCTGATTCTTAGTTGATTGCTTTAAATGTTGCTTTTAACTTGTAAATATGGTTGTAAAAATTTTGTGTAAATAGATTACTTTTTGTTTTTAATTCCTAATGCGTTTTTTAAAAAATTGTGAAGCTTTTATATGTTTTTATCGAAATAAAGCCTTTTGACTTGACTTGACTCAATAGGAGCCTCCAAGGATTCCAGGTTCCTTTCCAAGCACCAAAAAAACAATTTTTCCCAGATCCTGTTGTATCTGTAGTGTGTACCAGGGCCCCATGATTCTTGGAGGGGAGAAGAAGCTTGCACCGAAAGCCCCTAGATTTCATTGGCTTGCCTGACACTTTCCAGGCAAGAAGGTTCAAAGTCCCATTCTGAAGAAGGGGATGTTCCAAACCGTCTATGCCTCTTAGGAGGCCTAGTGAAGCTGGAAGTAGAGAGGGTACTTTGTAAGCTAATTCCAAGGTCGTTGGAAACCGGGCTTTGGATGGCCAAAAGGGAGTTATTAGGACTATTGATGATTGCTCCAGCCTCAACTTCTGAGGGACACTCTGGATCATTGCAAAGGGGGGAAAAGCATATTCCCAAATTCCTTTCCAAGGTTGGTATCTTGGAAGCTGGAACATGACTCTGGTTTGCGAAGAGGTCTACTTCTAAGGGACCCCAAAGATAGTCTAGACTCTTGAACGCGTTTGTGTCTAATTTCCAATCGGTGTGATCTACGAGGAACCTTGAATTCCAATCTGCACAAACATTGTTTTGACCCAGAAGATATTCTGCTCTTAGCAAAATATTGTGTTCCAAGCAGACCATCCATTTTTTTTAGCTAGATTGGAGAGGTCTGGTGACCTGGTGCCCCTAGATGATTTATGTAGGCAACAGCCAACATATTGTCCATTTTGAGAATTACAGACCTCCCCTGAAGTGATTATTTGAAACTCATTAGGGCATAAAGCCCAGCAGTTAACTCCAGAAAGTTTATGTGGTGCAAAAGTTCCGAAGAGGACTATAAGCCGCCTGTGCTCTGATTCTAAAAACAAGCACTCCAGCCATGAAGGCTGGCATCTGATTCCAGCATAATGTCCGGGGAAATCTCGAATAAGGCTTTGCCATTCCATGCATCCAGATTTTTAACCACCAAATCAGTTCTCTCTTGGCTTCTGTGTCTAGGTGAATTTTGTCTCCGTACCAAAGGCCAGAACGGAGGGCTCTGCACTTCAGCCTTTCAAGGGTTTGATAGTGTAAAGGGCCCGGGAAAATAGCTTGGATTGATGATGATAGGAGGCCTAGGAGTCTTGCTAGTGCCCTTAAGGTTACAAGATTGAGTTTCATTCCGAATTTTGGATATCTTTTTCGGGTGAAGTAACAGCATAGGCTTCACGGAGTCCACCGTGAAGCCCAGAAACTCTAGAGACCTCGAGGGAATCATGATGGATTTTTCCCTGTTTATAATAAAGCCTGTACTATCTAAAAATGTGTACAGTAATAATCAAATCTTTCTGAATTTGAGAGTAGTCTTGAGAAATGATGAGGATGTCCTCTAAATAGATTATAAGGTTGACACCCTTTCTCGCAGGACTGAGGTAATAGCCTTCATAACTTTGGTGAAGCACCAAGGGGCAGATGATAGACCAAAGGGGAGAGCTTGGAACTGACAAAGGTGTTGTTCCAAGCAAATTGTAGGAAGGATAAGGATTCTTCTGCCATTGTAATTGTAAAGTAGGCATCCTTTAAATCTAGTGTCACTAACTAGTCTTTTTCTAAAAGTATGTCCCTGAGGAGATGGATTCCTTCCATCTTGAAATCCTTGTAGGTGAGAGTTTTGTTCAGTTCTCTTAGGGTTATTACTGGTCGCCACCCTTAGTCCTTCTTTTCCACCAGATAAATATTGCTCAAGAAATTCTTGCTTTCCCAAGGGACATCTAAAATCGCTCCCCCTCCATTAACATAGAATTTGCTTCCTCTGCCACAATTGATGGTTTCTCTAGAGTCAGATTTAACACTTTGGGAGTTATAACTTGATTGGGTTTTTTCGTGAAATCTATTTTGAAACCCTGAACAGTTTGTAGTACCCAAGGATCATGTGTAATTTATTTCCAGATGTGTAGGAAATATTTTAGGCAACACCCTACTTTTCCTGTTAAAGATGAAGGATGAGGAGAAAAGGTACCTACCAGAAGTGTTGGAGGAGTTAGCGCCTCTGTCTCTGAAGCCCCTATAGCGGGAGGATCGTCCTCGTTGAGGTTAGAAAGAAGGGTTGGTCTGAATGGGGTGACCAAAACCTCTTTGCCTGAACAAGGGTCTTTGGTAGGGGCAGCCGGTGGAGCGACCCCTTCTGCCGGCCTTAGCAAAAACACTTGGATGAAAGACTCTGTGCATGTTAGCTTGTGCCCTATCCAATGCTGTGAAGGATTGCCACATATTTACCCCATCCCTTCATCATATCCTCCTCAAAGAGGAGCTCATTGGAATTAGACAATTGATGGTGCAAGGTTTCACAGGTAAAGTGACTTGCTCGTACTCAACCCTCTCGATAATAATATTAATGTACTAACTAAAATGTTTTGTCTTATTAAAATTACATTACACAACATATTAGATATCTAGGGGAAGGTTGCCAATGTGGTTTGACTAACTATAATCCACTTGCACTAAAATGACTGCTGCTACGCAGGATTTTCTACTGCGCATGCGTCTGTCATGCCCACGTGACATGCTTGGTGGGAAAACTTTTGCTTCTGCGCAATAGAACTAAGATAGATGTTATGTGTCCTAATGTGCAGGAAGCTTGCATCACTGCTTTGCTAAGCTGTTTGTTTTTGCTTAATATCTAACGCAAACGTTAAAAATAAAATAATGGGAATAGAGTAGAAGAAATGGTATACAGTGCATTCATTTATTCTGTGTTTCTAAAACTGTTTCTTTTCTATTTTTAAATGTTATCAAAATTATGGGCCTAAATGCTTTCCTGAACTCCATGTTTGGAGAAACTGTGCCTGTACGACAAATGTCCTGAAGCCACAGAAGCTTAGCCTTGAATCATGGCCAAGATGGACATGGAAGGCGGAGAAGAGTGAACTCATTGCCTTGCCAGAGGAAGCTGATTTGTTTAAATGTTTTAAAATGATCATTGATACATTTCACTACTAGGAGGAATAAAGAACATGGGTAGATAAAGTTATGGGAGGGAACAACTTGAATACATGATTGACAAGTTGCTTCTAGAAAAGTATGGTGTGATGGCTACTCCTCGTTCTTTGTCCAATATAATTGTGGGATTTACACATTTGCAACATTTGGGGGTGGTACACTGACCTGAAAAATAGTATAACTAGTGTAGGTTTAGCTAGTTAGATTGTCCGACTTGTCCGAATAGCTGACCTGTCACTAACCCAACGCACTCTATCAGTGATCAGGAGCAGAGTTGGTGACAGAGCACTCTGTCAGAAGACTTGATAACCCAATCGGGGTTCTGGGGAGGAGATCGATGACCCAATCAGGGTTCTACTGTTAGCTGCAGAGAGGGTTTACAAGCTGGCGTTTTTAACTTTACCTGTGGTGCTGGTCTTAGCCTGTGGAGGTCCTATCCTGATCCAATTTGGTCCGTAACCTGCCTGTTCTGATTCTGGCTTGCACCTGTTCTTTTCTGCTGGCACCTGTACTTTGGGATTCTATTTCTGTGTCTCAGCCTATGACCAGGGTTGGTCATCACACCGAAATAGGTAACTATTAAGTGTGGGTTTGCCATTGTACTGTTTTCCCTTTTTCTCTTACCCACCCTCTGTTCAAATGCTTAACGACATCTTCTCTCCAAGATATTGCAAATGTTATGTTTTAATTCTGCATTAGTCTAAACAGAATAAGAAATTGATTTGAGTTTCATGTTTTATAAGTCTTTCAAAGATTTACTTAGATAAAGATTTTAAACCTTTCGCAAGTTTGTGGTTATTTATGAAATACTAAATGTTATTATAGCTACCTATTTTCTCTCTAACTCCTTTGATCCTTTAAGACGTTAGGTATCGGTGACTTGGATTGGTAAGATAAATGGTATAAAAATCCAAATGGTAAACAAAACCAATTGATTTGAGTGTAGGTGTACCTGTTTAGTGTATATATAAACATATGGGCCCAGGTGAGTATGTTGAGCAGGTGACCCTGCGCTCTATCACAATGATTCCTTTTCTGCCATGTCACAGAGCTTAGAGTTGATATTTGATAAAAAAACACTTTCCTTCTCTCTGTTTTAATTGAAGCATTTGCGCTACCAAGAAGAATTAGTGATTTCTGGCTCCATCCTCTTAATAAATCAATGTTGGGTGGAGAACCATTAATGTAGCTCTCCTCAATTAAGTGGATCATTCAGCATAAAGGGTCAAGCGTGTCAAGCATGCAATATTGACAGTTTTTGAGGGAGCGCTCCATTCCTTTCCAAGGGTTCCTGCCCATTTTGATTAAGAACTTGGCAGAATTTATTTTGGGCAATCTGCCTTCAGAATATTACTTGTCTCTCTTTCAAGGGGGTTCTCAATCCACCTCATGATAAACTTGGTGACATGTTTTTAGGGCCACCATTGGGAACTACTAGGGTGTTAAATATTATCGGGGGAGAACATCTCCCTACCTAAGGGATTAAAAATAATCTCCTTTGAGGAGGAGGGAAGTTCCTCTTCAGAGAGAAATCGTCATTGCTATCAATTTGGTCTAAGTCAAAAATATATTCATCCAAGGATTCATTTGTAATATGTTCACCATCAGTTAAGAGGGGATCAGTTAGAGCACTTGGACAGTGGGAGCCTCTTAGGGCATCCGAATGAGTTGTGTCGTAATGGACAAATGGTCTTTTTGGGGCGCAAAGGACTCCCTTAATATTTGCGGAGCTCAGTCCTCCTTCAGTTTGTGAGGTGCGTAAAACTCCCAATAGGTTCAAGGTGCTTGGCCTTCCAAGTGTGCTAATCTGTTCCAAATTGTTGCTTTTTCCTAATCTTTTACCCCCACATTTATTAAGTTTATCAATGTGCCCTCCGTGGAGAGCAGTGGGGTTTTTAGGTTCGGGAAGTGATCTCTTACTGGCAACAATTCTACTTATAGTCTCCCAATACAAGAATGCATCTCCTTTTGGATTATTTTCTTAATGAGCTCCTCGTTAGTATTCAGTGTCAGACATGATAGGATAGAGACAAAAAAACACTAATTAGGTTAATTAAATGAATAAAGGTCACAAGCCCAGGATATATATGGGGTTAAACGGTGATAGTAAGGATAATTCTAAGCTAAAGAGGTGTCTTTTTAAATATTTGTTATGGCCAAAGGTATCAGTTGAATTGGAAAAAGAGCCTGAAATCAGAGCCAGGAAGAAGATAATCATATGGTTGTGTCAACCGTCAGGTAAACAGCTGTTCGGGAGAAAACATTGCTAAGCAACATCATGAGTCATAATAATGGAGTAGAGCATGCAGCGCATTAAAAAATGCTTGCCAAGGGTCTCTTCTCTAATGCGAGAGAGTCCTTGGTGTAACGCCGTCTTTAAAAAAAACATTTTTTTAGGTAAGGTAATGCTTTAGCGTTAAAAGGAGAGATGCAATGGAGGATGATGGAAGCACGACGCGGCCCGCACTCTGTAAAATAGAGATGCAAGGGAGGGCCGTGTCGTGCCACGCCTTCAATTCAGAAGTGAATCATTTGAAACTATCCCAGAGAGTCTGCAGTGCAGAAGAAGAGTGGAATGTAGAAAGAGAGTGGCGCCTCTCCACCGAAAGGTAGGTGTGTGTGGTAGAGGCAATCTGGAGCCGAGACAAGTCGGTGTGGGGTGAGGAAATTGTGGTAAAGGGTGGCAGAAAAAGGCAGAAAGGACAAATGGTATGGTCAGAACTTCATGGCACACAGATCAGAATCAAGAGTAAGGTCACAGATTAGAAGTTATTAATCAGAACATCAAGGCATATAAATCAGAAACAAAACTATGGCTCAGGGATTAGAAGTTAAACTGTGATAAACGTAGTAAAAAGGACAAGATTAGCATAAGAGCAATCATAAAACAGAAATGTCAAAAAGAGTCAAAGATAAACACAGTAAAAACGACAAGAGCAATAGCCAAACACAACGTATCTGCTTGAAGCCGCATTTAAAAGAGACAAATCTGTGTGTTCATGTTGCCATTATAACATATGTACATTCTAGAGCTTTGATTTGTGATGTAACTTTAAAATGGCTGCTTGAAGTTGCAATAAAAGAATAAAGCATAATGGTATCCTCCGGTCTTGTAATGAAATTGCATGATTCTGTTTGTAGGGTTAACATGGCTTCTGTTAGATCTTTCATAAAATCAGGCTTGTTTGGATTCTTCATTGATTTCATTGATTTTCCATGCCATTGGAGATATTAGCGACTGGTTTTCCCCTGCTAGTTTTGCTTTCACTTTATATAGAGTTCTTGAGTATCGGAGTTTCTTTTTCCTCTTAATAGGGGGAAAGGAGGTCTCGCCTTGCCTGATTGCATAGCCCTGTTCGGTGGTGTCTAAAAATTTGGTCATAGCCGTTTGAGTGCTAGTGTCTGTGTCGACAGCCTTCTCTAAGTTTAGAGCATGCACACTCCTTGGTCATCATGTCTCACCTCCTCTCACCCTACTTATTACAAATTACCTTTCTTGGAAGGCTAAATAGACTTTATTTGAGATTGCAGGTATTAGTTGGAAATTGAGTGCTGGAGGGTTTTGCACTGACTGTCTTGCTGTGCATAGGCCACACCAGCCTAATGCCAGACGCTTTTGTGCAAAGGGCGGTGCTGCAGACTAATGCTCGTACTGTGCCCCCCCTTGCTCCGCTTGCTCACACTTGCTTGATAGCCACCACTAATATTATAGCAGCCCCCCCTCTTTCTTCTCATCTTGCCACTGGACTGACTGACTTCACAGGCTTGGCAGACTGATAGATATTTGAACAAATTTAGAAAGAAAATTGAAAACTGGTGGCAAACTGGTGGCAGCTTGGCACTTCAGTAAGCAGGAAAAAAGTGTAAAAAGTATAAAAGCGGGGCAAAGCCTGGGTTCTTGATGGCTAATGGTGGGGTAATAGGAGCTGAAAGAACCAGGGGGCATATTATCAAGGGGGTTTATCTCCGCTTTTTTGGCTTTAAAAGCCAAGAAAGCGAAGATAAAATTATCTCCCTATTACCTAGCTGTCGCTAACACCAGTTAGCGACAGCTAGTAGGAGATAGCGACCATCTTGAGCACCGCTTTGCATGTCAGTGATATTTATCACTAATGACATGCAAAGTGAGCGTGCCAAGATGTTAGCGACTGGAAACAGACGCTAACATCGCTATCTCCTATTACCAACTTTTGGAGATATTCGCGCTAAGCGCGAATATCTCCAAAAGCTAACACCTGCGACTGAGCAGTTCTTAGCCCTGTTATCCAATGGTAGGTGGATAACATGGCTAAGAGCATTAGCTCGGTAATGCATGAATATCGCTGACTTTGCAGCGATATTCATGCATTTCGGCCGATTTTTATCGCTTAGGAGATAAACCTTGATAATAGCAAGGTTCCTAAGCGAAAAAAATCGCCGCAGCTCGGCGATAAAAATATTGCTGCTAAGCCAACATAGCAATAATTATCGCTAGTTGTTGGTAATATGCCCCCAGAATTCCTCACTGGACCAATAACAAAGTTTGACTGGATCCTGCATGTGAGAAGTTGGCCTGATATGTGATGTCCACTATTCTAGTGGGCACCCTGTATCAGTCCAAACAACCCTTATGGTGATGGTTGTAAAGTCAACCTTATAGACCAGCTATCCTAGAGGTAGCATGGACAAAGCAGTCTTAGGCTAAAACTTCGGACGGCATGTAAAGCCAGCTGTTTTACCATATGTAACCACTTTAATACCACTCAGGTTATATATAAAATATATATGTATTTATTTCTAACACAACCCCTCAGAACTCTTTATGAGGTCAGAGGCACTAGCACATAAGAACATACTTAATTATCATACAATAAGTTGCACAATATACAGTAGAGCCCTAGGGGCACTTCAAACCGCTTTGTTCGCCATAAGTTAGCAGGGTGCGCTCAGACGTGAGTCCCTTGCTCATTTTGCCACTGGATTCAAGCAAGCCGGGCTGAAGATGGCTGAATTGCCAGAAACTGGTCCCCGAGGCTTGTTTCTGGTCCAGGGAAGGCATGGCTTGGCGGTTCGGGCTGGACTGTTCCCATGAGGCACAGGCACAGGGTCAGACTGATTTGCATATGGCCATGTCTGAACTGGGGTGGCAGAGTGGGCTAAAGAACGGTGATGGATTAAATCCAGATCTGTTGACTGGGTGTGAGTGTTTGATTTGTTCAGATGCTCCATCCATCACCACCCCCCTTTTGTACCGCTTAGTTGGGAACAAAGGCTACTTTTAACTCCTATTATGATTTATAAAAAGTCTGATTAAATCATTAGTTCATACTTTGCAGCAAAGATAACTGTGCCAAACGTGTTTTTATTGAAAATTAAATAACGACAAGGAACTTGCTGAAATCAAGTCAAATCGTTTATCTTAAAGTGTGACAACATGTTTATACATTTTCATCGAAAGACGAGCAAGAGTTCAAGCTATTGTCAAACAATTAATTGCTTAAATAACTTTTTTTACATTTCACTTTTTCATTATATTTATATGAACATATACCTAGAAAAGAGTTCATGCGTGTGATTAGTAATTAAATGGAAAAATAGACTAACCGTAATTGTAAATTATCAGCCGTGTCAGAACATTGCTCTATGTTACTAATTATGGTGTGATGTGGATGCTGTTCGTTTCCCTTCTGCTCTGTGCGGTGTATCTATGAAAAATACATATGTTTTGTTGGAGCAGCTGTTTGAACACACGTGCATGAATGACAGACATTCCAAAGTGGAGAATGAATGATCATCCTATGCAAAGGACAGCATGAATGTCAGGCATTGCATAGTGGAGCATGAATGATCATACTATGCAAAGTGAAGTATGATTGATGAGACAATGCAAAGTGAAGCATGAAGATCAGACACTGCAAAGTTGAAAATGAATGATCAGACTATGCAAAGGATAGCATGAATGATCATCCTGTGAAAAGGGGAGCATGAACGACAGATATTGCATAGTGGAGCATAGATGATCAGACCATGCAAAGAGAAGCATGCATATCAAGCATTTCAAAATGGAACATGAATGTTAAGACTATACAAAGAATAGCATGAATGAAAGACATTGCATAGAGGAGCATAAATAGGCAGACTATGCAAAGGTGGAACATGAAGGACAACACGTATGAATGCTCTGAGCATGCCAAGTGGTGAGGTTATAGGTTCTGCCATGAAGAACTAGGCACAGCACGGGACATTACTGCCAAGGTCAGTGCTTTAACTGGGCTGGAATAGGTGCAGGGTGGGTCTGTGAAGCCTAATCAGGAATCCTTTATGAGAGACGTGGCATAAACAAGTATGTGGCCTAAACATGTTAACTAGAAACTTACACTTGGGGATGCATGTCATTTCAACTACATGTGGGTGCCTTGGTGTGTTGTTACTGCATCCAAACATATCACACAACATACAGCCACTAGGACAGCGAACATATCCACCTAAAACAATCAACAGCTATTTTCTTTGCCAATGCTTGTTTTTGAGGGTGATAATGTCACATTCGCGGTTTTAATTTAGTTTATTGATGTTATCTTTAGTCTATGGAAGCATGCAGCAGTAAAATGCACCTTTTCCGATAGAGTACACACCACTTCAAAAGCTAACCTTTAAATGTGTGCACTGCCTCTGCTGCACTTGACCGCAATCCCCCTTTAAGGCAGCTCTACCCACAAGCGTGCCACCATTCAGAAAGTAGGCATTCTTCCAAATACTGTCAGTAGACTCCCTCTGTGCATAGAAGCAATTGCCTTATTTTGGAAACACAACCGATGAAAGCATTTCTCTTTAGTTGGACAAGGTCATCACTAGTTAATATAGCAAAATAAACAATTCTTATGATACAAAGTCACTGGAAATAAGGTCGTAAAACTAAGCCAGATCTGAAGTTTAAGCTGGAATACAATACAATTTTGTTCAGCACCAAGCCCTACTTTTCGACCAAATATTTCAACATTGTTTCCTGCCCTACATTTAACTCTCTCTCTCTTTATAAATCTTTTTTCTTTCCAATTCTGGGCACACTGGATCAGAGCAGGCCTGCTCTTGCTTCGTTTGCTATATATCAAGCATCTCCCATGATTGCTGCTGCCAGACTGTGAGAAAGGTTTGACAAAAATAATGGAAAGATCAATTAGAGGTCAAAGGTGGTATCCCCCGGAGGAAGTTGTTTCTCCAGTTGATAAGAAACCAGCAGATTTTGTTGTTGCAGTGCATACTGTAGAGGTGAATGTACCAGCAATTGATGATATTGCTGAAGGTCGGGCAGCGATTTTAGAAGACAAACTAAACACGCAGAAAAAGGGTTTAAACGCAGCGGAAAGCTTTAACTCCAAACAAAATTCCATAAGTGTGCGGAGGGAGACATAGGCACATGTACACTTTACACACGAAAATTAAAAGGACACATTCATCTAGGTAAGGTAGAAGTCAAAATATGATATTCTCAAAAAAAAAGAAAAGCTCACTTATTTCAGAGTGTAATAATGATATATTTCCTGTGTCATGTACAACAGACCTACAGTCCGTAGCACAATTATTGACCTTATAGTACTCTGATGTTGAGCAAACATTTCAGTATGCATTTTGGAAAACAAATATATGTGCTTGAAAAAATATATCGCTCTGTATTGAACATCTTATTGAAGCTTATGATTTGGGACTCATCACCAAGTCCCCGAAGTAGATTTGTTAATTATGCAGCCTCAGGGTTATCACAGTTACCTCTGAGGCTAAACAAAGGAAGGTGAAGTGTTTAGAATCTGAATTCACCAACCTGATCCAGTGATAATGTATTACATCAGTCGCCTAAATTTTGCTTCCAGAGATGAGCCCACTAGCTTCCCACACTCGCCCCCAGCATTCTTGGAAGGAAGTAAAAGGGTGTCCACTTCCGACATTTCAGCACATCTCTCCCCCGAGACAGACTCGCCACACTCAGGTCTTATTTCTTCCCTCACAGACTTCAAAGAAGTCTCTGAAGCCAGAAGTCTGCATGCTCATTTCGAAACATGGAAATAACCTGCAACTGTTTGACAGGGAGGTGCTTTAAATGGCGTCATGGATTTTTCACTCCCTTTTTCTCTCTTTCCAGGGGTTTTGATTTCCCAGCTAGGCAGCAGTGTCTTTAACTCTCACAGAATGAATTCCATTAAGTCTGACTTAGGGAACTATACCGAGTATATAAATACATGAAAACATTCACAGAGAAAACGACTTTACAGTGAGTCTGTGACCCAGTAAATGTTAGGAATGAACACGTCAATTGCGTTATTACCAATCCAATCCAACATTTCTTTATTTGGGTCCTGAAGACCATAAAAGATTCATACAAAATACATTTATACATCCACATTTGAGAGCACATTACATTTTTAAAATACAAAGAATAAAAGTTGTTTCCATTTTGTAGCGGAGATAAAAATGGATTGGAGAACCAGTTACATGATTTAGAAGGAATAATTTCAGGGTTAAAAAAGATAATTCTGATTAAGAGAAACATTCAGGTGTTCTACATTTTGGCGTGTAGTAGTTTTTTTCTTATCTGCCACATAGCCATAATGAATTTAGCCACTGCAAATACAATATGTGGCAAAGTGCTTGTTTTTAAAATTCTATATACAAACAGGTAAGACATAGATCCCAGGTTCCTGCATAAGGGCACCAGCCAATATTTTCTGGGTCTATTGTAGGCAGGGCAAAAGAAAAGAAGATGAATTTCCTCCTCATCATGTATGTTACATCCAGGACAAGATCTGTCCCCCCTTAAGCCATTTACAGGTGAAGGTTTTTATGGGCAAAGTGCCTAACTTCCACTGTATAAACAATTTTCTCGCTAGGGTGGGGAATATAATGTCCATAAAACCTTTGAATTCATAGGAATTCTTGAATTCCAAAAAACGGTCAGTCAGGGTGCCATTGGTACAGGCGGACAGGAGAAGAGCTAGACTATAATCCTTGAGGATTTGCACCAGATTTTTGCGGGAAATGGTTCGACATCCCTGCTCTGGGTCCTCCCATAGCTCCTGCAATTTTAACCGGTACAATTCCTTTTTAACAAAGGCCAGCCATGGGATTCTATCGCGCTTATTCAAGCTCATTACATGGGTGAGATCACGCCTGTAATGAGCGAGCTCGCTGGTGGTCCATAGCCTATGCCAGAATCTTAATGGCTTTGACTCCAGTTCTATAGCGATGGAGGGTAAACCCACATCTAATCTTAGGGGGACCAGAGGTGTGCCACGAGGGAGTGCCAAAAGGCATCTTAAAAAATTATTTTCCACATAGGCCAGATCACGCCCCGCTCTATACCCCCAAAGCTCGCTGCCATAGGTTGCAGCCGCTTTAGCTTGAGTTTTGTAGAGCTCTAGTGCCGGGCTTATGGGTTTAAAGGTGGAAGTGTTCATAGCCTTTAGGATGGCACCTGATAATTGGCACAACTTCAACTGAGATTTTACTATCTGGGGGTCCCAGGAAAGATTCTCATGCAATGTGACCCCCAGGTATTGAAAAGTTGTAACCCTTTCCAAGCTGTCTTCGCCCAGGGTGGGATTTGGTCTGGTCTTTTGGGATGGGTTAAAGATCATGAACTTGGTCTCCTCGGTATTGATCTCTAGACCATGCTGTATACAGAAGAGACCAAATCCATCTAAGATCCTTTGTATCCCCATCGGAGATTTGGAAAGCAGGAGGGTGTCGTCAGCAAACATAATAGCTGGCACCCTCCTGCCAGCCAAAAGGGGGGCGTCATTGTCTCTAACATTGTCCAGATGGGATATGACACTGTTAACAAAGAGGCAAAACAGGGTTGGCGCCAAGACGCAACCCTGCCTCACCCCTCTGAGAACAGGAAACCTTGTTGACAACGCTCCATCCCTCCCGCACCTAACCTGCGCGTAGTTGTGACATGGAGCCTAGTTATGGCATGCAGTATTTGTGTGGGAACACCTAGCTTCTTTAGGACCTCCCAAAGTTTCCTGTGTGGGACCATATCGAAGGCTGACCTCAGGTCCACGAACACCATGTACAGTCTCCCCCCCTCTATCCTCACCGTTTTCCAGTAGAGGAGGACGAGGCGGAAGATCTTATCCATGGTGGATGTGTTTTTCCTGAAGCCAGCCTGGAGTGGGCTCAACATTTCATTAGCCTCCATCCAATCCATGAGATGGTCCAGGAGAAGACGGGAGAAGAGTTTTTGGGGAACATCTATAAGGCCGATTGGCCTGTAGTTGGCTGGGAGCAGGGGGGAACCCTTTTTGAAAATGGGCACTATCTCTGCCCCCAGCCAAGTACAGGGAATCTTCATGCCTCCCAAGATTACATTGAAAAGAATGAAGAAGTACGGGCCCCAGACCTCCGGATGGTGTCTGAAAAGATCACCAGGCAGTCTATCCAGTCCCGGGGCCTTCCCCATTGTTAATCTCTCCACTGCACCCACCACCTCCCCAGGGTGAATTCCAAACCAACTGCAGAGGTGGATAAATCGCCTGGGGCATTTTCATCACTTGTGAGTTGTTCGGTCTCTTGATATAGTTTACCAAAGTGGTCTTCCCAAGCAGAGGATGCGATGTTTGGCTCTACTGCCGCTTTAGGTTCTCCTGTACCAAAATTGACCAGGGACCAACATTTTTTAAGATCCCTGGATTCCAATGCTAGGGAAAGCTCCTGCCAACGATTCCAGTCCCACTCTGACCTTGCCAGTGCCAGGGCCGCCTTATACTCCCGCCTTAGTTTGGCTACCCTACCCCTGTCTTTGCCTGCTTTAATTGAGGCGATGAGCTCTGTTTTAGCCTTTTTGCAAGAGGAATTGTACCAGGTTGAGGTTCTGGTCTTTTTGCGTCGCGGGATTACAACGGGATAAAAAACCTCACCTAGTGCTCCCACCAGATTGTCATGAATTTGGCCTAGTTGCTCGTTAAAATCCGGTTGCCTGGGCAGATTAATTAAATCCTCCATTTCCTCAAGGTTGGGGAGTGCTACTTCATAGATTCTTCTGATATTATCTTCTGCACTAATTATTTTCCCCCATTTAACCCTTCGTCTACTGGAGGTAAGAACCAAATTCCCAGGGTCACCACAAGGGTTAGAAGATGGTGACTCGCCTACAGGGGCAGGGTGTTTCATTTCTAGTAACAGTGCATTGTGGTCACTGTCTGTTCTAGCCACTATCTCAAAATCCTGGACCTTGGACCATAGGGAAATGTCAACAAAAATGTAGTCCAGTCTCGATTCATGGTCCCTCCTATTAAAAGTACACAAAGAGGGGTTGTCGGAGGGAGTTTGTCCGTTACAAGCCCTTATCGCATAGTTTAAAGTAAGGGACATAATTTGAACTGCAAGAGGGGACCAGGATTTTGGGTGAGGGGATTGACATGGTGGAACACCCCAGTAGTCATCTTCAGTGGAGATGGCGCCCTCCTTTAAGCCTTCCAGAGGTTCAAAGTGACAATTAAAGTCACCGCCCATCACTATTTTACAGTCACTTGGAAGTTGGCCCAGGAAGGACGAAAGTTCTTCAATAGTAGGTGATTCCAAGGCCACGTTAATACCTGATAATGATCAAAGTTACATTTTAGGCATATTTAACCAAAAAAGTAAATCTATTTAAATACTAAAGGTTTATATATCAGCGAAAAAAATGTGATCACTTATTTTTGGATTCTAAATTGAATTATAAGGCCTTAGCAGGACATCATTAATTTAATCTAGGTCATATCTAAGACAGTGTTACCAGGGCACAGATGCCACGTTGAGCCTGACAATAGATGAACTTGCTCACTCTGCACACGGAAGTGCACATGTATGCATGTGTTCACATGCAATCTGCGCAGAGCTACTACCCCAGATGTAAAGTAGCATTCTTTATTTTAAATGTTGGGCAACAAAAGTTATAGCTTAGTTCATTATAACATTGAGCCTACTTAGGTTAGGCTCCATGTAGGGAGCCATACACCAGAAGTGGTTAAAAAATATGAGAGCATAAACAAAACAACAAAAAACCTGGCGGTTTAAATGATTTATAAATTGCTTCTCTACAACTGCCTTTCTTCATACTCCAACTCCCATCTCTACTGGCTTTATTAGTATTCACTGCCACCAAACACCAAGCAACTCGTCTGTTCCCTGCAGATTCATGTAGTATTTCACACCACGTTCCCGCAGAGCTATTACCTCCTCGAAGGTCTTCCTTGCCACATGAATAACGAAGTGAGCTTCAGCTCCACACCAGACCATCCAAAGCAAAAAGTTAGCTTCCCATGCCTCCCATCCCCTCCAATTACGGCCGACCTAAGTCACCCATGACCTCTAAAGGAGGCGGGCTGGCCGAGCCCTTCAGACTGTTATTTTGGTTCTGCGCTGCAGATTCTCCAGAGCGTGTTTCAGGTAAGTTGAGCCAAGGTCCTGCTCCAGCACGTCCTAGGGCCCTGGAATGGAGGCCCTGCTCAAGTGGGCTCAAGCACTGGTTCCCCCACCTTCTGGCCCCTGCACGAACCTTTTGATTTTAATAATCTGCTCTAGCAGGCTCAGGTGGTTGCGGGCTCCTGGGGTTTATTTTTCCCTCCCTTAAAGATTTATGCCCTGCTATAGCAGGCTCTGTGTTTGGGGCTCTGCTGTCTAGCAGCCCGGCCCGGGCAGGCTCTGACGGGGTGTTTTCAGCCCCCAGGACGGCTGCGGGCTTCCCTCTGGGGTTGCTTGCGTTCCGCTTCAGCCCGCCCTAGCGGTCCGGTTCCAGCATAGCGACGGCAGATGTACCGCAATACAACATTGTGCCCACAAGGGGAAACTATACTCGGTGGTGCCTTGTGTTAAAAAGCCCTCCTTTGTAACAAGCGGTTCACCAGTGGCTGCCTGCGCTTGGGTCGTGCATCGGTCGCTCCAGCCAGCCAAATGCTTTGACTCCCGCCTCGGGCAGCGACTATTTTTACTTCCTCAAGATGAAGGACTCTCGCGACCTTCCCTGTGGCTGCGGTAAGCATCTTGAGGTATCTGTTGCCCCCACGACTTGGGGCTTCTCTGCCCGGCTTTAGCAGGTTCCGGGGTATGTGTTTTTCTCTTGTTGCAGCCCTGCGCTGGCGGGCTCTGCTGGTGGGATTACCCTGCTTGCCCGTTTTCTGTTGTGGGCTGCTGGTGTTGCCTCAGATGGTCCCGGAAGTTGCCGCATACTCTCCTGTTCCTCTAGCCGACGGCGTGCAGCTTGTGGACTGTGTAGACCAGTCCTTAGTGGGATTCTTTCTTAATCTTGTGTGTACATTGTGTGATGTAGGACCTGTCACCTTCATTCTTGAAGCCTCCGGTGTTTTCAGTTTGTTGGACTTGCACATACGCATGCGCACCACATGGTTTTCCCTGGTTTACCTTTGTCAGGGGAGTGGGCAAGTGATGTTGGGGGCTCTCGTTTCTGCTGATTTCGTACAGCTCTTTTGATACTGTTATGTTTTGGTCCATTATTTTTCATTGGGTTTGGGGCCCTGGTGTCCCATTGCTGTAGATCAGATGCCACATACTCACCTTTGGTGGGTATTGTATGAGTCCTGGATGGGCTTCAGACTCCTGTTACAGCGGTATGTCTGTATTTATCTTACTGCTATCTTTAGGGGTTTAGGGTTATTTTTTCCCACTCTGGGGGTGTTGGTTTACCCCTTTATACCTACGTGTTTACAAACCTGCTTCTTTTCGCTGTGCGTGTATGTGAAGGAGCTGGAATGTAGCCTTACGGCTAGTGCAGTCGACCTGGAGGCTGGGGTTGCCGGTTCCTGTCTTGGTATCAATGCTGTACTCCCTGTGCTTCTGGTCTGGCCACTATCAGTTTATGTCTTTTGAGCTTTTTTTGTACATTGGCCTCTACGTTCTTCTGGTCTGGTACAATGTCTTTATATATGTATTGCCTGCTGGTTATTTCTGTATCATTTTATGGTGCGGTTTTGTGCTTATTTGGCAGCTTCATCCAGGTTGGCTTAGGGGAATAATGCATCCGCTGCAGGGGCCTGTGTTCGACCTCTGGGTCACTGGTTCGAATCCGGCGGGTTCATTCACCCTTTAATCTTTCTGTGGTCGATGTAATGAGTACCATTGAGTGGGTGACCAAAAACATCTGTTTTTTGGTGCATAGTTTTCCTGTCAGGGAAGTACTTCCGCTTTACACATTCACATGTTATGGCCCTGCATGCGCTGTCACGTGCACTGCATTTCCTGGTTTTGGTCTTCTCAGGCCTTTCTCTCTCTTTCTTTTTTCTGAGGTAGAGCTGTGTTCCGTTGGGTGGTACTACGCACTTGCTAACATCCTATGTATTTTGCCTTCTTCCCTACCAGACTGTGGGCCTGCGGTCCTGCTGCCCTGTGTGCTCCTGTTCCCACCTGCTCTCCTATGGGGTGCTGGATCTGGCATGGTTGGTCCATGGTTGGGCACCCGCCTGGGGATTCCAGAAGCTGTGATCTGCTGTGTGTCTGATGGGGACGTGCTACTGTTGACATCTGTCTGTCCTTCTCTGGGCAGCTTCTGTGGTCTCCATGTGGGATTTTGCTTCTGCTCCTAGAGAGCTTGCCCTATCCAGTACGGGGCCGCAGCTTCTTATCTCAGGTGGCGACTGCTGCACCTCTTGTCCGTGTCCGGCTTCTCCTCGGGTCCTGGCCTTTGGGGATCTGTTGGGGACCAACTGTTGCCTCTACTTGCACCCTGGGTGGCCTGTGTAGCGGTTCTGTGGGACCTGCTTACTGCCGTGCCGCCCCGCCGTCGGTCTTGGCTGTCTCCCTGGTTCTTCTCGGGTGGGGCCTGTTCAGGTTGGGCTTGGGGCCCTTCCGGTTCCTGACGGTCCTCCTTGCTTTTTCCTCTGATCCCCTGGCTTTTGTTTGGGGTGTGGGTCCTCCACTGGGTGTGTGTTGGATGTTCTTGTTCCTTGTTGGCAAGCAGTGCTTTGCATTGCCCTTCTCTTGGGGGATCGTCCCTTCCGGTGGGTCTCATGTGCTACTGGGCCATCCTGGATTTGGGTTCACATTTGTGTGCGCATTTCCCCATGAGTGTACTTCTCTTGTCCGCCCTCGGTTCCGTTATGCCGGTGGTTGTGCTCCACGGGTTCTGTCCAGTCTGGGTTGGTGATGCTCTTTCTCTTCTCCTGCCGCTTGGTTGCGGGTCCGGCACACGGCTCCTTTTCCGCCCTGTCTACAGGTGCAGACTGCTTTTTCTGGTGTTCCCTTCCCAGGTGTTTGTGGTCTTTTTGGGCCTGTGGGACTGGGCCCGTGCCTTGGTTCCCAGTCGGTGCAGGGTTGGTTGGTCCCACTGCTGACGGTTTTCTCATCTGGCATCTGTTGGCCATTCATTTGGCTTGTTTGGGGTTTGCCCCTGCCCTGCGGAAGCTTCTGGTTTCTGGTATGTTTTTTTTTTCGCCTGCCTCTGGTTGTCGGGGGGGGGGGGGTTGCTGGACTTGCTCCAGTTTCTTTGGCTCGTTTGTTCTGTCCTTGACTGGGGTCCGGGGATTGCTTTTGGGACGGTGTCTCTCCCGGGGGTGTTCTGCCTGTTCTCTGGTGCAGGTTTCTTTTCCTCCCGAGGTTTCAGTCTTACTGTGGGCAGCCGGATTCCTGGCTTCCCTCTCTCGGGGCTCCCTCTGGTCACGGGAGCCCCACAGCGGCCGCCGCCATCTTCCCTCCTCCTTCCCCGATCCCGGCGGTGATTACTCAGCCAGTCGACGATCTCGATGACGGGGACCAATCCTGTCGCGGCACTTCTGCCGAGCCTCCCGTGACGTCACCGCTGCTTTGGGGGAATCGGCCAATCCGGTCATGGCACTTCTCGACCAGCCCCTCTCGATGGCCCAATCCCCTCGCGGCCTCACAGGGCGAGACTCCCAGGCCCGCCAATCGCAGCGCGGCATTCCTCGTGGCTTCGGCCAATCAGGTCGCGGCCTCTTCGTGTCTCGGCGATCTCAAGCCCCGGGCAGCGGCGGTGAATGGGAATCCAATGCCGGGTGGGCCCCGGCTCCAAATAATTAAATCAAAACGGGGTGGCACCCGTAAATTAATTAAATAGACTAAATTAAAAGCGCTACTAAGCGCTTGGGGGCAAAAATAAAGCGCACTCAGGGCTATAAACGAAATGCAGCGCTCTCAGGCGCTAGAAGGAGGAAAAAGGCCTCTTGAAGGAAAATACAGCTTCTCCATGCTGCCAATGGTCCCAGAGCGTCCAAGGGGCAAAGCAAAGTCCCCCAATCAGCCCAGCAAGGCAGAGGGGTCCCCCAGTTGTCCAGGAAAGTCCATCAGAGGTCCAGGGGCAGGGCAGGGCCCAGGGATTCCCCTGAGCCCCAGCAGCAGCATGCCCCTGGCAGATTCAAGTTAGAAACAAGAACATTTTGGAAGGGGACACAGCCCCTTCTTATACACAGAAAAGTCTTTGAAGTCTTTGTGTAGGCAGTGTGAGAACCAGCTAGAACTGGTTATAGGGAAGTCCTGTCAGTATCTGGGACAGAGGTGACAGTCGCCCAGCGGGGGGTGGAGCCAGCATTGTGGTTTGGCAGGCACAGCCCTTCACTATCAGGTGCCATCTCCTCCCACTTCCCTGGCAGCAGATGCTGCCTTTCATCCATGGGCTGACTCAGACAACCTCCTGGGCTCTCCAGCCCCTGTCACCCTCAAACCAGACAGTCAATCCACAAGCAGGCCCAGGCACTCCTGACCCAGGCTCACCAGCCAATCACACGCCAGACACAAATTACACAAATATGCCAACTTCTAAAAGTGGCACTTCTAGACTAGACACACTCATGCCGCATATACCATTTCGCAGCATTCAATCTCACGAGTTCTCTCATACCAAACTCGCCCCTGCACTACCCACATATCAGGAACTACCATGGGCATACATATTCCCCATTCATTCCTATGTTAGGGCAGGTCACTCACCACACATACACAGAGAGCTCAAGCACTTTACACTGTACCACAGTGAAAAAATGCGCAGAGGCCTAAAATCACCACCACCAGGTTCCAGAAACAGGCTAGGAAAAAGCAAAAAGTCTCGGGGTGAACCTGCCCAAAGGGCCGGGTCCAACAAGGGCATATTATCAAGTCCATTATTGCCACTTTAGCGGCAGTTTCCTGGGGATAAAAGCGGCAATAATGTATCGCCCTTTCTTGATAATATGGCCCTTAGTCTGTCAAGTCAAATTCTAACCTGCGAGTTTGACACTTCTGAATATGCATCTGCTTGGTCTACCAGTGGCTGACTGTGTGCAGACTATGCAACTACAGGCAGGAATCATGGTTGCATCTCCTGTGCTGCTGCCCCGCCCTTGGCACCATCAGTCAGTCCCTGCTGAAACCAATGTATTTGATGAAGGAGGTTGGCACCTGCCCGGAGGCCTCCTTGTTATGCTTCTCCCAATCAGATGTAAGGACCTTATCGAGGTTTGGTAAATACATTAAAGAACTCAGGCATTTTATCAAGAAAGGCGATAAATGTATCGCTGCTTTAGAGGCAGGAAACGGCTGCTAAAGCGGCAATAATAGGCTTGATAATATGTCCTTGTGAATTCCCATAGCAGCCCAGGTTCTGGTGTTAACCAGGGCAGCTATGAATTCACAAGGGCATATTATCATGCCCATTATCGCCGCTTTAGCAGCAGTTTCCTGCCGCTAAAGCGGTGATAATTTTATCGCCTTTCTTGATAATGTGCCCCTCAGAGCTCAACTTCGACTCCAACACACTGACCCCCAACCGGCTAACTTTTCTCAAAAGCTTATAATGGACTACTGCACCCTGAAACTGGAAATCAGAATGGCAAGTGGCTCACAGTTCACCTACTGCACTTGGCACTTTTTGACCGTCATTCTCGCCTAAAAAACTATTTCTGGTCCAATCCTTACAGAAACCCGAATCGGGACCTCGGAGCAGCTTACTTACAGCACAAAGCACTTTTTGACTGTCATATATGAAGAAACCTGAAATGGGGCTCTCGGTTTTTGAACTGTAAATATCACCTTGCCCTCGTCACCGAGGTGGGGGCAAACAGTGATATGACTGCTGGTTTTTAGGAGTCTGTTATCCTTAATTGCTGCTCTCATCAGTTAGCCCTGGGTGAAGTCACCACAACTTACCAACAGACACACTTCTCTCTTTTCCTAACCCCGCCCAAGCAATTTTGTCTAAGGGCCCCTTCAAGGTATGGGCACGGAGGACCACTGCCATCACACAAGCGCACCCAGATCCTTCCTGGTACTCCTCTTTGTAAACTATCATAAGCATCCTGCACTACGTACTTTAACCACTAAGCACCTGGATTTTATTCTCTTCTTTCATCACTGTTTTTAGCAACTTAAAAGGTTTCATTTAAACCAACTTTACCTTCTCTTAGTCACTGCACAGAGTCTGAGATTTAGAAAAAAATTTAATGACAGAGTAAATATGTATTCTATTTATAATATTTGAATTTGTTATGTATATTATTCTGCACACAAATTGTTATGGTTTTTATTAACTAAACAATAACATTTACATTACATTATAAAAGGGACCTTAGACACAACAACATGAATGGCTATTTGATTCTCACTGCAGTAGTGAAAGAAAAGGGCTTGTGACAGCTTTAATAGACTCGCTTTGATTGAGGGGCCATGTGACCCTCTAATGCCCTGTATAAAGATGTCCACGGAATTGTGGATATTTACCACATGTAGAAAGCATAATTATCAAGAAAATGAGGCTTATTATGTGTGTGTGGTTGTCTGTGTGAAATGTTATGTGAGCTAGGCCTTTGTTGTACCTGGCCGTCTCAGGAGGACCATCCCCAAACATTTACCCTTTTACCCTTTACTTTTTGCTGAACTATTTTTGTTGGCTTTAGGGCTCTGTGCACTCTACCACTGCTAACTAGTTCTAAAGTGCTTTCTCTCTAAAACACAGTAGAACTGGTTGACAACCAATTGGTATATTAAATGTACTTGTATTGTAAGTCTCTAGTAAGGGGGTACTGCATGTACCCAGGGCCTGTAAATTCAGTGAACGTTTGCACTTACTACTTTTGGTATTCACAGAATGAACTTACTCATTTCGGTATTCACAGAAGTTAGGACTACTAACTTTAGGACTCCTAAATGCCTTCTGTGAATACCGAAAGTCTTAAAATTAGGATTTTTCTTAATTTAGTAGTAGTAAAGTTAGGACTACTAACTTTCGGACGCCTAAATGCCTTCTGTGAATACCGAAAGTCTTAAAATTAGGATTTTTCTCAATTTAGTAGTAGTAAAGTTAGGACTCCTAACTTTACTACTACTAAATTGAGAAAAATCGTAATTTTAAGACTTTCCGTATTCACAGAAGGCATTTAGGCGTCCGAAAGTTAATAGTCCTAACTTTACTACTACTAAATTGAGAAAAATCCTAATTTTAAGACTTTCGGTATTCACAGAAGGCATTTAGGAGTCCTAAAGTTAGTAGTCCTAACTTCTGTGAATACTGAAATGAGTAAGTTCATTCTGTGAATACCAAAATTAGTAAGTGCATTCTGTGAATGCCAAAAGTAGTAAGTTCATTCTGTGAATCGGGCCCTGTATTACTAAGTTAAGCCACATAAAGACATTTATCAACATTTTACACATGTGCAAAGTGACACCAAGTAAAGCAAAGCAACTCAGTCTTGATAAAGTATTTTTGTTTTTGCACTGTCGGTTAGAAATGTAAGTAATGCAAATAGTACTTTGCACTGCTGTATGCTACTTTGCTTCAAGGAATGTCCAATGGACAACATTTGGGCATTCTCAGGCTTCCACCAATGGTTTTAGATGTAAAGCCCTCTCTATTAAAATTGGTAGATAGAGCTTTGTGGCAAAAAAAGAATGCTTCCTTGAAGCAAGCACTGACGAGGAAAGATGTTTTTATTTCTTCAAACCGTTTTCTCATTACAAGTGTGCCATACCCTTACACCACATATCCAATGAGAAGTTTTAAAGGTAGCCTAAGCATAGCATTTTGAAATGGAAGGATACCCTCCAATACAACACTTATGCTAGACATCACGCAGACACATTTACACTATGATGCCATGGTGTTAGCTTGGTGCCAGGCAGCCAGCCTATGAGTTATAACTGGTGAAGAGAGCAGCAGTGCCCTATTTTAGTAGATATGGCTACAAGATGCTCTATCCCATATGACAATGCAGCACAGCCACCTTGTTTGCCATGCTGCATTGCAATACTTTTAATACATAAGCCTCACAGTTTCCACCATAGTTGGGCTCTTCAGACCTGAGGCAGGGTAGCTCTATTTTACCACCACACTATGATAAATGGCTGTCGACACAGAGGCCCACATGCATCAAGCATTTTTGGAGTCGCAAACGGTGCGATTCCTTAAAATCGGCTGTTTGCGATTCCAAAAGTGCTGTTTGGGATGCTTCATGCTATTTTAGAAATCGCAACTTTTTTGCGATTTCTAAAATTGCGATAGCATATAGGAAATCGCAATTTTGCGATTTCTTAAATGCTATGCATCATTTCCAAAAAATATGCGATTTTTCAAATTGGAAGTGCAAATTACCACGAAGTTCAACCTCGTGGTAATTTGCGAAATTGTTTAAAAATGCACAAAAATGCATTTTTTAAACTGTTAAGTTACAGACACACATGTCCTTAGGACATGTGTGTATGTAACTTCTACTGAAAAGTACATTTCATGGGTGCAGGGGGGGGTCATTTAGACCCCCCTCTCCACCCTTGAAATGGATTGATGAATTGCGATTTCAAATTGCGAATTCGCAATTCCCATTCATTCCTATGGGCATTTTGGCCCATAGGAATGAATGGGAATTGCAAATTCGCAATATGAAATTCGCATTTTTTATGCAATTCGGTAAAAATAGCGATTTTTACCGAATTGCATAAAAAATGAAAAAATAATCATGCATAGGCTTTTGCGATTTCTAAATTGCGAATCGCTATTTTTCGCAATTTAGAAATCGCAAAAGCTGATATTGATGCATGTGGGCCAGGATCTTTCTAAGTAAGCTCTGCTTTTGGCTGTAAATGTAACAGTATTTGCTGACATATCTAACGTATACAACAGAACATCACAGAACAGAATGCACAGCTGGAACTGCATTACAATACAACATCGCTATGTAATAATGTAGCATAAAACCTAAAGTACACAAAAGATAACAGAATATACCACCATCATAACAAAATGCCACACAACAAATATGCACAAGCATTCTTGTAACACATTACCACCATCAGAAACTTACTTTCATAACACAGTGGTAGAAGGTGTTTGCGAAAAGCAGCGCCAAGATAGCACCAATCAGGATTTTTGTGGTATGACTCAAAACGAATATTCTCTTTTATATTTGACTGTATCCTACCTTTTTACCTCTCATTTGTTATGGGGTTAGTGCAATTGCCTGTTCCAACTATCGCTAGGCTGCTAATGATCAGCGAATGTGATAAATAATACGTACAGCCTTAGGAAGCAGGTGCTTTTACTGTCACAGTTTTGATCAGTGAGATTAACCTCTGAATTGCAGAAGAATGGCCCAACAATGCTCTGACAGTCAGACAACTAAACCCTTTCATGTATGCAAAAAATATATATTTTTGATTTATGTTTGCTGTTTGATATGCAAGAAGGGTTAGATCTCTCTTCCAGGATAAATGTCCCGCTGCCCAGCGGGAAGAACATATATCAATTCGAGGCTGCCTAATGAGAGAGAAAAAATGGAAACAAATGCATATGTGTTTACCGCCTTGGATGTCAGGTTTATTTTTAACAAAGTACTAATTGAATTAATTAGAAAATGTGCAGCTTCTTCTTTTCAGTACATTAACCTGCCTCCAGGAGCCACAAAAATACAAGGCTTACATTAGGACATTTTGCTTTTCGCCTGAATTTTTGTCCTTGAAAGGAAAATACCATCTTGCTTACTACCCGCCTTTTGAAAGTCATTACTCAAAAATGCCCAAGTGCCTACAGCATGGCTCACATTTACAGGTAAAACAATTGAGTATTGCTACCTTGCCCATCTTCTACCTGTTACTAATTACTTCACAACTATATACGTGTATACAAGTAGAGTGGATTTACTTGTGGATCTTCTGGTTGGTTGAAATTTACGATTCCTGGGCTGTATTGCTATACCTACTTTTGTTTATTCTGAGTTAAACCTCATGGATTGAGTAATAGGGTAATAGTTCCGGGTGGAAGTCTGGGCAGAATTTCCGATTTTCTCACGCATACCTAATTCTCAAGTAGGAGTTAAATCTGAGATGGGCGGAGCTTCGTGGCGTCCCAGAGGAGGTGCTGTGGGGGGGCTACAGGGGAATGGGAAGGATCTAGCCAGGCATGGGGAGCACTGCATGCTCCTTCATGACTTAGGGGTTGGCCAGGCGGGGACTGAAAGCCATCCAAGCCTAAAGGTATTATTCTACTTCGAAAAACCAGGGGCCCGATTCACAGAATGAATTTAAGACTCAATCCTAAACTTACTACTGTTTTGGTATTCACAGATTGCACTTACTACTTTTGGCATTTACAGAATGAACGTACTCATTTCGGTATTCACAGAAGGTAGGACTCCTAACTTTAGGACTCCTAAATACCTTCTGTGAATACCGAAAGTCCTAAAATTACGATTTTTCTCAATTTAGTAGTAGTAAAGTTAGGACTCTTAACTTTACTACTACTAAATTGAGAAAAATCGTAATTTTAGGACTTTCGGTATTCACAGAAGGCATTTAGGAGTCCTAAAGTTAGGACTCCTAACTTTACTACTACTAAATTGAGAAAAATCCTAATTTTAAGACTTTCGGTATTCACAGAAGGCATTTAGGAGTCCTAAAGTTAGGAGTCCTAACTTCTGTGAATACCGAAATGAGTAAGTTCATTCTGTGAATACCAAAAGTAGTAAGTGCAATCTGTTAATACCAAAACAGTAGTAAGTTTAGGATTGAGTCTTAAGTTCATTCTATGAATCGGGCCCCAGGTCCGGTGCTACCAAGCTTGTGCAATCTGGGGTATGAAAACCCAAACACACTTACAATTGGGTGTTATTATATCCCACCAAGGGATATTACTCGGTCAAACTCATATTCAGCATCTATATAGGCTAACAATAATGAAAACAACAAAGCACTGCAATAACCTTGCAAACCAATCAATTTAAAGGGTAACCAGTAGCGCACCCCCATGATGAAATGGAAGACGATCCCTTTGCTAAAAATATTCACATTGGACAAAAGGCCCGACTTTACTTTGTGAATGCTTGAAAACAAAGCATGCTCAAGTGCATATTTGTTCATGTTTGCCTGAGCATGTGTTAGACATTAATTCAATCACATCACTTTCCTTGTACTCACGAAATTCACTGCTCATCCTGCAGTGCAATGGGACACTCTGCTAACTCTGTGCGCACACATGCACATTGTTCACCTTATACTCATACTCCCACACAGACACACTGCTCATTTTAAACTCAAAAATTTAGACAGACTGCTCACCTTCTAGTCGCATATCCGCTAATTATCCTGTACTTACACAGGTTCATCTGGTGTTCACAAAGGCACTCAACTCACCCTTAAGTACCTAGCTCACTGTCACTTACATAGACACACTGCTTACACTAGGGGGCATATTACCAAGCAATAGCGATAATTATCGCTATTGCTTGGTTAGAGACAAAAATTTACAGCAGAGCTGTGGCGATTTGTACCGCAAATAAACCTTGGTATTACCAAGGTTTATCGCAAATGCGATAAAAATCGCCGCAATGCATGAATATCGCTGAAAAGTCAGCGATATTCATGCATTCCTGAGCTAATGCACTTAGCCATGTTATCCACCTCCCATTGGATAACATGGCTAAGAACTGCTCAGGGCAGGTGTTAGCTTTTGGAGATATTCGTGCTTAGCGCAAATATCTTCAAAAGTTAGTAATAGGAGATAGCGATGTTAGGAACTGTTTTCAGTCGCTAACATCTTGGCACGCCCACCTTGCATGTCATTAGTGATAAATATCACTGACATGCAAAGTGGGGCCCAAGATGGTCGCTATCTCCTACTAGCTGTCGCTAACTGGTGTTAGCGACAGCTAGGTAATAGGGAGATAATTTTATCTCCGCTTTCTTGGCTTTTAAAGCCAGAAAAGCGGAGATAAACCCCCTTGAAAATATGGCCCTAGATCCCTAAACACACACGCACACTGTTCACCACTCACTAGCACAGGCACAAGGCCCTTAGAGGCATATTTACAATGGATGTGCGCCACAGAAACACCACTTATTCCGAAGTTCCTGTGGCGCAATGCTCTGCTCCATATTTATTAAGGTGGTATTAAGCCACTTTTTGTGGCTTAACTCTGCTTTGTAAATATGGTACCCTTTCACGCAGGTATCTGTGTGAAAGGGGAGTACAATGTGTGTTTCTGTGGGAGTTCCGCTGCAAAACCCACTGTTTTATTTCACTGACTTAGATTTACAAGTATCTCTAAGTCTGAGGCAGCCCAACAATCAAACGCCATGCAAGAGCCGGCCCTAGAATTGCATTACGAGGAGAAATACTTTAATTTCTTTTCATTTTTGCCTTTTCTGTTTATGCTGCAGTCTGCAGCACACATAGAAAGAGCAAAACACCATGAACAATTGTTTATGTGCAGGAAGGGACACGTTCCTGCACATAAACAATCATTCCCTGCAACACAAGCATCCATGCACTATGGGACAAGAGTGCCTGATTTGGCGCTCACAGCTAATTTTAGAGCCAGAGCCAGAGCTATGGAAAACGCAGGGTGTGCCTTCTTGCTGTAAATACATCACAATCCTGTGTTTTGGAAATGTCAGAGCGCAGCGCTACCAAATTTGGTGCAGCTCCACGCTGCGACAATTCCTTGTACATATGCCCCTTAGTGTTCTCACATAGACACATCATTCATCCTATGTTAACAGAAGGTGTGACCTTCGTTATGCATGCCTATTCACCATCCTGTACTAAAAGATTTTCTTCAATGCACTCATGTTAGCATACCTCTCTGTTGTAAAGACAAAGAAAAGTGGAAGGTAAAATCCCCAAAAGAGCGGTGAAAAATATAACAATGGCAAGGAAGAAGCACAGTAGAAAGAGAAAGAAATAAAAAGACTGAAAGGGGTAATAAGAGTGAGGGAATGAAGAGGAGGTATTAGAGAAAGGGCAAAATAAGAGAGGCACTTACAAATAAAGACAGAGAGGAAGGGTAGAAATAAATGGAAGACTTCGAAGAAAAGGAAAGACTTATGGAAGAAAGCACATGAGACAGCAGATGAGAGAGAACCCCAGAGAATGGAAGAGGTGAAACGCACAAGAAAGGAAATGTTGGACTTGGCCCTTCTGGCAGGTTCACCCCTAGACTTTTTGCTTGTAATGGTGTGATGGCGATTTTTGGGTTCTGCGCACTTTCACTGTGTCCCAGTGGAAAGTGCGTGCGCACTCTGAGTGCATGTGATGAGATAGGCCTGCCCTCCCATAGGAATGCATGGGGAATGTATGTGTCCCTGGTAGTTCCTGATGCGTGGGGTGTACAGGTTCGAATTTGATATGTGCGAACTCGTGAGAGTGAATGCTTCGCAATGATGTATGTGGCATGAGTGTGTCTTGTGTACAAATGCCACTTCTAAGACTAGGCATATTAGTGTAAAATATGCCTGGCGTGTGATTGGCTGGAGCTGGCTGGTGAGCCTGGCTCCAGGAAGGCTGGATGGGTCTGCCCGGTGGTGAGTGGGAGATTAGCATGCTGAAGGCTGGGGAGGAGTGTACCTGTGTCCTGAATGAGGCTGGGTTTTCCCCAGACAATGCTGGCTCCACCCCTGGGGTGCTACTGATGACCCTAGCCCTGCCAGTGAATGAAATGGGTGGTTGAGCTATCAAGGGTACTTCAAAACCAGCTGCGACTGGTTTCCCTCCACCCTGCGCCTACAGACAAAGGATCTATGTGTAAAAATGGGGCTGTGTCCCCACAGATGTTGTTCTCTTCCAGGATCCTGCCTGAGGGGGCTGCTGCTGTTGCTGGGCCAGGGGACCGCCACTTGGATTGTCTCCCTGCCTGGAGACCCAGTGAGCTGGCTCTGGGCCCAGCTTTGCCCCCCTGCCTACCTAAGGACTTTGCTGGAACTCTGCCCTGCTGAGGGCACCTGGGAGCGCTGTGCTTGTGCTTCCAGAACCTGGGAGCGCTTTGGACTTTCCCTGTAGCGCCTGGAAGCGCCTTGGCTGGGCCTTAGCGCTGGGAGCGCTTTGTTTTCCCCTCTAGCGCTGGGAGCGCTGTATTTGCCATTGTAGCGCTTGGGAGCGCTTTTTGCACAGCCGGTGCCCACCCGGCATTTGCCCGTCTAATTTGCTGATTTTGAAGCCCCTGACGAGTGCCCACCTCGCCAGGGACCGTGCCGCTATTTTCGTGGCCATAGCGAGAGCCCACCGCGCCTTATTTAAATTATGGGGAGCTTACCCGTGTGGAAATCACCGCCGCAGCCCAGGAACCCTGCCGGGCCGCCGCGCTGCCTACGGCGACCCGGAAGTCCCGCCTCAATTCCCCCCAGCGCCGCGCTGCTATTGGCTGCAGCGCGACCCGGAAGTCAGGCAAGCTTTGGTGGGACGGCAGGAAGCAGACGGGAGCCCACCCTGCGCTCCGCTCCTGCACCGGAGAAGAGAAGACCGGCGGAACCCTTCCCCCGCTTCCCTTGGTCTGGGGAAGCCAAGCAGAGTCCGCGGCCTTTAGCAGTACCCGGTCCCCAGGAGCGGGACCGGGTGAGCAGGAGGACGCAACCCTCACCGATGAGAGCCGCCGCAAGGGAGAGCCCCGGGGAGAAGAGGAGCCCCGCAGAGAAGGACCCTAACGCCTGCAGAGTCCCCTGAGGATAGCCCGGTGAGTGTAGAAGGGCTGGGGGACTCCTGCGGGGTATTTTGCTGTCTCGAGTCCGGGAGGAACTCCAAGCAAGGCGGCATTTGTTGTTGGGGCCACGAGGCTCAGGGGCCATTGCTGATTGAGAGCCCAGAGAGGCTCAGACCGGCCGCATCTGTTTTACGGGGTCCGAGAGGCTCCAACATCCCGGGGGCATATTAGTTCAGAGCCTGAGAGGCTCAAGGTGCCACATTCGTTGTGAGAGCCCTGAGAGAGGCTCTAGGGGCACATCTCGGTTCACAAGCCAGAGAGGCTCTAGGGGGCACATCTTTGTCCTGGGGCACAGAGCCTGCGAGGCTCCCACGTGTAATTTGCCCTGCTAATTTCCCAACAGTCCAGCACTTAGTGGGCAGCTGCCACGTTTAGGCCCCCTTGACACTGGGACACAGGGCGTCCTAGCCCTAGAGAGGCCAGTTGGCCTAGGGACTGCCACAGGTGGTGGCTAATGTGATTTTTGCGCTATTGTGTTGTCCTGCACCTCTGAATGTATTGTTGATGCATCATTTGTTTCCTCCCCTGCACCTCTGAATGTGTTTTAATGCATCATGTGCTATGTGCTTACACCCCTACAGGTATTGTGATACTTAGGTGGTTTTTCTCCTAATACAGGTGGTGCTAGTGAGGTCCTGGTTACCAGTAGTACTGGTTGTGTACTTTATGTTCTATTTTATACTACAGTGATTTATATTCTATGCTCTAAGTGCTAATTCCACCTTGTGCTAAGTTCTAAAAGTGCTGATTCCTGACAGTGGTCCAGGTGGCCCTGTCTTGTAAATATCCCCTGTAAATTCTGCCCGTGCCTGTTGGCACATTGTAAAGTGTGTGTTTTTATCTAATGTGTTTTGGTGTAATACAAAGGCTATTTTTATATATAACCTTGTGTGGAGTTTCCTTTGTGGTGGGCCTTGGGTGTTGTTGCTGGGGTGCGTGCGCAAATACTTAACTCACATTGCCTCCAACTTTAGCCTTGCTGCTCGCGCCACTTTACCTAGAGGGTGAACAGGGGTTATCTTGGCGTGTAACTCCCTTGCCCTGACTTAGGAGTGGTGGTCTCTGACTGACTTTGGCGCAAGCCCTGGCCAGCCAGGGATCCCATTTCTAACAGGAAATAAAGGAAAAAATAACTGGGAATGACAAAGGCAGTGAAAGAAATAGGAGGGAGAGAAATTATGAGAAAGTGAAGCTGATAAAGAAAATGAGATAAAAAAATGAGACATACACAGGTCTGCTATTTTGGAATCCCCTGGCCATATTTTGCATCTAACTCTTGAGATGGGGTGGGGGGGGGGGGGCAGAACCGTGCACACTGCAATTTTATGGACTCTAGTTCTCAGGACAATTATGTTAGTTTGGCATTAACTCAGAATGCAAACTGAGTAGTTAATAGAGGGAGCAATCTTGTTCCTGGTTGCACTAATTTCTTGGTGTGAAATCTTGCTCTCATTGTGTTCCATCCTATGAGTGTGCTTTTAGTTACGCATAACAGAGTAGCTCGTAGGGTAGACAACCACCAAGACTACCGATGACCTCTGGAGATGACATGACCCTGGTGTGCAGAGAAGCGTGGGACATGATGTGGCTGCATTAATTATTCACCGACAATCATGCAACCTCACCGCACAGCCAACCTCTGCTCATATCTTTAACTAGTGCTAACCCTTACCACACCCTCTCCACCAGTCCCATCAGCCATTCCAAACTGCTCTCCACTGCAAAAAAGAAACATAGGTATACAAATTGTATGTAAAGCTGGATGTCAACCTTGTTAGAACTGGCTCACTGACATAATATCATTGTATACAATATTGATATACTAAAGACCTGATTGCATGTTTGGCCGTCCGACCGCCCGAATGCTGAGTCCGCGGCTGCCAGTTGACCACAGAACTAGCAGTCTTCAGACTGCTGTGTTATGAGTTTACCACAGTGCCAGCGGTGCAGCTGCGGAGATCTTGTGGCATTTGTTATTAGTTTTCTATCTCTAGCAATGCCTGTGTGAATATTTTGACTGCATATATGTCGAATGCACACATATGCATGATACATGTGGAAAAAAACCATCTACCCATTGCTGGAATCTGGCCCACATGTGGGCAGTCCAGGCGATGGGTGTATGGCACAAAAAGTACTCACCTGTACACAGAGCCGTACTGGTTGTATCAGGCACTGGGCGTTTTCCCAGTGGGCCGGAAGGGGTGGGGGCTAGTTTTGGAGCAGTGCTGCAATATCGGCCCCCTGTATCAAAAGCAGCAGCAGTGCTTACCACCAGCTCCCCCTTCCTTCAGGGGTGGTGTGACTTAATTGCCAGGGCTGGTGCCCGTTCTCAATCTGACAGTGCCCGTATGTCACTGCAAACAGGGTCATAATCCTCGGGGTGTAGAGGCTGCTGTGAAGGGGCGACCTAGAGAAAAGGATCCATGTCAAACTCTGAATGGAAGTCAGGAAAGAGGAGAGTGTGCACCCTAAATCCTTTGTTTCCACAAACTTGAAGCTGGCAGTCCCAACTCCGCAGTCAGCTCGTTGGATATCCAACTAGTAATATGGACGGTGGTTAAATTCCTCTGTATCGCCTTATGACAGCTGCTCCCCAGGCCTAAAATCAATATTGATGCACAAATACGTTAACACTAACATCTCCCCAGGGCAAATTAAACTATGGGAGGAGGGGCGTGCTGCCCACTTCCTAGAGCTGGATATGGCCCTGGGGACCGCCACCCCCCAGGGCCAGCTCCAGCAATCTCAAGGGGTGCCCACCCTGGGACATTGCAGTTTGCCTTGGCATGGCAGTAGGACCACTCCCGCCAGCCATCGCGAACAATGCTCTTTGAGCAAGCAAGAGCATTTCGCTCTCGCTTGCTGAAAGCGGAGCACACTTTACTTTTACACAGGGAGCTGCATGTCTGCAGCTCCCCATGTATAAAAATAATGCTGGCTCCCACAGATGGCGGGGAGCTGGCTGGGACCGAGGGGGACTTCAGGTCCCAACTGCGGTCCCTAACTAAGGTGCAGCCCTGCATTTCCCCATGCACTGGCACTAAATTTAGCTGCCTCGTGCCAAAGCAGGCACCAATGTACCTGTCAAACGCCAATTGGGGATCTCATCAGGAACAGATGACCTTGCCCCAAATCCCTCCAACCAAAACCTGCGACAGGTGAGTTCAACTGTCACTGACTTCAGCCTGGGGGAAAGGGGAAGTGAGAAAGCAAAACAAGAGAGACTGCTTCAGGACACAGGTTCTTCTTCTGTATTCTTGTTTTAACCTGAAAGAGTAAACATGACAATTACTTCTCCCTACACCCTACTCTGGAACTATGAATTCTCTCAACCTCTGCATTTTCCCTGTTTTTAATCCTGAACTCTGCCCCTCTCTGCGAAGTCTTATCTTATATCATTTGATCAATTGCAAGAACCTCAGACCAACGTATGTTTTGTTATGAGGATTAATATGGTTAAATCAATCTGCAGTTTGATCTTAAACATGCAATATTTTCTCCTCTTAAGTATGATATATTATTCTCTTGGATGAGGTTGAATTCCAGTACTGGTCTATTAAATAAAACAAAGTCTGTTGTTTAACTCAGCAAAAAAAAAATGTTGTTGTGTGTTCAATTCGTATTAGTATGAACTTGAACTAAAAAAAAATTACGTTCGCTTAAACTGAGTATTAGTGCTGTTTCTTGTAACGAAGTAGTTCAGTCAGTAAATTGGGTTAGGAGTTTATAAGCTTGTCAAGTTCCAGGATATTATTTTGTTTCAAAAAATCATTTGCAGACATGAACCAACACGCTTACTTGAGGAGTCGACTCCAGGAATTTCGGACTTACAACTCTCCCTCGGTGAGACAGAAACAGGAACCAGGACTAGAATCTCTGATGCGACGATATTCTCTGTGAATACATTTTTTTACGTCAAGGAAACTGCCGATAAGCACATTAAACAAACTCTTCGGACTTCCCTAAAAGAAAGGAAACTGAAGCGCTGACTGGCACATTAGAAAATCTTCTTCAGACACGGAGCGCTGCGAGAAACCTCCACTCAGACAGTTCTCACAGTTGAAATGCACCGTGAGATACTCGCGAAGGTACATTGGGAGCTCCAGAGCGTCTCGAGGGGAAACAATTAGACCGCACACCTCTACAGGAAGTGAGTGCGAGCGGGTCTCATCCCGTGATTAAGGAACTCTCCAATTTATGCAGAACAGATCGAAGGGAAGTTCTCCATCAGGGGCCAATTTTTTTCCAGCTTGATATTTGGCAAAGGGCAACTCTAGAGAGTGGAAGGCAAATCTTTTTGAATTGACGCTAGCACAGGATAAGAGGGTCATGACAGCACCAAAGTGCAAGCTTGTCTGTGTTGAAGGGGAAGTTTATTCATCTGCAGGAAGGTGTCTAGAAGTTTTTTAAGTTATTGTTTATGTGCAGGAAGGGAGACCTTCCTGTACATAAACAATAATTGCTGTGCTGCCTGTGATATTTGGGCCCTAGGCCCTCATACTAATCTAAATGAGGTGATGCAGACACATGGATGATAGTTGGTTAACTGGCCATGAGCACGTGCGGTCAGCCCCTTCTATTTCTAGGGTCATCTGACTGATGAGGCCTGTGGTTGGTGGGTGTTCAGTGTGTGACACGACATGCTGGAACACTAGAACGTATCCCAAACTTTAACGAAGGTCCAAACAAAATGAAGTCCGAACCTGTGGGAGAGAATACAAAATTGCAAACCAAAACATAACTCAATGTGGATGACTTCCACATAGTCTCTTCACTGCTGGTCATCTGCCGGCGAGGGTGTCCTTGCAGCCGGGACCATTAGTTCTCCTTGGCACAATGTTCTGGTGTGCTGTGGACGTGCTCCTTTGTGTACTTGCGCCGTGGAAGTGTGCTTTCCAGTTCCTTGCTTCCGACACCGCAGTCGGTGAAAAGTACAGATGGAATGTTGGTGGATCATTGGTGTTCTGCTGTCCACTGTACAATCCTGGATGAGGTGTTTTCTCCAACTGGTGGCTGTCTCTGACAGGATCTGCAGATGCAGGATATCACTCTCACTGATACCCCTCTCTCATGGGTGTCCCCTCTTACTGGACGACCCCGAGGCCCTTTGCTGCCAGGCTTCCTCTGGACCGGTGGGCTGCTGCCTTGTCACTCTAAACGCGTTGGAGGAGTCGGTACGGGTCCCTTCTCCGTGTCCGAAGCTCCACCTGAAAAAGGTATTGTCGGCACTTGTTTCGTCGCATCCTACCCTTGTTCTCCCTGGATCTCCAGAGCAAGCTTCAACAGTCCATCTCTGGTCTTGAGACCCGCTGCCACCGGTGTCCCTGAGGCCTCTGCTCCTTGGACATCCACGGTCCTGTGTCCGTTCCATCCCAGAGGTGGTTGTTACCAACAGGCCAGCCTGCTCACCTCTGTCATTCCTGGGTGACTTTCGGGTTTGCACGCAGATGTGTCCTTCCAGTGGTGATGATGCTTTCCAGGTGCTGTGTTCAGATGTCCATGCATCCTTTCACTCTTCCCCATCGGGTGTTCCCCTTCTGGTGTGTGTTGTGGTGTTCCGTCCCGCACACTTCTTTGCTCGTCTCCTTTCCTCTTCGGGTGTTCCCCTTCTGGTGTGTGTTGTGCTGGTCTGTCACTCACACCTCTTTGCTCTTCTCCTTCCTCTCTTCTTCCTTCGTCGTGGCGTCGTGCCACTCAGGATTGGTCTTCTCTTCCTTCCTTCGCGACTCGGTCTTGTCTTCTCTCATGCCTATTCGCTCGGACCGGGCTTCTCCAGGCTGAGTGCACTCCACATGTTTCCTCCTGGTCTTGTCCGAGCATTCGGACACTGTCTTCACTTCCACCTGTGACTGGACCTGTCATCGCAACCTTCTCTTGCTTGATAACTTATGGCTTGTACTTGATGTCATTAGACTTTACTTCAGTCTTCTTCCTGGTCCTCTTTGTGGACATCACCTCGTACATTCTCTTCACGGATGTCTTCTCCGTTCTTCCTGTCAGATGTCTTTGGTAGATCTCTTCACTCACTGACGTCTTGCAGGTCAGCATCATCATTGCAACCATCTGGTAGGCCGGCTTTCTCTTCCTTTCGACCAATCTGGGTGGATTGCTTCTTCTTCCCTGCGACCAGCGGGGTGGTCGGCTTCTTCCTTGCGACCAACGGGGTGGTCGGCTTCTTCCCCCATGTGACCAGCGAGGTGGTCGGCTTCTTCCTTGCGACCAACAGGGTGGTCGGCTTCTGCCTCCATGCGACAAGCGGGGTGGTCGGCTTCTTCCTTGCGACCAACGAGGTGATTGGTTTCTTCTCCCTTGTGACCAACTGGGTGGTCAGCTTCTTCTTCCTTTCGACCAACTGGGTGATCGGCTTCTTCTTTCTTGCGACCAACGGGGTGATTGGCTTGTGGAGAATCTTCATGCTTCTGGTGACCAGCGCAACCGCTCTGTCGTCTCTCCGCAGTTGCAGTGCTTTGGCGCGCTTCTGACTGCGCTCTCCTGTCCCTTCCGTGACTTGCTGCTTTGGGCGGTTGCTGTGTATTCTTCTGTTCCTGGAGCTGTCATTACCTATTTGAAATCCCCAGGCGTCTGCGGATTTCCTTTGCCAAAAGGGTGGGGGGGCTTACTTACTTCCTTTCCAGCGGACAGACAATGTCATAGGGTCTGCCTGCCCCTTCGGTGAAATCCTGTTAGCAACCATTACCTGCCTTGGGTAGTGTACCCACAACTGGTTGTGTGTGGAGTTCCTGCACTCCTGGCACGCTTCTGCACCTTGTCACACCATCCTTAAGAGGCTGCGTGAGGGCTAGGCGCCACTCTGGCATGGCAGTTCTCTTGTGCACTGTTCTTTTCATTTGTCCACTTGATGTACCTCCTTGCTATCAGGGCAGCTTCCCTGCAGTCGTCCTTTAATGGGGATTACAGCTGCTTTAATTCTGTACTGCTGACAGTGTTCCTTGTATGCTGCGCGTGATCACGTGAGTGGCCACTAGATGGCAGTTTGTCCCTCCATGAGTTCATTCATCTCCAGTGTTTCAATGATGTGGGTCTCGTGCTTGCTTCTATCAAGGATGGGGGCAATTTCACCACTTGCTGCTGCTCACGCCTATTCCTCAGGACCCCTCCGGGCCGCGGGACGGCTTTTCTCAGTGCAGTAAGTGTTTCTGTTCCCCTGTGCACCTCGGACGGGTGCAGCTGCAATTAATTACGCGCTTGGTAGCCTTCCCGCACTTTCCCTCTTGTGATCGTAGCTTGGGATGAGACGGTCACCGGTGTGCTTGGGTGGGCCTCAGCAGTTTTACTCGTGCTGCAGGCCGCACTTTACTGTCTCTTTGTGCTCACGGCTGCTCCTGCCGCTTTCTTTAAAACTCGTGTCCCCTGGCTGCACCGAGACCTCGCAGCCTCATGGCATGGCCTGGCTCAGTTCTGTCACTGCAGGCCACTCGCGATCACTTCCTGCGGCGGGGGAAAGGACACCGGAGTCTGCTCTTCGCCTCTCTCGCCCCTGCGCTCCTCTTCACTGCTGCTGGCCTCCGGGTGCCATTTGGGAGGACCTTGACACGCGCAGAACTTTTACATCAGTCTTGCTCGCTCACCGGCTTTCTGGCTACGTCTTCCCCTCGCAGCAAGCCTCACTCTCCACAGGCTGCGCAAGGAGGGGCGAGTGGGGTGCTGGTGCCGCTTCGTTCGGCTGCAGGCCGCCTGCTGTCTCTCCCCCGTTATTCGCTGCGCAGGGGTGGGGGAAGGTCAGTGCCTACTTTCGGCCAGTGCAGCGGGATGGACTCCCGCTGGCGTCTGATTGTGCAGGGTCACTTCCCTGCATGTTTCCCCGTCCACCATCGTCATCTTCGGCCGGGTGCCCTTTCATCCACGCGGGTGGGCTCCGCGCGTTCCCCCTCACTTGCAGGGTCACTCCGACACGGCCGATGCGGGTGGGCTCTGCTTGGCTGGCACTGCTCTCTATGTCGCTTCCACCCGTGGGGGCTCAGGGGCTCATGAGATGTGGGGTGGGCTCCCGGCCTCCTCACCTCCGCCCGGGGCTCTTCTCACGCCCGCAGGTCTTCGTATCAGTGCGGGTTGGGCTCCCGGTCACGGACTTCATACCTGGGGCTCTTCACATGCCCCTCAGGCGATTAGGCATTTCACGCCCGGGCTTGTCGCACGCCCCGCAGTGATTGGGCGCTGCTCTCGCCTTCTCCAGGGGGCTGCCCTGCTCACGGGCAGTTCTCCCCCTTTTCCCACAGCTGCTGGAGGTCCTTAAACCTAGCACTTTCAAGAAACATTTCAGCAACTCTACAGTCACTCTCAAACACCTGGGTAAAAAGTCACAAATGCACTTGACCTGCTGGACCGAAACAAAACCATGAATCACAAATAGCTACAAAAATGAAACCAGCTGACTTAATGAAGAACGCAAAAATAGAAACTGAGTCAGGAGGCTAATCTTTTTTTTAAATACTTTTTTCAATTTTTGAAGCCTAAAAAGGGCATGTGCTAGAGTAAATGATTTCTTCTCTCTTTTAAGCCAAAAGCCATTAAAAACTACCCTGGAAATCTACGTAGCTAAGTCTATTCCAGTCGCTACTTTTGGGCTGTGGAATTTGATATTACATGACATTAGCTCAATATCGTTTGTGGAGAATATATTTTTCAGGGCTCTCCTAGGGGTGGGCCTAAGCACCCCAGCTGAGATCTTACATGAAGAGCTAGGGATGAGTTATATCACAGATTGCATTCGGTTGCGAGCCCACTTGTTGTGGTGAGATGTCTGTCTGAAGGCAGTATCAGGTCTCAATAGGTCAGTTATTATACATTTGTATAAAGTTGCTCATCATGCACAATATTCCCTGGCTTGTTTATATCAAGGAAAATCTTGGCGCCCTTGGTAGACTGGAGTTATTTTCCAACCCACAGAGCATCATTTAGCAAGACATAAGGGTGGCAACCGAGAGTGAAACCACAGCCCTGGTTAAACATCATATAGGAAATTTGTCATGGTAAAAACAGTACCTGGGATACAGCCTTATCTTCTTTATGAAATGCCAAAACATCAACGCCTTTTATTGACTTACTTCAAGCTGGGTTTGTTTCCGGAACTGCTCTATCCTCTGGGAACATGGTATAAACACTCTGAATTACCCCAATGTTCATGTGATAAGTGTTGTAATCTGCTTACACTGTTATGTATTTTATAGTGGGTCATTCCGCCCCCCTCTGGACCCCTACCTGTTGGTATGTTCCACTGGAGTCTGCTTCAGAATGTTGAAATCCTCCAGGCAGTTCTGGAGAGTGGGTGACAGAATAAAGACTGTTCTTACCTTTTCCTGCCTCAAGTATCATCTATTCAACACTGGCGACGAAACTGGCGAAGGGGGCCACGCTGTCACCTCCCCTTTCAGTGCTCTCTCCGTTTGCTGCAAGTTCCAGGTGAATCTGATGTACTACTTGAAGAAAATTGCCTTTTGTCTCTGATGAGATGACAGACTAATTGTCCCTGGTGTCCAGTACTTCGGTGATATTATGCTATTGCAAGCGGATGGTGAGGATTCTGGTGAAAATGTGGGATTCTACTTTCAGCTTCTCAAGAGCTAAAGGAAGTGTGAGTACCTCCCTGCCTATGTTGAACCATAAGCCGTACACGGAGTGACTGGCTTTTGGCGTGGTGGTGAGGTCTTTGCCTTGTCAGCGGCTGCTCTTCTGGGGTGACCATTCCTTGTGTTCGCATGTGATAACGAAGGATCCTGTCATCGATTACCTGTGTGTACTTTCGGAGTCCATGTTGTCCTTGGTACCGGTCGCGGACGTTTCCCAGCAGAGTGCCCAGACCTTCTCTGTTTCCTGGACCATCTGTGCTTTTCCACGCTTTATTAAAGTAAAGCAGTGATTGTAATACTGTACTTTCCGCCTCAAAACTTGCAGTGTTCTGTCTCAAGTCCTCTGTCCTTTGAATGCTCTAAAGCCCTCGTTCTCTATATTGCCTCAGACCGACTCATTGATCAGTGTTATCAGTTCCTTCTGCACCGTTCTAACCCTTGCCTCTGTGCGCTGCTCTACATTTCCTTACTGGGCGCTGTTGTCAATGAGTCAGTGGTTCCTGTCTTAAGAGCGCCAGTAATTTTGTTCCCCTCAGTGCGCCTCTCATCAGTTTCACGGCACCCCAGCTGCGTCAGCTTTGCCGATGGATGTCCTGTCAGCTGGGGCAGGCCCTGTACAGAGACACTACTCTCCTGGTGTTCTGTGTTGCTTTTCGGGCCTGCGCAGCAGCACCGCCTGGAAGTCCTGTCAGTAAGCCTCTGCAGTGCCGAAGGAGGCGTGAGTTCCAGCGCACTTTTCCCTCAGGGCCGCCACTAAGGTAATTTTCCTAGGTTTATTGAGGGCGGCGTTCTCCCTTGCCTCCAGCGCACCAGCCCCTTCTGGACCGTCATACACTGCTCCTCAGTATTTCATCATTTACTGACAGCAATTCAGTTCCTGGACGTCGCCAGATGTGTCAATCGGTGCTGATTGAGTCAGCAGCTACCTAATGACCTGTGAAACGATTCCTTTTGAAGAAGGGGACATTTTGAGACTGTCTGTTCCTACAGTAAGACTGTCAAATCATTTTACGCCTTCCTAGACCTGGCTTTGCTTCATTAAGACTGTTTTTTTGTTTTGTTTCACTCTCTTCCCTTAATACAGCCTTCTGGACAAAATTTACTTACTCCCCACTTCCTAGAGGTTTATTGTTATTAATGAACGGATTCATTGGAATTTTTATTCCCCTTTAGATCTCTTGTGTTTTTAGGGGATAAAACAAAGTGTTTGAGGTGTAGTTTTAATGTTTGCATGGTTCACTCTGCACTGCATCAATATTTTCTAATTTATAGCATTTAACAGTCATTTATACCACCTGGTGCATTTGTGCCATCTCTAGCTCTTATGTAAGTCGACTCCCTGCTTTCCCTCCTTTGAAAATCAGTGATCAGGTATACTTCCTGTGGTTACACTGTGTGCCTCTGTATTTTACTATATTTATTAGGTGCAATATAGAATTCTGTAATCAGCTTCTCCCAGGGTTTTTTCCTGCATGTATTTTAACTTTTCGGGGTGGGGGATGTTTTTTCCTGTGGTATTTACAAACTCAGTATTACGTGATTTTGTGCATTTGTGACTATTTATAATTACAGTGGGTAGTGGTGACAGTTTGGTACACTAGGTACATTCTGCAGTGTCAGTACAGTGCGTTAATTCTATCATTTGATGATGTAAGTACTCTGTACTCTTTTTACAGTCCAGTAGTTCCCTTGTACATTTTCAGAGTGATTTGAACTATAAGGGTACCAGTTTCAGTCTTATCGTGCATTGTGGACACATTTCACAGCATTGCATGTCCTTTTGTAAGGATTATTTAGGAAAATTACCTTTTGTGAGTTTCCAAAGCCAACGTTAAATTCTACATTTCTCGGCCTCCTGCCTCAATTGTAATTTGTAGTAAAGCACTGTATTTTCTTTCTTATGGCGGCATAATCCTCCTTTTTAAACTAAATCGGGGATCCAGATAGCCACTGGAAAGACTGGATCAATTTATTTGATTCCTACCTCATTGCCTTTGGGGGGGAAACATTTTCGGCTGTCCGTAAACAACATGTGTTACTCCATAACCTAGGAGTTCAGGGAAGGAAAATGTATGACACCCTTCCTGATCCAGAATTAGAGGATGATGAGATATACTTAGATATATTTAGGATTACCATGTTGAAATTAGAAACCCACTTCGGGTACAAAGTTAATGTGGTCCTAGAGCGGCATAAGTTTTTTTCGCGTGTTCAGGGTAAGCATGAGTCAGTCACTAATTATATAGCCGCACTCCGGGGTATTACTCAGTTATGCGAATTTGGAGATTTGAATGACTCCCTTATCAGGGATCAGCTGGTGAGGTGTACACACAACCCTCAAATAAAAGAGAAACTATTTGCTAAAAATCCCTCTTTGAGAGAAGCCATTACCATGGCTCAATCCATCGAACACACTGCAAAGGGTATTCTGGAAATGAATCCACCAAAAGAACCTGTCGGTGGTGTGAACAAAATTAAAGGTAATGTTCTTTAGGATAAAGAGATGTGGAAGTTCTCAAGATCAGGTCTAAGGATATTAAAAGTGAGAAACCGATCAGTATTACGGAAGGGTTGAAATGTTTCAGATGTGGAAGCAGCAATCACCTTGCCAACAGTGTTCATTGCACCGCACGTAATTCTACTTGCATTAAGTGCAATAAAAAGGGCCATTTTGCAAGAGTGTGCAAAGAAGGGGAGATGAATCAGGTAAAGGTGGTACACAGTGAAGATGAACAGACTCCCAAGTTTGTGTTCTAAAGGGATGGCAGGGTGAGCTTCTGCTATTTATTCTCAAGGTTTCTCTCTAGCTGTATGCCTTGGAATATATGCTTTATATGTTTCTTCCTGTGCCTTTAGATCTATTAATTTTGTTACAATGGTGCATGTGTGCGACATCACAAATTGTTATGCTTGTAAATGTTAGTACAATCCACATGCCTTTCTTTTTTACAGGTCCATGTCTAGAGAGCCAATACATTGTTGCAGTCTGTGCATGTGTACCTTTACCATCGACATTATAATATGTTTATTCTTAACTGGTCTTATTTCCAATAGGCCGTTCTTTTCATACAGGTCCTAGGGACTCTCCCGCTTCCACCCGCTCCTCCTGTTTGCTGGTGTACATCAAGGGTGATCTTTGACTGCATCCTTGTTAAATTTTGCCCTCTGTTTCGCATGTGTTATTACCAGACTTTGTCTTATATTTACCACTTTCCCTGTGCTAGATCTCACCCCCTCTCCCTCCTCCACATGGTCCCTATCATTAGCGAAGGGAGATGTGTTGTAATCTGCTTACACTGTTATGTATTTTATAGTGGTACTTTCCGCCCCCCTCTGAACCCCTACCTGTTGGTATGTTCCACTGGAGTCTGCTTTAGAATGTTGAGATCCTCCAGGCAGTTCTGGAGAGTGGGTGACAGAATAAAGACTGTTCTTACCTTTTCCTGCCTATAAGCTTTCAACTTGCAACAGTTTAGACATTGCATTTATTTGCCCTTTTTGTAAAACTCTTCCATTCAAGTTCATAGAACCTCTATTTTTAACAGTGATTTCTAACAGAGTAGATTTGCATTTTTATACTTGCGCCTTTTAGAAAAACAGAAAATTTGTTTTGTATAAGTCTAGGGGCCATATTATCAAGAAAGGGTGCTACATTATTGCCGCTTTTATCGGCAGGAGACTGCCGCTAAAGCGGCGTTAATGGACTTGATAATATGACCTTGTGAATTCCCATAGAAGCCCAGGTTAACACCAGAACCTGGGCTTCTACCGGAATTCACAAGGGCATATTATCAAGCCCATTATCGCTGCTTTAGCTGCAGTTTCCTGCCGATAAAAGCCGCAATAATGTATCGCCTTTTCTTGATAATATGGACCATGGCTTCTTATGTGGTTTACCAGGACGCTAAGGAGGGTTATTTGGGTGTTGTCTAGAAATGTCTTTTGTTGCCTGTTTTTGTAATTATGATATCTTTTTATTGAACATATTTTGATTTGTGTCACATGTATAACAGATGTATTCCATGTATAATTGTGATGATGTGATGTTTTTATGTTCATTTGCATGATTTTACGTATTAAAATTGAATAAGGTATCTCAAAAAAGAGGAGTCAGAGGACTCACACAGTGTTGTTACTGGCTCCTACAATTGGCAGACTGCATCAGTGCAAACCAAACCAGATCAAAGAAGGATCAAGTCAAGGTCTTTTTCTCAAAACATAAAATAATACCTGAGTGCTGTTCCAGGTGTACGCAGTTATGTCAGCCTTATTCACAAAGTGCAAATCCCTATCTCAAGGCACTACGGCAACCTCACAACATTTTTTTTTACAAATAAGTTGACATTGTCAGACCCATAGTGTGGCATTTACCTTTTGTGTATAGTGCCTCAAAAGACCCTTTTCCACACCCCTTTGGGAGGTTGCTAAACCAGAAAAGTGTGAAATCCTATAACTCAAACAATAATACAATGAGAATGGAAAACAGTAAAAAGGTAATCAGGATGTGCCTCCAAATCCTATTGTAAATCATCACCCGCCACATCAGCAAACCAGCAAAGTCACTCACACTTAAAAACATTCTAATACCCTCCCTCTTCTAAAGATAAAATGTGGCTCTGAGATATTGTTTAAATAAAGACCAAATTTAAGACTGCAGCAAACTGCAATATGAAAGGGGGCTGTTGTGGCTGCAGAATCTTCAGAATTTTCTCACTACAGTCAGAAAATATCATAATGATTAACATACAGACAAATGTCTGCAGCACTGTGAGGTAAAAACCACACTGTTGAACATCACGACTACTTCACATCCCAGAAAAGAATGGAAAACATGCACCCTACTACCACTGGACCAAATTCTACTCATCCATCCGGCATTGTGTGCCGGAATAAATGTTACTGACCTTCCTGGGTTTACAACCTTTCTCTCTAACCACATTCATCAAGATTAACTAATTTCTATCATTTCAACCACCACCCCTGAAAACTCTCCAAATATTAATCTGTGCTACTTCAAAATCTGAATAGCCTATCTGACTCTCACCGGAAAAGCCCACACAATTGACTATCCTATTAATATCTGTGCATTACAAACAGATTTACCTGACACATCAGATGGAATATGCGTCAGATAACAGACTAATTGAAAGCTGTAGAATGTAATGCAACAAAATTAGCCTTCCTCAAACAACCAATGTATAGATATCTTGGTTGTGGGTCTGGTTGACCCCTTTTTTTATCCATCTAGCAGCACAGCCATATTGCATGAGCTATCTCCCGATATCAGTTGCAAAGTGTGCATCATTGATGCATTGAATGCTAATCTATTATTCATTGCTCAAATAAAATCAGTAAAACGATGCGCCTTTATTAGGGAGAGCTCTCCCTTTTGTGACTCCCTACTTAATTTCTCAGATTCTCACTTTAACTTCATCATGTTACCTCCCTTTTTCCTGAAACTTAATTTACTCTTACGTAGCAGTTGTGGAGCATGCAGAGCTTCGGAAAAAATCAAAAGAAATGTATGTCAATAAACACATTTGGTACAATGTTAAGGAACTGTTTATTTCGATGTTGGCTTCATTAATGTCACCACACACAACACTTTCTTGAGACGGTAGATTTGATTGTCTTTTGAGAAAGCATTTGTCAGTAAATGCTATAGAAACCAAGACATAAATGCCACTGTTCTGAAATGGTGGTACAATCATATAATATTCACACTATAAAGGCTCCTGCTGTGAGCTTCACTTTAATGCAAAAAAATCATCTGCCTGGCAACATTGTTCTCATAATAACACTACCTCGCCTTACCTCAACCATATGTGAAAGATCTGTGTTCCAGGGTACCCTTGCTCCAAACCTTAATACATAATGCAAGGATATCCATATGTGAGAACATACCAATAGGTTCCTGTGGAAGGTGGAAAATACGTGTTGTGGGAAGAAGCCAGAAAAAGTGGAGCAAGCAATGTATTTAACACAAATTCACTGCCACAAACAATGCCATTATTAACAATATTTGGCCCAAAACAAATGTTTGTATGGAAGCAAATGATATACAAGACATTTGGTAGGTCAAAAACAGACTGTGGTCGCTTGTGTTCCCATCTGGAGGGGATCTAGCCTGGCAGTTTGGGCTGGACTGTTCCTATTGGTGCAGGCCAAAGCTGATTTGCATAAGGTGTATCTCAGTCTAGTAGCACAAAGGGGGGGAAATGAAGGTCAGGAATGTGGCCACTAGCTATTGCCAGTAGCTGAGATTGATCCAATCATTCATTCTTCCCACCACCTTGTTGTTTTATGCAGCATCATAAAGCATCAGATCAGTCAATGCAAAAAGAAACTGATATTCCCCATACAGGGTGTCCTTTCATTTTTGGAACATCCATACAGGTCAAAGGTCTTTAAGAAGTTTCTAAAGGAACAGGGCTTAGGCACAGGAATTATGTGATTGGCGGTAAATCCTAGGATGATTAGGGCGGAATAATTTGCTGTGGCTCTCCTGGGAGCCGATTGACACATGAGCTATGCCGGAATACGTGGGGTCTGATACTCTTTCTCTGCTCCTCAAACCCTGGAATGATGTCTCATCTGGATACCTCACTGATTTTCAGGTGTTGTCCCTTTTTATTTCAAGCCAGCATGAACTTGATAGACAGGTCTCAAAACAAAATATATTGAACATCCAACCTATTTGCATGGAGACAATTTTCAAAAAGTGTTGCCTACTGGTTGATGCAGGCTTTCTTCTCGACCCAAATTATTTCCTACTTCCGTGTGGCTATACCTTTTTCTCTTCTTCAAAGTAGAATCAGTTTCTTTGTGTCTCATAGGTACTACTCACTCCCTACTCACCTTCACCTCCATCATATCAAGAAATGTGGGTTCTTGAGAAGGCTTTAATTTCTTCCAACATTCATCCCTCATTAGCTTTAATTGCAACTGTACTTTGCAGTGGAGTTTCACGTCAAACTCTACCATGGCATTCTCTCTCACTTCCCCCCTTTTCAAGCGACCATTACCTTGAAAAATAGGATCTTCCTTCTCTCACCCCTTCGCCCCCTCTGTTCACTGGTGATCCCTATAACCAGTTTAAATGTTTCCCTTGCTTTCCTAAATTTACTACTTCTTCATCGAATTAACACTTTGCCCTCTCTCCAACAGCTTGTTTCCCCTGTAATTGAAATTTGAATTTCTCCACCTATGATGCACCCCAGAAATGTAATCTTCTTTCATAGACATTCTTAGGAGACTATCATGGAATGCAAATTGCCCTTCATATAGAAAAATAAAGACATGACTATTAATGAAATAAAGAGAACTTCTTCTAACTTCAGGGTGAGTTTATTATACACCCACTGCTGCTGACATGGTCTTAAAGGGTACTAGAGATTAAAGGGCAAGTTACAACACATCTTCCCTTTATAATGCAAATAACAGAAAATAATGAAGAGAACAGTAAAGGTGTGGGGGCAGATTAGTGGCAAAGCGAACAGTGTGTTTAGGAATAAAGAAAGTACAAGGAAAACACAAAAATAAGCTCAGCATGAGGTAACATCTTTATCTAAGAACATAATCCTGGAAATGTAAAGGTGGCCCCCTAGCTCTATTGGAGCGCTGAGGGGAATCGACTTGAGCCTTACCATCAAAATTCCGGAAATGTCCAGTACCACTCTGGGAGTGCCTGGTCTGGGTTTGAAAACCCACACTACCATCCTCATTCCCACATTTAGAAAGGTGAGACATGGTCAAAACATCGCCACCAGTGAGCATGACAACATTCTACATAACTTTGATGATGTGCTTGGTACCAAATAATTTGGTCTCACATTTGCGAGACCACACCACCTTTTTCACAAAAACAAGATCACCCACCTTCCAATCACACTTGTGTGCTCCCATTTTCATAGCAAACTCTTGTTTGTAACCCTCATGATACCTTCTGAGTCTCCAATCATTTACAGAATTGTTCCTGTCTTTAACACTCAACCACACAGGGTTGAGCTTCGAACCTGCTGCTTTGCTCCTAAGTTTTAAAATAGAGAACAACCTGTAATACTGTTGGGAGTGTTCCTTTGTGTCCATATTTTCCCTCTAATAACATCTCTAAGGGGGGAACCTGTATGAGCAGCAGTTTGGGCACAAGCTCTCAGGAGCCTGTTCGTGCTCTCTACTAGGCCATTTTCTTGCGGTGATTAGAGGGCCGTGAGATGATGGGTGATGGAAAGATCTTTTAGAAGATCGGTCATATCCTGAGAGGTAAAATGCATCCTGTTGTCAGAAACCAAAATGTCGGGATTCCTTCACAACTGAACACATCTTTTAGAAATTCAATAATATTTTTTGTAACAATAGAGCTCATGCTGCATGATCCATTTGGAAATGTAGTCAAGCAAAACGACTACAAATCTTTCTGTGGGAGCCAGAACATCAAATGGTCCAACAATGTCAATGGTAAGCTTGGACCAAGGGCGTTCAGGAAGAGCCACAGGAGAGAGTGGTGTCGTGTTGATTTTCCTGGACTTGTCATTACCTGTGCAAATGTTGCAATCCCAGACATCCTCCTCAACGTGTTTGTCAACCTCTGGCCACCAGTAGGATACTCTAACCTTGTTTTGGTCAAACTGCGTCCCAGATGACCTTTGTATGCTAGATTGATAATCTTTCCTCTCACAGAATGAGGAGGAATCAATCTATCTCCTCTAAAAACCTCTCCCTGCACAATTTTTAACTCATCACAAATATTCTAGAATGCCTTGACAACACTAGGAACATCAGAAAGAGGAGGCCACCCATTAATGACAAACTCCATTAATGGTCCCCTAGAGTCATCGCATTCAGCACTGGCTTTCCACTCTTCTCTGTTAAGAGCACATTCCCTCACCCAAGACACTGGACTCAGAGGAGTTCAACACATTTTTCTCAAGCGGCATCCTAGAAAATAAATCAGCCTGGATATTACTGAGACCAGGTAGGTACTCAATTGTAAAAGTTTTACTCCCAGAGTCCTTCAACCCATCTATTCCTGCAGGCAAACATGTGTACCAGGGGTTTGTGGTCAGTTCGGACCAGAAATGGTAAATGCCACAAGTAGAACCTGAAATGGTTGATGGCTCACGAGCAAGCTAATACCTCATGCTCAATCACTGAGTAGTGATCTTCAGCTCCCTTCAGGGAGGTCGAGGAGAAGCCAATGACTTTTCCTTTACGTCCATCATTTGGGAGAGAACAGCACCCAAACCCCGTAAACTGGCATCAGTGTTAAGGATGGTCTTCTTAAGGACTTCAAAATGGCCTAGGGTAGGCAATGCGTGCAATTTCACTTCTGACCTTTCTCAAAGCAGTTTCACAGTCTTTAAACCTCTTAAAATCAACCCATTTTCAAAGTAGTAGCCTTAAAGGTTGCACTACACAGGCACAATTGTAGATAAACTTCGAGTAATACTCGAACAAACTAAGGAAATACTTTACTTGGTCATTGTTCGAGGGAGCTGGAGCCTGTAAAATTGCTTCCGCAAGGTCAATTATTGGGCTGATACCCTCTTTTGAAATAGGGTGTCTATGATATGATACAGAACTGACTCTGAATTTTCATTTCTCACTCTTGAGAGTTAGGCCACATTCTTGAAGTCTGGATAGCACTTTAACACCTTGGCTGCTAAGGGTTTTCCCCTCCTGTGCTGACTTTTTTGAAAGCTCCTTTATTCATGACGAGCTCAGCTCGTCATAAGCACAGCTCAACCGTGCCTCATGACGAGCTGAGCTCGTCATGAGCATGGAAGGGGTTAAATAAAAACAACATCATGTTTGTCTCTATTCTGTCCAAAGAACAGTATATCATCTGGGAAGAATAGAACCGAGTCAATCCCTGCTAACATATCGTTCATGACTCTTTGGAAACATGCAGCAGCACTTGCTAACCCAAAAGGCATTCTAACAAACCTATAGGCACCCAGGGGTGTTACAAATGAAGTTAGGGCCTTAGAGACCTCGTGCAGCATGACCTGATTTTAGGCCCACGATAAGTACATGGCACTGAAAAGGTAGGCACCTCCTAACTTAGTCAGGGCTTCGCTTATATTTACTAATGGCCGGCTGTCAACCCGAATACAATTATATGGACTTCTCAAGTCAACACACATCCTAATTGTTGTGCCTTTGTCCTTTTGGGCTAAAATAATGGGGGCCAACCACTATGAAGATTCAATCTCTTTTATGACACCCAAATCAAGCAACCTATTGAGTTACTCTTGAAGTGGTTTCAACATGTGATTTGGGACCTTCCTCAATTTATGTATAACAGGAGTTGCAGTGTCCTTTAAGATTATTCTGTGTATGAAACCTTTAAGAAGTCCTAATTTTTCACTAAAAACTTCAGGATACTTCCTAATAATATCCTGATGATCACCATAAGGTGTTACCAGCATTACTTGGTTGGGAGCATTCGGATTAAAAATGATCCCAAGGTCTTGTTGGTGTCGCCAGCCTAAGAGATTATCTTTACGCCTAGCAACATAGACCTTGCCAACAGTCTCTCTGCTTTTAAACACAATGGTTAGGATGGAAAACCCAACAAGGTTGATACTCTGTTCACCATAACCTACTGGATGTCAAGTGGCAAACGTTTTACTTGTTGAATGCAAGAGTGAAATCCCAAAATGTGTTACTTCGTAAGGTATACAGCAAGCCAGAATCAGCAAGAACAGGAACTGTTATATTACCAACAGTTATGTCACATTTTGGCATAGAAACATTACCTGTGTCAACACCTTTAACTGCGATACAGTAGATAAATTGCCATGAAAATGCTTCTTTGTCATTATTCATGTTTACTTTAAGATTCATGCACATGCGGGCATAATGTCCATTTTTTCAAAGTTTCTGCAATTGGTACCCCTAGCAAAGCAATTGGGAAAGTTGGACCCATGGTTCAAACTCCCACATCTTGGGCATTTAGTCTTGCCATCTTTGTTCCAACTGGAATTGAATTTCGGTTAGTCGAATTTGGTGAACCCTCTCTCTAATTTTACATTGGGCTTCGATACAGTGACAATTGCGGCCTCAGAAGATGGATTGTGTGGCTCAATGGCTAGAGCGGCAGACCCTGATGCAGAGGTCTAGCCCGGGACCAGGGTTCATTTCCCTGCCTCGGGCTCAAAATTCCACGGACCTGATAATTCTCACCTCGGTGCCTATTCCAATCATGAAGTCCCACTCTGCAACTCTGGGCAATAGCTTGTTTAATCTCCACAACGGCCCCCACAACGCTAAGGATGCCTGGCCTCCACCTTGGGGGTGCCCAGGAGTGGAAGCCTCACAGGGAAAGCCAGGATGGGTTCCACAGCGGTATTCGTACAAGCGCCTTGAGACCCTTGCGGATAAGTAGTGCGCTATACAAGTATCAATTTACATTTACATTGTCTAGATTACTTCTTATTGAGTTGGTGCTAACCTAAGTGACAACATTAGTATTACGCATTTCCTTTACCCAGTGGTTGCCTCTTTGATATTAGGATTCTTGGTTAGCAGTTTCTCCTGGATCTTGGTGTCATTGGTGCATCCCACTAGTTGGTCACGGATAAGGGAATCTGATAACTGTTCAAATTCGCAAGTGTGGGCCAAGGATTTTAAAGCTGCCACATAGATGCTGACTCTCTCTCTCTCTTAGCCTGGGTGCGCATAAAATACTTTTGCCACTCCATTACAACATTTAGATGTGGCCCAAAGTGAGTTTGTAAAAGTAATACACTCATTTTATGAACGTCATTGTGTTCAGCTGCTTCTCTGAGTATCGGTATGGGATCCAGGCTATCATAGATGTTTCTTCCTCCGATGCCGAGATTGTGGAGTAAAACTGCCAGCTTCTTAGCTGCAGAGAATCTTTCCCCACCAATGGCTATGAGGTAGGAGTCGAAAAGTGGTTTCCATTTCTTCCAGGGTAGAATTTGTTCCCCATGCTCAGATAAAAACTGAGGTGGTTGACTCATACCACAGGACATCGTCATCCTGAAAGAAAAGTAACTAAACAAACCAACAAAACAGGCTAATATAACAATTTAAAACGACCGTCTAAAATAATGAGGCAAAATAACAAGACAACATGAATGCTTCTCTTCTTTTTTTTTAAGATCCCAAGAGTGAGTAAAACTGGTGCTAATTGCAAATTAACCATAAATAACATAAAAAATCAAAATAATTAATTTATCTCAGTTGCGAGTACTTACGGTTATAAGCATGAGGCCATAGCTGTCTTCATTTTGCATGTGGAAACGTCATTCGGTGCGGTCAATGTTTCTTCAATCCACACACTGGAAAGGAAAGTGGAAGAGAAAGCTGCCTCTTCAATCCACACGCTGGAAAGGAATGAGGAATGAGGTAGAGAAGTGTAAAGTAACACACAGTGAATGCTTGAAGAGGTTACTTTATTGATTGTAAATACGACACACCGGGCAGCGCTCCGGTAACTGGCTCAAACTCATTGACAGCTGCAACTGTCACTTTAACTGGATCAACTGTCAGATAAGCCTACACGCTATCTAACGTAACGTATGCTAATGGGGTCGCGCGGCAGGACGGAAACATGAAAGGGACAATACAAGAGGGTACCTACGTCACAAGTATGCAAATGTAGCGCCGCGCGGGAGGGACAGGAACAAGAAGGGTGAAAGCAGATTAGTAAGAGTGTCATCGTAACACATCTCCTTCCGAAGGAAGAGAAAGAAGAGAAATTATAAACACATATATAAATTGTGAACAAAGTTCTAGCACTGCAAAAGTCTGTTCACAATGCGGCCAAGTCGTCACGGATGAATGATTATCCCACGTAGTCATAATCTGCGTTTAATCCAAACACAAAACATGTGGTTCTCACCCATAACCAATTCACAAGAAGTTGTCGCCGCTAAGCAGTTGATTTGTTCATGTACGCCAACCAAGTTTAGACATTACTCAACGTGGATGAATGAACTACATAACGTTAGTGGTTGAGTCAACGAAAACACTAACTTGTGCTGAAATGGACTTCCAAAATGTAAATAGTCACTCCCTAAGTATGCTTCCTCATGTGAGCATTGCATGGATTTGGGTGCCTTGTCTCTCTTCCTCTAATTCCAAAGTGTGCCACTAGCCTCTGCAATACGTTTCTTTATAGTTCTTTAGTCCACATGTACATGTTCTCCTTCTTTTCCTAGGAGAGTGGTAACAGCCTTAGGATCCTTTTTCTTTGGAAATTTCCTGAACCATGTTGCACTGTGTCTTCCCCTACTGATACGACCAGTTTCCTTCTCACCATCCTGATCGGCATCGGGTCTAACATCCATTCTCACGTTGTACTCTGCACCAGAATTTTTTGTAGACTCAACTTTACTTGCCACAACAAGGACTGGTCTTACTTCAGATTCCTCCACGCGAATTCTACTAGGGAATGTGGTTGAGTCTTCTGTGTCCCCGAACACATATTTTCTCCTGCCTTCTGTAAGTGACCTGTTCCTTCCTAAAGAAACTTTTGAATGTGAACATGGTGGGCTATTCTGCGTCTTCTCTCTTTCCTTATCCAACACCTCGCTATATAACCAGTCCCAGTACTCTCCGTACTTATTACATTTTAATTCAATCTGACTCTGGCTATCTACTCCTACTAAGTCAATGTCATCAACGCACTCCACCCTTGTCATTGGTTTGGGCTCAGCCAGTGCAGTAGAGCGCTCCGCCTTCTCATCCTTGAGGCGAGTATACTTACAAATGGCCTTCTCTGCCCTCGTGGTTGGTGTTTCCACACCTGTTCCCTTACAAACCAGCTCGTCAAATTCCACACCATCCTCCTCACTTGTCTTACCATTGAAACTTTTACTTATATTCTCCTCAACATCTTTTCCAATGGACGTTTTTAGATTCCTTTTGAATTTGTCAACTTCTGCCTCACTGATCCACTCATTCCACTCAACAGCCCTTGTCCATTCGACACATGCCATAGATGGTAGAGTTCTTTTCTTTAACATCTCCATTTTTGTAAATTGTCTACTGTTGCCAATTGACAGCCTACCCGTGGAGTTTGTATTTGAGGGTTTTTGTGCCAATCCCAATTTCATCTGCTCGTTCCATCCTAGTACGGAGAACTCATCTTCTGAAATATATACTTTACTCCATGTACTTCTTTTCCTGTAACTCAATTTCATCTCTCTACATCCAATCAAGATAATGCTCTCACCAGTGTATGTTTCCAGGGTCGAGTCTGCTTCTTCCCAATTTTTCCCTAGAGTTACAGCCAATTTATTCTTCCATATGCCTTTGCTTACCACTGTATATTGTGACCCAGAGTCAACTTTAATGTCAATATCTACTCCACCCATATTGATGGTATACTCATGTTTATTTTCATATTTGTTCACTTCCAATTTGATATCACCATCTTCTTTGTATATCATGTTCATTTGTGCATATCCTCTCTCAACTTGTTTAAAATGTTCATCTAAAATGTGTAAGACATTTTCGAATACATTCCTATCTGTTTCCTTATTGAATTTGTTTTTTAAATTATTGTACACTTTCCGACCTCCGGCTCCTAAACTGTGTAACAAAATTCCTACCTTCTTCTCTGGTTTTAAAGGTTCTTCCTCCTCATCAAAAATGGATATGTAATTGCTAAAATATTCCTTCCACTCCTCCCATTCTGCAGAGCATGTACCATCTCCTTTCATAAATGGCTCAAGTGGCGGTAAATTATTCATCATGTTTTTTTCCATTATCAGTCTAGTTATTTCCTACTGTTTGCAGAAGTTAAACTAAAGGATACAATCTTAGTACTCTTTTCCGCTGTTCCCCTCAATTTAAATTATCCTTGTTTTTTTTTTAATTAAGGAATTCTATTTTAAAGATGCAATTGCGGCACTCAACAAGAAGGTGGCGCTATAGCGTGGAGAGCATCCCTCTCCCCTTGGCGCCAAAAAGCTTTGTGAAGTGCAACACACGTTGAGCGTCGCAGAAACTTCTAGCTTAATTTACCTCACGTTTCTGAATTCTCTGCTCTAAGGTAAGATTATTATGCTTTGTACACTGATGTATTTCAGTTTCTACGCTTAGCGCTGATGAGGGTCAGGCTTTTTACTTTCTGGCTGTTTACATGTACGTGGGTTTCCGCCGCTTGCTGTTCAATTATTAAGATTACATAAATTCACACATAGACGATTCGTAAAATCTCACTTACTGTGTGTTATGATGTTATCTTTGGTTGCACACTAGAGATGTGAGGAGAATTTTTCTTCACACGTTGTTTGCACGCAACATTTACCTCAAATTCACAACGCGGTCCTTATCATTTCTCGTTTCTTCTCATGGCTCAATACTTTAGTTGCTCTTTCTTTATGTTCTACTTCACTTCAAAATGTATTCAAATATTTTTCATCATTGGCACGCTTGTTCCTCCGCTTGATGTACACTCTTAAATTAGTCTTTTATTTCTTCCTTTAGTCTTTCCCAAAAAGCGGCAGAAAGATACCACGTTTTCTTTTTGTTTTGCGCTGTGGATCCGAAGAGAATTACACTTAACTCGCTTTTGCATGCAGCTTAAATCAATTTCTAACGCGGTTTTAGAGATTTTCAGCTTTGTTTTCTGCTTCCACTCACATCACCACCCGGTCACCAGGGCTCACCTCAAGAACATACGCAGACTGTGTGTCCACCTCCTTCGGGTCTCACTGTTCTTTATTTATTTATTTTACAAGAACTCCCAAAGTTGAATTAGTATTCACTTGTACGGCAATGAGATCACGTTCGCTCCTCGCTGTGGGTCTGAGGAGAATTACACTTCACACGCCTTGCGTTAAGATATTATTATTGGTTGCACTCAGGAGATCTGAGGAGGATTTCACTTCCAACGCTGTCAGCGCGCTGATGTACTTCAAATTCAAGTTGCGGTTGCAGTGACAATATATCCACTGTTACGCTCACTTCACCTCAAATCAGTCACCTTGGCTCTTCATATAAGTTTTGCGCAGATTCCAGCATTAAGTATCTAGGGTTCCTTACGTCTCCTTATCCTTTCACACGATAAACCCCAGTCCACTTTTTATACACTGGTCACACTTCTTATGGATCACTTCCAAGGTTCACATTTCAACTTCAAAATTGCTGTGACAGCGATTAAAATCATTCCCTGCTCCGCTCAAATCACCTTATTCTTCTTAAACTGCTCACCTCATGAACTTGCGCAGATTCCAGTTTTCTTAACTTGGGTCTTACTTTTCTTCAGTACTTTTAAAATTCACAAAACGCCCATATTTCATTCAGAAACCACTGGTAAAATCACTTTGCATAAAGTCCAAGGGAATTATTTCACTTCACTCAAATTTCAAAATGTGCCGGTAATCACGGAGGCTGCTATTTTCTTCAACTCATGCACGTTTAAAGATGACTTCTTTTTTAAAAAATTTCCTCACGTGGTGGGTTCTCCGGCGTGCCGTCCTCGTCGCCAAATTTGTAAAGTAACACACAGTGAATGCTTGAAGAGGTTACTTTATTGATTGTAAATACGACACACCGGGCAGCGCTCCGGTAACTGGCTCAAACTCATTGACAGCTGCAACTGTCACTTTAACTGGATCAACTGTCAGATAAGCCTACACGCTATCTAACGTAACGTATGCTAATGGGGTCGCGCGGCAGGACGGAAACATGAAAGGGACAATACAAGAGGGAAGGGTACCTACGTCACAAGTATGCAAATGTAGCGCCGCGCGGGAGGGACAGGAACAAGAAGGGTGAAAGCAGATTAGTAAGAGTGTCATCGTAACAAGAAGGCATTCCTGTATGCGATGTCACAGTAGGGAGCGCGCCTTCCGAGGTTACTGTTCCAGCTTCCTGTTGAGGTCAACACATCAATGTGTATGCTTGAAGCTCTGCATCCACAGATTCATCACAATGCTGACGCGCTTCTCCCTATGCGTTTGAACAATACCAGAGGCCTCCCAGTGATTTTTTTTTTTAAACGCTGCCCGAGCGCTAAACGGCAGGCAGGTTAGCCGCAGTCCACAACTGCAACCACAGTCAATCTTGAAATACTGTTAAACACAGCTGTCCAAATTCAAGCCCCAAATGCTCTGCAAGTAGTTTAAAGTGCCATGCACAAGTCCCGGTACTCTAAAACACAAAAGGCAAAAGCCGACCAACCTTGTCCGTAGAAATCAGGATTCAACTTGTCAGGATAAAAACTCATGCTGGGCTCTTCGGTGGGTGTATATTCTTTTGCTGGTCATTGCCAGTAATGAAGCGAAGAGAACGTCTTGTAACTTCAGGATGAGTTTACTGTACACCCACCAGACAGTCCACACCAGCAGCCGGACCCCCTACAGTTGACACTCGCCATCTGAGGTTTATGTGTTCCTCTGCTGACATTGTTAACATTCTTAAAGGGAACTAGAGATTATAGGGCAAGTTACAACAAATATAATATAGGCATTTTAATTTCAATGGGCAATCTGATCTAGCAGTCATGGTTTAATCATACATTTCACCGAACATGCTATATATAAGGCTATGCAGCAGAATCAAAGTAATAGAGTGTATAATTGACGTTCAATGTTTTTGAAGAAAGTTCTGCTATAGGAGTGGTCAGACATCTGAGAATGGAAACCCTTCTCCCACTAGAATAAAATAAATGGTTAATAAACATGTTCCATGTTTAAATTCAGTTCTTATAGTTCACGTGCCTCCTAACCCTTTGGTAGAACCTTTCTCTTTATATCTACATCAAACTTTCTCAAAGAAAGTCTAAACTTATTTTTTTATTTCTGGAGACATTCTTAAGACCATTGTCATTCACGTGTTTTGATTCTAGGTAACATGGAAATAAATTACATTTTGTCTACAGAATCTAATTCCAAGCACAAAATGTTTTTCTTCTCTGCTAATTGCGAAACTAAAAAAAGATATTTCGAATGACTTTTCTTTGAATATATTGGACTAAGCATTTAAAGAAATGTGAAAATTTGAGTTAAGGAGAAAAAAACGAATAGAGATTCTAATTAAAGTGTGGATTGATTTTTTCAAGTTATTAAACATGGGCTAATTAACTCTTAGCAAAGAGAAGGCATGCTAAAGTGTTTGCAGTGCTGGGTGCCGTAGTCTTTAGTGCACTTTACAACTTAAAGAATGTCTAAATAGCTGCTGAAAATTCCCAAATTAAGATAACGTACACGGTTACAGTGCTTAAACACGTACTGATAGCAAAACTATCTTTTTGTAGTAAGCATCGCATTTAGCTATGTTGAGCGTAATAACAGTGGGCCCGATTCACAAAAGTAAACTGAGACAAAAGTCTAACTTTACAACTTTCGGTATTCACAAAGGACATTTACGAGTAGTAAAATGAGACTTTTGTCTCAGTTTAGGTCTCAGTTAAACTTAAGACCAATCCTTAAGTTTAACTGAGACAAAAGTCTTTGTGAATATCCAAAGTCATAAAGTTAGTCTTTCGTCACAGTTTACCTTTGTGAATAGGGCTCAGTAACTTTAAAGCATTTTAACTAAGGTACTTTAGTGAATGTTTATTTGTGTTATTCTTGCTGGGCATGGCTATTTTTCTGTAACTGTAAAAGTAAAAATAATTTATAAAGCACAAGTAATGTTCAAAGATTAGCTTCTATGATCTTTCAAAAATCTCAAGTGATTTGGTGTGGCATGGAGGGCCTTTAGGGCTTATTTCTTTTGCTTTGATCCTAAATCTGGAATTCAGGGGAAGTAAAATGTAAGAGTTGGACAAGCTCAAATACCCGAGGGAAGAATAAGCTGCAAACATCTTCTGCAAGCTGGATTTATGTACTACTTTGTAGATGTGAGTTATGATCTTAAATGTCATCCTTTTTTTAAAAGGCAGCTATTGAAAGTCTATAAACTTAAAAGAAATATAGCAGTGTCTTAAGAGGTTGAGTTAGAGTCTTACAGCCAAATTTAGTACCAGATGACGTTTTATAATAAGAATACTAAGCAGGCCCAGGTAAAGGGAATTCGAATAATCCAATTCAGACATGATTAGGGTATGTACCCCACATTTTTAGGCTGCTCATGTGACAAATCATATTAACATGTTGAGGGTTTTTATTATTCCAAAGCATGATTGACTTACAGCATTAATTTGGCGCTCAAAAGAAAAGCTGGTGGTTGAATTTCACTACGAGATTTACTTTGAGATTTCTGACCAAGTCAGCCAGGTTGCCAGGCAGGCCAAGTTCAGGAGGCCACTACAGATATTCCTTGTTTGTTGATTTTTCCCTAGAGAAAGAAAGTATCTCTGTCTTCTTGGAGTTAAGTTGTAAGCAGTTGCCATTCAATAATATAAAACTGAAATCAGAAAATGCTAAAAACTCGCTTGACAGGAGACTTGTTGATTGGCTAATGAGACAATCAGCAGAGTATCATCAGCGTAAAATGGCACTGTGAACCCAAACCAAAAGTGGGTCTTAGAGACAATCCCTGAGGCACCCTACAATTCAGCAAGAATGTTTATAAAGAGAAAGGAGAAAGGCAAACAAGTTGGGATCCATTGGCCATAAAGTTGGTAATGCAAAACAAAACTGGGGCTTTGACTCCTATATCTGCTAGCCTATGGATACGAATGGATTGTGATATGGTGTTGAAATCTGCCAACAAATCCAGAAGGACAAGGGCAGCAGTTCTGCTGGCCACTGTGGAGTGTATTTTTTAAATGTTATATTACCTTTAGAAGGATTGAGTCCATGATGTGGGCTGGGGTGGCTGGCAGTAAACTAGTTAGTCTGCTAAATAGGGCATAATACAAGATAAGAAGTTTAGTCCTCACAGATGTGATATCCGCATACTGTCCCAGAAGGGACCTTTACTCCAGTAATTCTCTCCTGCTAAAAAAGTATTGTAACTGGAGACAGCGAGTGGGAGGAATGTCTTTTCAGGTTTTAGGACTTAAAACCCAGATTAAGACGCCTTTTAACATTCAATCCATTTACAATTGTGAAGCCTTTAAAAGGGTGTTGGAGGCTATGCTGTTCAGCTTGATATTTTATGTACTGCTTCCATTCTTTTTTCTTGTTTTTCCTTTGGCTTCCATCATCTATTCATTTCTCTGCTTTTAGCGCCAAGATGCTGTGGAGAAGTGTGGCTCACTGGTTAGAGCAGGCAGACCCTGAAGCAGAGGTCAGACCGGGGACCAGGGTTCAATTCCCGACGCGGCAGGGTCTTGAGCTCAAATGTCCACGGACTCGATAATTCTCGCTTCGGTGCCTGACCTAATCATGGGTTGACACTCTGCAACTCTGGGCATTAAGCTTGCTTAATCTCCACAACGGCCCCCCGCGGCGGGATGCCTGGCTTACACCTTGGGGATGCCCGTTAGGGGCTATCTCACAGGGAAAAGCCAGGACGGGTTCCCAAGGCAAGCGCCGAGATGCCTCCGGGTAGTTGAGCGCTATATAATAACATATAAAAAAAAAAATATGTTCATGACAATAATATATTAAGATGAACAATAATAATAATAATAATAAAAGAAAATATTAGTAATAATAATCATGATAATTACAATGGATCTGAAGGACTGGGTTCTTTAAGACCCAGCGGTGCCAGGGCACAACACCTGAAACCTTCGTGGGTAACCTGCTCCGGCGTACGAATGACAGAGACACGGGACACTTCCTTCGGCGTCAAAGATTCAAGGTTTATTTACTGCAGGGAACACAGAAGTCACGACAAGTACAACACGTGCAACTTGGGGAGACTGCTTCAAATTGGTTCTGTGGATCGCTCCTTTTATACAGAATTTACCCATAGGACAACATGATACACAAAGGTTTACAACCCGGTTCCCACAATTATCCCCCAGAGGGGTCGCTTTGGTCACTTTGATACACATAAGGTCCGAAACATAAGTGCGGAAACATTTGGTGGTTCCCAACTGTAAAAACCCGTCTTCCCAACATTAGTGCATTCCAATCGACAGTAAAACAGATCGAAATAGGAACAAAGACAGGTGCAGAGGAAGACGGAGACAGTGGGGAGATCGGAAAGGGTGTAAAAGGGGAGGTATCGGGAAACACGAGATACAGGCATCAAAGGGACGTGCCTAATGAGATGCACGGCTGAGACAATAAACCGGCACAACGAGATGAGCCTCGAGCGGGGCCATCTGCCTTACAGTATCATCCCCCTCGTCATAAAGACACTTACAAAGGACATGTGTCTTCCGCAAATATCTTGGGAGTCCCAGGGTCGCGAAGCGGACATCGTCCGTTCGCTGGCTACTTGAGGGCAAGAGACAAAATGGATGCCGTATCTAAGATGGAACCCATGGGTACAGATGAAAAACCCACATAACAAACGAACGGTTTAAGTTAGCACAGCGAAACTGCGCACACTTACTAAACTCGTCATTTGCGGTTCATAGATACCAGACTCGACCATATTCGTGCGAGTCGAAAACATCACTTACAATTGTCACGGAACCTCAGACGCTCCTTTTGCCCTCATGTAGGCAAGCACTAGTCGGAATCATATTCGATATTCATCAGACCATCGAGATGTTGCTGTAGCATAGCTCTGTCCAACCGAGTCCCCTTGGTAACAGGTGGCTGTCTCATACACGTTGTAGCACAGAGGCCACATAAGGCAGGACCGCACTGCACACAAAGGCAACACGTGAACAGGAACACCACAACGACTCCGATGATCATCAGAATCTTCCAACCCCAAGTCGACATCAGGCCCCAAAACCACCCAAGTAGCGTCCAATCCCCTACATCCACGTGTATGGATTCGGAGATCTTATGCAACTTCGAGATGGCTTGATAGACAGTCGGAGCATTATCAGGAATGAAAATACAGCAGCTCGAATGGATCACCTTACATACCCCACCTCGATCTGCTAAGATCACGTCTAAAACCATACGGTTTTGTAACGTCATAAGCCTATCCGCCTGAAGTTCAGTGGTGATGTTACCAAGGGCACTGGCAGTAATATTAGCTGTCGATTCTACCACTCGAGTCAACTGTCTCAGGTTCCTACTATTAACCATAGGTCCCCAAAACGGGAGGAAACCCTTGAAAAAGTCTCCTGCCTCTTGACCGGCAGTATCCTCTTCGCTATTTACGCCTCTCACAACTCTAGTCTTGTGATAATCTGCATCTACAGTGAACGTCGGAGGCAACAAATTTGCAATAAAGCATGAGCCCATGAAGTCAACGGGCAACCATGCATAAGCACGATCATGACAGATAAAGTAGGTACCCTTGGCGGCCAGGAACACAGGGGACGAGACCATCGGCAGAATGTAATTTTCAGTGCAAGCACTCTCTCCAAGTCGGGCTTTCGATCTTCGGCCACGACCTATGAGACAAAAATTACCAATGTGGGGTACGCCCCTATCGGAGGCGAGCTTTTAAGCTGTTTTTCACTAGTGAACACACTATATTCGCCTCTACTTAGGACCCTATAGGCTTGTACCTCTTCTTCGGGAATAAGCGAGGGATCATAGATATCGCTATCTAAATCCTCTATTGCTATAGACAAAGGTTTTTGATACGAGGTAGGACCAGAGTAGGGGGAACGTGGTTCTCGAATGGGGTGGAAACCCAGTGCGCTTCGAAACATTGTCTGAAATGCTCGAGCAGACCCTTGGGAACTATACGGTAACACCAGATATGGAATTCCCTTATCCGTAGTATGTGGCATCAACCCACACACCCAACAATTAGTAGTGTTAACCACTAACTGATGCTGATGAAGGAGCTGAATAAAGGAATTATTGCGGAATTCTGCACGTCTAGCCTGCTCGTGTTCAGGTAAGATATGAAAAGAATGAGGAGAAGCAGTGGAGGTAAGTTTAGGGTCAGGGGTAGGAGTAGGTATAGCAGAAGGCAAGAAGAAAAACATCGTGTAATACACCCCACCCGCCAATAATGCAGAAACAGTCAAAAACAACACGAATATTTGGAATATAAAACATTTGGTACGACTGAGTTGTTGCAGCTTGAATCTATGAGCCTGAGCTTCTTCCAAGTTCTTCAACTTCGAGAATGCCATTCCCTATGACCGTCCGCAACGTTTCTTGACGCACTTCGTTCCGTGTAGCAATAGTCAATCCCTAGGAGTTCCCAGGAACCAACGGTCTTTAACCTAGCGTCAAGACCTACCACCCAGAAGGAAGAACGCGCGCGGCCCTACGGCCTTTATTTCACAAGTGTATATGCAAAAACAATGTCTCTCAGCTGTGGAAGCAAAAAGTGTAAGGAACGAAGCTCAATGAATATATACAAAATAATTACAATAGTACAAATGTTCAAACTGATCGTGGAAAACGGGATGATGCAATTGTCAAAGGACAGAACAGGATCTTTTATTAGTCTTTAGTACTGGATCGCAAAAAGTATCGGGTTTTCCCAGGACGTGTCTGTTCGTCAAACAAAGGATCCGTTGAAGGGACAGCGTCCTGTTGATCAGCTGAATGTTTTGGTCTTGAGTCCTTTGCTGACAATTGTTCAACAGTGTCTCTCTGCTGCACTGAGGATTCTCCGACAGGTTGTGCGTCGCTGAAAGGTACAAACGCCGGCAATCTTTCGGTTTCAGTTGATGCAATGCCTTTCCTCACCCACGAGTCTGCTGGCAACGGGATAGGGACTTTTTTGGTATGGGTGGCGTGCACCCAATTCTTCCGCCCCTCAAGACGAACTGCAGTTCTCGTGGCAAGGAGGACCTGGTAGGGTCCAGTGAACCTCGGGTCCAAGTTGTTCTTGCACGAGAAATTGCGCGTCACCACCCAATCTCCGGGCTGGAGCTGGTGGCCTGGACCCTCCGTCTGCGTCGGCAATGCTTCGTGAACCTGTTGGTGAATTAACCTCAGTTTAGCAGTCAAGTCATGAAGATAATCGATCAATCAACATTGGGTACTCAAGATCACAGAAAGTACCTGGCCTAGGAACCCCCCAAACATTCGCAGGACGACCGAACACTATTTCGTAGGGACTAAGCCCTACTCGGGAGTGTACAGTCGCCCTCGTTGACAGTAGTGCTAAAGGTAAAGCGTCAGGCCACGAAAGACCAGTCGTAGCCTGGATCTTCGCTAGCTTTAGTTTAAGGGTGCCGTTATACCCTTCAACCAAACCAACTGACTGGGGATGGTTGGCGCTATGGAATTTCTGATTAATTCCAAGGCCCTTGCATACACTCTTCATCACACTCCCCACAAACTCACTTCCGTTATCTGACCACACGATTCTAGGCATTCCGTACCGAGGAAAGTATTCCTTCAGTAGGATTTTCGCAGTAGACAAAGCAGTATTGTCTTTGAGAGGATAAGCCTCGATCCATCGGGAGAATGCGCAAACCACAACTAAAACGTATTTCAGGTTATTGCATCGCTCCATATGGATGAAGTCCAATTGAATCACCTCAAAGGGACATGAAGGGGGAGCAAAACTGCCAGGAGGAGTTGGGGTTCCCTTGCCAGGGTTGTACATCATACACACCATACAGTTCTTAACCAAGCGTTCAGCACATTTCGTAATACCATCATTCTTCCACACAGGGGACAGCAACTTACAAATACCTTTCGTGCTAATATGTGCTAACCCATGCGCCATTGTCACAACGACCAGCACATACGCATCCGGTAACATCCATCTTTTCTGATCAGACAAATCAATCCAACAACCATTCGCATCCAACTTTCCCGTACTTTCTTTCCACTTCGTCTTTTCAGTCTCGGTGGCCTCATTCTGAATTGCCTTTACACTCTCGATAGTGTCCTCACACATACTCGATTCTGTAGGCCACCTAACCGAACTCGTCACATACATTCGGGTGCTAAGGTTCCGGGCAGTCTCCTTAGCAGTCTCATCCGCAAACGCATTACCTCGACCAACATCATCCGTCACCTTACGATGCGCACTACATTTGACAATCGCAACTTGCTTAGGTAACGTAAGTGCAGCCAAAAGATCATTCACAAGCTGGCCATGCTGAATCTTCGTACCATGCGATGTTAGAAAACCTCTCTCTCTCCACAAACGTCCAAAACTATGGGCGACGCCGAATGCATATTGGCTATCGGTAAACACATTCACACGTTTTCCTTTCGCTAACACACACGCTCTAGTGAGAGCGATCGACTCTGCAGCCTGGGCAGAATTCTGATTTAATCTTGCAGTCTCAACAACAGTATTCAACGTTACAACAGCATAAGCAGTAGTCACATCACCATTCGGCAACTTGAAACATGAACCATCCACATACAGTGTACCATCTGGTTCTTCCAATGGGGTGTTTTTAAGGTCCACTCGACCTTTTGTTTCCTCCTCTGTCCTCAAATAACAGTCGTGTTCTGTTATTTCATCTGACTCTGAGCTAATTGGTAACAAAGTTGCCGGGTTCAGAACATTACAACGTTTTATTTGAATGTGGCTTGCCAACAGCGTCAACTCGTACCCAGACAACCTCGCACTCGTCAAGTGCTGAGTTTTCGTACGATTCAAAAGAGTATCGACTGCATGCGGAACCATCACCGTAAGCATATTATCCATGACCAATCCTGCTGATTGTCGGATGGAGACCGCGGCTGCCGCCGTTGCTCTCAAACAACTCGGCAATGCTCTAGCTACCGGGTCCAAGGTCGAGGAAAAATATGCACATGGACGTTGCTTACCACCAAAAGGTTGCGTTAAGACACTCAACGCACAACCTTCTCTCTCGTGAACATATAATGTAAACGGCTTACTATAGTCAGGAGTACCTAACACAGGAGCCGAACATAATGAATCACGTAATTCAGAAAAACTTTTCTGACATTCTTCCGTCCATGGTAAAGGAGTCGAAACATCCTTGCACGTAAGAGCCACCAATGGTTTCGCTAGTAATGAAAAATTCGGAATCCATTGCCTGCAATACGATGTGATACCTAAAAAGGCACGCACATCTCTTTGGGTTGTTGGCACAGCCATTCGCGCAATTGCTGCAATTCTCTCTGGGGTCAACCGCCTTCCCTCCTCTGACAATAAGTGACCTAGATAGGTTACTTCTTGACAACAATATTGGAGTTTAGAAGGTGACACCTTGTGATTCAACTCACAGAGATGTTGCAGCAACGATACCGTAGCAATTTTGCAGATGTCCTGAGTATCTGCAGCTACCAATAGGTCATCGACGTATTGGATTAAGGCCGCACCAGCCGGCAACCTAAACGCATCCAGTTGACCCTTCAAGGCTTGACTGTAAATCGATGGACTTTCACAGTAGCCCTGAGGAGCGCGTTTAAACCGGAAGCTGCGTCCACCAAGAGAGAAACCGAAAAGGTCTCTGCTCTCTTCTGCAATCGGGATGCTGAAGAACGCATTCTTCAAGTCAATCACCGAAAACCACGATGCAGAAGCTGGAATCAGAGTCAGTAATGCCGTGATGTCAGGCACAACGGGGAACTGAGGAATCACAATTTTTATTCACCTCCCGTAAATCGATAACAAAACGATAAACAGGCGGTTTCGAAGGATCAGTACGTTTTAGAATGGGTAGTACAGGGCTGTTGCACACGTTTCCCCGAGTTTCTTCAATAACATCTTTCTCGATCAAATCATAGATGATCGCTAACAATGCTCGTTCACCATCGAGGGAGATACGATATTGGGGAATGCGTGGCAACCGCACATTAGATTTCAACTGAACAACATAAGGTGAGATATCAAGTAGGCCCACATCATTGGGACCTGTTGCCCATAAAGACGCAGGAAGAGAACTCAATTCCGGTGGAAGCTTATCGAGAGACAAGTACATGGGAGAGACAACCCTCTCTCCCAACGTAAGCTTTACACCCGCAGGAGAACAATACAAAGTCGCATACAATCGTTTAAGCAAATCCAGGCCCAAAAGATTTTCACCACAACCCGTGGTTAGAATCAACGGAGCTTCTAGCTCACGAGGCCCAATTGTAAGGGGCAAAGGGCGCGAAACTGGATTGCTAACGGGGGCGCCAGAGAATCCAGCGGAAACATTTGTTAAGCCAGACAAAGGTGCGCCAGGGAGTTTCGAATGCTTAATGGAACTTTTCGCTGCACCAGTGTCCAACAGAAAAGGCTCAACGACGCCCGATGTAGCAACTGCGACGTAAGGCCCTCTCTGATCAACCGGAACTGATACCACTCCCTCTCCTTGTCTATGGCTGTCCTAGTAATTACTATCGTCAGTTCCCTGATCGACGTAATAATCGTCTACATTGTACTGCGCAGATCGTCCTTGCGACGATCCACGTTGATCAAAACAATTATCGGAATTTGATGAGTTATCTGAACGATCATTCTGAGCTCCACGGCCTCTACCACGTGGTGCCTGCTGTGAACCACCACGACCTCCTCTAGATGAGTTACCACTATTACGTTCATTTAGAACAGGACAATTAAATTTGATATGACCCTCCTGTCTACAATAGGCACATTGATTGTACCCTAACGAGGATCTTTGGGAAGAGGAGTCATTACGAGTTTGGGATCGGTTTGATTGCGGCTGCGATCTATTTTGTTGCGAATTATTCTGATTCGAATGTGGAGGATACGCTTGCTGAAGCAGCACTTTAGTTTTTAGCTCTTTCGTCTTTTTATCAGCACGGTCGCTCTCCTCTTTCTCTCTATTCTCATAATATTGCGCTGTGGCCAATATCTGAGCCGAGGTAGAAACAGCCCATGCACTTTCTGAATTCTTTAATTTATTGCTCAAATCGGGCAATAAGTTCGAAACAAATTTATCCACAAACAACCTTTGACCACCCTCAGTGCTCATATCCTGACCACTATGGTCGATGAATGCCTCCTCGAACCTCGTAAAGAAGTCGGAGACACTCTCGTCCTTCTTCTGCTTACAAGCTGACAGTTTGTCCCAATTTACCCTCATAGCTGGCATAAGAGTTTTCATTAACGTTATTATTCTTTGAGGGAGAGCAGTAATCAACTGTTTAGGCTTAGCACCACCAACTTGCAACCCATCCGCCGCTATAATGGCCGCCCAATCACCACCTAATTCGTTTGCGTGATTTTCCTGACGAATCTTAGCCCATACCGGTTGCGGTACAACATTACCAAACAGCATGTCAATATCGGCGAGATTCATTACAGTAGCGTCTACGAGCTGCGATAATTCTTTATAATACCCCGCAGGATTTTTGCGAGGGTCAGGCAAAGATTGCTTCACCTGTAACACTTCTGATCTTTTCCATGGGAGGTGTATCCATACTCTCTGGAAGAACGGCGGGACCGGAGGGTTTGCCCCAGGATTACCTGGCATCCATACTGGTGGAACTTCTCGCATAGGAAACTGACCAGACTCATCTGGCTGTCTTTCGACATCCTCAACAAACAAGGCTTGGGGTATCGGAGTGGGACGGAGAGATAACAACCGTTCAACGGCTCGTTGAACGTTGGTATCCACTATCAGTCCAGCCGAAAACTGAAGCTGTAAATCAGACAACGCGGTCAGCACCTCGTCAGGTGCGTCGGCCGGTATCTGATCACGAAGGACCTTACACATTTCCTCGAACACAAATCTCTGGGTTGGTATATTGAACTGACAAAACGTGTCGAGTACAATACGGGGTGGATTTCTAAGGGGGTGCGTCATCCAACCCATCGCCATATTATATAGCGAAGCACGTTCCCTATTACCTGGAAGCTGGCTACGTCTCTGAGGACCATCTGAACGAGCGGACCCAAGAACAGGTCCGAGCGAATGAAAGAAGCTAGCCGCAAGAGGAGAATTACGACTACGAGTAGAGGGAGAAGTATAGGACACAGGACTAACAAGTGAAGGAGTAGAAACAGAAACAACAGCAGGGGTTAACAGAGCAGGAGCAGTAGCGGGAGCAGGAGTATGTGGAAGCAGAGGAGCAGTAGGGATAGCAACAGACGAAGGAGCAGGAACAGTCGGAAGAACGGGTGCAGGTTGAGGAACAGGCAAAGGAAGAATAGGTGCAGGAACAGGTACAGGGGGAATCACAGGGGCTGTGGTACCCTGTACGTACGGAGGTGGCGACTTTATTAGATAAGACATTAAAGGATCCTCAACTGACTCTTCCTTCTTTTCCGACTCCGTAGGCAAAGCAGGATAGCACTTATCTATAGTCATACGCTGTAATCTGTCAAACACTTCCTTTTCCCTAACCTCCTTATCATGCTGAAATTGCTCTGCTTTCTTTACAATGGTACCAGCACTATCTCTCTGATTTCGCTTAGTCTGTCTGATTTCTTTCTGTCGGGCTTCTTTACGCCACAACCGAAAGGCATCAAACATGGCCGGCCTTGACTTTTTCGCGAACAATTTAACCTCTAGATTATCTAAGATCGGGGCCTCGAAGCTACCATGTGGTGGCCAGCGAAGGTCACCGTCCTTCTTCGTGTATTTGATCCAGTATTCATTAAAAGTTATCGGGCCTAGCCCATGTTTACTGTACAGTTCATAAGTCGGAGTTCCAACTGGAGGTATCGGACACGAGTCCTCCAGTCGGGAATCCACACCACAAGGTCTGAAACAACTAAACAAAGTACTACGACCAGGCATCTTGCACACTAGCCGAGTTTCACAAACTTCAAGGGTTACGGGATTTACCAAGTCCCAGCAAAGAACAAAACCCTCGGTTTTTGGCGGCTGCAGTCGTCAAATAACACAACAAAGTACGCTAGCAAAGTGTCACCGACAAAAACACTCATACAGCGTCAACAACAAAAACACTCGCTAAAGTGTCAACAACCAAGAACTCTGGGAGCGACCCACAAATACTTAACTCAAAGATCGATGGCGTCTCCAGGAAGGCCCGTCAATCGTCTCGCTATACCAAGGTCTACGCCAGGCGCCAAAACAGGTCTACAGTCAGGGCAGCAGTCCGTCGCAGCCGTCAGGAGGCGGGAATCTTCGCGGGAAAAGTCTTCGGGCCACTTGTTTCGACAACAGGATCGATGAAGCGGAGTGCACCTTCCCTCGGAGATTTCACACGAAGTTCCTCACGATCGTCGGGCTTGGACCGGTACCACTGATGCAGCCCCACGTTGGGCGCCAACTGAAGGACTGGGTTCTTTAAGACCCAGCGGTGCCAGGGCACAACACCTGAAACCTTCGTGGGTAACCTGCTCCGGCGTACGAATGACAGAGACACGGGACACTTCCTTCGGCGTCAAAGATTCAAGGTTTATTTACTGCAGGGAACACAGAAGTCACGACAAGTACAACACGTGCAACTTGGGGAGACTGCTTCAAATTGGTTCTGTGGATCGCTCCTTTTATACAGAATTTACCCATAGGACAACATGATACACAAAGGTTTACAACCCGGTTCCCACAATTATCCCCCAGAGGGGTCGCTTTGGTCACTTTGATACACATAAGGTCCGAAACATAAGTGCGGAAACATTTGGTGGTTCCCAACTGTAAAAACCCGTCTTCCCAACATTAATGCATTCCAATCGACAGTAAAACAGATCGAAATAGGAACAAAGACAGGTGCAGAGGAAGACGGAGACAGTGGGGAGATCGGAAAGGGTGTAAAAGGGGAGGTATCGGGAAACACGAGACACAGGCATCAAAGGGACGTGCCTAATGAGATGCACGGCTGAGACAATAAACCGGCACGGCGAGATGAGCCTCGAGCGGGGCCATCTGCCTTACAGTATCATCCCCCTCGTCATAAAGACACTTACAAAGGACATGTGTCTTCCGCAAATATCTTGGGAGTCCCAGGGTCGCGAAGCGGACATCGTCCGTTCGCTGGCTACTTGAGGGCAAGAGACAAAATGGATGCCGTATCTAAGATGGAACCCGTGGGTACAGATGAAAAACCCACATAACAAACGAACGGTTTAAGTTAGCACAGCGAAACTGCGCACACTTACTAAACTCGTCATTTGCGGTTCATAGATACCAGACTCGACCATATTCGTGCGAGTCGAAAACATCACTTACAATTGTCACGGAACCTCAGATCTTTTGTAGTTTCCGGATGTCCTGAGGAAGGGTTCAAAGACTATAGTGGAGCATTTTTTTTCAAAATTATATTGAATAATTATATTTGGTGGATTTTGATCCCACCAATTTAATTTTCAAATTAGGTATTTATTTAGTGCTATGTGTATACGCGCACACCGCTTCCGTTAAAGCCCCTGAAGAGAAGCATATGGATCTTCGAAACGTGTCGGGCAGATCCATTATGGAGCTGCATCTACAAGCAGATCCCCCGTCCTCACCTACACATAAATCAAGCTGGTGCTCATGTGCTACTCAAAGGTGGACAACCTTGGAGCGACAATTTATACGCAGCCGTGCAGCCGCGGAGTATGCACCACCCCATCATCCTTGGGGGTCCCGGAAGTGAAACAGCAGCCGTACACGGGATCAAGGACGGGCCCACTTGCGGGGTCCATACAGGACTTGATTGTGTGCTTTACACACCACACTTCCCATAATACACAGTCTCATTTGAGCCTCCCATTGGTGGGTGTGTCATGTGAAAAATGGAAAAGTGGGTTAGCGGTTGTGCACACCGCTTCCGTTAAAGCCCCTGAAGAGAAGCATATGGAGCTTTGAAACGCGTCGGGCAGATCCATCATGGAGCGGCATCTACAAGCGGATCCCCGTACTCACCTACACATAAATCAAGCTGCTGCTCGTGTGCTACTCAAAGGTGGACAATTTTGGAGCGACAATTTATACGTGGCCGTCCAGCCGCGGAGTATGCACCACCCCGTCATCCTTGGGGGTCACGGAAGTGAAACAGCAGCTGTACACGGGATCGAGGACGGGCCTACTTGTGGGGTCCATACAGGACTTGATTGTGTGCTTTCCGCACCACACTTCCCATAATACACAGTCTCATTTGAGCCTCCCATTGGTGGGAGTGTCATATGGAAAATGGAGAAGTGGGTTAGCGGTTGCGCACACCGCTTCCGTTAAAGCCCCTGAAGAGAAGCATATGGAGCTTCAAAACGCGTCCGGCAGATACATTACAGAGCGGTATCTACAAGCGGATCCCCGTCCTCACCTACACATAAATAAAGCTGCTGGTGAACCGGGCCTTATGGGCCTGGCGGCAAAGGGCACGCCTTAAATCCCCAGGTTCACCTGCCTTGTCGAACAGAGACACGAGACACTCTGTTGAGCGTGGAAAACCAGGTTTATTAGCTGCAGCCAAGCACAGTTATCCCAGAAGTTACATACAAGGTAGGTTCTGAGGAGACTGCCACTTCAATCCATGGCACACAATCTTTTATAGAAAACACATTTACAGAGTTTACTCCCTACACATACGAAACAAACTAATAAGAAAAGTTGGAAAACAAGTTATCAGGTGTCTCACATATGCCCCTCTCTCAGACCCCGTGTGTTATCCCTCCCAACAAATTAATCAGTGCTAGTACCGACAATCCAATTTGCAGGTGGCAAGATGTATTTGTGTGCCTCAAAGCATAGTTGTGTAACAAGAGAATACAAGGAGAGAATAGCGAAGGCCAGTCTGATAAGATAATATAAGGAAAGAATAGGAGAAGGCAAATAGTCAGTCGAGACAGGGATCAATCCACCCAGACATGTATTAACGAACTCGGCCAGACCCTAACATCGGTTTCGTAAACAAGGGAAGGGAGTTACTCTTTAACAGAAGAGACACGACGCAGCTGAGAAAAGCAAAAACACTCCGTGAGTGAGGGCAACACAAAATGGCGATGATATACAAAATGGCGGCTAAATACGGGACTAAGTCAGAAATCAAAGAACCTCAGATCCTCCTTTTGCCATTACTCAGGCAAAACACAACGGACTCAAGTTAGTCTGAGTCGATGTCTATGGCCATGAGGTCATCGAGCTGTTGCTGTAACATCATTCTAATATTCTCTGTTTTCTGTGACACAGGCTTTGGGACACATATAGTGGCACAAAGACCACAGATGGCAGGGCCACACTGTACACAGAGACAACAAGAGAAAATGAAGGCCAAGACCATTCCAAGGAAGGTTAGTATCTTCCATCCCCATGTGGATAGTAGTCCCCAAAACCATCCCATCACAGACCAATCTCCTGTGTCCTGGTGTATAGACTCGGAGATGATATGCAACTTGGAGATGGCTTGGTATACCGTAGGGGCATTATTAGGAATGTAAATACAGCAACTAGACCCAATCAATTTACAGACTCCTCCATGATCTGCAAGGACAATGTCTAGAACCATTCGGTTCTGCAAAGTCATGAGGCGATCCGCCTGAAGTTCGGCTGTCAGATTACTCAAGGCTCCAGAAGTTACATTTATGGTAGCCTCAACAACACGAACTAGTTGACTGATGTCTCTGCTATTGGCCACCGGGCCCCAGAAAGGAAGTAACCCTTTAAAAAAGTCACCTCCTTCTTGTCCTGCTGTGTCTTTCGAAGCAATAACTCCTCTGCCATATCTCTTTCTATGATGACCTGAAGGAGCAGTATATGTTGGAGGAAGAAGAAAAGCCACATAGCAAGTTCCTGAAAAGTAGGTAGGAAGCCACGTATAGGCTCTATCATGGCAGATAAAATATGTGCCTTGTGACGGCACTAATGGCGAAGAAATATGAGGTGAATAGATATAGTATGGGAACAGACACTCTTCTCCTGTTGATTTTTAACATTCTGGCCATTGATCTGTAGACAGAAATTACCTCGATGAGGTACAGTCCAAATTGGTGGGGATCTCCTTCGCCTAGCCTTATCTGTAAGGCTAGTAACATAACGGGTTACATTCCAGCCATCATATGCTCTTTTCTCATCCACAGGAAACTTACTAATCTCAGCAATTCTAGCCATGGCCACTATTCCCTTTATCAAAGAACTGTGACTAAAATCTGCTCCACCACCATATGGACTACCAGGAGGATACCGTAGTTGGTTCTGATAAACATTAGAAAACATAGCCAAATAGGCCCAAGCGGAGCCTTCATAGGAAAACGGAAGGACTAAATATGGCATCCCTCTCTCTGTATTATGGGGCATAAGCCCACAGACCCAACAATCAGTGGTGTTCATTACCAGTTGATGCTGATGCAATACCTGAATTAATAAATTATTAAAATATTCTGTTCTCCTAATCTGCTCATGCTCTGGAAGTGTATGAAACTGATGTGGGGAGGCAGTAGTAGGGTAAGACAAGGAAACGGAAGTTGGAACAAGTGCTTGCTGCATAGTGTAAACAACCCAACTTACACACGCCAATAAAATACATGAACATATTAAAATACATAAGATTATGCCACATGGACTAACCAATAATTTCTTATATTTACTATTCATTTTTACATTCTGATTATTGCTTTCCACTTTAGTATCCATTCCTTAAAGCGTTGCTCACGGCAATCTTCCTAGATCACTTAGCTGTGATTATTAGCCGTCCTATGACACTGCAAGTCCTGCAGAACTACTGTCACTACTCAGGTCACAGCTTAAGACTCCTACCTTGACCCTGCAACTTGATGGATAGTGGAAAAAAAGAAATGTCTCTCAAAAACGTAATCAGAAAATGGAAAAAGAAAATTTCAATTGTCTTTTGTTAATCTGGGTCTTAAATTGTACCGAGTCTTATTAGGGATTGTTTGTTCTCGGAACAAAATCTCTGGATTCACTGTGTTAAATCGCAGATGTGATGGTACAGCTTCTTGCAACACGTTGTCGTCTTCTTTCTCAGAGTTCATTTGATACAGGCGTGCACTACTAAAAGGTACAAATCGAGGGACCCTTTCGCCTACACTGTCATTCATACCCTTGCGAACCCACTGGTCAAAAGGTGAGGGCAAAGGTACCCTCTTACAGTGCACACCGTGGACTCAGTTCTTTTTCCTGACGACCTTTACTGCTGTCTTCAGATAGATCCAGTCACCAGGTTGGATGGAGTGACCTGGATCTGCAGAGGCCTCCGGCAAAGCGTTTTGAACCTGTTGATGAAGAACACGTAATTTAGTGGTGAGGTCATGCAAATAATCAATCAACATTGGGTATGGGATGTCAGAATACTTTTTAGGTCGAGGGACTACCCAGACATTGGCTGGGCGCCCAAAAACGACCTCATATGGGCTGAGTCCTAAACGAGAATGTACAGTAGTTCTCGTGGATAAAAGTGCCAAAGGCAAAGCGTCAGGCCAAGCAAGACCCGTGCTGGCCTGAATCTTTGCCAATTTAAGCTTGAGGGTGCCATTATAGCACTCTACCAAACCTGCTGACTGAGGGTGGTTTGCCGCATAGAATTTCTGCCTAATACCAAGACCTGTACACACTTTCTGCATGATTTGGCCTACAAATTCACTCCCATTGTCACTCCAGACAATGTGCGGCAAACCGAACCTCTGGAAAAACTCCTTTGAAAGGACTTTGGCAGTAGACAAAGCAGTATTGTCCTTTAAGGGGTAGGCCTCTATGCATCTGGAAAAGGCACACACCACCATCAGAACATACTTGAGGTTATTACAACGATCCATATGAATGTAATCAATTTGTAATACCTCAAAAGGATAAGTAGGGGGAGCAAAATGACCTGCTGGAGTTGGGGTTCCTTTTCCTGGATTATGCATTAAACAAACAATGCAATGCTTCACCACATTCTCCGCACATTTAGGAATTCCTTCATTCTACCATACTGGAGCCAGAAGTTTACATATGCCTTTTGCACTAATGTGGGCTGGACCATGCACCATAGTAACTACAGGTAGCACATAGGCGTCTGGTAACAGCCAACGCTGATGCTCTGACAATTCCGTCCAACACCCTGTCGAGTCCAACATTCCCGTACTTTCACTCCACTTACTCAATTCCTTCTCAGTAGCCTCTTCTTGAATCGTACTCACACTTTCTATTGTGTCCTCACACATTCCTCCCTCTCTGACCCATCTTGCAGGGTCTGCAATACACATGTGACTTGTAGCATCTCTTGCTGTTTCTTTCGCTACCTCATCTGCAAAAGCATTCCCGCGACCCACATCATCAGTAATCTTCTTATGAGCACTACACTGGACTATTGTTATTTGGGTAGGCAAAGCAAGTGATTCGAGAACGTCAGTCACCAACTGACCATGCTGTATCTTAGTCCCATGGGAAGTAAAGAATCCTCTTTCCTTCCACAAACGACCGAAGCTTTGAGCCACACCAAAGGCGTATTGGCTATAAGTGTAAACATTCACTCTCTTTCCCCTAGCCAACACACACGCTCTCGTCAGAGCAATAAATTCAGCTGCTTGGGCTGAATTCTGTGCAATGCGTGCTGTCTCCACTACCGTATACAAGGTGGTAACAGCATAAGCTGCAGTCGTCTTGCCATTTGGAAGTTTGAAACAAGACCCATCCCCCATAGGATCCCATCCGGGTCCACAAGTGGTGTGTCTTTTAAGTCTATTCTGCCTTTCGTTTCCTCCTCTGTTCGGAGAAAACAATCATGCTGTTCTTGAACGCCTTTCTCGTCCGGAATGGGCAACAATGTTGCTGGATTCAAAGTATTACAACGCTTGATGTGTATATGGCTAGCCAAGAGCGTCAGCTCATATCCAGGCAAGCGAGCACTCGTGAGGTGTTGTGTTTTCGTTCTATTCAAAAGAGTATCCACTGCATGTGGTACCATAACAACAAAAGTGTTATCTAGTACCAATCCAGCAGATTGACGAATGTAGATCGCTGCTGCTGCTGTAGCTCTGAGACAACTAGGCAATGCTTTGGCTACTGGATCCTACGTAGCCGAAAAATAGGCACATGGCCGTTGTTTGTCTCCAAATTGTTGCTTTAAAACTGACAACGCGCAACTCTCACTTTCATGAACGTTGAGTGTGAAAGGCTTACTGTAATCTGGAGTACTTAACACAGGGGCAGAACACAAGGCAGTACGTAAATCAGAAAAACTCTTCTGACATTCATCAGACAAGGAAGAGGTTGGGGTGTATCTTTCAATGTGAGTGCCAACAGAGGTTTAGCCTACAAAGACAAAATCGGAATCCACTGTCTACAATAAGAGGTAATGTCCAGAAAGGCACGCACCTCCCTTTGTGTGGATGGTACAGACATTTGCGCAATTGCCTGAATTCGTTCTGGGGTCAATCGTATTCCCTCCTTCGACAAGAGATGACTAAAGTAGGTAACCTCTTGGCGGCAATATTGCACCTTAGAGGGGGACACCTTGTGATGCAGGTCAGACAAATGACGCAACAGTGAAACAGTCACATCCTTACAAACATCCTCTGAATCAGCAGCAACTAACAAATCATCTACATACTGAATAAGAGTGGCACCTGGGGGAAAAATGAAAGCGTCAAGCTGAGATTTCAAAGCCTGACTGTAAATGGAGGGACTCTCACAATAGCCTTGAGGTGCACGCTTGAACCAGAAACTTCGGCCTCCAAGAGAGAAGCCAAAAATATCCCTACTTTCCTCAGCAATAGGAATGCTAAAGAAAGCATTTTTGAGGTCAATAACCGAGTACCATACCGCCGAAGTGGGTATCATAGTGAGCAAGGCAGTGATATCTGGGACAACAGGAAACTGGGGGACAACAATCTTGTTGACCTCCCGAAGATCAATCACAAAGCAATATACAGGAGGCTGAGAAGGATCAGTGCGTTTAAGAACAGGTAGAACAGGACTGTTACCAACATTACATCTCGTCCCTTCGACCACACCCTTCCGAACCAGATCATATATAATAGCCAACAAAGCTCGTTCACCATCATTGGAAATCTTATACTGGGGAATGCGTGGCAATTTAACATCAGGCTTAATAGTAACCACGTAAGGAGGAATCTAGAGCAGACCAACATCATTCGGACCCGTAGCCAAAAGTGTAGCAGGAAGAGACTGCAATTCAGGCGGGAATCGATCTTTAGATAAATTTGTAGGAGAAACCAATTTCTCACCCAAGGTAAGATGCACACCAGAAGGGGAACAATACAACGTTGCATGAAGACATTTCAACAAGTCCAAACCCAACAAGTTCTCTCCGCAACCAGTCGTTAAAATAAGCGGAGCTTCCAAATCGTAACGACCAATCGAAAGAGGCAAAGGACAAGAAACCGGGTTAGCAACTGGGGCGCCAGAAAATCCTACAGAAACGTTCGTTAAGCCAGGCAAAGGTGCCCCAGGGAGTTTGGAATGAATGATAGAACTTCTCATTGCACCAATAGGCTCTGCAACACCCTATGCAACAACCTCAACATAAGGCCCATTCTGATCCACTGGAACTGATACGACTCCCTTACTTTGTCCATGGCTGTCCTAACTAGAATGAAAATCCTGAACCTCACCTTCAACACAATAATTGTCATTATAATATTGCGCAGACTGAGTATTCTGCTGATCAAAATACATTAAACAATTCTGAGGGGGGAAAGGAACACTGTCCTTGAGGCAACGCACCTCGCCCTCTACCTCTAGGTGCTGATTGAAAACCACCACGGCCTCGCGGCCCTGGGAATCCACCATTACGCTGCAATAAAACCAGACAGCTATTCTTAAAATGGCCTTCCTCTTTACAATAGGCACATTAATTAAGACCAAGCAAAGGTTGCGGAACAAAAGTTTCAGGTTTCTGTAACAACCTCTGAGACTGGGGAGGCTGCTGAAACTGATGCTGGCCAGAACGAGGGGGATAAGCCTGTTGAAGAAGAGCCTTCATTTTTAATTCCTTAGTCTTCTTCTCAATCGTATCTTTCTCTTCTTTATCCCTATTCTCATAATACTGAGCAGTGGCTAATATCTGTGCAGAAGAAGAAACATCCCATGAACTTTCGTAGTCTTTCAATTTATGCGATAATTCAGGAAGTAAATTAAATACAAATGTATCCACAAATAATCGCTGTCCACCTTCAGTACTCATATCCTGACCACTGTGATCGATAAACGTCTCCTCAAAACGATTAAAGAAATCGGAGACACTCTCATCTTTCTTCTGCTTACACACAGCTAACTTATCCCAATTAACACGTAAGGCAGGCATCATCGCCTTCATTAAAGCAATTATTCTACCAGGCAATTGCGTAATCAAATCATCTGGTTTAGCACCACCCACTTGTGCAGCATCTGCGGCACTAATGGCAGCCCAATTACCACCTAAAGCTTGGTCGTGGTCTTCCCTACGAATCCGAGTCCACAACACTTGTGGCACTACATTCCCCATCATCATGTCAATATCGGCCAAATTCCTAATACACGCATCAACAGTCTGGGACAGCTCCTTATAATACCCTGCAGGATTTTTACGAGGGTCCGGTAGAGACTGTTTGAGTGCCAAAACTTCAGATCGTTTCCGAGGAACATGTACCCATATACGCTGGAAATGAGCAGGGACTTGCGGAATATTGCCTGCCTGTGGAACCTCTTCTCTCCATACTGGAGGAACTTCCCCCATAGGATAATTTTTTGTTTTCTGTCTAACTGCAGGATCAGGTTCAAGAACAGTCTGAGAAGAATATAAAGACCTGAAAGTGACAAGTATCTTTACAGCGTCCTCAACTTCGGAACCCACAATAAGTCCTTTATCAAACTTATCCTGTATATCTAACAGACCCTGAGGGGTTAAATCCAACTCCATATCCTCCCATCCTTTGACAAGAGTGTCACACATGACATTAAAAACATATCTCTGCGTGGGCGCATTCCACTGGAGAAAAGAACTCAGAATATCATGTACACTATACTGTGGACCACTAATGGTCCATTTATGAGCGAGAGAGTCCAATGCAACACGTTCATCAGAATCTGGGATTTGACTATGGGATTGTCATTGAGAAAAAGCAGGAGTCCTATTACAAGGCCCAAAAAGGGGGGAGAAAAGACCAGAAACAGTATCGACCAACCGATTACAAGTCGGGGAAGAAGCAGACGATAAAACTGGAGACGCGGTATTAAGCAAAGGAAGAGAAGGACTAGCCGTCACAAGAGGGACCGAAAGTGAAGGGGACTGACATACAGAAGTTGGTGGCAAAGGAGGTGCAGGTGGCAATGCAGGAAGAGGCAATTGCGGAAGAACCAGACCACCTAGCTGAACATCGGGTTGCTGGACAGGCGGCAACAATACAGGTGCATTAGCTCCTGGTACATAAGGCAGAGGCAATCTCAACAAATGGGACATTAAGGGATCTTCATCAAGATCCTTACTCTGTGGAGAAGTAGGCAACACAGGGTAGCATCTATCTATCGCCATATGATGCTGTCTGTCTGAGACTTCAATCGCTCGATCAGTCTCATTATCCTTAAACTGTTGGGCAGCCTGTATGATCGTCATATCCCTCGCTTTTCAATCTCTTTTTGCCTGCTTAATTTCTCTCTGTTTGGCTTCCTTACGCCAAAGGCGGAAAGAGTCAAACATTGCCGGCTGGGCTTTTCTTTAGAACAAAATTGCTTCCAAATTATCTAATATGTCAGGCTCAAAGCTACCATTTTGTGGCCACCGTAAAACACCATCTTTCTTCGTATATCAGATCCATGCCTCATTAAAGGCAATGGGAACAACACCATGTTTAGAATAGAGCTCATAAGTGGGAGTTCCAACCGGAGGAATTGGACATGAGTCCTCGTGCTGGAAATCCCTATTACAACCAAAACAACAAAACTTCCTAAATTTGTCAAAACCAGGCATCTTAAGTTCACCGGTCCGTTTACCAACTTCAAGGAGTGAAAGCAAAGAACACAGTACAAATGTACTCACCCCTTGGCTTCGGCTATTGCAATGGTCGAATAACAAAATTCAAAAACAAAACAAAAAAGTGGGCGCTACCCACGAATACTTAACTAAATGGTCTTCTCACGCCAACAGAGGTCAGTCTAACATCTCGCAATACCAGTCATGACCAGAGGGTCCAAGGTAGGGCGGCAGTCAGGGCAGCAGTCGTCAGCAGCCGTCGGAAAGGAGTAGCCACGCTGCAAAAGACCTTCGGGCCACTTCAACATATAGGGTTCGCTTGACGTGTCTCACAAATCCTCCAGAATTTTCTTGCGGGGCTTCTCACGACCCTCGGGCTGAACCGCTACCACTGAAGCCGCCCCACGTTGGGCGCCAGTTGTAGAACCGGGCCTTATGGGCCTGGCGGTGCAGGGCACGCCTTAAATCCTGAGTTCACCTGCCTTGTCGAACAGAGACACGAGACACTCTGTTGAGCGTGGAAAACCAGGTTTATTAGCTGCAGCCAAGCACAGTTATCCCAGAAGTTACATACAAGGTAGGTTCTGAGGAGACTGCCACTTCAATCCGTGGCGCACAATCTTTTATAGGAAACACATTTACAGAGTTTACTCCCTACATATACAAAACGAAGCAATAAGAAAAGTTGGAAAACAAGCTATCAGGTGTCTCAAATACGCCTCTCTCTTCAGACCCCGTGTGTTACCCCTCCCAACAAATTAATCAGTGCTAGTACCGACAATCCAATTTGCAGGTGGCAGGACGTATTTGTGTGCCTCAAAGGATAGTTGTGTAACAAGAGAATACAAGGAGAGAATAGCTAAGGCCAGTCGGATAAGATAATATAAGGAAAGAATAGGAGAAGGCAAATAGTCAGTCGAGACAGGGATCAATCCACCCAGACATGGAATAACGAACTCGGCCAGACCCTGACATCGGTTTCGTAAACAAGGGCAGGGAGTTATTCTTTAACAGAAGAGACACGTAGCAGCTGAGAAAAGCAAAAACACTCTGTTTGCCGTGCTGCCTGAGTGAGGGCAACACAAAATGGTGACGAGACACAAAATGGCGGCTAAATATGGGACGAAGTCAGAAATCAAAGAATCTCACTGCTGCTCGTGTGCTACTCAGTGTTGGTATCCGGATTGGACCCAACAAGTCTTGGCAAACGCAATCCACGCAAAATGTCAAGATCGGCTTCGGTGTAGACCAGCAAGGTCTGTGGAACTTTTCTTAAGGGGAGAAGTTGGAGCAAGCCTCGAGCAACCAGGTAAGCAAGATAAATTCAAAAGAAAGTCTTCAGGGGGCTCGGTAGCCAATTGACTATGAACAGCAAAGATGCATCAAGCTGAAATGCAAAAGTGGGGCCCACGGGACACTCGTGGAGTAGGGGCCTCTGAGCTTCAGTGCAAATGGTGCTAGGGGCTAAGGCTTCAAGCACCTAAATGCACAACATCAGGATACCTTGGGAAGTTGATGCAGTTAGCAAAATGCAGGATGTCCAGGAGTTCCGGTCCCACGTCTCTTGTGTCCGCCACGGTTCTCAGCTTGAGCAAAGGTCGAGGTCAGAGATGTCTGGAAGTCCATGTCTTGTGTCGCAGATTCTTAGGGATCCTGCGGGAGCCTCGAAAATGCAGACTGGCAAAGTTACTGTTGGTGCCTTTTTGAACAGGGTGGTCACTCCTTGACCACAAAGGAGATGCCTTCCATCTTCCAGTCTAAATGGAATGTCGAAGGTCCAGGATTTATGTTTCAGAGTTACGTGCATGGTAATCTAAAGTCCTAGGGACTGGGTTCCTATACTTATACTAAGTTTAGGGGCTGGACTATCTTTGAGGTCCCTCCTATGGGCAGACCTGGGAAGGGGGTGGTTACACTCCATTTTCTTTGTCCTGTTTCATGCCAGAGTTGGGGCCGAGTGCCCCAGCAACTGGTTTGAACTGGGAAATGCATTGAGCACCTAGTGTGCCCCAGGCAGTGTCTGGAAAGCATTCACTGAATGCCGCCCTCCCTGCCCCAATTCACAAAAGCCTGCCTGGGGAGGTGCCAGCACCTCCATGGACAGGAAACCTATTGTCCAGGCCTCCCCTGCTGGATTTTCGTCCAGCAGCAGGAGGGCAGACTTGTGTCTGTGGCAGCAGCATCGATTTTGTGATGCTGAGGCCCTGTTTAACTTTAACCAGGCTTACCAGTAACTACATGTATTCTCCCTCTAGAAGGGTGGTATGCAACCCCCGCCGCCAGGACTGGCGGGGGGTAGTATTCTAAAGTGTTTGACACCTTACACAACATGTTTTGATAAAGCAAAAGCAAAGTTAGCATTAACCGCAAGGATTATAATGCATTTAAGAGTATATGGTATGGCTATATCATAGAACAGCTATAAGGAGATGGTTTCGAAAACTGCAGAGGTGCTCAGCTCATGCTAGGGCACCCTCTCACATAAAACCAAGCACTCTATGTCCAGGATTGTCGAGGTCTGCCTTAGAGTGGCTTATATCTGTATGTGTGTCTATATAGGTATATAGATATAGGTATACTATATCTAAAGTTACGGGTGGTTACACCAACTTACCCAGGCTGTGTGAACAGAACTGTAGTGTCAGTTTGGAAGGCAAACCAGGGGTGGCACAATACATGCTGTAGCCCCTGGTAGGCCTAGGGTGCACCTATGCCCTGGGCACCTAGGGTACACTATACGGAAGCTCACACAGGTGACCCAGTAACCAATCTGGTATGTACCTAAAGTACATGGTATCAATTTAGAGAGAGAACAGCTAGGGTGTGGGCCTGATTAGCAGGGCCACAGTCAAATTAAAGTAAAAAAACCTGAGAATCACAGCAAAAAGTGGGGGTAACCATAGGAAGCAGACCCTGCTCTCCTACACAAAGCTCCTGGACTTCAGCAGAGGGTAAATAGGGAAACAAAGTAGCACCAAAGGTGCACCTTTAGCAGCACTAGGGCAGCCAGGTGCAGGGTGCTTTTTCAACTCTGGGGGCCCGGTTGTTTGAAAAGGGAAATCTCCGGTTTGCAAAGGCACTGCATGCTTGGGGACGAAGGTCTTCTGGGTGTGACCACCACTTAGAGAGGTAAGTTGGGAAGTTGGGGGTTGGTTAGGCACCGTCGGTGTGGCCACCCAAGGCCGTTGGAAGTTGAGTGCAGGGGTGCCTTTTGAGGTCGGATCTTCCTACCAGCTCCTGGTCACCTTTGGGGGTCTTTCCAGATTTATGCTGCATGGGTTTGCTGGAGGCTTGAGGCAGTTCGAGATCGCCAGGGGGACGTCCTCATGGTGTTTGCTCACTCGAGCTCGGGCCGTGGATGGCGGGTGTAGAGTGGTGCAGATTTACATTTCCGGCCGGGACCAGTGGTTGCAGATGAACAAATCCAGTGTTCACAGGAGACAACGTCTTTGTGGTTGAAGGCAGGCAGGTCTTCTGGGGTTTTCAAGGTTGCTGGCTGCAGGACAAACCGGGGTTTTGCTGGAGCAGGTTTGAGGTAGAGACAGGCCGGTAGGGCTTGTGCCAAGTCAGTGGCTGTCTTCCTCTTGTCAGCTTCTGCCCAATGGGCTCTGAGCCTTATGGAAGAAACTATGTAGAAACCTGAGAATGGGATAAGCAAAGGCAGGGTGCTAATCTCATTGAAGTGAGGCTTTTTGACTTCTGCTGCACAGGGAACAGTGACAGCAGCTCCAATGTATATTTTTGCAATCAACACTCAGGCCCTAATTATGAGCTGAAGTTTTATTTTTTCCCTCTGATAAATAATGATACTACTGGGTATGTGTAATGGCAGGGTTCTTGGCTCTATTTAGCAGTGATATAGATCTTAGTCTTGCTCACATCTAGGATAGGTATTCTTAGCTTGTGTTGGCCCTTTTAAGCCCTTTCTTCCAGACCTAGAAGAGGATAGCTGATTAATATGATGATAGATCCCTTATTCTTGACTCTAACCTGTCTATTGCCTATTGGCTTTGACATACTTGACACATTGGTATGGTTTATGTAGGTATTCTGACAGAGCTAAGGGGTATTTCATCCCTTTCAGGCCTACAGGCCTAGAACTAGAGGGACTCCATCTTGATGGAGCTGAGAGGCTTTTCAGGGTAAAGGTAAAGTTTATAGTTAAGGCTGTTGTGTGCTAGAGGAAAATCCAGTTAGGACTGCTTCTTATCCGAGGAATGTGTTTTTCTCTTGGGCCCAGACGTAACATGCAGATGCGCACTGCGGTTGTGTGGAAGCCTGGGAGCTGGCACAGGAATTCGGTAGGAGACAGCCCTCTGTTGGAAATTTCCATGAGGGGAGGGGAATCCATATTAGCGAGCTGCAGGAAAGGAGGAGTGTTCATTCCAGCTTGTGTGCAGTTCAGCCTGGAGCTCAGAACAGCTTGGAGCTCAGAACAGCTGGGAGCTCAGTTCAGCTTGGAGCTCAGTTCAGCTTGGAGAGAGAGAGCAGGATGTCTGCTGGAGCTGCAGAATAGAGTGCAGTTCTTGAATGGAGAAAGAAGGCAGACGATTGCTGAAGATGAGGAGAGAGAGAGCAGTGCAGAGAGCATCAAAGAAGGCTGTCAGCTGGAGCAACTGAACCAGAGGTGTGGTGATGTGGTGAAGGAGGGAGAGACAGAGAGAGCCCTAATCCCACCAGAGGCAGAGAGAAATCTTCCTTCTAATAGGTGAGGTAGTCTGAACTAGTACACTTTAATCTTGTTCTTATTCCCTAGGCTATTGTATGTCTAATCTTTTCCCTTTCAGCGGTGTGTTAAAAGATCCTGTTGCCCCACAGATAAATTGTATGTTTAATCCTTTTCTTTCAGCGGTGTGTTAAAGTTACTGCTAGTTATAGAGACCCCATAGTTTTGCATATGTGTACTTTATTATTGTTACAATAAACTTCCCCATTAATTAGTGAATTAGTGTGCATGAGTTTTTTTATGATAAAGCTAGCCTGGCTTCTAGCCAGTTGCCGTTGAGCCACTGATGGATCAGAAGGGAGTAGGAGCGCTTAAATCAAGGAATAACTCAATCACATAGTGTGTATATCTTTGTCCCCATACGGTGAGGGTAATCCCCTTTCCTAGTAGGTATTACTGTTTGATCAGATGCTACCCCTGATCAGGTAAGTAATAGTGAGGGAGAGAGAAGACCTGCAACTAAGGAACCAAGTTAGTACACCCTCCCATAATCCTGTAAACAGCGTCTTCTGTTCCAAAGCATAGGTAACCTTTTTCCTCCTAGTCAGATGTTACAGCCAGAACAGATGCTGCCCCTGATCCGGTAAGTCTGAATAAATAGGGAGAACAGGGAGCCCTTGAGCTAGGGAATTGTTGACACTAAGTAATTCGGCCATCCCATAATATTATTGTAGTAGCAGACCCTTAGTGAATAGACAGAGAGCTGAAGGTGTTCATAGGAATGTGGTCGTTGTTGATATACGGCGTTAATGAGAGCGTTGGGGCAGATTACCAACGTGGAGATCAGCCGGATTGTAGATCATTTGGAAAAGAGAGCATTGGGTTCTGCAGGCCCGTGTGTAGACACGCCGGATTGTGTGTCATGTCTGCCCTGGGGTAGATCAGTCTGGGTCTGAGTGGCCGCGAGACTAACTGATGTATGAGTGTGGTGTAGGGTATGGATATCCTTAGTAATCAGTGAGTATTCTTAGTATCCCTATAGATTTAGTGGTGTTTCTGATAATATGAGCTTGTATATTGCGAGTTCCCCATCCTCAGGTAGGTACCCAGGTGCCTGGATAGATGGTCCTGAGGAGGGATGTGGTTACGTTCTGGCTGGGTTGGAGGGGCCCCTAGGGGCTGATCCCATCTAATCAGAAAACCCGGCCATAACAGTATGTTATTTATCAGGTGCGATAAATAATACCTATTATGAGTTTATGGGGAATAACATGCAGATTTTGATATTTATCCCACCAAAATCTGCATGAACTGGTAAATACAGTATGTTTTCCCCTGTTCCATTTTAGCAGGTTTGATCTACTGAAATATAATAGAGGTTGAGTTATTTAATGCATCTAATAATTATTGGATTCGTTAAATACCTTCAAATTTGTGATTGTGACAAATGCATAAGCAGGAGTTTACGCATGGGTCCTAAAATTACTAGCAACTCGTAATCAGGCCCTTGTATACAGAGTTCTATCTTTTTTCTTACTGACATGCCACCTAGGTGACATGTGGGTGCTATAAGGAAAATTAACATAAGGAATAAAGATACAAATTTTAAATGGGATTAGCGCCAAACCAGATGAAGCTCAGGACCACAAACTAGCATTCTTCAATTGCTTCCCATTAAATAACATAATCTACTTTAATGCCATACAGAAAAGGAAATGTTTTTCAGATGCTGTCTGAATAGATGGTAGTTAGTTTCAGGCCTAGCATCTTTCACCATGTTTAATTCTCTTCAAGGAATATTGCTGGATCAGAGGAGGGGAGGCTGACTCTAGGTTTCTGGAAGGTGCGGAATGGTTCCTGTAATTGCTATTTGATCAATACAAGAATGAAATCTAAAAACTCGAAGTCAATCATGATTGCCTACAACTAAATAACAATGCTAAGTGTACGGACTTCAAACCGATGACTGAAAGCAAAGTCTTAAAAATAATCCCATACTTGAAGCTGAAGGACTGGGTTATTAAAGACCCAGCGGTGCCAGGGGACAACACCTGAAACCTTCGTGGGTAACCTGCTCCGGCGTACAAATGACAGAGACACGGGACACTTCCTTCGGCGTCAAAGATTCGAGGTTTATTTACTGCAGGGAACACAGAAGTCACAGGAAGTACAACGCGTGTAGGTTCGAGGAGACTGCTTCAATTTGCTACTGTGGATCGCTCCTTTTATACACATTTCTCCCATAGCCGAACATGTTACACAAAGGTTTACAACTTGGTTCCCATAATTATCCCCGAGAGGGGTTGCTTTGATGCATTCAAGGTCCGGAACATAAGTACAGAAACATTTGGCGGTTCCCAACTGTAAAAACCCATCTTCCCACCATTAGTACATTCCAATCGGCAGTAACCAGATCGAAGAAGGAACAAAGACAGGTGCAGAGGAAGATGGAAACAGTGGGGAGATCAGAAAGGGTGTAAAAGGGGAGGTATTGGGAAACACGAGCTACAGGCATCAAAGGGACGTGCCTAATGAGATGCACGGCTAAAACAATAGACCGGCACGGCAAGATGAGCCTCGAGCGGGGCCATCTGCCTTACAGTATCATCCCCCTCATCATAAAGACACTTTCAAAGGAAATGTGTCTTCCGCAAGTGTCTTGGGAATCCCAGGGTCGCGAAGCAGACAGCGTCCGTTCGCTGGCTACTTGAGGGCAAGAGACAAAATGGATGCCGTATCTAAGATGGAACCCGTGGGTACAGATAGATAAACCCACGAAACAGACGAACGGTTTAGGTTAGCACAGTGAAACTGTGTACACCCACTAAACTCGTCATTTGCGGTTCATAGATACCAGACTCGCCCATATTCGTGCGAGTCGAAAACACCACTGACAATGGTCAAGGAACCTCAGACGCTCCTTTTGCCCTCATGTAGGCAAGCACTAGTCGGAATCATACTCGATATTCATCAGACAATCTAGATGTTGCTGTAACATAGCTCTGTCCAACCGAGCTCCTTTGGTAACAGGCGGCTGTCTTATACACGTCGTAGCACAAAGGCCACATAAGGCAGGACCACACTGCACACAAAGGCAACACGTGAACAGGAACGCCACAACAACTCCGATGATCATCAGAATCTTCCAACCCCAAGTCGACATCAGGCCCCAAAACCACCCAAGTAGCGTCCAATCTCCTACATCCACGTGTATGGATTCAGAGATCTTATGCAACTTTGAGATGGCTTGATAGACGGTCGGAGCGTTATCTGGAATGAAAATACAGCAGCTCGAATGGATCACCTTACATACTCCACCTCGATCTGCTAAGATCACGTCTAAAACCATACGGTTTTGTAACGTCATAAGCCTATCCGCCTGAAGTTCTGTGGTGATATTACCAAGGGCACTGGCAGTAATATTAGCTGTTGATTCCACCACTCGAGTCAACTGTCTCAGGTTCCTACTATTAACCATAGGTCCCCAAAACGGGAGGAAACCCTTGAAAAAGTCTCCTGCCTCTTGACCGGCAGTGTCCTCTTCACTAATTACGCCTCTCACAACTCTAGTCTTGTGATAGTCTGCATCTACAGTGAACGTCGGAGGCAACAGATTTGCGATAAAACATGAGCCCACAAAGTCGGAGGGCAACCATGTATACGCACGATCATGGCAGACAAAATATGTACCCTTGGCAGCCAGAAACACAGGGGACGAGACCATCGGCAGGATATAAGTCTCGGAGCAAGCACTCTCTCCAAGACGAGCTTTCGATCTTCGGCCACGACCCATTAAACAGAAATTACCAAGGTGGGGTACGACCCATATCGGAGGTGAGCTTCTAAGCTGTTTTTCACTCGTGAGCGCACTATACTCGACCTTACTCAGGACCCTATAGGCTTGTACCTCTTCCTCTGGGATGAGCGACGGCTCATAGATATCTCTATCTAAATCCTCTATCGCTATAGACAAAGGCTTTTGATACGAGCCGGGACCAAAGTAGGGAGAACGTGGCTCTCGACTGGGGTAAGAATCAAGTGCACTTCGAAACATTGTTTGAAATGCTCGAGCTGAACCCTGGGAACTATAAGGTAGGACCAGATATGGGATTCCCTTATCAGTGGTATGTGGCATTAGCCCACACACCCAACAATTAGTAGTGTTAACCACCAACTGGTGCTGATGAAGGAGCTGAATAAAGGAATTGTTTCGGAATTCTGCACGTCTAGCCTGTTCATGTTCGGGTAAGATATGAAAAGAATGAGGGGATGCAGTGGAGGTAAGTGTAGGGTCAGAAGTAGGAGTAGGTATGGCTGAAGGTAAGAAGTACGACAACATGTAATACACCCCACCCGCCAATAGTGCAGAAACAGTCAAAAATAATAGGAACACTTAAAACATAAAACACTTGGTATGACTAAATTGTTGCAGTTTGAATCTTTGCGCCTGAGCTTCTTCCAAGTCCATCAGCTTTGAAAACGCCATCCCCTACGACCGTCCGCAACGTTTCTTGACGCACTTCGTTCTGTGTAGCAGTAGTCAATCCCTGGGAGTTCCCAGGAACCGACGGTCTTTAACCTAGCGTCAAGACCTACTAACCAGAAGGAAGTACACGCGCGGCCCTACGGTACACCTGGATGCAAGGTATCTTATTTACAAATATGTACAAAGTCTCTTAGCTGTGGAAGTAAAAACACATGTGGAACGAAACTCAATATGTACAGAAAATAATCACAATGATACGGGTGTTCGAACTGATCGTGGCAAACGGGATAGTGCAATTGTCAAGGGACAGAACGGAAATCTTTATTAGTCTCTGGTGCTAGACCGCAAAAAGTATCGAGTTTTCCCAGGACGTGTCTGTTCGTCAAACAAAGGATCCGATGAGGGAACAGAGTTCTGCTGATCAGTCGAATGTTCAGGTCTTGAGTCTTTTGGTGACAAATGTTCAACAATGTCTTTCTGCTGCACTGAGGATTCTCCGACAGGTTGTGCGTCGCTAAAAGGTACAAAAGCCTGTGATCCTTCGGTCTCAGCTGAAGCAATGCCCTTCCTCACCCACGAGTCTGCCGGTAAAGGTATAGGAACCTTCTTTGTATGAGTGGCATGCACCCAATTCTTGCGCCCTTCCAAACGGACGGCAGTTCTCGTGGCAAGGAGGACCTGGAAGGGTCCAGTAAAACGGGGTTCCAAATTCTTTTTGCGGGCAAAGTTGCGGGTAACCACCCAGTCTCCGGGTTGGAGCTGGTGGCCTGGACCCCCCGTCTGCGTTGGCAGTGCTTCGTAAACCTGTTGGTGAATTAACCTCAGTTTAGCAGTCAGGTCATGAAGATAATCAATCAACATTGGGTACTCAAGATTAGAAAACACACCCGGTCTAGGGACCCCCCCAAACATTCGCAGGACGGCCGAACACTATTTCATAGGGACTGAGCCCTACTCGGGAGTGTACTGTCGCCCTTGTTGACAATAATGCTAAGGGTAAAGCGTCAGGCCACGAAAGACCAGTCGTAGCCTGAATCTTCGCTAGCTTTAGTTTAAGGGTGCCATTGTACCCTTCGACCATACCAGCTGACTGGGGATGATTGGCGCTATGGAATTTTTGATTAATTCCAAGGCCCTTACACACACTCTTCATCACACTCCCCACAAACTCACTTCCGTTATCAGACCATACAATCCGAGGCATTCCATACCGAGGAAAGTATTCCTTCAGTAGGATTTTCGCAGTCGACAGGGCAGTGTTGTCTTTGAGAGGGTAGGCTTCAATCCATCGGGAGAACGCGCAAACCACAACTAAAACGTATTTCAGGTTATTGCATCGCTCCATATGGATGAAGTCTAGTTGAATCACCTCAAAAGGACATGAAGGGGGAGCAAAATGGCCAGGAGGTGTTGGGGTTCCCTTACCAGGATTGTACAACATACATACTATACAATTCTTAACCAATCGTTCAGCACATTTTGGGATACCATCATTCTTCCACACAGGGGACAGCAACTTACAAATACCTTTCACGCTAATATGTGCTAACCCATGTGCCATTGTCACAACAGCTAGCACATACGCATCTGGCAACATCCATCTCTTATGTTCCGACAAATCAACCCAACAACCATTCGAATCCAACTTCCCCGTACTCTCTTTCCACTTCGTCTTTTCAGTCTCGGTGGCCTCATTCTGAATCGCTTTCACACTCTCGATAGTATCCTCACACATACCAGTCTCTGTAGGCCACCTAACCGAACTCGTCACATACATTCTAGTGCTAAGGTTCCGGGCAGTCTCCTTAGCAGTCTCATCCGCAAATGCATTACCACGACCAACGTCATCCGTCACCTTACGATGTGCACTACATTTAACAATCGCTACCTGCTTAGGCAACGTAGGTGCATCCAAGAGATCATTCACAAGCTGGCCATGCTGAATCTTCGTGCCATGCGGCGTCATAAAACCTCTCTCTCTCCACAATCGTCCAAAGCTGTGAGCGACGCCAAAAGCATATTGGCTGTCGGTAAACACATTCACACGTTTCCCTTTCGCCAACACACACGCTCTAGTTAGGGCAATTAGTTCTGCAGCCTGGGCAGAGTTCTGATTCAATCTTGCAGCTTCCACAACAGTATTCAAAGTTACAACAGCATACGCAGTAGTCACATCACCATTTGGCAATTTAAAACATGAACCATCCACATACAAAGTTCCATCTGGATCTTCCAAAGGAGTGTTTTTAAGGTCCACTCGACCTTTTGTTTCCTCCTCAGTCCTTAAATAACAGTCATGTTCTGCTATTTCATCTGACTCCGTGCTAATCGGTAACAAAGTCGCCGGGTTCAGAACATTGCAACGTTTTATCTGAATATGACTTGCCAACAGCGTCAACTCGTACCCAGACAACCTCGCACTCGTCAAGTGCTGGGTTTTCGTACGGTTCAAAAGAGTGTCAACTGCATGTGGAACCATCACCGTAAGCATATTATCCATGACCAATCCTGCTGATTGTCGGATGGAAACCGCAGCTGCCGCTGTTGCTCTCAAGCAACTCGGCAATGCTCTAGCTACCGGGTCCAAGGTCGATGAAAAATATGCACATGGACGTTGCTTACCACCAAAAGGTTGCGTTAAGACACTCAAGGCACAACCTTCCCTCTCGTGAACATATAATGTAAACGGTTTGCTGTAGTCAAGAGTACCTAACACAGGAGCCGAACACAATGAGTCACGCAATTCAGAAAAACTCTTCTGACATTCTTCCGTCCATGGTAAAGGAGTTGAAACATCCTTACACGTAAGAGCCACCAATGGTTTCGCTAGCAATGAAAAATTCGGAATCCATTGCCTACAATATGACGTGATACCTAGAAAGGCACGCACATCTCTTTGGGTTGTTGGCACAGTCATTCGCGCAATTGCTGCAATTCTCTCTGGGGTCAACCGTCTTCCCTCCTTTGACAATAAGTGACCTAGATAGGTTACTTCTTGACAACAATATTGGAGTTTAGAAGGTGACACCTTGTGATGTAGGTCACAGAGATGTTGCAGCAACGACACCGTAGCAATTTTGCAAATGTCCTGAGTATCTGCAGCCACCAATAAGTCATCGACGTATTGGATTAAGGCCGCACCAGCAGGCAACATAAACGCATCCAGTTGGCCCTTCAAGGCTTGACTGTAAATCGATGGACTCTCACAGTAGCCCTGAGGAGCACGTTTAAACCGGAAGCTACGGCCACCAAGAGAGAAACCGAAAAGGTCTCTGCTTTCTTCGGCAATCGGAATGCTAAAGAAAGCATTCTTCAGATCGATCACCGAAAACCAAGACGCAGAAGCTGGAATCAGAGTCAGTAGCGCTGTGATGTCAGGCACAACAGGGAACTGAGGAATCACAATTTTATTTACCTCCCGTAAATCGATAACAAAACGATAAACAGGTGGTCTCGAGGGATCAGTACGTTTCAGAATGGGCAGTACAGGGCTATTGCACACGTTTCCCCGAGTTTCTTCAATAACATCTTTCTTGATCAGATCATAAATGATCGCTAACAGTGCTCGTTCACCATCAAGAGAGATTCGATACTGGGGAATACGTGGCAATCGCACATTGGATTTCAGCTGAACAACATAAGGGGAGATGTCAAGCAGGCCCACGTCATTGGGACCAGTTGCCCACAAAGATGCAGGAAGAGAACTCAATTCCGGTGGAAGCTTATCGAGAGACAAGTACATTGGAGAGACGACTCTCTCACCCAAAGTAAGCTTTACTCCCGCAGGAGAACAGTACAAAGTCGCATACAAACGTTTTAGCAAATCCAGGCCAATAAGATTTTCACCACAACCAGTGGTCAAAATCAACGGAGCTTGCAGCTCACGAGGCCTAATTGTAAGGGGCAAAGGGCGCGAAACTGGATTGCTAACAGGGGCGCCAGAGAATCCAACGGAAACATTTGTTAAGCCAGACAAAGGTGCGCCAGGGAGTTTCGAATGCATTATAGAACTTTTCGCTGCACCAGTGTCCAACAGAAAAGGCTCAACGACGCCCGATGTGGCAACTGCGACGTAAGGCCCTCTCTGATCGACCGGAACTGATACCACTCCCTCTCCTTGTCTACGGCTATGCTAGTAATTACTATCGTCAGTTCCCTGATCGACGTAATAATCATCTACATTGTACTGCGCAGATCGTCCTTGCGATGATCCACGTTGATCAAAACAGTTATTGGAATTTGATGAGTTATCTGAACGATCATTTGGAGCACCACGACCCCTACCACGTGATGTCTGCTGAGAACCACCACGACCTCCTCTAGATATGTTACCACTATTACGATCATTTAGAACAGGACAGTTGAATTTTAAATGACCCTCCTGTCTACAATAGGCACACTGATTGTACCCTAATGAAGATCTTTGGGAAGATGAGTCATTTCGCGATTGCGACCTATTTGATTGCGACTGCGATCAATTTCGCTGCTGCGAATCATTCTGATTCGAACGCGGAGGATAAGCCTGCTGCAGCAACACTTTGGTTTTAAGTTCTTTCGTCTTTTTATCAGCGCGATCGTTCTCTTCTTTTTCTCTGTTCTCGTAATACTGTGCCGTAGCCAATATCTGAGCAGAAGTAGAGACAGCCCACGCACTCTCAGAATTTTTCAATTTATTACTCAAGTCGGGCAATAAGTTAGAGACAAATTTATCCACAAACAACCGCTGACCACCCTCAGTGCCCATATCCTGACCACTATGGTCGATGAATGCCTCTTCAAATCTCGTAAAGAAATCAGAGACACTCTCATCCTTCTTCTGTCTACAAGCTGACAATTTGTCCCAGTTCACCCTCATAGCTGGCATAAGTGTCTTCATTAGGGTAATGATTCTCTGAGGGAGAGCAGCAATCAACTGTTCGGGTTTAGCACCACCAGTTTGCAACCCGTCCGCCGCTACAAGGGCAGCCCAATCACCACCTAATTCGTTTGGATGATTTTCCTGACGAATCTTAGCCCATACCGGTTGCGGTACGACATTGCCAAACAGCATATCTATATCGGCAAGATTCATTATCGTAGCGTCTACGAGCTGCGACAATTCTTTATAATACCCTGCAGGATTCTTGCGAGGGTCAGGCAAAGATTGCTTCACCTGCAACACTTCCGATCGTTTCCACGGGAGATGAATCCATACTCTCTGGAAGTGTGGCAGGATCGGCGGAGCGTGATTAGCATCACCTGGCATCCATACTGGCGGAACTTCCCGCATTGGGTACTGACCAAGTGCATCTGACTGTCTTTCAATATCCTCAACGAACAATGCCTGAGGCATCGGAGAGGGACGGAGGGCCAATAATTGTTCGATGGCACGTCGAACATTTGTACCCACTACCATTCCGCTCGAAAACTGAAGCTGTAGGTTGGTCAAAGCGGCTAATACATCTTCCGATGCATCTGCTGATATTTGATCACGCAGAGCCTTGCACATTTCTTCAAAAACATACCTCTGTGTCGGTATATTGAATTGACTAAACGTATTCAATACCGAAAGCGGAGGATTTCTATAGGGGTGCAACATCCATGACATCGCCATATTGTACAACGCAGCACGTTCCCTATTACCAGGGAGCTGACTACGTCTTTGTGGACCGTCCGAATCAGCGGACTCAAGAATAGGTCCAAGAGAATTAGCAAAATTTGCAGCCATTGAAGGGGTACGACGTCGAGTAGTCGGAGAAGTATACGATAGAGTAGTAACAAGAGAAGGAGTAGAAACAGAAGAAGCAACAGGAGTAAGTAGAGCAGGAGCAGTAGCGGGAGCAGGAGTATGTGGAAGTACAAGCGGAGGAGCAGTAGGAACAGCAGTAGGCAAAGGAGCAGGAACAGTCGGAAGAACAGGTTGAGGAGCAGGTACAGGAGCAGGTACAGGAGGAATCGCAGGAGCTGCGGTATCCTGTGCGTACGGAGGTGGTGACTTCATAAGATAGGACATTAAAGGATCCTCAACTAAGTCCTCCTTCTTATCCGACTCCGTAAGCAAAACGGGATAACATTTATCTATAGACATACGCTGAAGTCTATCAAATACTTCCTTTTCCTTTTCCTCCTTATCACGCTGGAACTGCTCTGCTTTCTTTACAATGGTAGCAACACCATCTCTCTGATTACGTTTAGTTTGTCTGATCTCTTTCTGTCGGGCTTCTTTACGCCACAACCGAAAGGCATCAAACATGGCCGGCCTTGACTTTTTCTTAAACAATTTAGCCTCAAGATTATCTAAAATCGGGGTCTCAAAACTACCGTGAGGTGGCCAACTAAGGACACCATCTTTTTTGGTGTAACGGATCCAATATTCATTAAAGGCAATAGGGCCTAGCCCATGTTTACTATAGAGCTCATAAGTGGGAGTTCCAACCGGAGGTATCGGACAAGAGTCCTCCAGTCGGGAATCCGTACCACAACGTCTGAAACAACTAAACAGAGTACTGCGACCAGGCATCTTGCACACTAGCCGAGTTCCACAAACGTCAAGGGTTACGGGATTTACCAAGTCCCTGCAAAGAGCAAAAACCCTCGGTCTTTGGCGTCTGCAGTCGTCAAATATCACAACAAAGTACCAAGAACCACAAGTGCAATGGAACCATTCAACAACTAAGCAACCACAACCAAGAACTCTGGGAGCGACCCACAAATACTTAACTCAAAAATCGATGGCATCACCAGGAAGGCCCGTCAATCGTCTCGCTATACCAAGGTCTACGCCAGGCGCCAAAACAGGTCTACAGTCAGGGCAGCAGTCCGTCGCAGCCGTCAGGAGGCGGGAATCTTCGCGGGAAAAGTCGTCGGGCCACTTATTTCGACAACAGGATCGATGAAGCGGAGTGCACCTTCCCTCAGAGATTTCACACGAAGTTCCTCACGATCGTCGGGCTTGGACCGGTACCACTGATGCAGCCCCACATTGGGCGCTGTTGGACCTGGGCCTCTTGGCAGGGTCATCCCTAAACTTTTTGCCTTCCTCCAATACTCTCTCTGACCTGTTTTTGTTGGTTTAATGACTCTGGGCACTTTACCACTGCTGACCAGTGCTAAAGTGCATATGCTCTCCCTATATAAAGTGTAACTGTGTTTGGTATACCTGATTGGTCCATTGGATTTACTGTCAGTCCCCAGTAAAGTGCACCAGGAGTGCCAGGGCTTGTAAATACCAATACTGCTAGTGGGCCTGCAGCGCTGGTTGCGCCACCCACAGAAGCAGCCCTTTAAAATGTGTCTAGGGTCTGCCATTGCAGACCTGTGTGCAGTCTGGTACTGTCATGCTGGCTGGGCAAGTGCCCACACTTGCCAGCCCCTAAACTTTCCCTTAACTTCATATTAGTCACCCCTATGGTAGGCCCTAGGGCAGGGTGCATTGTAAGTGTAAGGTAGGACATGCTCTGATGTGTGTGGCATGTCCTAATAGTGAATTACAGCCAAATTCGTTTTTCACTATTGTAAGGCTACCTGCTCCCTTTAGGCCAGAATGGGCTGCTGGAATTATTACACTCTATAATCCCAGCAGGCTCAGGGAACATGGTAGAAATTAATGTTTAGTATGCCTGAACTCAGAATAATAAAATACTTCTTTTAGTAAAGTTTATTTTAATATCCTGTGTTTGCAAATGCTACTTTTAGAAAGTTAGCATTTGCTTGCCTAACCATTTCAGCCCGCCTCTGCAGTATGTGTATCTGACTGTCTGGGTTGTGTGAGTGACAGGGCTGGGGGATGACAGGTGGTGAATGTAAGGATTACACCTTAGTGGGAGGTGGGAGTTTCCCTGGACTATGCATCAGGCTGTGCTCTGCCACCACAATGCTGGCTCCGCCCCCCTGGGGGGGACTGATGACTCAGCCTGCACCTGGCCCAGGAAGGGTGAAGCCCCATCATCAAGGTACTCCTGGCTGCCCCTGTCCACACAATGCTGGCTCCGCCCCCCTGGGGAGCGGCTGATGTGCCTGCCCTCACACTGAAAGCAGAAGCCAGAAGTACCCCCAACAAGTGCTCAGAGGCTGAGAGCAGTTATGCAAAGGCCCCCCTGGCCTGTGAGAACAAAAGAAACTGTGTATAAAAGTAGGAGCCCTGCTCCTTGTAAATTAGAATCCTGTTTTACCACGAAGGACCTCTACCCGACTAGAAGGAGAAGAGACGCTGGAAGGACTGGCCTGCTGCTTGCCTTGCTGAGAAAGGAGAGGAGAAGACTTGCTGAGAAAAGACTTTGCTTCTTTGTGCTTTAAACATTCTCCAAGGGCTTGATTGAGCTTGCCCCCTGACCTGGACCCCAGGACTAGTGGGTCCTTGGTGCTTTTGCTCGTCCTGACATTTCGAGCCGAGTGTGCATCCCGCTGGAGCCAGACTGCGCCCCTCATCGCCCCTCCTAGGGCTGTGGCACTCGGGAGCTTGCCTGCCTTTGTCCTGTGAGAGCCTCGCTCCGACCGGAGTCGCTCTCTGCCCCCAGGCTTGGCTACCTGCTCCTCTGCCCCTTGCCTGCTACTGGAAGCCCTGAAGCGCTCTCCCCCCTCCTGCCGGAATTCCCTCCAAAGATTGTGTTCTACGCCGGGTCGACAGCTGCACAGTCCGTGCCCTGTGACCCCGCTTCATGATCTTGGAGGCTTGTCAGGCCGCGCCGCCCCCGCTGAGGAGACCCCCGCACCGTCGTGCCAAGGGTCGCGGGCCGCGCCTGCCTGATTGCACACGCCCGCTGGCGTCAAGATCCAAAAGTGCCCCCGATCGCCGGAGTCGTACAAGCCTGTGCCGACCCCCGCTGAAGAAGAAGAAGTGTTCGTGAAGTCACCTCGGGCTAGGGGCCCACAACGTTTGCCTTCCCCTTTATTGCCGCCCCTAGTGCCCAGGTACTGTCAATATCCCCCGCGGTGCGAGCCGTTCCTTTCACCAGACTCACACCGCTCTGCTCTGTGTGCCTGCCTGCAGCCGTGAGCGCGCTCCAGCCCCTCCCGCTGGAATCCTTGGAGGGCGGAGAAGTCGCCGAGTGCCCGGAGCCCCCACGGGTGAGTGAAAGCTGAAGGCTTCGTCCGCACTCCCCGTTAGGGACCCCGAGCTTCTCCCTGCCTGCCGCGCTGTCCTGAGCCCCCCCGCACCACCGAGCCGGCCCGTAACTGACTCTGTCCCCGAGCCGAGGGAAAGAGCCGATCACGGGGCAGGCGCGCTCACGCCCGATGCGTGAGCCGCGGTAGGGTCTGTGTCAGTTTCCCCCCGTGAGAGAGAGGGAGGCGCCGGGAGGCACGCCGAAGGCCCAGGGTTACTCAAAACCCTCCGGACTGGTGTGAAGAAGGGCTCTGGAAGCCTATGTAATAAAGAGACTTGCAAAGCAGGGATTTTACCAGAGAACACTGTGGAATACACCTTGAAATAAGAACAGAACATTTGAACTGAAACAGAAGAAAAAGCTTTGCCTATTTACAACCTGTGGTATACCAAAAAACGTTATTTAAGGTCTTGTGTTAGATATCTGCCTGCATACACATTTTTATATAAAGAAGCCATATTTTGATACAACCACAAGCCTGGTGTCCATTTGTGGGGGGATTAGTGTATTTACTGTGTGTGTGATTACAAATGCTTAACTAAACAACGCCTGGAGAATAGCCTTGTCTGCTCACGCCACGCACCTAGAGGGTGAGTAAGGGTCATTCTAAAGGGGTCATCCTTCGCCCTGACTTAGAGGAGAGGGTCCCTGCTTGTCACAAGTGCATACTTGCGCCAACCAGAGACCCCCAATTCTAACAGGCGCCAACTGAAGGACTGGGTTATTAAAGACCCAGCGGTGCCAGGGGACAACACCTGAAACCTTCGTGGGTAACCTGCTCCGGCGTACAAATGACAGAGACACGGGACACTTCCTTCGGCGTCAAAGATTCGAGGTTTATTTACTGCAGGGAACACAGAAGTCACAGGAAGTACAACGCGTGTAGGTTCGAGGAGACTGCTTCAATTTGCTACTGTGGATCGCTCCTTTTATACACATTTCTCCCATAGCCGAACATGTTACACAAAGGTTTACAACTTGGTTCCCATGATTATCCCCGAGAGGGGTTGCTTTGATGCATTCAAGGTCCGGAACATAAGTACAGAAACATTTGGCGGTTCCCAACTGTAAAAACCCATCTTCCCACCATTAGTACATTCCAATCGGCAGTAAACAGATCGAAGAAGGAACAAAGACAGGTGCAGAGGAAGATGGAAACAGTGGGGAGATCGGAAAGGGTGTAAAAGGGGAGGTATTGGGAAACACGAGCTACAGGCATCAAAGGGACGTGCCTAATGAGATGCACAGCTAAAACAATAGACCGGCACGGCAAGATGAGCCTCGAGCGGGGCCATCTGCCTTACAGTATCATCCCCCTCATCTTAAAGACACTTTCAAAGGAAATGTGTCTTCCGCAAGTGTCTTGGGAATCCCAGGGTCGCGAAGCGGACAGCGTCCGTTCGCTGGCTACTTGAGGGCAAGAGACAAAATGGATGCCGTATCTAAGATGGAACCCGTGGGTACAGATAGATAAACCCACGAAACAGACGAACGGTTTAGGTTAGCACAGTGAAACTGTGTACACCCACTAAACTCGTCATTTGCGGTTCATAGATACCAGACTCGCCCATATTCGTGCGAGTCGAAAACACCACTGACAATGGTCACGGAACCTCAAAGCTCACAGTCCACCCTTCTGAACCACTGCCCTCCACCCTAGTACAGAGCCTCACCATATCATCTCCCCATTTTGGACCTAAATCATCAACTCCTCTCTTTCATCTGGCTCTGTTCCTGGATCCCTCAAAATAGGCCATGTCACACCAACTCGCAAAACAAGCATTTGAAATGCAATAGGTCTTGCATTAGAAAAGTGATTGGTTTTGTGAATGACAATTTTTTTAAATATGTGTTGGCTTTGAAAATATATACATTAATAGCATTGTTATTCACAAAGCCAATAGCTTACACTTTCCTAATGCAAGTCCTATTGGCTATGGCAATGCTTGTTGGCAAGGACAGTGCTGTTGTGGTGCTTAGTGATGCTGTTGTGGTGCTGAGTGATGATGTGGTTGGGCTGTGTCATGTGGTGGTGCATTAGAGTGATGTAGTGGTGTCCTAGAGTGATGTGGTGGTGTCCTAGAGTGATGTGGTGTTGTCCCAGAGTGATGTGGTGGTGTCCCAGAGTGATGTGGTGGTGTCCCAGAGTGATGTTGGGGTGTCCCAGAGTGATGTGGCGGTGTCTCTGAGTGATTTGGTGGTGTCCCTGAGTGATGTGGTGGTGTTCCTGAGTGATGTGGTTGTGTTCCTGAGTGATGTGGTGGTGTTCCGTGAGTGATGTGGTCGTGTCCCTGAGTGATGTGGGGGTGTCCCTGAGTGATGTGGAAGTGCCCCTGAGTGATGTGGTGGTGCCCCTGAGTGATGTGGTGGTGCCCCTGAGTGATGTGGTGGTGTCCCTGAGTGATGTGGTGGTGTTCTAGAGTGATGTGGTGGTATCCTAGAGTGATGTGGTGGTGTCCCTGAGTGATGTGGTGGTGTTGTGTGAGGTTCAGCAGTGTGAGGCGTGCAGCAGTGTGAGGCGTGCAGCAGTGAGAGGCATGCAGCAGTGTGAGGCATGCAGCAGTGTGAGGCGTGCAGCAGTGTGCAGCATGCAGCAGTGTGCTGCATGCAGCAGTGTGCTGCATGCAGCAGTGTGAGGCATGCAGCAGTGTGAGGTGTGCAGCAGTATGAGGCGTGCAGCAGTGTGAGGCGAGCAGCAGTGTGTGGAGTGCTGCAGTGTGTGGCGTGCAGCAGTGTGAGGCATGCAGCAGTGTGTGGCACACAGCAGAGTGTGTTGTGCAGCACTGTGTGGTGTGCAGCAGTGTGCAGCATGCATCAGTGTGCATGTTAGAAATGGGATCCCTGGCTGGACAGGGCTTGCGCCAAAGTCAGTCAGAGACACGCACTCCTAAGTCAGGGCAAGGGAGTTACACGCCAAGATAACCCCTGCTCACCCTCTAGGTAACGTGGCGCGAGCAGCAAGGCTAAAGTTGGAGGCGATTTGAGTTAAGTATTTGCGCACGCACCCCAGCAACAACACCCAAGGCCCACCACAAAGGAAACTCCACACAAGGTTATATATAAAAATAGCCTTTGTAATATACCAAAACACATTAGATAAAACACACACTTTACAATGTGCCAAAAGGCACGGACAGAATTTACAGGGGATATGTACAAGACAGGGCCACATGGACCACAGTCAGGAATCAGCACTTTTAGAACTTAGCACTTGGTAGAATTAGCACTTAGAACATAGAATATAAATCACTGTAGCAAAAAAATCGAACATAAAGCACACAACCAGTAAATACTGGTAAAGGTTAAGTACCACCTGCGCAATCCTAACCACCTTAGGAACAGGTCACGCAGGGAACCAGGACCTCACTAGCACCACCTGTACTAGGAGAAAACAACCAACTAAATATCACCATACACTTAGGGGTATAGACCTGGGAACAAAACACATGATGCATAAACATACATTCAGCGGTGTAAGGAAGAAAGACACATGATGCATCAACAACACATTCAGAGGTGTAAGAACAAGGCACATGACGTATAAAAACACTTCAGAGGTGCAAGCACAAGTAATTGCGCAAAACTCACATGAACCACAACCGGTGGCAGTCCCTAGGCCCTCTGGCCTTGTTGGGGCTAGGACGCCCTGTGTCCCAGAGTCAGGCAGGCTGCACAGGCAGCCAAGAACACAAGCCTAAACGTTGCAGTTGCCCACAAAGTGCTGGGCAACTGGTGCAAGCAAGGATGGGCCAAAGTGGGAGCCTCGCAGGCTCTGAAGAAATAAAATGTCTCCCGAGCCCCTCAGGGCTCTACACACAGCAAGGTCACCTGACCCTCCCTGGGCTCTTAAATCGAATGGGCCGGGGTGGGGCCTCTCTGGGCTCCTTCTTCAACTATGCCCCCGAGCCTCTCAGGGCTAATAAACCAAAGAAATGCTCCTGAGCCTCTGTGGCTCTGGACGAACAAAGATGCGGCTTGAGCCTCTCGGGGCTCTGACAACAAAGGGGCGGCTTGTTGGAGTCCCTCGTGGACTCGAGTGGCAATGCTTCAATACACCCTCGTAGTTGGAGTCCCTCCCGGACTCGCATAAAAAAAATGCCGCCAAGAGCCTTGCAGGCTCTACACAAAGGTGCCCTCGAGCCTCGCGGGGCTCTCCAACAAAAGGTGCCGCCGGAGCCTTGGTAGGCTCTTCACCGACACTTCCCCTCACTCAGGGAGAGAGCACAGGGGGGGGGGGGCGGGCACCGGCAATGTGCCCCAACGCCTCCCCCTTCTTCCGGGCAACACTGCTTCACTCACCAGGTCCTGCGGCGGCGGCTCTCTCTCCGGGGCTCTCCCTCGCTCTTGGGAGCCCGGGGGGTGAAAGACCAGGCGCCGGCTCTCTCTGTCCACAGGAGCGCGGGGTGGGCTCCCGTCCGCTTCCGGTTACGGGGGCACACTTCCGGGTCGCGCTGCAGCCAATAGCAGCGCGGCGCTGGGGGAATGGAGGCGGGACATCCGGGTCGCCGTAGGCAGCGCGGCGGCCCGGCAGGGTTCATGGGCTGCGGCGAGGATTTCAACCCGGGGTGAGCTCCTGTGTCAATAAAGCGAGGTGGGCACTCATAAATAAATAACGAACGCTGCCAAAAGAGGGGCAATGCGCCGAAAATAGGCAAACCGGGTCCAATGCCGGGTGGGCACTGGTTTTTACAAACAAAACGCTCCCAATCTCTGTAAGTGGCAATGAAGCGCTTCCAGGCGCTTAGGCAAAGATAAAGCAAATAGAGCACTCCCAAGCACTTTTAGGACAATCAATGGCGCTTTCAGGCGCTAGGAGCCAACAAGCCCAGCAAAAGTCCTTCTAGGCAGGCAGGGGGGTCAAGGCTGGGCCCAGAGCCAGCTCACTGGGTCCCCAGGCAGGGAGACAGTCCAAGTGGCGGTCCTCTGGCCCAGCAACAGCAGCAGCCCCCTCAGGCAGGATCCTGTAAGAGAACAATTTCTGTGGGGACACAGCCCCATTTTTATATACCACATTCCTTTGTCTGTAGGTGCAGGGTGGGGGAGAAACCAGTTGCAGCTGGTTTTGGAGCACCCTTGATGTGCTCATCACCTCACTCTATTCACTGGCAGGGCCAGGGTCATCAGTCACACCACAGGGGGCGGAGCCAGCATTGTCTGGGGAAAACCCAGCCTCCTTCAGGATACAGGTACACTCCTCCCCAGCCATCAGCATGCTAATCTCCACACTCACCACCGGGCAGACCCATCATGACTCATGGAGCCTGGCATCCCTGCCAGCTCCAGCCAATCACCCGTCAGCACCTTCACAGCACATACACAGCCATGTCTAGAAGGGGCGCTTCCGCACAAGACACACTCGTCCCACATACATCATTGCGAAGCATTCACTCTCACGAGTTCGCACATACTAAACTTGAGCATGCACGCCTCACGCATCAGGAACTACCAGGGAAACACACATTCCCCATGCATTCCTATTGGAGGGCAGGCTAACATTACTCCAGGCATTCAGACTGCGCACGCACTTTCCACTGGAACACAGTGAAAGTGCGCAGAAACCAAAAGATCACTACCTCCAATTCATACTCACAAAGCAAAAAGTTTAGGGGTGAACCTGCCAGAAGGGCCAAGTCCAACAGTGCAGCATGCAACAGTGTGAGGCGTGCAGCAGTGTGAGGCGTGCAGCAGTGTGAAGCGTGCAGCAGTGTGTGTCATGCAGCAGTGTGTGGTGTGCAGCAGTGTGTCGTGCAGCAGTGTGAGTAATGCAGCCGTGTACAGCTGTGTGAGGCGTGCAGCAGTGTGAGGTATGCAGCAGTGTGAGGTGTGCAGCAGTGTGCAGCATGCAGTAGTGTGAGTAATGCAGCAGTGTGCAGCAGTGTGAGGCATGCAGCAGTGTTAGGCATGCAGCAGTGTGGCGTGCAGCAGTGTGCAGCATGCAGCCGTGTGCAGCATGCGGAAGTGTGAGGCGTGCAGCAGTGTGAGGCGTGCAGCAGTGTGAGGCGTGCAGCAGTGTGCAGCATGTAGCAGTGTGAGCAGTGCAGCAGTGTGAGCCGTGCAGCTGTGTTAGGCCTGCAGCAGTGAGTGGCATGCAGCAGTGTGTTGCGTGCAGCAGTGTTTCTGGCGTGCAGCAGTGTGTCGTGCAGCAGTGTGCCACATGCAGCAGTGTGAGGTGTGCAGCAGTGTGAGGCATGCGGCAGTGTGTGGCGTGCAGCAGTGTGTTGTGCAGCAGTGTGCAGCATGCAGCAGTGTGAGGCGTGCAGCAGTGTGAGGTGTGCAGCAGTGTGAGGCGTGCAGGAGTGTGTGGCATGCAGCAGTGTGAGTAATGCAGCAGTGTGCAGCAGTGTGAGGCATGCAGCAGTGAGTGGCGTGCAGTAGTGTGTGGCATGCAGCAGTGTGTGGCATGCAGCAGTGTGTCGTGCAGCAGTGTGTCGCACAGCAGTGTGCAGCGTGCAGCAGTGTGAGGCGTGCAGCAGTGTGAGGCGTGCAGCAGTGTGTGGCGTGCAGCAGGGTGTGGTGTGCAGCAGTGTGTGGTGTGCAGCAGTGTGAGGCGTGCAGCAGTGTGAGGCGTGTGGCAGTGTGCAGCATGCAGCAGAGTGAGTAGTCCAGCAGTAAGAGGCGTGTAGCTGTGTTAGGCGTGCAGCAGTGTGTGGCATGCAGCAGTGTGTGGCATGCAGCAGGGTGTCGTGCAGCAGTGTGCAGCATGCAGCAGAGTGAGGCGTGCAGCAGTGTGAGGTGTGCGGCAGTTTGTGGCGTGCGGCAGTGTGTGGCATGCAGCAGTGTGTCATGCAGCAGTGTGCAGCATGCAGCAGTGTGAGGCGTGCAGCAGTGTGAGGCATGCAGCAGTGTGCGGCATGCAGCAGTGTGAGTAATGCAGCAGTGTGCAGCAGTGTGAGTTATACAGCAGTGTGTGGTGTGCAGTAGTGTGTGGCGTGCAGCAGTGTGTGGCATGCAGCAGTGTGTCATCCATCAGTGTGTCGCGCAGCAGTGTGCAGCGTGCAGCAGTGTGAGGCATGCAGTAGTGTGTGGCATGCAGCAGTGTGTGGCATGCTGCACTGTGTCATGCAGCAGTGTGCAGCACATAGCAGTGTACAGCATGCAGCATTGTGTCATGCAGCAGTGTGAGGCATGCAGCAGTGTGAGGCGTGCAGCAGTGTGTGGTATGCAGCAGTGTGTGGCGTGCAGCAGTGTGTCATGCAGCAATGTGAGTAATGCAGCAGTGTGCAGCAATGTGAGGCATGCAGCAGTGTGAGGCATGAGGCAGTGTGAGCCGAAGACGGCTGAAATGCCAGAAACCGGTCCCCGGTAGCTTGTTTCCTTCCCAGTGAAAGAATTGGCTTGGTAGTTTGGTTTGCCCTGTTCCCATGATGCACTGGGCCAGGGACAGACTAATTTGCATATAGCCAGGTTCTGTAGCTGGGATGGTGCAGTGAGCTAAAAAACGGTGTTGGATTAAGCCCTGATCTCTTGACTGGGTGAGAGTATTCTGCTTAATTCAGAAACTCTGTCCATCACCACCCCCTGTTGTTTAATTATTTTGTCCACCATAAGCGTGGAAGGGTATACTCAGACGTGAGTCCCTTGCTCATTGCACCATCAGGATTCAAGCAAGCCGGGCCGAAGACGGCTGAAATGCCAGAAACCGGTCCCCGGTAGCTTGTTTCCTTCCCAGTGAAAGAATTGGCTTGGTAGTTTGGTTTGCCCTGTTCCCATGATGCACTGGGCCAGGGACAGACTAATTTGCATATAGCCAGGTTCTGTAGCTGGGATGGTGCAGTGAGCTAAAAAACGGTGTTGGATTAAGCCCTGATCTCTTGACTGGGTGAGAGTATTCTGCTTAATTCAGAAACTCTGTCCATCACCACCCCCTGTTGTTTAATTATTAGTGTGAGGCGTGCAGCAGTGTGAGTAATGCAGCAGAATGCACTGGTGTGAGACGTGCACCAGTGTGAGGCGTGCAGCAGTGTGAGGCATGCAGCAGTGCGAGGCGTTTAGCAGTGTGTGGTGTGCAGCAGTGTGTGGCCTGCAGCAGTGTGAGGCATGTAGCAGTGTGTGGCCTTTAGCAGTGTGAGGCCTGAGGCAGTGTGAGGCGTGCAGCAGTGTGTGGCGTGCAGCAGTGTGTGGCATGCAGCAGTGTGCAGCATGCAGCAGTGTGAGTAATGCAGCAGTGTGCAGCAGAGTGAGGCATGCAGTAGTGTGAGGTGTGCAGCAGTGTGAGGCGTGCCACAGTGTAAGGCGTGCAGCAGTGTGAGGCATGCAGCACTGTGCAGCGTGCAGCAGTGTGAGGCATGCAGCAGTGTTAGGAGAGCAGCAGTGTGAGGCGTGCAGCAGTGTGAGGCGTGCAGCAGCGTGTGGTGTGCAGCAGTGTGTGGCGTGCAGCAGTGTGCATCATGTAGCAGTGTGAGTAATGCAGCAGTGTGCAGTAGTGCGCGGCATGCAGCAGTGTGAGGTATGCAGCAGTGTGGCATGCAGCAGTGTGCAGCATGCGGCAGTGTGAGGCATGCAGCAGTGTGAGGCGTGCAGCAGTGTGAGGCATGCAGCAGTGTGAGGCGTGCGGCAGTGTGCAGCATGCAGCAGTGTAAGTAGTGCCGCAGTGTGAGGCGTGTAGCTGTGTTGGGCGTGCATCAGTGTGTGGCATGCAGCAGTGTGTGGCGTGCAGCAGTGTGTCATGCAGCAGTGTGCAGCATGCAGCAGTGTGAGCACGCAGCAGTGTGAGGCGTGCCGCAGTGTGTGGCATGCAGCAGTGTGAGACGTGCAGCAGTGTGAGGCGTGCAGCAGTGTGAGGCATGCAGCAGTGTGCGGCATGCAGCAGTGTGAGTAATGCAGCAGTATGCAGCAGTGTGAGGAATGCAGCAGTGTGTGACGTGCAGTAGTGTGTGGCGTGCAGCAGTGTGTGGCATGCAGCAGTGTGTCATCCAGCAGTGTGTCGCGCAGCAGTGTGCAGCATGCAGCAGTGTGAGGCATGCAGCAGTGTGTGGCGTGCAGCAGTGGGTGGCGTGCAGCAGTGTGTCATGCAGCAGTTTGCAGCACACAGCTTTGTACAGAATGCAGCAGTGTGTCATGCAGCCGTGTGAGGCGTGCAACAGTGTGAGGCGTGCAGCAGTGTGTGGCGTGCAGCAGTGTGTCGTGCAGCAGTGTGAGTAATGTAGCAGTGTACATACAGCAGTGTGAGGCGTGCAGCATTGTGAGGCGTGCAGTAGTGTGAGGCGTACAGTAGTGTGAGGCGTGCGGCAATGTGAGGCGTGCAGCAGTGTGAGTAATGCAGCAGTGTGCAGCGTGCACCAGTGTGAGACGTGCACCAGTGTGAGACGTGCAGCAGTGTGAGGCATGCAGCAGTGTGAGGCATTTAGCAGTGTGTGGTGTGCAGCAGTGTGTGGCCTGCAGCAGTGTGAGGCATGCAGCAGTGTGTGGCCTTTAGCAGTGTGAGGCGTGCAGCAGTGTGAGGCGTGCAGCAGTGTGAGGCGTGCAGCAGTGTGTGGCGTGCTGCAGTTTGTGGCATGCAGCAGTGTGCAGCATGCAGCAGTGTGAGTAATGCAGCAGTGTGCAGCAATGTGAGGAGTGCAGTAGTGTGAGGTGTGCAGCAGTGTGAGGCGTGCAGCAGTGTGAAGCATGAAGCAGTGTGAGGTGTGCCGCAGTGTGAGGCGTGCATCAGTGTGAGGCGTGCAGCAGTGTGTGGCATGCAGCAGTGTTTCATGCAGCAGTGTGAGGCGTGCAGCAGTGTGAGGCATGCAGTAGTGTGAGGCATGCAGCGCTGTGCGGCGTGCAGCAGTGTGAGGCATGAAGCATTGTTAGGCATGCAGCAGTGTGAGGCGTGCAGCAGTGTGAGGTGTGCAGCAGTGTGTGGTGTGCAGCATTGTGTGGCATGCAGCAGTGTGCAGCATGTAGCAGTGTGAGTAATGCAGCAGTGTGCAGCAGTGTGAGGTGTGCAGCAGTGTGAGGTATGCTGCAGTGTGAGGTGTGCAGCAGTGTGCAGCATGCAGCAGTGTGAGTAATGCAGTACTTGCAGCATGCAGCAGTGTGAGGGGTGCAGCAATGTGAGCTGTGCAGCAGTGTGAGTCATGCAGCAGTGTTAGGCGTGCAGCAGTGTGAGGCGTTTAGCAGTATGTGGCTAGCAGAAGTGTGTGGCGTGCAGCAGTGTGAGGCATGCAGCAGTGTGAAGCATGCAGCAGTGTAAGGCGGGCAGCAGTGTGAGGCGAGCAGCAGTGTGAGGCATGCAGCAGTGTGACGCGTGCAGCAGTGTGAGGCGTGCGGAGGTGTGCAGCATGCAGCAATGTGAGTAATGCAGAAGTGTGCCGCAGTGTGAGGTGTGCAGCAGTGTATGGCGTGCAGCAGTGTGCAGGATGCAGCAGTGTGAGTAATGCAAAAGTGTGCAGCAGTGTGAGGCATGCAGCAGTGTGAGGCGTGCAGCAGTGTGAGGTGTGCAGCAGTGTGAGGCGTGCAGCAGTGTGTGGCGTGCAGCAGTGTGCAGAATGCAGAATTGTGAGTAATGCAGCAGTGTGCAGCATGCACCAGTTTGAGGGGTGCAGTAGTGTGAGGTGTGCAGCAGTGTGAGTCATGCAGCAGTGTGAGGCGTGCAGCAGTGTGTGGAGTGCAGCAGTGTGTGGCATGCAGCAGTGTGCAGCATGCAGCAGTGTGAGTAATGCAGCAGTGTACAGCAGTGTGCGGCGTGCAGCAGTGTGAGGTGTGCAGCAGTGTGAGGCGTGCAGCAGTGGGCAGCATGCAGCAGTGTGGCGTGCAGCAGTTTGTGGCATGGAGAAGTGTGTCGTGCAGCAGTGTGTGCCGTGCAGCAGTGTGTGGCATGCAGCAGTGTGTGGCGTGCAGCAGTGTGTCGTGCAGCAGTTTGAGTAATGCAGCAGTGTACAGCAGTATGAGGTGTGCAGCAGTGTGAGGCGTGCGCAGTGTGAGGCGTGCAGCAGTGTGCAGCATGTAGCAGTGTGAGCAGTGCAGCAGTGTGAGGCGTGCAGCTGTGTTAGGCCTGCAGCAGTGAGTGGCATGCAGCAGTGTGTTGCGTGCAGCAGTGTTTCTGGCGTGCAGCAGTGTGTCGTGCAGCAGTGTGCCACATGCAGCAGTGTGAGGTGTGCAGCAGTGTGAGGCATGCGGCAGTGTGTGGCGTGCAGCAGTGTGTTGTGCAGCAGTGTGCAGCATGCAGCAGTGTGAGGCGTGCAGCAGTGTGAGGTGTGCAGCAGTGTGAGGCGTGCAGGAGTGTGTGGCATGCAGCAGTGTGAGTAATGCAGCAGTGTGCAGCAGTGTGAGGCATGCAGCAGTGAGTGGCGTGCAGTAGTGTGTGGCATGCAGCAGTGTGTGGCATGCAGCAGTGTGCCGTGCAGCAGTGTGTCGCACAGCAGTGTGCAGCGTGCAGCAGTGTGAGGCGTGCAGCAGTGTGAGGCGTGCAGCAGTGTGTGGCGTGCAGCAGGGTGTGGTGTGCAGCAGTGTGTGGTGTGCAGCAGTGTGAGGCGTGCAGCAGTGTGAGACGTGCGGCAGTGTGCAGCATGCAGCAGAGTGAGTAGTCCAGCAGTAAGAGGCGTGTAGCTGTGTTAGGCGTGCAGCAGTGTGTGGCATGCAGCAGTGTGTGGCATGCAGCAGGGTGTCGTGCAGCAGTGTGCAGCATGCAGCAGAGTGAGGCGTGCAGCAGTGTGAGGTGTGCGGCAGTTTGTGGCGTGCGGCAGTGTGTGGCATGCAGCAGTGTGTCATGCAGCAGTGTGCAGCATGCAGCAGTGTGAGGTGTGCAGCAGTGTGAGGCATGCAGCAGTGTGCGGCATGCAGCAGTGTGAGTAATGCAGCAGTGTGCAGCAGTGTGAGTTATACAGCAGTGTGTGGTGTGCAGTAGTGTGTGGCGTGCAGCAGTGTGTGGCATGCAGCAGTGTGTCATCCATCAGTGTGTCGCGCAGCAGTGTGCAGCGTGCAGCAGTGTGAGGCATGCAGTAGTGTGTGGCATGCAGCAGTGTGTGGCATGCTGCACTGTGTCATGCAGCAGTGTGCAGCACATAGCAGTGTACAGCATGCAGCAGTGTGTCATGCAGCAGTGTGAGGCATGCAGCAGTGTGAGGCCTGCAGCAGTGTGTGGTATGCAGCAGTGTGTGGCGTGCAGCAGTGTGTCATGCAGCAGTGTGAGTAATGCAGCAGTGTGCAGCAATGTGAGGCGTGCAGCAGTGTGAGGCATGCGGCAGTGTGAGCCGAAGACGGCTGAAATGCCAGAAACCGGTCCCCGGTAGCTTGTTTCCTTCCCAGTGAAAGAATTGGCTTGGTAGTTTGGTTTGCCCTGTTCCCATGATGCACTGGGCCAGGGACAGACTAATTTGCATATAGCCAGGTTCTGTAGCTGGGATGGTGCAGTGAGCTAAAAAACGGTGTTGGATTAAGCCCTGATCTCTTGACTGGGTGAGAGTATTCTGCTTAATTCAGAAACTCTGTCCATCACCACCCCCTGTTGTTTAATTATTTTGTCCACCATAAGCGTGGAAGGGTATACTCAGACGTGAGTCCCTTGCTCATTGCACCATCAGGATTCAATCAAGCCGGGCCGAAGACGGCTGAAATGCCAGAAACCGGTCCCCGGTAGCTTGTTTCCTTCCCAGTGAAAGAATTTGCTTGGTAGTTTGGTTTGCCCTGTTCCCATGATGCACTGGGCCAGGGACAGACTAATTTGCATATAGCCAGGTTCTGTAGCTGGGATGGTGCAGTGAGCTAAAAAACGGTGTTGGATTAAGCCCTGAACTCTTGACTGGGTGAGAGTATTCTGCTTAATTCAGAAACTCTGTCCATCACCACCCCCTGTTGTTTAATTATTAGTGTGAGGCGTGCAGCAGTGTGAGTAATGCAGCAGAATGCACTGGTGTGAGACGTGCACCAGTGTGAGGCGTGCAGCAGTGTGAGGCATGCAGCAGTGTGAGGCGTTTAGCAGTGTGTGGTGTGCAGCAGTGTGTGGCCTGCAGCAGTGTGAGGCATGTAGCAGTGTGTGGCCTTTAGCAGTGTGAGGCCTGAGGCAGTGTGAGGCGTGCAGCAGTGTGTGGCGTGCAGCAGTGTGTGGCATGCAGCAGTGTGCAGCATGCAGCAGTGTGAGTAATGCAGCAGTGTGCAGCAGTGTGAGGCATGCAGTAGTGTGAGGTGTGCAGCAGTGTGAGGCGTGCCACAGTGTAAGGCGTGCAGCAGTGTGAGGCGTGCAGCAGTGTGTGGCTTGCAGCAGTGTGTCATGCAGCAGTGTGAGGCGTGCAGCAGTGTGAGGCATGCAGCAGTGTGAGGCATGCAGCACTGTGCAGTGTGCAGCAGTGTGAGGCGTGCAGCAGTGTTAGGAGAGCAGCAGTGTGAGGCGTGCAGCAGTGTGAGGCATGCAGCAGCGTGTGGTGTGCAGCAGTGTGTGGCGTGCAGCAGTGTGCATCATGTAGCAGTGTGAGTAATGCAGCAGTGTGCAGTAGTGCGCGGCATGCAGCACTGTGAGGTATGCAGCAGTGTGGCATGCAGCAGTGTGCAGCATGCGGCAGTGTGAGGCATGCAGCAGTGTGAGGCGTGCAGCAGTGTGAGGCATGCAGCAGTGTGAGGCGTGCGGCAGTGTGCAGCATGCAGCAGTGTAAGTAGTGCCGCAGTGTGAGGCGTGTAGCTGTGTTGGGCGTGCATCAGTGTGTGGCTTGCAGCAGTGTGTGGCGTGCAGCAGTGTGTCATGCAGCAGTGTGCAGCATGCAGCAGTGTGAGCACGCAGCAGTGTGAGGCGTGCCGCAGTGTGTGGCATGCAGCAGTGTGAGACGTGCAGCAGTGTGAGGCGAGCAGCAGTGTGAGGCATGCAGCAGTGTGAGGCGTGCAGCAGTGTGAGGCGTGCGGAGGTGTGCAGCATGCAGCAATGTGAGTAATGCAGAAGTGTGCCGCAGTGTGAGGTGTGCAGCAGTGTATGGCGTGCAGCAGTGTGCAGGATGCAGCAGTGTGAGTAATGCAAAAGTGTGCAGCAGTGTGAGGCATGCAGCAGTGTGAGGCGTGCAGCAGTGTGAGGTGTGCAGCAGTGTGAGGCATGCAGCAGTGTGTGGCGTGCAGCAGTGTGCAGAATGCAGAATTGTGAGTAATGCAGCAGTGTGCAGCATGCACCAGTTTGAGGGGTGCAGTAGTGTGAGGTGTGCAGCAGTGTGAGTCATGCAGCAGTGTGAGGCGTGCAGCAGTGTGTGGAGTGCAGCAGTGTGTGGCATGCAGCAGTGTGCAGCATGCAGCAGTGTGAGTAATGCAGCAGTGTACAGCAGTGTGCGGCGTGCAGCAGTGTGAGGTGTGCAGCAGTGTGAGGCGTGCAGCAGTGGGCAGCATGCAGCAGTGTGGCGTGCAGCAGTTTGTGGCATGGAGAAGTGTGTCGTGCAGCAGTGTGTGCCGTGCAGCAGTGTGTGGCATGCAGCAGTGTGTGGCGTGCAGCAGTGTGTCGTGCAGCAGTTTGAGTAATGCAGCAGTGTACAGCAGTATGAGGTGTGCAGCAGTGTGAGGCGTGCGCAGTGTGAGGCGTGCAGCAGTGTGCAGCATGTAGCAGTGTGAGCAGTGCAGCAGTGTGAGGCGTGCAGCTGTGTTAGGCCTGCAGCAGTGAGTGGCATGCAGCAGTGTGTTGCGTGCAGCAGTGTTTCTGGCGTGCAGCAGTGTGTCGTGCAGCAGTGTGCCACATGCAGCAGTGTGAGGTGTGCAGCAGTGTGAGGCATGCGGCAGTGTGTGGCGTGCAGCAGTGTGTTGTGCAGCAGTGTGCAGCATGCAGCAGTGTGAGGCATGCAGCAGTGTGAGGTGTGCAGCAGTGTGAGGCGTGCAGGAGTGTGTGGCATGCAGCAGTGTGAGTAATGCAGCAGTGTGCAGCAGTGTGAGGCATGCAGCAGTGAGTGGCGTGCAGTAGTGTGTGGCTTGCAGCAGTGTGTGGCATGCAGCAGTGTGTCGTGCAGCAGTGTGTCGCACAGCAGTGTGCAGCGTGCAGCAGTGTGAGGCGTGCAGCAGTGTGAGGCGTGCAGCAGTGTGTGGCGTGCAGCAGGGTGTGGTGTGCAGCAGTGTGTGGTGTGCAGCAGTGTGAGGCGTGCAGCAGTGTGAGACGTGCGGCAGTGTGCAGCATGCAGCAGAGTGAGTAGTCCAGCAGTAAGAGGCGTGTAGCTGTGTTAGGCGTGCAGCAGTGTGTGGCATGCAGCAGTGTGTGGCATGCAGCAGGGTGTCGTGCAGCAGTGTGCAGCATGCAGCAGAGTGAGGCGTGCAGCAGTGTGAGGTGTGCGGCAGTTTGTGGCGTGCGGCAGTGTGTGGCATGCAGCAGTGTGTCATGCAGCAGTGTGCAGCATGCAGCAGTGTGAGGTGTGCAGCAGTGTGAGGCATGCAGCAGTGTGTGGCATGCAGCAGTGTGAGTAATGCAGCAGTCTGCAGCAGTGTGAGTTATACAGCAGTGTGTGGTGTGCAGTAGTGTGTGGCGTGCAGCAGTGTGTGGCATGCAGCAGTGTGTCATCCATCAGTGTGTCGCGCAGCAGTGTGCAGCGTGCAGCAGTGTGAGGCATGCAGTAGTGTGTGGCATGCAGCAGTGTGTGGCATGCTGCACTGTGTCATGCAGCAGTGTGCAGCACATAGCAGTGTACAGCATGCAGCAGTGTGTCATGCAGCAGTGTGAGGCATGCAGCAGTGTGAGGCGTGCAGCAGTGTGTGGTATGCAGCAGTGTGTGGCGTGCAGCAGTGTGTCATGCAGCAGTGTGAGTAATGCAGCAGTGTGCAGCAATGTGAGGCGTGCAGCAGTGTGAGGCATGCGGCAGTGTGAGCCGAAGACGGCTGAAATGCCAGAAACCGGTCCCCGGTAGCTTGTTTCCTTCCCAGTGAAAGAATTGGCTTGGTAGTTTGGTTTGCCCTGTTCCCATGATGCACTGGGCCAGGGACAGACTAATTTGCATATAGCCAGGTTCTGTAGCTGGGATGGTGCAGTGAGCTAAAAAACGGTGTTGGATTAAGCCCTGATCTCTTGACTGGGTGAGAGTATTCTGCTTAATTCAGAAACTCTGTCCATCACCACCCCCTGTTGTTTAATTATTTTGTCCACCATAAGCGTGGAAGGGTATACTCAGACGTGAGTCCCTTGCTCATTGCACCATCAGGATTCAATCAAGCCGGGCCGAAGACGGCTGAAATGCCAGAAACCGGTCCCCGGTAGCTTGTTTCCTTCCCAGTGAAAGAATTGGCTTGGTAGTTTGGTTTGCCCTGTTCCCATGATGCACTGGGCCAGGGACAGACTAATTTGCATATAGCCAGGTTCTGTAGCTGGGATGGTGCAGTGAGCTAAAAATCGGTGTTGGATTAAGCGCTGAACTCTTGACTGGGTGAGAGTATTCTGCTTAATTCAGAAACTCTGTCCATCACCACCCCCTGTTGTTTAATTATTAGTGTGAGGCGTGCAGCAGTGTGAGTAATGCAGCAGAATGCACTGGTGTGAGACGTGCACCAGTGTGAGGCGTGCAGCAGTGTGAGGCATGCAGCAGTGTGAGGCGTTTAGCAGTGTGTGGCCTGCAGCAGTGTGTGGCCTGCAGCAGTGTGAGGCATGTAGCAGTGTGTGGCCTATAGCAGTGTGGGGCCTGAGGCAGTGTGAGGCGTGCAGCAGTGTGTGGCGTGCAACAGTGTGTGGCATGCAGCAGTGTGCAGCATGCAGCAGTGTGAGTAATGCAGCAGTGTGCAGCAGTGTGAGGCATGCAGTAGTGTGAGGTGTGCAGCAGTGTGAGGCGTGCCACAGTGTAAGGCGTGCAGCAGTGTGAGGCGTGCAGCAGTGTGTGGCTTGCAGCAGTGTGTCATGCAGCAGTGTGAGGCGTGCAGCAGTGTGAGGCATGCAGCAGTGTGAGGCATGCAGCACTGTGCAGCGTGCAGCAGTGTGAGGCGTGCAGCAGTGTTAGGAGAGCAGCAGTGTGAGGCGTGCAGCAGTGTGAGGCATGCAGCAGCGTGTGGTGTGCAGCAGTGTGTGGCGTGCAGCAGTGTGCATCATGTAGCAGTGTGAGTAATGCAGCAGTGTGCAGTAGTGCGCGGCATGCAGCACTGTGAGGTATGCAGCAGTGTGTCATGCAGCAGTGTGCAGCATGCAGCAGTGTGAGCACGCAGCAGTGTGAGGCGTGCCGCAGTGTGTGGCATGCAGCAGTGTGAGACGTGCAGCAGTGTGAGGCGTGCAGCAGTGTGAGGCATGCAGCAGTGTGTGGCATGCAGCAGTGTGAGTAATGCAGCAGTGTGAGGAATGCAGCAGTGTGTGACGTGCAGTAGTGTGTGGTGTGTAGCAGTGTGTGGCATGCAGCAGTGTGTCATCCAGCAGTGTGTCGCAGAGCAGTGTGCAGCATGCAGCAGTGTGAGGCATGCAGCAGTGTGTGGCGTGCAGCAGTGTGTGGCGTGCAGCAGTGTGTCATGCAGCAGTTTGCAGCACACAGCTTTGTACAGAATGCAGCAGTGTGTCATGCAGCAGTGTGAGGCGTGCAACAGTGTGAGGCGTGCAGCAGTGTGTGGCGTGCAGCAGTGTGTCGTGCAGCAGTGTGAGTAATGTAGCAGTGTACATACAGCAGTGTGAGGCGTGCAGCATTGTGAGGCGTGCAGTAGTGTGAGGCGTACAGTAGTGTGAGGCGTGCGGCAATGTGAGGCGTGCAGCAGTGTGAGTAATGCAGCAGTGTGCAGCGTGCACCAGTGTGAGACGTGCACCAGTGTGAGACGTGCAGCAGTGTGAGGCATGCAGCAGTGCGAGGCATTTAGCAGTGTGTGGTGTGCAGCAGTGTGTGGCCTGCAGCAGTGTGAGGCATGCAGCAGTGTGTGGCCTTTAGCAGTGTGAGGCGTGCAGCAGTGTGAGGCGTGCAGCAGTGTGAGGCATGCAGCAGTGTGTGGCGTGCTGCAGTTTGTGGCATGCAGCAGTGTGCAGCATGCAGCAGTGTGAGTAATGCAGCAGTGTGCAGCAATGTGAGGAGTGCAGCAGTGTGAGGTGTGCAGCAGTGTGAGGCGTGCAGCAGTGTGAAGCATGAAGCAGTGTGAGGCGTGCCGCAGTGTGAGGCATGCATCAGTGTGAGGCGTGCAGCAGTGTGTGGCATGCAGCAGTGTTTCATGCAGCAGTGTGAGGCGTGCAGCAGTGTGAGGCATGCAGTAGTGTGAGGCATGCAGCGCTGTGCGGCGTGCAGCAGTGTGAGGCATGAAGCATTGTTAGGCATGCAGCAGTGTGAGGCGTGCAGCAGTGTGAGGTGTGCAGCAGTGTGTGGTGTGCAGCATTGTGTGGCGTGCAGCAGTGTGCAGCATGTAGCAGTGTGAGTAATGCAGCAGTGTGCAGCAGTGTGAGGTGTGCAGCAGTGTGAGGTGTGCTGCAGTGTGAGGTGTGCAGCAGTGTGCAGCATGCAGCAGTGTGAGTAATGCAGTACTTGCAGCATGCAGCAGTGTGAGGGGTGCAGCAGTGTGAGCTGTGCAGCAGTGTGAGTCATGCAGCAGTGTTAGGCGTGCAGCAGTGTGAGGCGTTTAGCAGTATGTTGCTAGCAGAAGTGTGTGGCGTGCAGCAGTGTGAGGCATGCAGCAGTGTGAAGCATGCAGCAGTGTACGGCGGGCAGCAGTGTGAGGCGAGCAGCAGTGTGAGGCATGCAGCAGTGTGAGGCATGCAGCAGTGTGAGGCATGCGGAGGTGTGCAGCATGAAGCAATGTGAGTAATGCAGAAGTGTGCCGCAGTGTGAGGTGTGCAGCAGTGTGTGGCGTGCAGCAGTGTGCAGGATGCAACAGTGTGAGTAATGCAAAAGTGTGCAGCAGTGTGAGGCATGCAGCAGTGTGAGGCGTGCAGCAGTGTGAGGTGTGCAGCAGTGTGAGGCGTGCAGCAGTGTGTGGCGTGCAGCAGTGTGCAGAATGCAGAATTGTGAGTAATGCAGCAGTGTGCAGCATGCAGCAGTTTGAGGGGTGCAGTAGTGTGAGGTGTGCAGCAGTGTGAGTCATGCAGCAGTGTGAGGCGTGCAGCAGTGTGTGGAGTGCAGCAGTGTGTGGCATGCAGCAGTGTGCGGCATGCAGCAGTGTGAGGTGTGCAGCAGTGTGAGGCGTGCAGCAGTGGGCAGCATGCAGCAGTGTGGCGTGCAGCAGTTTGTGGCATGGAGAAGTGTGTCGTGCAGCAGTGTGTGCCGTGCAGCAGTGTGTGGCATGCAGCAGTGTGTGGCGTGCAGCAGTGTGTCGTGCAGCAGTTTGAGTAATGCAGCAGTGTACAGCAGTATGAGGTGTGCAGCAGTGTGAGGCGTGCGCAGTGTGAGGTGTGCAGCAGTGTGCAGCATGCAGTAGTGTGAGTAATGAAGCAGTGTGCAGCAGTGTGAGGCGTGCAGCATTGTGAGGCATGCAGCAGTGTGGCGTGCAGCAGTGTGCAGCATGCAGCAGTGTGAGGCATGCAGCAGTGTAAGGTGTGCAGCAGTGTGAGGTGTGCAGAAGTGTTTGGTGTGCAGCAGTGTGTGGCGTGCAGCAGTGTGAGGCATTTAGCAGTGTGCAGCATGCAGCAGTGTGAGCATGCAGCAGTGTGAAGCGTGCAGCAGTGTGAGGCATGCAGCAGTGTGCGGCATGCAGCAGTGTGAGTAATGCAGCAGTGTATAGCAGTGTGAGGCATGCAGCAGTGTGTGGCGTGCAGTAGTGTGTGGCGTGCAGCAGTGTATGGCATGCAGCAGTGTGTCATCCAGCAGTGTGTCGCACAGCAGTGTGCAGCGTGCTGCAGTGTGAGGCGTGCAGCAGTGTGTGGCGTGCAGCAGTGTCTGGCGTGCAGCAGTGTGTAATGCAGCAGTGCGCAGCACACAGCAGTGTACAGCATGCAGCAGTGTGTCATGCAGCAGTGTGAGGCGTGCAACAGTGTGAGGCGTGCAGCAGTGTGTGGCGTGCAGCAGTGTGTGGCATGCAGCAGTGTGTCGTGCAGCGGTGTGAGTAATGTAGCAGTGTGCAGCAGTGTGAGGTGTGCAGCAGTGTGAGGCATGCAGCAGTGTGAGGTGTGCGGCAATGTGAGGCGTGCAGCAGTGTGAGTAATGCAGCAGTGTGCAGCGTGCACCAGTGTGAGACGTGCAGCAGTGTGAGGCATGCAGCAGTGTGAGGTGTTTAGCAGTGTGTGGTGTGCAGCAGTGTGTGGCCTGCAGCAGTGTGAGGCATGCAGCAGTGTGTGGCCTTTAGCAGTGTGAGGTGTGCAGCAGTGTGAGGTGTGTAGCAGTGTGAGGCGTGCAGCAGTGTGTGGCGTACAGCAGTGTGTGGCATGCAGCAGTGTGCAGCATGCAGCAGTGTGAGTAATGCAGCAGTGTGCAGCAATGTGAGGCATGCAGTAGTGTGAGGTGTGCAGCAGTGTGAGGCATGCAGCAGTGTGAGGCATGCAGCAGTGTGAGGCGTGCCGCAGTGTGAGGCATGCAGCAGTGTGTGGCATGCAGCAGTGTGTCATGCAGCAGTGTGAGGCATGCAGCAGTGTGAGGCATGCAGCAGTGTGAGTCTGTGTCAGTTTCCCCCGTGAGAGAGAGGGAGGCGCCGGGAGGCACGCCGAAGGCCCAGGGTTACTCAAATCCCTCCGGACTGGTGTGAAGAAGGGCTCTGGAAGCCTATGTAATAAAGAGACTTGCAAAGCAGGGATTTTACCAGAGAACACTGTGGAATACACCTTGAAATAAGAACAGAACATTTGAACTGAAACAGAAGAAAAAGCTTTGCCTATTTACAACCTGTGGTATACCAAAAAACGTTATTTAAGGTCTTGTGTTAGATATCTGCCTGCATACACATTTTTATATAAAGAAGCCATATTTTGATACAACCACAAGCCTGGTGTCCATTTGTGGGGGGATTAGTGTATTTACTGTGTGTGTGATTACAAATGCTTAACTAAACAACGCCTGGAGAATAGCCTTGGCTGCTCACGCCACGCACCTAGAGGGTGAGTAAGGGTCATTCTAAAGGGGTCATCCTTCGCCCTGACTTAGAGGAGAGGGTCCCTGCTTGTCACAAGTGCATACTTGCGCCAACCAGAGACCCCCAATTCTAACAGGCGCCAACTGAAGGACTGGGTTATTAAAGACCCAGCGGTGCCAGGGGACAACACCTGAAACCTTCGTGGGTAACCTGCTCCGGCGTACAAATGACAGAGACACGGGACACTTCCTTCGGCGTCAAAGATTCGAGGTTTATTTACTGCAGGGAACACAGAAGTCACAGGAAGTACAACGCGTGTATGTTCGAGGAGACTGCTTCAATTTGCTACTGTGGATCGCTCCTTTTATACACATTTCTCCCATAGCCGAACATGTTACACAAAGGTTTACAACTTGGTTCCCATAATTATCCCCGAGAGGGGTTGCTTTGATGCATTCAAGGTCCGGAACATAAGTACAGAAACATTTGGCGGTTCCCAACTGTAAAAACCCATCTTCCCACCATTAGTACATTCCAATCGGCAGTAAACAGATCGAAGAAGGAACAAAGACAGGTGCAGAGGAAGATGGAAACAGTGGGGAGATCGGAAAGGGTGTAAAAGGGGAGGTATTGGGAAACACGAGCTACAGGCATCAAAGGGACGTGCCTAATGAGATGCACGGCTAAAACAATAGACCGGCACGGCAAGATGAGCCTCGAGCGGGGCCATCTGCCTTACAGTATCATCCCCCTCATCTTAAAGACACTTTCAAAGGAAATGTGTCTTCCGCAAGTGTCTTGGGAATCCCAGGGTCGCGAAGCGGACAGCGTCCGTTCGCTGGCTACTTGAGGGCAAGAGACAAAATGGATGCCGTATCTAAGATGGAACCCGTGGGTACAGATAGATAAACCCACGAAACAGACGAACGGTTTAGGTTAGCACAGTGAAACTGTGTACACCCACTAAACTCGTCATTTGCGGTTCATAGATACCAGACTCGCCCATATTCGTGCGAGTCGAAAACACCACTGACAATGGTCACAGAACCTCAAAGCTCACAGTCCACCCTTCTGAACCACTGCCCTCCACCCTAGTACAGAGCCTCACCATATCATCTCCCCATTTTGGACCTAAATCATCAACTCCTCTCTTTCATCTGGCTCTGTTCCTGGATCCCTCAAAATAGGCCATGTCACACCAACTCGCAAACAAGCATTTGAAATGCAATAGGTCTTGCATTAGAAAAGTGATTGGTTTTGTGAATGACAATTTTTTTAAATATGTGTTGGCTTTGAAAATATATACATTAATAGCATTGTTATTCACAAAGCCAATAGCTTACACTTTCCTAATGCAAGTCCTATTGGCTATGGCAATGCTTGTTGGCAAGGACAGTGCTGTTGTGGTGCTTAGTGATGCTGTTGTGGTGCTGAGTGATGATGTGGTTGGGCTGTGTCATGTGGTGGTGCATTAGAGTGATGTAGTGGTGTCCTAGAGTGATGTGGTGGTGTCCTAGAGTGATGTGGTGTTGTCCCAGTGTGATGTGGTGGTGTCCCAGAGTGATGTGGTGGTGTCCCAGAGTGATGTTGGGGTGTCCCAGAGTGATGTGGTGGTGTCTCTGAGTGATTTGGTGGTGTCCCTGAGTGATGTGGTGGTGTTCCTGAGTGATGTGGTTGTGTTCCTGAGTGATGTGGTGGTGTTCCGTGAGTGATGTGGTCGTGTCCCTGAGTGATGTGGGGGTGTCCCTGAGTGATGTGGAAGTGCCCCTGAGTGATGTGGTGGTGCCCCTGAGTGATGTGGTGGTGCCCCTGAGTGATGTGGTGGTGTCCCTGAGTGATGTGGTGGTGTTCTAGAGTGATGTGGTGGTATCCTAGAGTGATGTGGTGGTGTCCCTGAGTGATGTGGTGGTGTTGTGTGAGGTTCAGCAGTGTGAGGCGTGCAGCAGTGTGAGGCGTGCAGCAGTGAGAGGCATGCAGCAGTGTGAGGCATGCAGCAGTGTGAGGCGTGCAGCAGTGTGCAGCATGCAGCAGTGTGCTGCATGCAGCAGTGTGCTGCATGCAGCAGTGTGAGGCATGCAGCAGTGTGAGGTGTGCAGCAGTATGAGGCGTGCAGCAGTGTGAGGCGTGCAGCAGTGTGTGGAGTGCTGCAGTGTGTGGCGTGCAGCAGTGTGAGGCGTGCAGCAGTGTGTGGCACACAGCAGAGTGTGTTGTGCAGCACTGTGTGGTGTGCAGCAGTGTGCAGCATGCATCAGTGTGCATGTTAGAAATGGGATCCCTGGCTGGACAGGGCTTGCGCCAAAGTCAGTCAGAGACACGCACTCCTAAGTCAGGGCAAGGGAGTTACACGCCAAGATAACCCCTGCTCACCCTCTAGGTAACGTGGCGCGAGCAGCAAGGCTAAAGTTGGAGGCGATTTGAGTTAAGTATTTGCGCACGCACCCCAGCAACAACACCCAAGGCCCACCACAAAGGAAACTCCACACAAGGTTATATATAAAAATAGCCTTTGTAATATACCAAAACACATTAGATAAAACACACACTTTACAATGTGCCAAAAGGCACGGACAGAATTTACAGGGGATATGTACAAGACAGGGCCACATGGACCACAGTCAGGAATCAGCACTTTTAGAACTTAGCACTTGGTAGAATTAGCACTTAGAACATAGAATATAAATCACTGTAGCAAAAAAATCGAACATAAAGCACACAACCAGTAAATACTGGTAAAGGTTAAGTACCACCTGCGCAATCCTAACCACCTTAGGAACAGGTCACGCAGGGAACCAGGACCTCACTAGCACCACCTGTACTAGGAGAAAACAACCAACTAAATATCACCATACACTTAGGGGTATAGACCTGGGAACAAAACACATGATGCATAAACATACATTCAGCGGTGTAAGGAAGAAAGACACATGATGCATCAACAACACATTCAGAGGTGTAAGAACAAGGCACATGACGTATAAAAACACTTCAGAGGTGCAAGCACAAGTAATTGCGCAAAACTCACATGAACCACAACCGGTGGCAGTCCCTAGGCCCTCTGGCCTTGTTGGGGCTAGGACGCCCTGTGTCCCAGAGTCAGGCAGGCTGCACAGGCAGCCAAGAACACAAGCCTAAACGTTGCAGTTGCCCACAAAGTGCTGGGCAACTGGTGCAAGCAAGGATGGGCCAAAGTGGGAGCCTCGCAGGCTCTGAAGAAATAAAATGTCTCCCGAGCCCCTCAGGGCTCTACACACAGCAAGGTCGCCTGACCCTCCCTGGGCTCTTAAATCGAATGGGCCGGGGTGGGGCCTCTCTGGGCTCCTTCTTCAACTATGCCCCCGAGCCTCTCAGGGCTAATAAACCAAAGAAATGCCCCTGAGCCTCTGTGGCTCTGGACGAACAAAGATGCGGCTTGAGCCTCTCGGGGCTCTGACAACAAAGGGACGGCTTGTTGGAGTCCCTCGTGGACTCGAGTGGCAATGCTTCAATACACCCTCGTAGTTGGAGTCCCTCCCGGACTCGCATAAACAAAAATGCCGCCAAGAGCCTTGCAGGCTCTACACAAAGGTGCCCTCGAGCCTCGCGGGGCTCTCCAACAAAAGGTGCCGCCGGAGCCTTGGTAGGCTCTTCACCGACACTTCCCCTCACTCAGGGAGAGAGCACAGGGGGGGGGCGGGCACCGGCAATGTGCCCCGACGCCTCCCCCTTCTTCCGGGCAACACTGCTTCACTCACCAGGTCCTGCTGCGGCGGCTCTCTCTCCGGGGCTCTCCCTCGCTCTTGGGAGCCCGGGGGGTGAAAGACCAGGCGCGGGCTCCCTCTGTCCACAGGAGCGCGGGGTGGGCTCCCGTCCGCTTCCGGTTACGGGGGCACACTTCCGGGTCGCGCTGCAGCCAATAGCAGCGCGGCGCTGGGGGAATGGAGGCGGGACATCCGGGTCGCCGTAGGCAGCGCGGCGGCCCGGCAGGGTTCATGGGCTGCGGCGAGGATTTCAACCCGGGGTGAGCTCCTGTGTCAATAAAGCGAGGTGGGCACTCATAAATAAATAACGAACGCTGCCAAAAGAGGGGCAATGCGCCGAAAATAGGCAAACCGGGTCCAATGCCGGGTGGGCACTGGCTTTTACAAACAAAACGCTCCCAATCTCTGTAAGTGGCAATGAAGCGCTTCCAGGCGCTTAGGCAAAGATAAAGCAAATAGAGCACTCCCAAGCACTTTTAGGACAATCAATGGCGCTTTCAGGAGCTAGGAGCCAACAAGCCCAGCAAAAGTCCTTCTAGGCAGGCAGGGGGGTCAAGGCTGGGCCCAGAGCCAGCTCACTGGGTCCCCAGGCAGGGAGACAGTCCAAGTGGCGGTCCTCTGGCCCAGCAACAGCAGCAGCCCCCTCAGGCAGGATCCTGTAAGAGAACAATTTCTGTGGGGACACAGCCCCATTTTTATATACCACATTCCTTTGTCTGTAGGTGCAGGGTGGGGGAGAAACCAGTCGCAGCTGGTTTTGGAGCACCCTTGATGTGCTCATCACCTCACTCTATTCACTGGCAGGGCCAGGGTCATCAGTCACACCACAGGGGGCGGAGCCAGCATTGTCTGGGGAAAACCCAGCCTCCTTCAGGACACAGGTACACTCCTCCCCAGCCATCAGCATGCTAATCTCCACACTCACCACCGGGCAGACCCATCATGACTCATGGAGCCTGGCATCCCTGCCAGCTCCAGCCAATCACCCGTCAGCACCTTCACAGCACATACACAGCCATGTCTAGAAGTGGCGCACACTCGTCCCACATACATCATCGCGAAGCATTCACTCTCACGAGTTCGCACATACTAAACTTGAGCATGCACGCCTCACGCATCAGGAACTACCAGGGAAACACACATTCCCCATGCATTCCTATTGGAGGGCAGGCTAACATTACTCCAGGCATTCAGAGTGCGCACGCACTTTCCACTGGAACACAGTGAAAGTGCGCAGAAACCAAAAGATCACTACCTCCAATTCATACTCACAAAGCAAAAAGTTTAGGGGTGAACCTGCCAGAAGGGCCAATCCAACAGTGCAGCATGCAACAGTGTGAGGCGTGCAGCAGTGTGAGGCGTGCAGCAGTGTGAGGCGTGCAGCAGTGTGTGGCAGCTGCAGTGTGTGGTGTGCAGCAGTGTGTCGTGCAGCAGTGTGAGTAATGCAGCCGTGTACAGCTGTGTGAGGCGTGCAGCAGTGTGAGGTATGCAGCAGTGTGAGGTATGCAGCAGTGTGCAGCATGCAGTAGTGTGAGTAATGCAGCAGTGTGCAGCAGTGTGAGGCATGCAGCAGTGTTAGGCATGCAGCAGTGTGGCGTGCAGCAGTGTGCAGCATGCAGCCGTGTGCAGCATGCGGAAGTGTGAGGCGTGCAGCAGTGTGAGGCGTGCAGCAGTGAGAGGCGTGCAGCAGTGTGCAGCATGTAGCAGTGTGAGCAGTGCAGCAGTGTGAGGCGTGCAGCTGTGTTAGGCCTGCAGCAGTGAGTGGCATGCAGCAGTGTGTTGCGTGCAGCAGTGTTTCTGGCGTGCAGCAGTGTGTCGTGCAGCAGTGTGCCACATGCAGCAGTGTGTGGCGTGCAGCAGTGTGTTGTGCAGCAGTGTGCAGCATGCAGCAGTGTGAGGCGTGCAGCAGTGTGAGGTGTGCAGCAGTGTGAAGCGTGCAGGAGTGTGTGGCATGCAGCAGTGTGAGTAATGCAGCAGTGTGCAGCAGTGTGAGGCATGCAGCAGTGAGTGGCGTGCAGTAGTGTGTGGCATGCAGCAGTGTGTGGCATGCAGCAGTGTGTCGTGCAGCAGTGTGTCGCACAGCAGTGTGCAGCGTGCAGCAGTGTGAGGCGTGCAGCAGTGTGAGGCGTGCAGCAGTGTGTGGCGTGCAGCAGGGTGTGGTGTGCAGCAGTGTGTGGTGTGCAGCAGTGTGAGGCGTGCAGCAGTGTGAGGCGTGCGGCAGTGTGCAGCATGCAGCAGAGTGAGTAGTCCAGCAGTAAGAGGCGTGTAGCTGTGTTAGGCGTGCAGCAGTGTGTGGCATGCAGCAGTATGTGGCATGCAGCAGGGTGTCGTGCAGCAGTGTGCAGCATGCAGCAGAGTGAGGCGTGCAGCAGTGTGAGGTGTGCGGCAGTTTGTGGCGTGCGGCAGTTTGTGGCATGCAGCAGTGTGTCATGCAGCAGTGTGCAGCATGCAGCAGTGTGAGGCGTGCAGCAGTGTGAGGCATGCAGCAGTGTGCAGCATGCAGCAGTGTGAGTAATGCAGCAGTGTGCAGCAGTGTGAGTTATACAGCAGTGTGTGGTGTGCAGTAGTGTGTGGCGTGCAGCAGTGTGTGGCATGCAGCAGTGTGTCATCCATCAGTGTGTTGCGCAGCAGTGTGCAGCGTGCAGCAGTGTGAGGCATGCAGTAGTGTGTGGCATGCAGCAGTGTGTGGCATGCTGCACTGTGTCATGCAGCAGTGTGCAGCACATAGCAGTGTACAGCATGCAGCAGTGTGTCATGCAGCAGTGTGAGGCATGCAGCAGTGTGAGGCGTGCAGCAGTGTGTGGTATGCAGCAGTGTGTGGCGTGCAGCAGTGTGTCATGCAGCAGTGTGAGTAATGCAGCAGTGTGCAGCAATGTGAGGCATGCAGCAGTGTGAGGCTTGCGGCAGTGTGAGCCGAAGACGGCTGAAATGCCAGAAACCGGTCCCCGGTAGCTTGTTTCCTTCCCAGTGAAAGAATTGGCTTGGTAGTTTGGTTTGCCCTGTTCCCATGATGCACTGGGCCAGGGACAGACTAATTTGCATAAAGCCAGGTTCTGTAGCTGGGATGGTGCAGTGAGCTAAAAAACGGTGTTGGATTAAGCCCTGATCTCTTGACTGGGTGAGAGTATTCTGCTTAATTCAGAAACTCTGTCCATCACCACCCCCTGTTGTTTAATTATTAGTGTGAGGCGTGCAGCAGTGTGAGTAATGCAGCAGAATGCACTGGTGTGAGACGTGCACCAGTGTGAGGCGTGCAGCAGTGTGAGGCATGCAGCAGTGCGAGGCGTTTAGCAGTGTGTGGTGTGCAGCAGTGTGTGGCCTGCAGCAGTGTGAGACATGTAGCAGTGTGTGGCCTTTAGCAGTGTGAGGCCTGAGGCAGTGTGAGGCGTGCAGCAGTGTGTGGCGTGCAGCAGTGTGTGGCATGCAGCAGTGTGCAGCATGCAGCAGTGTGAGTAATGCAGCAGTGTGCAGCAGTGTGAGGCATGCAGTAGTGTGAGGTGTGCAGCAGTGTGAGGCGTGCCACAGTGTAAGGCGTGCAGCAGTGTGAGGCGTGCAGCAGTGTGTGGCTTGCAGCAGTGTGTCATGCAGCAGTGTGAGGCATGCAGCAGTGTGAGGCATGCAGCAGTGTGAGGCATGCAGCACTGTGCAGCGTGCAGCAGTGTGAGGCGTGCAGCAGTGTTAGGAGAGCAGCAGTGTGAGGCATGCAGCAGTGTGAGGCGTGCAGCAGCGTGTGGTGTGCAGCAGTGTGTGGCGTGCAGCAGTGTGCATCATGTAGCAGTGTGAGTAATGCAGCAGTGTGCAGTAGTGCGCGGCATGCAGCAGTGTGAGGTATGCAGCAGTGTGGCATGCAGCAGTGTGCAGCATGCGGCAGTGTGAGGCATGCAGCAGTGTGAGGCGTGCTGCAGTGTGAGGAATGCAGCAGTGTGAGGCGTGCGGCAGTGTGCAGCATGCAGCAGTGTAAGTAGTGCCGCAGCGTGAGGCGTGTAGCTGTGTTGGGCGTGCATCAGTGTGTGGCATGCAGCAGTGTGTGGCGTGCAGCAGTGTGTCATGCAGCAGTGTGCAGCATGCAGCAGTGTGAGCACGCAGCAGTGTGAGGCGTGCCGCAGTGTGTGGCATGCAGCAGTGTGAGACGTGCAGCAGTGTGAGGCGTGCAGCAGTGTGAGGCATGCAGCAGTGTGCAGCATGCAGCAGTGTGAGTAATGCAGCAGTGTGCAGCAGTGTGAGTTATACAGCAGTGTGTGGTGTGCAGTAGTGTGTGGCGTGCAGCAGTGTGTGGCATGCAGCAGTGTGTCATCCATCAGTGTGTTGCGCAGCAGTGTGCAGCGTGCAGCAGTGTGAGGCATGCAGTAGTGTGTGGCATGCAGCAGTGTGTGGCATGCTGCACTGTGTCATGCAGCAGTGTGCAGCACATAGCAGTGTACAGCATGCAGCAGTGTGTCATGCAGCAGTGTGAGGCATGCAGCAGTGTGAGGCGTGCAGCAGTGTGTGGTATGCAGCAGTGTGTGGCGTGCAGCAGTGTGTCATGCAGCAGTGTGAGTAATGCAGCAGTGTGCAGCAATGTGAGGCATGCAGCAGTGTGAGGCTTGCGGCAGTGTGAGCCGAAGACGGCTGAAATGCCAGAAACCGGTCCCCGGTAGCTTGTTTCCTTCCCAGTGAAAGAATTGGCTTGGTAGTTTGGTTTGCCCTGTTCCCATGATGCACTGGGCCAGGGACAGACTAATTTGCATAAAGCCAGGTTCTGTAGCTGGGATGGTGCAGTGAGCTAAAAAACGGTGTTGGATTAAGCCCTGATCTCTTGACTGGGTGAGAGTATTCTGCTTAATTCAGAAACTCTGTCCATCACCACCCCCTGTTGTTTAATTATTAGTGTGAGGCGTGCAGCAGTGTGAGTAATGCAGCAGAATGCACTGGTGTGAGACGTGCACCAGTGTGAGGCGTGCAGCAGTGTGAGGCATGCAGCAGTGCGAGGCGTTTAGCAGTGTGTGGTGTGCAGCAGTGTGTGGCCTGCAGCAGTGTGAGACATGTAGCAGTGTGTGGCCTTTAGCAGTGTGAGGCCTGAGGCAGTGTGAGGCGTGCAGCAGTGTGTGGCGTGCAGCAGTGTGTGGCATGCAGCAGTGTGCAGCATGCAGCAGTGTGAGTAATGCAGCAGTGTGCAGCAGTGTGAGGCATGCAGTAGTGTGAGGTGTGCAGCAGTGTGAGGCGTGCCACAGTGTAAGGCGTGCAGCAGTGTGAGGCGTGCAGCAGTGTGTGGCTTGCAGCAGTGTGTCATGCAGCAGTGTGAGGCATGCAGCAGTGTGAGGCATGCAGCAGTGTGAGGCATGCAGCACTGTGCAGCGTGCAGCAGTGTGAGGCGTGCAGCAGTGTTAGGAGAGCAGCAGTGTGAGGCATGCAGCAGTGTGAGGCGTGCAGCAGCGTGTGGTGTGCAGCAGTGTGTGGCGTGCAGCAGTGTGCATCATGTAGCAGTGTGAGTAATGCAGCAGTGTGCAGTAGTGCGCGGCATGCAGCAGTGTGAGGTATGCAGCAGTGTGGCATGCAGCAGTGTGCAGCATGCGGCAGTGTGAGGCATGCAGCAGTGTGAGGCGTGCTGCAGTGTGAGGAATGCAGCAGTGTGAGGCGTGCGGCAGTGTGCAGCATGCAGCAGTGTAAGTAGTGCCGCAGCGTGAGGCGTGTAGCTGTGTTGGGCGTGCATCAGTGTGTGGCATGCAGCAGTGTGTGGCGTGCAGCAGTGTGTCATGCAGCAGTGTGCAGCATGCAGCAGTGTGAGCACGCAGCAGTGTGAGGCGTGCCGCAGTGTGTGGCATGCAGCAGTGTGAGACGTGCAGCAGTGTGAGGCGTGCAGCAGTGTGAGGCATGCAGCAGTGTGCGGCATGCAGCAGTGTGAGTAATGCAGCAGTATGCAGCAGTGTGAGGAATGCAGCAGTGTGTGACGTGCAGTAGTGTGTGGCGTGCAGCAGTGTGTGGCATGCAGCAGTGTGTCATCCAGCAGTGTGTCGCGCAGCAGTGTGCAGCATGCAGCAGTGTGAGGCATGCAGCAGTGTGTGGCGTGCAGCAATGGGTGGCGTGCAGCAGTGTGTCATGCAGCAGTTTGCAGCACACAGCTTTGTACAGAATGCAGCAGTGTGTCATGCAGCAGTGTGAGGCGTGCAACAGTGTGAGGCATGCAGCAGTGTGTGGCGTGCAGCAGTGTGTCGTGCAGCAGTGTGAGTAATGTAGCAGTGTACATACAGCAGTGTGAGGCGTGCAGCATTGTGAGGCGTGCAGTAGTGTGAGGCGTACAGTAGTGTGAGGCGTGCGGCAATGTGAGGCGTGCAGCAGTGTGAGTAATGCAGCAGTGTGCAGCGTGCACCAGTGTGAGACGTGCACCAGTGTGAGACGTGCAGCAGTGTGAGGCATGCAGCAGTGTGAGGCATTTAGCAGTGTGTGGTGTGCAGCAGTGTGTGGCCTGCAGCAGTGTGAGGCATGCAGCAGTGTGTGGCCTTTAGCAGTGTGAGGCGTGCAGCAGTGTGAGGCGTGCAGCAGTGTGAGGTGTGCAGCAGTGTGTGGCGTGCTGCAGTTTGTGGCATGCAGCAGTGTGCAGCATGCAGCAGTGTGAGTAATGCAGCAGTGTGCAGCAATGTGAGGAGTGCAGTAGTGTGAGGTGTGCAGCAGTGTGAGGCGTGCAGCAGTTTGAAGCATGAAGCAGTGTGAGGCGTGCCGCAGTGTGAGGCATGCATCAGTGTGAGGCGTGCAGCAGTGTGTGGCATGCAGCAGTGTTTCATGCAGCAGTGTGAGGCGTGCAGCAGTGTGAGGCATGCAGTAGTGTGAGGCATGCAGCGCTGTGCGGCGTGCAGCAGTGTGAGGCATGAAGCATTGTTAGGCATGCAGCAGTGTGAGGCGTGCAGCAGTGTGAGGTGTGCAGCAGTGTGTGGTGTGCAGCATTGTGTGGCGTGCAGCAGTGTGCAGCATGTAGCAGTGTGAGTAATGCAGAAGTGTGCAGCAGTGTGAGGTGTGCAGCAGTGTGAGGTGTGCTGCAGTGTGAGGTGTGCAGCAGTGTGCAGCATGCAGCAGTGTGAGTAATGCAGTACTTGCAGCATGCAGCAGTGTGAGGGGTGCAGCAGTGTGAGCTGTGCAGCAGTGTGAGTCATGCAGCAGTGTTAGGCGTGCAGCAGTGTGAGGCGTTTAGCAGTATGTGGCTAGTAGAAGTGTGTGGCGTGCAGCAGTGTGAGGCATGCAGCAGTGTGAAGCATGCAGCAGTGTACGGCGGGCAGCAGTGTGAGGCGAGCAGCAGTGTGAGGCATGCAGCAGTGTGAGGCGTGCAGCAGTGTGAGGCGTGCGGAGGTGTGCAGCAAGAAGCAATGTGAGTAATGCAGAAGTGTGCCGCAGTGTGAGGTGTGCAGCAGTGTGTGGCGTGCAGCAGTGTGCAGGATGCAGCAGTGTGAGTAATGCAAAAGTGTGCAGCAGTGTGAGGCATGCAGCAGTGTGAGGCGTGCAGCAGTGTGAGGTGTGCAGCAGTGTGAGGCGTGCAGCAGTGTGTGGCGTGCAGCAGTGTGCAGAATGCAGAATTGTGAGTAATGCAGCAGTGTGCAGCATGCAGCAGTTTGAGGGGTGCAGTAGTGTGAGGTGTGCAGCAGTGTGAGTCATGCAGCAGTGTGAGGCGTGCAGCAGTGTGTGGAGTGCAGCAGTGTGTGGCATGCAGCAGTGTGCGGCGTGCAGCAGTGTGAGGTGTGCAGCAGTGTGAGGCGTGCAGCAGTGGGCAGCATGCAGCAGTGTGGCGTGCAGCAGTTTGTGGCATGGAGAAGTGTGTCGTGCAGCAGTGTGTGCCGTGCAGCAGTGTGTGGCATGCAGCAGTGTGTGGCGTGCAGCAGTGTGTTGTGCAGCAGTTTGAGTAATGCAGCAGTGTACAGCAGTATGAGGTGTGCAGCAGTGTGAGGCGTGCGCAGTGTGAGGTGTGCAGCAGTGTGCAGCATCCAGTAGTGTGAGTAATGAAGCAGTGTGCAGCAGTGTGAGGCGTGCAGCATTGTGAGGCATGCAGCAGTGTGGCGTGCAGCAGTGTGCAGCATGCAGCAGTGTGCAGCATGCAGCAGTGTGAGGCGTGCAGCAGTGTAAGGTGTGCAGCAGTGTGAGGTGTGCAGAAGTGTTTGGTGTGCAGCAGTGTGTGGCGTGCAGCAGTGTGAGGCATTTAGCAGTGTGCAGCATGCAGCAGTGTGAGCATGCAGCAGTGTGAAGCGTGCAGCAGTGTGAGGCATGCAGCAGTGTGCGGCATGCAGCAGTGTGAGTAATGCAGCAGTGTATAGCAGTGTGAGGCATGCAGCAGTGTGTGGCGTGCAGTAGTGTGTGGCGTGCAGCAGTGTATGGCATGCAGCAGTGTGTCATCCAGCAGTGTGTCGCACAGCAGTGTGCAGCGTGCTGCAGTGTGAGGCGTGCAGCAGTGTGTGGCGTGCAGCAGTGTCTGGCGTGCAGCAGTGTGTAATGCAGCAGTGCGCAGCACACAGCAGTGTACAGCATGCAGCAGTGTGTCATGCAGCAGTGTGAGGCGTGCAACAGTGTGAGGCGTGCAGCAGTGTGTGGCGTGCAGCAGTGTGTGGCATGCAGCAGTGTGTCGTGCAGCGGTGTGAGTAATGTAGCAGTGTGCAGCAGTTTGAGGTGTGCAGCAGTGTGAGGCGTGCAGCAGTGTGAGGTGTGCGGCAATGTGAGGCGTGCGGCAGTGTGAGTAATGCAGCAGTGTGCAGTGTGCACCAGTGTGAGACGTGCAGCAGTGTGAGGCATGCAGCAGTGTGAGGTGTTTAGCAGTGTGTGGTGTGCAGCAGTGTGTGGCCTGCAGCAGTGTGAGGCATGCAGCAGTGTGTGGCCTTTAGCAGTGTGAGGTGTGCAGCAGTGTGAGGTGTGTAGCAGTGTGAGGCGTGCAGCAGTGTGAGGTGTGCAGCAGTGTGTGGTGTGCAGCAGTGTGTGGCGTGCAGCAATGTGCAGCATGTAGCAGTGTGAGTAATGCAGCAGTGTGCAGCAGTGCGAGGCGTGCAGCAGTGCGAGGTGTGCTGCAGTGTGAGGTGTGCAGCAGTGTGCAGCATGCAGCAGTGTGTGGCATGGAGCAGTGCATTGTGCAGCAGTGTGTCGGGCATCAGTGTGCAGCGTGCAGCAGTGTGAGGCATGCAGCAGTGTGAGGCATGCAGCAGTGTGTAGTCTGCAGCAGTGTCTGGTATGCAGCAGTGTGTGGTCTGCAGCAGTGTGTGGCGTGGAGCAGTGTGTGGCATGCGGCAGTGTGTCATGCAGCAGTGTGCAGCATGCAGCAGTGTGCAGCGGGCAGCAGTGTGTCATGCAGCAGTGTGAGGCATGCAGCAGTGTGAGGCGTGCAGCAGTGTGAGGCGTGCAGCAGTGTGTGGCGTCTAGCAGTGTGTGGCGTGCAGCAGTGTGTGTCGTGCAGGAGTGTGAGTAATGCAGCAGTGTACAGCAGTGTGAGGCATGCAGCAGTGTGAGGCGTGCAGCAGTGTGAGGTTTGCAGCAGTGTGCAGCATGCAGCAGTGTGAGTAATGAAGCAGTGTGCAGCAGTGTGAGGCGTGCAGCATTGTGAGGCATGAAGCAGTGTGGCATGCAGCAGTGTGCAGCATGCAGCAGTGTGCAGCATGCGGAAGTGTGAGGCGTGCAGCAGTGTAAGGTGTGCAACAGTGTGAGGCGTGCAGAAATGTTTGGCGTGCAGCAGTGTGTGGCGTGCAGCAGTGTGGGGTGTGCAGCAGTGTGAGGCGTGCAGCACTGTGAGGTGTGCAGCAGTGTTTGGCGTGCAGCATTGTGTGTCATGCAGCAGTGTGTCATGCAACAGTGTACAGCATGCAGCAGTGTGAGGTGTGCAGCAGCTTGATGCGTGCGGCAGTGTGAAACATGCAGCAGTGTGAGTAATGCAGCAGTGTGCAGCAGTTGGAAGTGTGCAGCAGTGTGAGGAGTGCAGCAGTGTAAGGCGTGCAGCATTGTGTCATGCAGCAGTGTGCAGCATGCAGCAGTGTGAGTAATGCAGAAGTGTGCAGCAGTGTGTTGCATGCAGCAGTGTAAGGCATGCAGAAGTGTTTGGCGTGCAGCAGTGTGTGGTGTGCAGCAGTGTAAGGCATGCAGCAGTGTGAGGCATGCAGCACTGTGAGTTGTGCAGCAGTGTTTGGTGTGCAGCATTGTGTGTCATGCAGCAGTGTGTCGTGCAACAGTGTGCAGCATGCAGCAGTGTGAGGCGTGCAGCAGTTTGAGGTGTGCGGCAGTGTGCAACATGCAGAAGTGTGAGTAATGCAGCAGTGTGCAGCAGTTGGAGGTGAGCAGCAGTGTGAGGAGTGCAGCAGTGTGAGGTGTGCAGCATTGTGTCATGCAGCAGTGTGCAGCATGCAGCAGTCTGAGTAATGCAGCAGTGTGCAGCAGTGTGAGGCATGCAGCAGTGTGAGGCGTGCAGCAGTGTGTAGCGTGCAGCAGTGTGAGGCGTGCAGCAGTGTGAGGCATGCAGCAGTGTGAGGCATGCAGCAGTTTGTGGCGTTCAGCAGTGTGTGGCATGCAGCAGTGTGTGTTGTGCAGCAGTGTGTCGAGCAACAGTGTGTCGTGCAGCAGTGTGTCGTGCAACAGTGTGAGGCGTGCTGCAGTGTTTGGCGTGCAGCAGTGTGTGGTGTGCAGCAGTGTAAGGCATGCAGCAGTGTGAGGCATTCAGCACTGTGAGTTGTGCAGCAGTGTTTGGCGTGCAGCATTGTGTGTCGTGCAGCAGTGTGTCGTGCAACAGTGTGCAGCATGCAGCAGTGTGAGGCGTGCAGCAGTTTGAGGTGTGCGGCAGTGTGCAACATGCAGAAGTGTGAGTAATGCAGCAGTGTGCAGCAGTTGGAGGTGAGCAGCAGTGTGAGGAGTGCAGCAGTGTGAGGTGTGCAGCATTGTGTCATGCAGCAGTGTGCAGCATGCAGCAGTCTGAGTAATGCAGCAGTGTGCAGCAGTGTGAGGCATGCAGCAGTGTGAGGCGTGCAGCAGTCTGAGGCATGCAGCAGTGTGTAGCGTGCAGCAGTGTGAGGCGTGCAGCAGTGTGAGGCATGCAGCAGTGTGAGGCATGCAGCAGTTTGTGGCGTTCAGCAGTGTGTGGCATGCAGCAGTGTGTGTTGTGCAGCAGTGTGTCGAGCAACAGTGTGTCGTGCAGCAGTGTGTCGTGCAACAGTGTGAGGCGTGCTGCAGTGTGAGGCGAGCAGCAGTCTGTGGTTGTGTGAGGCGTGCAGCATTGTGTCGTGCAGCAGTGTGTAGCATGCAGTAGTGTGAGTAATGCAGCAGTGTGCAGCAGTGGGTGGCATGCAGCAGTGTGTGGCGTGCAGCAGTCTGTGGCGTGCAACAATTGTTGTAGGGATTCCGTGTTCAGACGGAACTGTGCACAGAGGCTTGGAACCTCAGTGAATTAGGGTGTGCCAAAACTCACCTTAGTACCCAAAAATCCCCTACCAGACTAGCAATCAATGTCTCATTAGTCATCATAAACTCCCAATGCTTAGACAAAACAGAACATGGACTTAGTACACCTCAGGTAACGTGGAACACATGAACACTCTTTCGTTATACAATCATTTCAATCCAGAACAAGGAGTAAAAGAGGATACGTGCATGCTCCTTCGAGAAAGTGTGCGCGAAACTAGGGAGGATTACCTCCTCCCCTCTCGGAGCTGCGAGCACAAAAGGTGGGGCCCAGTCAGCCTCCGCTAACAAAAAGTCATAGGTAGTCATAAGATTCTCCCAAAATACCCCTTCTGTAGTGCGTTGAATTTCACCCTCAATGAATAAGACTATTTCATAGATCCTGTCAGGGGGAGCTACTCTAGTGTCAGCTGTCTCCACAACAACATAACGGTCAGTCGCTGTCACCTTCAGTAGTGAACGCAGGGCCTCTCGAACTATGGTAATTTCCACTGCGCTGTCCAGCAAGGTCAGAGCCCATGTCTGATTCCGAAGCTGGGTTCTTAACATCTGTGGCATATCTGTGTGCTGTTAAAGCAGCGACTTACTTTTTCTGAAACTGGGGTCTCTTCGGTGTAGAATCGTCCTGCTTGCCTTTGCCGTCTTTCGGGCGGGGCTGGTCGCGTCCTTACTGGCCGCCCCGACCCCTGGCGCCTCCTCCCCCACCGGATGGAAAAGCCAATGACTCCTGAAAAGAACGAGGAGAGCGTTGATCAGAAACCTGAAAACGATCAGGTGATTTTATCATGGCGCGATCGCGCAAGTCATAAACACGTTCTGTGGGCGCAGGCAATGGAGACGCAGGACGAGACTCCTGTTTCTGTTGTTGTTGTTGCTTTCCCTGTTTTTGTTTTTTAGGCCAATTTAGTTTTTTGGTCTTGGGCTGTTCGTCGTTTTCCGACTTCTGCCCTTGGGGTAGGCTTGAGACCCCTACTATCGCGGCCCACGGTTTTATAAGCCGCCACAATAATCCTCGCCAACTGCCGGGGGTTTTCGGCCTCGGGAATCACCTGCAAAGCATTGGCAACCTGAAAGTTCCCCGCATCTCCCTTGACATTAGCAAGTATGAGATCGGAAACCACATCAAAGGTGCCACAGAGACGCATACCCAACTCAACCGCAGCCTCAGGTCTGTGTTCATCCTGAACACGTTTAAGGACCATCGGCAGGACAGTCATAGATGGAGTGCCGTAACACCTCGCGTAGACCGCCGCAAACGTTTTTCCCCAGGTCTCACAGTCACCGATTTCGGGGTCAAATCCTTCGGTAAGCTAATTGTCAGAATCCTGTGTTTTTCACCAGGAGACGTTTTAGGGAATACCGCTTCCAATTGGTCAAACTTTTCGGCAAGCCAAAAAGGAAATTCATCATGTTCTTGGGGACGCTTGCCCATAACTGCGTTGACCATAACGGGACTGAGCTTCATTCCGCCCTGCCCGGCAGGAAGCGCCGCACCATCTGGGGCCCCGCCCGGGAGATTGCGGGTAATGTATTGCACTAACGACCTAATCACGCTAATTGCGACTACATGTAGTCGTTTTAACTCAGCTACGTTACATGCTCCATGCAGAGGATGAGGTGTAAAACCAGCCAAAACAGGCCAAGTTGCGCCTGGAATGGACAAAGGACCTAACCTCGGAACCGCTAAAGTATGGGGTAGGGTGCCATTAAACCAAACTCGATGCTGCCAAGTATCAATAGGAATCTCCTGTGCCCTATTTGGTGCATATTCTGCTGGCACAGCCGACGGAGTGTACGTGTCGAATACACGAGTATTTGCATTCATAGCTGGGAAGGTCACCCATGAGTAGAAAACCTCATATGGGTAAGCCACCTCTGCACTTACTACCATGATCACGGCCATACCATCTTCGGGGATATTATAAACCTGCAAATGATTGCGCACCGCAATGCGGCTATGTTGCGCAATGTCCACTGCAGCCATAGTGACACAGAAAGAAAAAAGGTACAAAGGAAACTTTGTAGCACAACTGGGTAGTAACTCAATGAAACCGTTTTAGAAAGATTCAAGCTTGAAAGGACCTATACGAATACAGGTAGGTTTGTCCTTCACCACCGTTAACCGGAAACAATAGTGAAGGGGTTAAGGACTGAATGATGTACTACTCAAGTATCATGCAATAAGACCACCAACGATTGGGCGCCATGTCGCAGGGATTCCGTGCTCAGACAGAACTGTGCATAGAAGCTTGGAACCTCAGTGAATTAGGGTGTGCCAAAACTCACCTTAGTACCCAAAAATCCCCTACCAGACTAGCAATCAGTGTCTCATTGGTCATCATAAACTCCCAATGCTTAGACAAACCGGAACATGGACTTAGTACACCTCAGGTAACGTTGAACACATGAACACTCTTTCGTTATACAATCATTTCAAACCAGAACAAGGAGTAAAAGAGGACACGTGCATATGTGAAATGTTTATTCACTAATGCAGTGTTCTCAAACGCAGTATCTTAGCTAATACAAGCAAACATATTATAAGAAACAAAGTAATCAGCATAGTCACTAATCCATAGAACACAAACGGTAAAAGCATAGTCTTATGCTAAAATGAATAGGGTTTAACAAAACCTAATTATCACCCTCCCTAGCTAGTAAATGATATTATATCTAAGAAGGTCTCTTGTGGGTTTTAGCAGAGCGGCACCATACCTCAAGATCCTAGTGGTAAGGGATCACATCATCAGCAACCAGCTCTTCTGCATGCGAAGCACCATCAAGTGTGTTTGTATGCTCTTGTGCAAAGCAATATAAAACGCGCCTAAAGCCAGAACTTGGCTGAAGCTGCATGTATGTTATATCTAGGAACGTGCGAAGATCAGTGCTCACAACAACCACTGTGTTGAGATATCCTTGAAGGTTTCAGCACTCACTGTACAGACACAGCTCACCAAGCAAGGCTGATATCAGTGTAACAACATATTATTCTCGTATGAATCAAAAACATTCTACTAGGCTCAAAGCTAAAGCAACAACTATGTGTCGTGTGCAAAAAGCAGCAGAAAGATAAAATGGCGTTTAAACTCCTAAAAAGCTCATGCTAACTTAACACAGCATACAGGCTATATATATATCTATATATCACAGTGTGGGGCGTGCAGCAGTGTGAGTTGTGCAGCAGTGTGTTGTGCAGCAGTGTATGGCGTGCAGCAGTGTGTGGCGTGCAGCAGTGTGCAGCATGCAGCAGTGTGCAGCATGCAGCAGTGTAAGTAATGCAGCAGTGTACAGCAGTGTGAGGCATGCAGCTGTGTGTGGCGTGCAGCAGTGTGTGGCATGCATTAGGGTGTGGCGTGCAAAAGTGTGAGGTGTGCAGCAGTGTGAGGCGTGCAGCAGTGTGAGGCGTGCAGCAGTGTGTGGCGTTCAGAAGTGTGTGGCGTGCAGCAGTATGAGGCGTGCAGCAGTGTGTGGCGTGCAGCAGTGTGCGGCGTGCAGCAGTGTGCGGCGTGCAGCAGTGTGCAGGTTATAGAATTTACTGCCAGTTAAACACTGCCAGGGGATCCAAAAAAATGATGATAGTTGGCTCTACAAACTAAAAAAGTGTTTCCAAAGTTGCATGCATTTTTCTAGTTTGTAGTGAGGATAAATGTTAGGACTTGTTGCATTTAATTCAGTCCTGACAACTTAACGAGGGAGAACTAACATTAAGACAATAACATGTACATCATGCATTCACCTTTGTAATACTGCCTTAAATAAAACCCTATCACAAATAATTAAAATATAGTTTCTGCTGAAATGTTTCAATAAATAGCTGACAACTGAGACGGAAAAAAGATATTTAATCATGAGCAGTGATGAGCAAGGGGCTGGCCCAAAGCCCACTCTTGCTATATGTCATGTGCTGCCAATAAACAATGAGGTAATATATATTAAACTGTTTTAAGAGCTAAAATATGTTTCATCTTTCATACATTGACAAAACACCTTTCAGAGTCGTTAGCCGCATCATTGAGCACTTGAAAAATAGATAAATAATATTTCAGAGGTATTTTTACAAGAATTAGCACAATTAACTATTCGCTGATTTTGCTGTTTTCAACCCTTCAAAGATAATTTTGAGGTACATTAACTAAGATTTAACACCATGTTTGCATCACAAAAGTAATGCAAAACTACACAATTTTTTTTTTTTTTACTAATTTACCTTCGAAGGCTGAACTAGTTTAGTACCGGAAAGCCCTTGAAGGTAGTGCAAAGCAATGCATAGCGCTACTTTGTATTACTTAGCAGCAAGGGAGAGTACCATGGATGTCACATATCGTCAGACTAAAGGAGTATTGAATCTCAGTTTAATCCAATGCCAAAAAATTGGTGAAACCATTGATGAATTTGTGGTGAGTCTTGACGTACACATCAGATATAGTAAGTTCAATAAATACCCTCTTCAATGCTCATGACGGCTCACGGCCATCATGAGTCACGGTGGGCGTGTGCTCATGATGGCCGGGAGCCTTCATGACCACGACTGCGATTGGAATGTCCAGCACTGCGGCGTAATTTGCGCCGCAGTGAAGAGGTTAAATGATGAAGAAGCTATGCACCTGAGAGTTATAGACTGATGATCGCTAGTTTCATTCAGATGACGAATGCTGAGAGAAGGTCTTAATCTGGAGCCAGTGATGATGGCTGCCATCGCGTCCATTTCCCGACCGCAAACCTACTTTATCTGATCATCTACACGACGGATATGACCAGTAAATGAGTGGCAGTACATCGGGCAAATCATTATTCCTGAATTTAACTGTCATTAGTCCACCTCCAGTCTTGAAAAAGACCCGCCGCGACCACCGACTGGGGCGCATTAGGGTCGAAACGTCGACGCCCAAATCAACTGCATTTCTAGGAGGATCCAAACAAACTCTGGGCTGAAGCAAGTATGCACGCTGGCCTACTTTCTTTTCACCTATACATAGCTGACATGTCAAAGCACCTTGACGAAGCCAACTGCCACCCAACGAACCTAGGAAGCCAAAGCATGACACACTTGCTATATGCTCACAATCTGGTGCCTCTCAGTCACACAAAGATTGGGCTCCTACTCTACACGTCTATACTGTGAAGAACATGCTTGAAATCAATCAAGAAAAGACTAAGACAGTCTCATTTGGCCTAAAATCAAATTTGGCTAACAGGTGGCAGCGTAAGGGTGTCAGGCTCTATCACAGCAAGAACTACAAATTCCTCGGAATTCTCCTTGAAGGCAAATGGTGATTTGCTTTTCATCTATGCTTCATAAATAGCAAAGGCTCCCGCTTAATGTCCACACTCCCATCAATCACTCTGAAGCTACAAGATCCTAGCCTCGATCCTCGCCTTCAGGTGATGAAAGCAAACATCATCCAAACGCTAACTTAAGGAAGTGAAATTACCCTGGACAGGGGAGCTGTGTCAGAAGACAAACTGGTTAACAGAATCTACAAAGCTACATTCCGCCTTCCAAAAAGAGTGTCACCGGCTCAAATGAGGCTTGAGTATAACATCACAAAACAGCACTGGGCCAGGGGCAACAGGTTCCTTAACTTCTTCCACAGGCTCAGTTCGGCTCCACCCGACTTCATGCATGGCTTAATTTGGTGCGAACTTGAGCATTCTGAACCAAGAACGTCATATAGGCAACACCTTGAGGGGAAATTGGTGGAATTCTCACTGACTGAGGCCTCTCCCACCAGGCCTTTAAGAAATTAACATCACTCACGGCCCAATAAAATAAAAACTGAAGGGTCTGACATTCCGATGCAAGCTCACCCATGAATGGTCAGTTCTAAACTCATATTCTTCCACCAAGCAGCAGAAATACATCACTTGTACTTACCCCATATGGATCAAAGCACGCTCATGGCCTTAATATTGAGCAAATGTTCGTGCTCACCTTCCATCCTGGTGCCGCTCAGTTACTCATGACACAACTGCCGCTAATGTGGATAAGAAATAGAAGCCTTCATCCACATTTCATATATCTGTTCTCAATTGCTATTGCAATGGAGAACTCTTCTCGGTGTCGACTTTATGCATCTAGCAGAGTGCACTTGCTGGCAGGCAGTCTTTGCCAGCCTGAATTCATCCAATCCTTTACTAAATGCCCAAACTGTCAAATTTATCCAGATGGCTGCGACTAAGCTGGACTCTGTCAACCCCACCAGCGCAGTGGCAATATGCTCTTAAATGCTGTAATTATTGCTTCTGCAACAACCATTACTGCACACATAACCTGTCATTGTCCTCATTGCATTAAAAAACCAGCACGCCGAGCAACACGCCAGTCAACGACGACACCAAGGACGGATGGAGGCAAGGCTGGCTGAGCTCTTGGGGGTGCAGAGGGGCATCAGCCATTCACTCCGTTGGATTGCTGACAACATGCAGCACCCTCCCTGTGTCACTAGGCAACAAACATCCAGGCAAAGACTGGCCACAGGCACAGGGAGGGAAGAGGAGGTGGATACATCCGACGGAGAGTCCCAGGCATCGTCAAGGTCTGCACATGAAGGTCCCCCAAGGAAGGTGGGTCGTCCAAGGAGAAGACGTTGAGAGGCAGAGGGCCATGCACATCTCCCAGGTCACCTGGTCTGGCATCTTGCCTTTCTGTGCAACAGCAACACCTTCTTGACTGTCACACTCTCCCACATGGACTTGCTGGTCGCAGTATCACCAATGATGCCATACACTGTGTTCTGGACTCTGTTGACTGAAACTGCAAGGCATCACATCTCCTTCTGTGAACTTTGGATTCCCCACATTTTTGTACAGCACCTAACACCTACTCACATTTCACTCACAAGATGGAGAATAAAATAAATATAACACAATAGGTATTGATGTAGAAGTATTTTTTCCCCAGAGTCAACAACATACGTGTTGGGATATGTCAAAGTATGCCAGAGTGTTGAACAAACACAAGCCATACATACACTGGGATCTGAGTCTGGTTGTGGACACACATAGGTCACAATGTATGATCAACTACATCCATTGAGGTAAATACTCACACCTGATGGTTACTATCTGCTGGGGGGGGGGGGGGGGTTGCCATACTGCTCTGACAGACAGTTACATAAGAGTCTCATGAAGGTGTACAGGTCATGGGTAATGTGTTGGTGTCCAGGGAGGGACTACCAGGTCTTTTTCTTGATGTGGGTTATCTATCAGCCTCATGCAGTTGTACTGTGGAGGTGATTAATGTTGTCCAGGGCAAGGGTGGCTGGACGGACTACAGGCAACGTGGTGTTGGATGGGAGACGTCCATATTAGTATTTTTTGGTTGTGGTTGTGGAGTGCCTACTGAGTGTGACTGAGGAGTATGAAGGTCTGCCCATAGTTGACAGTGGCTCAATCAAACAATCTATCAAACAGGATATGTCTAAAGTCCGCTACATACCCGTGATGGTTTGAAGGCGCTGGGTGGAGGGAGGGGGCTGCTACTGATCGAAGAGCAAGATATTGAGGAGTTTTGTGAAAGGCAACACAGTTTACACAGTCTATGAAATGTTATACTGTATGTTGATCTACAATGAAATTAGAAATGTGGAATTAAGAAATATACATATACTTTATGTTAATTCCGAATAAATGTTTTGATGTGTTTACATTTTTTTTGCATAGTGTGTGTAAACTTGTGTGTTGGACCTGGGCCTCTTGGCAGGGTCATCCCTAAACTTTTTGCCTTCCTCCAATACTCTCTCTGACCTGTTTTTGTTGGTTTAATGACTCTGGGCACTTTACCACTGCTGACCAGTGCTAAAGTACATATGCTCTCCCTGTATAAAGTGTAACTGTGATTGGTATACCTGATTGGTTCATTGGATTTACTGTCAGTCCCCAGTAAAGTGCACCAGGAGTGCCAGGGCTTGTAAATGCCAATACTGCTAGTGGGCCTGCAGCGCTGGTTGCGCCACCCACAGAAGCAGCCTTAAAATGTGTCTAGGGTCTGCCATTGCAGAACCTGCGTGCAGTCTGGTACTGTCATGCTGGCTGGGCAAGTGCACACACTTGCCAGCCCTAAACCTTCCCTTAACTTCATATTAGTCACCCCTATGGTAGGCCCTAGGGCAGGGTGCATTGTAAGTGTAAGGTAGGACATGCCCTGATGTGTGTGGCATGTCCTAATAGTGAATTACAGCCAAATTCGTTTTTCACTATTGTAAGGCTACCTGCTCCCCTTAGGCCAGGATGGGCTGCTGGAATTATTACACTCTATAATCCCAGCAGGCTCAGGGAACATGGTAGAGAGTCATGTTTAGTATGCCTGAACTCAGAATAATAAAATGCTTCTTTTAATAAAGTTTATTTTAATATCCTGGGTTTGCAAATGCTACTTTTAGAAAGTTAGCATTTGCTTGTCTAACCATTTCAGCCCGCCTCTGCTCTTGTGTGTATCTGACTGTCTGGGTGTGTGAGTGACAGGGCTGGGAGTTGACAGGTTGTGAATAGCAGGATGACACCTTAGTGGTTGGTGGGAGTTTCCCCTGAGTGATGCATCAGGCTGTGCTCTGCCTCCACAATGCTGGCTCCGCCCCCCTGGGGAGCGACTGATGACTCAGCCTGCACCTGGACCAGGAAGGACCGAAGCTTGTCAACAAAGTGCTCAAGCTGCCCCTGTCTTCACAATGCCGGCTCCGCCCCCCTGAGGAGCGGCGGATGTGCCTGCCCTCACACTGAATGCAGAAGCAGAAGTACCCCCAACAAGTGCTCAGAGGCTGAGAGCAGTTATGCAAAGGCCCCCCTGGCCTGTGAGAACAAAAGAAACTGTGTATAAAAGTAGGAGCCCTGCTCCTTGTAAATCAGAATCCTGTTTTACCACGAAGGACCTCTGCCCGCCTAGAAGGAGAAGAGACGCTGGGAGAACTGGCCTGCTGCTTGCCTTGCTGAGAAAGGAGAGGAAAAGACTTGATAAGAAAAGACTTTGCTGCTTTGTGCTTAAACATTCTCCAAGGGCTTGACTGAGCTTGCCCCGTGACCTGAGCCACAGGACCATCTGGCTCAACCTGCCCTCTGCTCGTCTGCCGGTAATTAACCGGGATATCTACTACTGCCGGAGCTGTGACCTTGGTGCCCCCCAGGCCCTCCCTGAGGCCGTGACCGACTGTGTCTCCTCGTCCCGGCCGAGGAAGAGCTCCGCTCCGTTCAGCCGCTCTCCCCCCGCTGAGGAGATCGCTGTGTTGACCGCCTGGGAAGGCTCGCTGCTGTGGTGCCCCCCAGCCCCTCCCTCAGGCCGTGACCGACTGTGTCCTCTCGTCCCCGCCGAGGAAGAGCTCCGCTCCGTTGAGCCGCTCTTCCCCCGCTGAGGGGATCGCTGTGTCGACCGCCTAGGAAGGCTCGCTGCGGTGCCTCACCCTCCCGCCAGAAATCCTGTGCCGGACTACAACAGACCCAGGGGACAGACCCCCGCTGTCCGGACGCCTCGGGTGCCAGCCTCGCTCTGCTAGAGCCGCTGGGCACCTCGCATCTGCCAACAGAGGGAAAAGCCGCCACTGAGACTGCCCTCGGGCTCGTGGCCCGCAACGTTCCTTGACCCCCCTTTGTTGTCTGCCCACTGCCCTGTCCAAAAGTGCCCCCCGGCCTGAAGATCCGCTGCGGTGCGAGCCGCCCTTTCTCGCTGACTCGCACCGCTCTCTGTGCCTGCCTGCAGGTCCGCGCTGCGAGAGCGCTCCAGCCCCTCCCGCTGGAATCCTTTAGCTGTCGGGTCCCGCAGGCTGCAATCGAAGCCCCCGCCCGCGTGACTGAGGCGGCGCTGGGTCCTTGGGCCTTCCCTCCCCCTGGATAGCCCTGAGGTCGGTGTTTCCCCCCCGAGTGGGTCCTGCAGACGAGGGGGGCCATCCGCTCCACAAGACCCGGCCGGGCTGATCGCGTCTCACGCGGGAAGCGTGAGACTTGGCAGGGAGTCGGGATTTCACCCGTCCAAGGCACCGCGAAGTGCGGCAGAGTGCATAGCAGGACCCCGTAGGTCCTAAAGGGGTGGAAAAGTGCACCATCTGGGCAGAAACGGACAAGGAAGTAAGAGAACACTGTGAATACCACTTGAAGTAAGCACAGAACATTTGAACTACAACTAAAAGAGAGCTTGCCTATTTACAACCTGTGGGCATACAAAAACGTTATTTGATCTTGTGATAAGTCTGTTCTAAAGAGTATATATAATTTTTACATAAAGAAGCGTATTTTTATATACTCACAGCCTGGTGTCCATTTGTGGGGGGATTAGTGTATTTACTGTGTGTGTGATTACAAATGCTTAACTAAACAACGCCTGGAGAATAGCCTTGTCTGCTCACGCCACGCACCTAGAGGGTGAGTAAGGGTCATTCTAAAGGGGTCATACTTCGCCCTGACTTAGAGGAGAGGGTCCCTGCTTGTCACAAGTGCATACTTGCGCCAACCAGAGACCCCCAATTCTAACATTGGACGCAGCGGTGAGGATTTGCGAATTTGCATTTGTAGTTTACATACAGTGAATTACTGATCACCACATAGTGAGAGCAGATCTATAACGCAGCCACAGATTTTATTGTTTTGTTTAATTTTGCTGGGAGATCTCCATGTGCTGGTGAAACGTCATGCCTGGTTCAGTGAGGATGGAAAAGGCAGCAACCAGATGCCTGTCGCCAGAGGAGTTGGCAGACAGGGCAGCAACCAGGGCACATGAAATGGAGATGGCGAGATTAAAAGGACAATTGGCAATGGAAAGCCAAAAATTAGCCATGGAGGCGCAAAAACGCCAAAGAGCTCACTACTTGAGGATGAGAGAACTTGATTTGGAGCTTGAAGCCAGGAGGGCTTCAGCCCAACATCCAGAGATTTGTGTAGCTCGCAGATTGAGCTTTGCTGAGTCGGAGGTGGAGTCCAGCTCAGCTGGTGGCAGCAACATTCAGGTATCTAGTGCTGACAGCATAGTGCGCGCACCTAGAGATATGGCACCTGACTTGGGGGGGTTAACTTACACCAGGAGGTTCAAGGGCATGAGGTAGCTCCAGTAGTGCGCAGCGTCCCTGAAGGGAATAGGGTGGCTGGCGTAGGAGTTCATGGTCCTAGTGGTGGGAGGGATTCCCCCATGGTTGAGGTCCTGGTGGGTGAGTGTAAGGACCGCCCTGAAGAGTGTGGGTTGTGTGACAGAGACAGTCCGCTACTGTCTGGCCAGTCTCAGGAGAATGGTGTGGAGTATGTGTGTGAGGCGCTGGATGGTGAGGTGAAGGATAGTTTGGTTAACCCTGCTAGGGGGCTGTGTAATCCAATTGTGGGAGAGCATACTTTAAGTCCCAGTTTTCCAGAGCTATGCCAACATCTGTTCGAGAGTGAGTTCTCTGACCCCAGGGAGCTCACATTGGAGGCAGACCTTGTGATGGATTCCAGAGGGTCTGGAGAGGCATTGGGGTGTGATCCTGTGGGGGATGGCTCAGGTATCTTCCAGCCCAGAGTGGTGGAAGTGGCGCAGAGTAGCCCAGCTAGGTCCTGTAGTAGTGAGAGGGGTGTTGGGCCTCACGTCCTGTCCTTGAGGGGAAGGAGTGAGAATGGATTTTGTCCCGGTAGTGCCCAACCTCAGTCTCAGAGCCTGGATGGTTCTTTAAGGGAACACCAGGTGGGGAGCCTAGGCTGTCCGGAGGAGTCACCCTCTGAGGGGGAGCCCCCAGTGGCTAGAGAACGTGGAGGCTCTGTAAACAGAGGTCCAGTAGTTCTGGTATCTGGCAGTACCGCTCCAGTTGGGAGGGTGCAGAGGTCCAGATGGAGGGGCGAGAGGGGGAAAGAGTCCCCAGTGGAAGAACCAGTGGGACAGGGGCCAGCCAGCAGGACTGCGTCCTCAGTGAATGACCATGGGGACACCACTTCTGTCCTGGGGGATCTTCCCGCACTGTCAGAGGGACAGAGGCTGGGAGATCTGCGCCAGGCAGACTGTCGCACGGCACATGAGCTATGTGCCACCCTCAGGGGGGGCATGCGTGCTCCCCGGGAAGTCCTGGTGCGCCAGGCAAGTGTTCAACTGCAGGGTTGGGTCCCTGAGTTGGAGAGCCAGGTTCAGGTGTTGTCTGACCTGGAGGGTGGGACCACTGTAATCAGTGTCCTGACCATTGTCACTTCTAGGGGTACCACTCCAGTGGGGAGTGGGCAGTACTCTGGAAGGGGGTGCAGAGGGAGGGAGTCCTTGCCTCTGACCCCGGTGCAGTTTGAGGGTTTAGACCCTAGGATAGAGGGCCAGGTGCAGGGTGGTCCCCCTGACCTGGTGCCCCAGTTGCAGGATAGCACCCCTGAACTGGTGGGCGAATTGTGCAGGTCACCTGCCTCAGGTGCCCTGACAATTCTGGAAGGTGGTACCACTCCAGGTGGGAGGGTACAGAGCCCCAAGGAGGAGGACCGGGTGTGGGAGAGGCCACCCCCGTGTTTGGTCCAGCCGCCAGGTACAGGCCTGGGACTGGTGGGTCAGTGCCAGGATATCATACCTAGACTGACAGAAGAGAGAATGGACAAAAGGTGCCTAGCACCTGGGGCTACTGCCCCCCGCTCTCTGAGGCCACAGAGGTTTGAGAGCCCTGAGAGGCATGAGGCCTGGGTCTCAGCCCTGACTACTGTCAGTGGCCACTGTGATTTAATGACTGTCTGTTGGGACACACCTGTGAGCAAGTTAAGGTTAGAGGCTGCACAGGTGGTGTCCACAGAGAAAGAGAAGGGTGCCCAAGGGATTAGCTGGGTGAACCCTGAGAGTATGGACAGAGGATTTGAAATAGGTTCAGATTGGCGTAGAACTGGAATGTGCCCCTGCTGTTGCGGGAACTCTGGGCACTTTACCACTGCTGACCAGTGCTAAAGTGCATATGCTCTCCCTGTATAAAGTGTAACTGTGATTGGTATACCTGATTGGTTCATTGGATTTACTGTCAGTCCCCAGTAAAGTGCACCAGGAGTGCCAGGGCTGGTAAATGCCAATACTGCTAGTGGGCCTGCAGCGCTGGTTGCGCCACCCACAGAAGCAGCCTTAAAATGTGTCTAGGGTCTGCCATTGCAGAACCTGCGTGCAGTCTGGTACTGTCATGCTGGCTGGGCAAGTGCACACACTTGCCAGCCCTAAACCTTCCCTTAACTTCATATTAGTCACCCCTATGGTAGGCCATAGGGCAGGGTGCATTGTAAGTGTAAGGTAGGACATGCCCTGATGTGTGTGGCATGTCCTAATAGTGAATTACAGCCAAATTCGTTTTTCACTATTGTAAGGCTACCTGCTCCCCTTAGGCCAGGATGGGCTGCTGGAATTATTACACTCTATAATCCCAGCAGGCTCAGGGAACATGGTAGAGAGTCATGTTTAGTATGCCTGAACTCAGAATAATAAAATACTTCTTTTAATAAAGTTTATTTTAATATCCTGGGTTTGCAAATGCTACTTTTAGAAAGTTAGCATTTGCTTGTCTAACCATTTCAGCCCGCCTCTGCTCTTGTGTGTATCTGACTGTCTGGGTGTGTGAGTGACAGGGCTGGGAGTTGACAGGTTGTGAATAGCAGGATGACACCTTAGTGGGTGGTGGGAGTTTCCCCTGAGTGATGCATCAGGCTGTGCTCTGCCTCCACAATGCTGGCTCCGCCCCCCTGGGAAGCGACTGATGACTCAGCCTGCACCTGGACCAGGAAGGACCGAAGCTTGTCAACAAAGTGCTCAAGCTGCCCCTGTCTTCACAATGCCGGCTCCGCCCCCCTGAGGAGCGGCGGATGTGCCTGCCCTCACACTGAATGCAGAAGCAGAAGTACCCCCAACAAGTGCTCAGAGGCTGAGAGCAGTTATGCAAAGGCCCCCCTGGCCTGTGAGAACAAAAGAAACTGTGTATAAAAGTAGGAGCCCTGCTCCTTGTAAATCAGAATCCTGTTTTACCACGAAGGACCTCTGCCCGCCTAGAAGGAGAAGAGACGCTGGGAGAACTGGCCTGCTGCTTGCCTTGCTGAGAAAGGAGAGGAAAAGACTTGATAAGAAAAGACTTTGCTGCTTTGTGCTTAAACATTCTCCAAGGGCTTGACTGAGCTTGCCCCCTGACCTGAGCCACAGGACCATCTGGCTCAACCTGCCCTCTGCTCGTCTGCCGGTAATTAACCGGGATATCTACTACTGCCGGAACTGTGACCTTGGTGCCCCCCAGCCCCTCCCTGAGGCCGTGACCGACTGTGTCTCCTTGTCCACGCCGAGGATGAGCTCCGCTCCGTTGAGCCGCTCTCCCCCCGCTGAGGAGATCGCTGTGTTGACCGCCTGGGAAGGCTCGCTGCTGTCGTGCCCCCCAGCCCCTCCCTCAGGCCGTGACCGACTGTGTCCTCTCGTCCCCGCCGAGGAAGAGCTCCGCTCCGTTGAGCCGCTCTTCCCCCGCTGAGGGGATCGCTGTGTCGACCGCCTAGGAAGGCTCGCTGCGGTGCCTCACCCTCCCGCCAGAAATCCTGTGCCGGACTACAACAGACCCAGGGGACAGACCCCCGCTGTCCGGACGCCTCGGGTGCCAGCCTCGCTCTGCTAGAGCCGCTGGGCACCTCGCATCTGTCAACAGAGGAAAAAGCCGCCACTGAGACTGCCCTCGGGCTCGTGGCCCGCAACGTTCCTTGACCCCCCTTTGTTGTCTGCCCACTGCCCTGTCCAAAAGTGCCCCCCGGCCTGAAGATCCGCTGCGGTGCGAGCCGCCCTTTCTCGCTGACTCGCACCGCTCTCTGTGCCTGCCTGCAGCTCCACGCTGCGAGAGCGCTCCAGCCCCTCCCGCTGGAATCCTTTAGCTGTCGGGTCCCGCAGGCTGCAATCGAAGCCCCCGCCCGCGTGACTGAGGCGGCGCTGGATCCTTGGGCCTTCCCTCCCCCTGGATAGCCCTGAGGTCGGTGTTTCCCCCCCGAGTGGGTCCTGCAGACGAGGGGGGCCATCCGCTCCACAAGACCCGGCCGGGCTGATCGCGTCTCACGCGGGAAGCGTGAGACTTGGCAGGGAGTCGGGATTTCACCCGTCCAAGGCACCGCGAAGTGCGGCAGAGTGCATAGCAGGACCCCGTAGGTCCTAAAGGGGTGGAAAAGTGCACCATCTGGGCAGAAACGGACAAGGAAGTAAGAGAACACTGTGAATACCACTTGAAGTAAGCACAGAACATTTGAACTACAACTAAAAGAGAGCTTGCCTATTTACAACCTGTGGGCATACAAAAACGTTATTTGATCTTGTGATAAGTCTGTTCTAAAGAGTATATATAATTTTTACATAAAGAAGCGTATTTTTATATACTCACAGCCTGGTGTCCATTTGTGGGGGGATTAGTGTATTTACTGTGTGTGTGATTACAAATGCTTAACTAAACAACGCCTGGAGAATAGCCTTGTCTGCTCACGCCACGCACCTAGAGGGTGAGTAAGGGTCATTCTAAAGGGGTCATACTTCGCCCTGACTTAGAGGAGAGGGTCCCTGCTTGTCACAAGTGCATACTTGCGCCAACCAGAGACCCCCAATTCTAACATTGGACGCAGCGGTGAGGATTTGCGAATTTGCATTTGTAGTTTACATACAGTGAATTACTGATCACCACATAGTGAGAGCAGATCTATAACGCAGCCACAGATTTTATTGTTTTGTTTAATTTTGCTGGGAGATCTCCATGTGCTGGTGAAACGTCATGCCTGGTTCAGTGAGGATGGAAAAGGCAGCAACCAGATGCCTGTCGCCAGAGGAGTTGGCAGACAGGGCAGCAACCAGGGCACATGAAATGGAGATGGCGAGATTAAAAGGACAATTGGCAATGGAAAGCCAAAAATTAGCCATGGAGGCGCAAAAACGCCAAAGAGCTCACTACTTGAGGATGAGAGAACTTGATTTGGAGCTTGAAGCCAGGAGGGCTTCAGCCCAACATCCAGAGATTTGTGTAGCTCGCAGATTGAGCTTTGCTGAGTCGGAGGTGGAGTCCAGCTCAGCTGGTGGCAGCAACATTCAGGTATCTAGTGCTGACAGCATAGTGCGCGCACCTAGAGATATGGCACCTGACTTGGGGGGGTTAACTTACACCAGGAGGTTCAAGGGCATGAGGTAGCTCCAGTAGTGCGCAGCGTCCCTGAAGGGAATAGGGTGGCTGGCGTAGGAGTTCATGGTCCTAGTGGTGGGAGGGATTCCCCCATGGTTGAGGTCCTGGTGGGTGAGTGTAAGGACCGCCCTGAAGAGTGTGGGTTGTGTGACAGAGACAGTCCGCTACTGTCTGGCCAGTCTCAGGAGAATGGTGTGGAGTATGTGTGTGAGGCGCTGGATGGTGAGGTGAAGGATAGTTTGGTTAACCCTGCTAGGGGGCTGTGTAATCCAATTGTGGGAGAGCATACTTTAAGTCCCAGTTTTCCAGAGCTATGCCAACATCTGTTCGAGAGTGAGTTCTCTGACCCCAGGGAGCTCACATTGGAGGCAGACCTTGTGATGGATTCCAGAGGGTCTGGAGAGGCATTGGGGTGTGATCCTGTGGGGGATGGCTCAGGTATCTTCCAGCCCAGAGTGGTGGAAGTGGCGCAGAGTAGCCCAGCTAGGTCCTGTAGTAGTGAGAGGGGTGTTGGGCCTCACGTCCTGTCCTTGAGGGGAAGGAGTGAGAATGGATTTTGTCCCGGTAGTGCCCAACCTCAGTCTCAGAGCCTGGATGGTTCTTTAAGGGAACACCAGGTGGGGAGCCTAGGCTGTCCGGAGGAGTCACCCTCTGAGGGGGAGCCCCCAGTGGCTAGAGAACGTGGAGGCTCTGTAAACAGAGGTCCAGTAGTTCTGGTATCTGGCAGTACCGCTCCAGTTGGGAGGGTGCAGAGGTCCAGATGGAGGGGCGAGAGGGGGAAAGAGTCCCCAGTGGAAGAACCAGTGGGACAGGGGCCAGCCAGCAGGACTGCGTCCTCAGTGAATGACCATGGGGACACCACTTCTGTCCTGGGGGATCTTCCCGCACTGTCAGAGGGACAGAGGCTGGGAGATCTGCGCCAGGCAGACTGTCGCACGGCACATGAGCTATGTGCCACCCTCAGGGGGGGCATGCGTGCTCCCCGGGAAGTCCTGGTGCGCCAGGCAAGTGTTCAACTGCAGGGTTGGGTCCCTGAGTTGGAGAGCCAGGTTCAGGTGTTGTCTGACCTGGAGGGTGGGACCACTGTAATCAGTGTCCTGACCATTGTCACTTCTAGGGGTACCACTCCAGTGGGGAGTGGGCAGTACTCTGGAAGGGGGTGCAGAGGGAGGGAGTCCTTGCCTCTGACCCCGGTGCAGTTTGAGGGTTTAGACCCTAGGATAGAGGGCCAGGTGCAGGGTGGTCCCCCTGACCTGGTGCCCCAGTTGCAGGATAGCACCCCTGAACTGGTGGGCGAATTGTGCAGGTCACCTGCCTCAGGTGCCCTGACAATTCTGGAAGGTGGTACCACTCCAGGTGGGAGGGTACAGAGCCCCAAGGAGGAGGACCGGGTGTGGGAGAGGCCACCCCCGTGTTTGGTCCAGCCGCCAGGTACAGGCCTGGGACTGGTGGGTCAGTGCCAGGATATCATACCTAGACTGACAGAAGAGAGAATGGACAAAAGGTGCCTAGCACCTGGGGCTACTGCCCCCCGCTCTCTGAGGCCACAGAGGTTTGAGAGCCCTGAGAGGCATGAGGCCTGGGTCTCAGCCCTGACTACTGTCAGTGGCCACTGTGATTTAATGACTGTCTGTTGGGACACACCTGTGAGCAAGTTAAGGTTAGAGGCTGCACAGGTGGTGTCCACAGAGAAAGAGAAGGGTGCCCAAGGGATTAGCTGGGTGAACCCTGAGAGTATGGACAGAGGATTTGAAATAGGTTCAGATTGGCGTAGAACTGGAATGTGCCCCTGCTGTTGCGGGAACTCTGGGCACTTTACCACTGCTGACCAGTGCTAAAGTGCATATGCTCTCCCTGTATAAAGTGTAACTGTGATTGGTATACCTGATTGGTTCATTGGATTTACTGTCAGTCCCCAGTAAAGTGCACCAGGAGTGCCAGGGCTGGTAAATGCCAATACTGCTAGTGGGCCTGCAGCGCTGGTTGCGCCACCCACAGAAGCAGCCTTAAAATGTGTCTAGGGTCTGCCATTGCAGAACCTGCGTGCAGTCTGGTACTGTCATGCTGGCTGGGCAAGTGCACACACTTGCCAGCCCTAAACCTTCCCTTAACTTCATATTAGTCACCCCTATGGTAGGCCATAGGGCAGGGTGCATTGTAAGTGTAAGGTAGGACATGCCCTGATGTGTGTGGCATGTCCTAATAGTGAATTACAGCCAAATTCGTTTTTCACTATTGTAAGGCTACCTGCTCCCCTTAGGCCAGGATGGGCTGCTGGAATTATTACACTCTATAATCCCAGCAGGCTCAGGGAACATGGTAGAGAGTCATGTTTAGTATGCCTGAACTCAGAATAATAAAATACTTCTTTTAATAAAGTTTATTTTAATATCCTGGGTTTGCAAATGCTACTTTTAGAAAGTTAGCATTTGCTTGTCTAACCATTTCAGCCCGCCTCTGCTCTTGTGTGTATCTGACTGTCTGGGTGTGTGAGTGACAGGGCTGGGAGTTGACAGGTTGTGAATAGCAGGATGACACCTTAGTGGGTGGTGGGAGTTTCCCCTGAGTGATGCATCAGGCTGTGCTCTGCCTCCACAATGCTGGCTCCGCCCCCCTGGGAAGCGACTGATGACTCAGCCTGCACCTGGACCAGGAAGGACCGAAGCTTGTCAACAAAGTGCTCAAGCTGCCCCTGTCTTCACAATGCCGGCTCCGCCCCCCTGAGGAGCGGCGGATGTGCCTGCCCTCACACTGAATGCAGAAGCAGAAGTACCCCCAACAAGTGCTCAGAGGCTGAGAGCAGTTATGCAAAGGCCCCCCTGGCCTGTGAGAACAAAAGAAACTGTGTATAAAAGTAGGAGCCCTGCTCCTTGTAAATCAGAATCCTGTTTTACCACGAAGGACCTCTGCCCGCCTAGAAGGAGAAGAGACGCTGGGAGAACTGGCCTGCTGCTTGCCTTGCTGAGAAAGGAGAGGAAAAGACTTGATAAGAAAAGACTTTGCTGCTTTGTGCTTAAACATTCTCCAAGGGCTTGACTGAGCTTGCCCCCTGACCTGAGCCACAGGACCATCTGGCTCAACCTGCCCTCTGCTCGTCTGCCGGTAATTAACCGGGATATCTACTACTGCCGGAACTGTGACCTTGGTGCCCCCCAGCCCCTCCCTGAGGCCGTGACCGACTGTGTCTCCTCGTCCACGCCGAGGATGAGCTCCGCTCCGTTGAGCCGCTCTCCCCCCGCTGAGGAGATCGCTGTGTTGACCGCCTGGGAAGGCTCGCTGCTGTCGTGCCCCCCAGCCCCTCCCTCAGGCCGTGACCGACTGTGTCCTCTCGTCCCCGCCGAGGAAGAGCTCCGCTCCGTTGAGCCGCTCTTCCCCCGCTGAGGGGATCGCTGTGTCGACCGCCTAGGAAGGCTCGCTGCGGTGCCTCACCCTCCCGCCAGAAATCCTGTGCCGGACTACAACAGACCCAGGGGACAGACCCCCGCTGTCCGGACGCCTCGGGTGCCAGCCTCGCTCTGCTAGAGCCGCTGGGCACCTCGCATCTGCCAACAGAGGGAAAAGCCGCCACTGAGACTGCCCTCGGGCTCGTGGCCCGCAACGTTCCTTGACCCCCCTTTGTTGTCTGCCCACTGCCCTGTCCAAAAGTGCCCCCCGGCCTGAAGATCCGCTGCGGTGCGAGCCGCCCTTTCTCGCTGACTCGCACCGCTCTCTGTGCCTGCCTGCAGCTCCACGCTGCGAGAGCGCTCCAGCCCCTCCCGCTGGAATCCTTTAGCTGTCGGGTCCCGCAGGCTGCAATCGAAGCCCCCGCCCGCGTGACTGAGGCGGCGCTGGGTCCTTGGGCCTTCCCTCCCCCTGGATAGCCCTGAGGTCGGTGTTTCCCCCCCGAGTGGGTCCTGCAGACGAGGGGGGCCATCCGCTCCACAAGACCCGGCCGGGCTGATCGCGTCTCACGCGGGAAGCGTGAGACTTGGCAGGGAGTCGGGATTTCACCCGTCCAAGGCACCGCGAAGTGCGGCAGAGTGCATAGCAGGACCCCGTAGGTCCTAAAGGGGTGGAAAAGTGCACCATCTGGGCAGAAACGGACAAGGAAGTAAGAGAACACTGTGAATACCACTTGAAGTAAGCACAGAACATTTGAACTACAACTAAAAGAGAGCTTGCCTATTTACAACCTGTGGGCATACAAAAACGTTATTTGATCTTGTGATAAGTCTGTTCTAAAGAGTATATATAATTTTTACATAAAGAAGCGTATTTTTATATACTCACAGCCTGGTGTCCATTTGTGGGGGGATTAGTGTATTTACTGTGTGTGTGATTACAAATGCTTAACTAAACAACGCCTGGAGAATAGCCTTGTCTGCTCACGCCACGCACCTAGAGGGTGAGTAAGGGTCATTCTAAAGGGGTCATACTTCGCCCTGACTTAGAGGAGAGGGTCCCTGCTTGTCACAAGTGCATACTTGCGCCAACCAGAGACCCCCAATTCTAACATTGGACGCAGCGGTGAGGATTTGCGAATTTGCATTTGTAGTTTACATACAGTGAATTACTGATCACCACATAGTGAGAGCAGATCTATAACGCAGCCACAGATTTTATTGTTTTGTTTAATTTTGCTGGGAGATCTCCATGTGCTGGTGAAACGTCATGCCTGGTTCAGTGAGGATGGAAAAGGCAGCAACCAGATGCCTGTCGCCAGAGGAGTTGGCAGACAGGGCAGCAACCAGGGCACATGAAATGGAGATGGCGAGATTAAAAGGACAATTGGCAATGGAAAGCCAAAAATTAGCCATGGAGGCGCAAAAACGCCAAAGAGCTCACTACTTGAGGATGAGAGAACTTGATTTGGAGCTTGAAGCCAGGAGGGCTTCAGCCCAACATCCAGAGATTTGTGTAGCTCGCAGATTGAGCTTTGCTGAGTCGGAGGTGGAGTCCAGCTCAGCTGGTGGCAGCAACATTCAGGTATCTAGTGCTGACAGCATAGTGCGCGCACCTAGAGATATGGCACCTGACTTGGGGGGGTTAACTTACACCAGGAGGTTCAAGGGCATGAGGTAGCTCCAGTAGTGCGCAGCGTCCCTGAAGGGAATAGGGTGGCTGGCGTAGGAGTTCATGGTCCTAGTGGTGGGAGGGATTCCCCCATGGTTGAGGTCCTGGTGGGTGAGTGTAAGGACCGCCCTGAAGAGTGTGGGTTGTGTGACAGAGACAGTCCGCTACTGTCTGGCCAGTCTCAGGAGAATGGTGTGGAGTATGTGTGTGAGGCGCTGGATGGTGAGGTGAAGGATAGTTTGGTTAACCCTGCTAGGGGGCTGTGTAATCCAATTGTGGGAGAGCATACTTTAAGTCCCAGTTTTCCAGAGCTATGCCAACATCTGTTCGAGAGTGAGTTCTCTGACCCCAGGGAGCTCACATTGGAGGCAGACCTTGTGATGGATTCCAGAGGGTCTGGAGAGGCATTGGGGTGTGATCCTGTGGGGGATGGCTCAGGTATCTTCCAGCCCAGAGTGGTGGAAGTGGCGCAGAGTAGCCCAGCTAGGTCCTGTAGTAGTGAGAGGGGTGTTGGGCCTCACGTCCTGTCCTTGAGGGGAAGGAGTGAGAATGGATTTTGTCCCGGTAGTGCCCAACCTCAGTCTCAGAGCCTGGATGGTTCTTTAAGGGAACACCAGGTGGGGAGCCTAGGCTGTCCGGAGGAGTCACCCTCTGAGGGGGAGCCCCCAGTGGCTAGAGAACGTGGAGGCTCTGTAAACAGAGGTCCAGTAGTTCTGGTATCTGGCAGTACCGCTCCAGTTGGGAGGGTGCAGAGGTCCAGATGGAGGGGCGAGAGGGGGAAAGAGTCCCCAGTGGAAGAACCAGTGGGACAGGGGCCAGCCAGCAGGACTGCATCCTCAGTGAATGACCATGGGGACACCACTTCTGTCCTGGGGGATCTTCCCGCACTGTCAGAGGGACAGAGGCTGGGAGATCTGCGCCAGGCAGACTGTCGCACGGCACATGAGCTATGTGCCACCCTCAGGGGGGGCATGCGTGCTCCCCGGGAAGTCCTGGTGCGCCAGGCAAGTGTTCAACTGCAGGGTTGGGTCCCTGAGTTGGAGAGCCAGGTTCAGGTGTTGTCTGACCTGGAGGGTGGGACCACTGTAATCAGTGTCCTGACCATTGTCACTTCTAGGGGTACCACTCCAGTGGGGAGTGGGCAGTACTCTGGAAGGGGGTGCAGAGGGAGGGAGTCCTTGCCTCTGACCCCGGTGCAGTTTGAGGGTTTAGACCCTAGGATAGAGGGCCAGGTGCAGGGTGGTCCCCCTGACCTGGTGCCCCAGTTGCAGGATAGCACCCCTGAACTGGTGGGCGAATTGTGCAGGTCACCTGCCTCAGGTGCCCTGACAATTCTGGAAGGTGGTACCACTCCAGGTGGGAGGGTACAGAGCCCCAAGGAGGAGGACCGGGTGTGGGAGAGGCCACCCCCGTGTTTGGTCCAGCCGCCAGGTACAGGCCTGGGACTGGTGGGTCAGTGCCAGGATATCATACCTAGACTGACAGAAGAGAGAATGGACAAAAGGTGCCTAGCACCTGGGGCTACTGCCCCCCGCTCTCTGAGGCCACAGAGGTTTGAGAGCCCTGAGAGGCATGAGGCCTGGGTCTCAGCCCTGACTACTGTCAGTGGCCACTGTGATTTAATGACTGTCTGTTGGGACACACCTGTGAGCAAGTTAAGGTTAGAGGCTGCACAGGTGGTGTCCACAGAGAAAGAGAAGGGTGCCCAAGGGATTAGCTGGGTGAACCCTGAGAGTATGGACAGAGGATTTGAAATAGGTTCAGATTGGCGTAGAACTGGAATGTGCCCCTGCTGTTGCGGGAACTCTGGGCACTTTACCACTGCTGACCAGTGCTAAAGTGCATATGCTCTCCCTGTATAAAGTGTAACTGTGATTGGTATACCTGATTGGTTCATTGGATTTACTGTCAGTCCCCAGTAAAGTGCACCAGGAGTGCCAGGGCTGGTAAATGCCAATACTGCTAGTGGGCCTGCAGCGCTGGTTGCGCCACCCACAGAAGCAGCCTTAAAATGTGTCTAGGGTCTGCCATTGCAGAACCTGCGTGCAGTCTGGTACTGTCATGCTGGCTGGGCAAGTGCACACACTTGCCAGCCCTAAACCTTCCCTTAACTTCATATTAGTCACCCCTATGGTAGGCCATAGGGCAGGGTGCATTGTAAGTGTAAGGTAGGACATGCCCTGATGTGTGTGGCATGTCCTATAGTGAATTACAGCCAAATTCGTTTTTCACTATTGTAGGCTACCTGCTCCCCTTAGGCCAGGATGGGCTGCTGGAATTATTACACTCTATAATCCCAGCAGGCTCAGGGAACATGGTAGAGAGTCATGTTTAGTATGCCTGAACTCAGAATAATAAAATACTTCTTTTAATAAAGTTTATTTTAATATCCTGGGTTTGCAAATGCTACTTTTAGAAAGTTAGCATTTGCTTGTCTAACCATTTCAGCCCGCCTCTGCTCTTGTGTGTATCTGACTGTCTGGGTGTGTGAGTGACAGGGCTGGGAGTTGACAGGTTGTGAATAGCAGGATGACACCTTAGTGGGTGGTGGGAGTTTCCCCTGAGTGATGCATCAGGCTGTGCTCTGCCTCCACAATGCTGGCTCCGCCCCCCTGGGAAGCGACTGATGACTCAGCCTGCACCTGGACCAGGAAGGGACCGAAGCTTGTCAACAAAGTGCTCAAGCTGCCCCTGTCTTCACAATGCCGGCTCCGCCCCCCTGAGGAAGCGGCGGATGTGCCTGCCCTCACACTGAATGCAGAAGCAAGAAGTACCCCCAACAAGTGCTCAGAGGCTGAGAGCAGTTATGCAAAGGCCCCCCTGGCCTGTGAGAACAAAAGAAACTGTGTATAAAAGTAGGAGCCCTGCTCCTTGTAAATCAGAATCCTGTTTTACACGAAGGACCTCTGCCCGCCTAGAAGGAGAAGAGACGCTGGGAGAACTGGCCTGCTGCTTGCCTTGCTGAGAAAGGAGAGGAAAAGACTTGATAAGAAAAGACTTTGCTGCTTTGTGCTTAAACATTCTCCAAGGGCTTGACTGAGCTTGCCCCCTGACCTGAGCCACAGGACCATCTGGCTCAACCTGCCCTCTGCTCGTCTGCCGGTAATTAACCGGGATATCTACTACTGCCGGAGCTGTGACCTTGGTGCCCCCCAGCCCCTCCCTGAGGCCGTGACCGACTGTGTCTCCTCGTCCACGCCGAGGATGAGCTCCGCTCCGTTGAGCCGCTCTCCCCCCGCTGAGGAGATCGCTGTGTTGACCGCCTGGGAAGGCTCGCTGCTGTGGTGCCCCCCAGCCCCTCCCTCAGGCCGTGACCGACTGTGTCCTCTCGTCCCCGCCGAGGAAGAGCTCCGCTCCGTTGAGCCGCTCTTCCCCCGCTGAGGGGATCGCTGTGTCGACCGCCTAGGAAGGCTCGCTGCGGTGCCTCACCCTCCCGCCAGAAATCCTGTGCCGGACTACAACAGACCCAGGGGACAGACCCCCGCTGTCCGGACGCCTCGGGTGCCAGCCTCGCTCTGCTAGAGCCGCTGGGCACCTCGCATCTGCCAACAGAGGGAAAAGCCGCCACTGAGACTGCCCTCGGGCTCGTGGCCCGCAACGTTCCTTGACCCCCCTTTGTTGTCTGCCCACTGCCCTGTCCAAAAGTGCCCCCCGGCCTGAAGATCCGCTGCGGTGCGAGCCGCCCTTTCTCGCTGACTCGCACCGCTCTCTGTGCCTGCCTGCAGCTCCACGCTGCGAGAGCGCTCCAGCCCCTCCCGCTGGAATCCTTTAGCTGTCGGGTCCCGCAGGCTGCAATCGAAGCCCCCGCCCGTGTGACTGAGGCGGCGCTGGGTCCTTGGGCCTTCCCTCCCCCTGGATAGCCCTGAGGTCGGTGTTTCCCCCCCGAGTGGGTCCTGCAGACCAGGGGGGCCATCCGCTCCACAAGACCCGGCCGGGCCGATCGCGCCTCACGCGGGAAGCGTGAGACTTGGCAGGGAGTCGGGATTTCACCCGTCCAAGGCACCGCGAAGTGCGGCAGAGTGCATAGCAGGACCCCGTAGGTCCTAAAGGGGTGGAAAAGTGCACCATCTGGGCAGAAACGGACAAGGAAGTAAGAGAACACTGTGAATACCACTTGAAGTAAGCACAGAACATTTGAACTACAACTAAAAGAGAGCTTGCCTATTTACAACCTGTGGGCATACAAAAACGTTATTTGATCTTGTGATAAGTCTGTTCTAAAGAGTATATATAATTTTTACATAAAGAAGCGTATTTTTATATACTCACAGCCTGGTGTCCATTTGTGGGGGGATTAGTGTATTTACTGTGTGTGTGATTACAAATGCTTAACTAAACAACGCCTGGAGAATAGCCTTGTCTGCTCACGCCACGCACCTAGAGGGTGAGTAAGGGTCATTCTAAAGGGGTCATCCTTCGCCCTGACTTAGAGGAGAGGGTCCCTGCTTGCCACAAGTGCATACTTGCGCCAACCAGAGACCCCCAATTCTAACATTGTGGAAATAATTTTCTTTCCAAGGGAACAGTGCGCATTACTTGCAGACTTTTCTGCATCTTTCATCCTCTTATAGTAACAGTGGTAGCCAACACTCGTATGTAATGTAGCACCCCAGCTAGTAAACTTGTTAAATGATATATTTAACTCACCTCAGCAGAAAACACAGAGTGCGCCCCTATTCTCTATTCTGAGTGTAGGAGGTCCCAGAGTTCGATGGCGTCCTTGCGAGCAGAGTGGGTGTTGAGGAGGATGCATTGCAGGTGGTGGGTACTCTGTTAGATGGTTTGGGGAGCCGGGTACAGTAGAAGTTGCAGTTCCAGCAGGTGAAGGTCCCTTGGGTGTTTGGGGTAGCCCGGTAGCAGGAGTCATTGCGTCCGGGGTTGCGTGCGTGGAGGGTGCTGGAGTAGTAGAGCAGGCTGGTGTTGTGGTGGCTTTGGGGACCCGGGGTTCTGGCGCCGGGCGTGGTCCAGACGCGGACGTCACAGATGGCCTTGCCTTTGGTGCACCTTTAGTGCACCAGTGGTGCACCCGCTGTGTACGTCCACTGTGCGGACGCACAGCATCCGACATTTTAAAGCATGGAGGGAGGTGCATCTGGGAGGCTGGACCGTGGTGGCCAGGGGGCGTTGCCACAGGGGCAGCAGCGGGAAGGGGTGCGTAGAAGCAAGGCTGCGGGTGTTTATTTTAAATTGCATGAGCACGCCTTAGCGGCTACAATGGAAACACAGGGCACAGCGTACATGGAGGCAGAAGATAATACAAGTTAGAATTCACTGGGGAAAGTGCAGTGGGCAACTGCAAGTGCACAGTGGAAGGCTGGGCACAGCAGTTGCAAAGTCATGCTACACGCAGTAGCAGGCAGGGAACAGGTGGAGCTGTTTGGTGGAAGGGGGCAACCTGGCCTGCAAGCAGGGTCAAGGGTCACTCTTGACTCTAGTAGGTATCTCAGGTAGACGGTCATGCAGCTGTGGCAGGGGATGTTGATGATGAGGTGTGCGCATGTGCCTGTGGTTTGCAAATGTCCTCCTGGAGTTTGGCTCTTCTTCCTGTGTAGAGGTTGTTGATGTTGTTTAGGCGGATGCTGTTGTGGACCTGGGTGGCTGTCTGTCGTGACTAGGAGTGGATCTATCTGAAGGTCGGTTCCAGAATGTGTAGGGACTTGCATCATGAGTTAGCGATGGTGTGGATTTGGTGAACTAGATGCAAGCATTGATGTAGCAAAGCAGGATGGTGGTGTGTCTGTTCTCCAGGCAGGAGTAGCTCTACCACTGAAACATGTTTCAAATGTTTAGCTGTGGGCCTGCATGCTGAAGTACTAGTACAATGTCTGAGGAGCAATCAGGAAAGTTGTGTTGCAGCTCAGTGGTTTACGATTTGAACTCAATTTATGTTGAAGCCTCTCAGCTCAATTAGCATATGTTAATCCACTTCCCCTACTGACACCCTGACCACAAACCACTACAACATCCTTGCTAAGATACACTATGAACACTGAAAAGTCATGTGTAACCCTTAGGTCAGATTGGTCTGTAACCCAGATGTGTGGAGACACACATTCATCCTGCACAGCTTTACTTAAGGTAACACAGATCCTGTTTCAGCTTCCAATCATACACCAAGATCTATCAGTCCTGGCAAAGTTTTTAGTTAAATTTTCTTCCAAGCAACTGATGACCTTTTTTTTAAGCTAATAGCCTCCTTCATCCCTCACTATCCAGCCTCCATTCCACCCATAGTACACAGATGGCCCTCATACAAATGGCAGACTCTATACGCTGGGAGGTAGATGGAGGTTCCAAGGCGGTGTTGATGCTGTCCGACATGTCTACAGCATTTGACACCATAGACAATCACAATCTTCAGAACCACATGAAGACCATAGGTGTGTGGTCCTCAATGCTGAACTGAATATTGTCATAACTATCTGACTGCACACATCAGGTCTGCACCTACAACATCGACTCCTTAGTCAAAACAAACACATGGGGTATGCTGCAGGGTTCTGCCTAGAGTACGCATACTTTGGCAATATTTCCATTAACCCACAGGCTGAATCGATTGCCATGTTTAGAGTCTAAATGATATCATATGCAGAGGATCTTCTGAATCCAATCAACTAAAATTCAGTCAAAGCTGCACAATTTGAGCATAACCACAGTTGGTACTGGGTGCAGTATGTCACTCTGGGGGTGTACCTCACATACTTTTATCAATCATACTCCTGGAAAGTTGGTGTCATCCTTGCGGGTGGTCTACTATCCACCTGTGATGGCAATGAAGAATTAGTGTTTGGGTCTTACTTACAACCAGGTCACAGTAATGATGGTTTTTGTTGTGCTGTTGTGTGGATGAGGTAACAGAGTCCAATATTGTGCTGCTGTAAGTAGCATGTGTGCAGAACAACGCACATGACCTGCTTGTACGGACATGCACTGTTATGTGTGGCAGTTCAGGGTTGTCAGTATGAGTTGCACACACAGCCTGCGAAGCTGTAATGTGTGCTCTTATGGGTTGCCTGATACCAGGTGCATGATTGTCTGGTGTTCACTGTGTGGAGGGTGGCAGGAGCATGAGTCCGTAGTGTAATCTGTTTCAATCAATGACCACTGGGCCTTGCACTGTGCACGTTGCATGTGCTGACAGGTCTGCCTTTGTCATGGATGTGGTGTGACTGTGGCATGGACAATCTGCTGTCTGCCTTAAGAATGGACCAATTGATGGTGGAGCATATTGGAGGCGTGTATGTCGCGGAATCTGGCAACTGGCTTTTGCGGTGTCACTAGGGTTGCAGCATCAGGAATGTCTGAACACATGATGGCTGAAGGTGTGAGACACCATGCAAAAGTGGCACACAAAGACAAGGATATTTGCATAGCAGCATGTTACATGTGTATGGAAAGGAAGGAGTGTCTGGTTACTCATGGGTCACTGCTAGAAAATATGAGAACAATCGCCAAATATGACGGCTACAGGACCAGGCACCAAAAGGCCAAGTGGAGCACAGGACAAACAGCGTCAGCAAGTGTTGCATGTCCGTTGCGGGTATTAAGCTCAAACAATACTTACACAACCATGTATGTCAATCACAATATGGACCACGACCTATTACAAACACCATGCATGTTGAACCAGTACACATAATAACATATGCACAATCTTTGTAATGTATTCCATATATGACGCATGCAGACTGGCAAGAGATCTGCGGTAACAGTAATGGGGCACAATGTACACTTTTGAAAACATTTCATACATAAATGGTGCAAGTTTGTTGTGAGGCCATGCTGCTTTAGGCAATGTACATGGCCCATGGCATTGCTCAGAAGAAAATAACTGTCATGCAATGAGGGTACCTGTAATGCTGGTGAAACAATCTCCACACGACTGCCAGGGACTGTCGGTACCTTTGATCCTCTGATTTGTTTGATGCTCAAAGGGGTCCATCTCAAGATAGCCCCTTGGTCTGAGTATGAATAACAGACTCAAAAGGGAGATCAGGCGAGGGAAGGAGAGGATGGGAACAGCAGGGAGGGAGATCTGAAACAAAGGTAAACAAGCATTACAATTCAACTGTTCTTGGCACTGATTCACATCATACTAATGACAAATTCTCTACCTGTTACACCTGTGTACATTGACCACAGCCACTGTACCCAATTTGTCTGCACGTGTTTAGAAATGATAGTACATCACCGTTTTTAACATGGACACATAAAAGGTAGCAGGGTTTGTCTCCAAAATGAAGGGGGTCTTACGCTCAACAGGCTGATTCAATGCAATTCGAACCAGACGCTCACAAACGTACTCACAGTGTTATTGAATGTGGCTCAAAAAATACAGTGAATTGAATGTGTCGCAGTGCTACTCGCAAATATCAAATTACTGTATTCAGCCCTAGGAATCAGTGCGGCTCATGAATGTGAGATACACATCACCTGCTAGAGCCGTACTTAGCTGATGCAACGAGGAAGGGGATTATTTAAACACAAGGAAGCCTAGCAAGAGCCAAGCATTGTCTCATCAAACTGTGCCTTACAATGCCAAACATGACAAGCATGTGTGAGCAAACTCTACAGAGAGTAATGAGGAACAAACCCAGTAAACCACCCCTACCGTGACCAGGATATGCAGCACGGCACAAGAATTTTCTGCAATTAAAAACAACCAACTGGTGTAACGGAAGTGTTTACATTACCAACATCTCTACGTTCCTACGTCATCAGTGCAACATTCCTGGAACCATGGGAATAGAAAGTTGACTTAAAGTTACCAAGAAGGCTTGAAAAGCAGTGATCTCCACCGGCACAGATGTTGCGACCTGACAGTGACATTACATACTGGCACAGGGGTCAATGCATCCATACGAACACACTCACTGGACAATTGTCAGAACATGTGGGACCTACAGTGGTCCACACCTTTGCAACATGTCAATAGGTAAACCTAACTGTACTGGCCAAAAACATCAATGTGATGAGCCAAACACATCCTGCTGCACACAGTGAGTTTGAAAATCCACACAGAGCCTGTGGTTGTGATGCCACACACAATGTAAACCGGTCACATCCACAATGTCTGTGGACCATGGTTTACACACATTGATGCATTCCCCAGAGTCATCAATCAACAACAGATGACTGAGAAGAAGGGTGAGCGTCCAGTAATGGGAGTGTTGCAACAGGCATCTTGATCCGTGTTAATGGCACATGTATGTATGCTTCAACAACAAGCACAGTAACAGCTCCCACACATTCCCATAGCATACCAACCCAAAAAACAATGTTTATATATCTTACCAAAACTGACATATCCACAGGTCTGTGCATGGAACGCTGATTCGACACACGTTGCAATTATCATGATCAATAGCAGGAGTACCAAGAGGACTCGAACAGACATCAGGCCGAGCGACCTGGGAAAGACAGGCACACAAGTGGACACATTAATAAAAATTGCATACAGGCACGGTTATGTGAAGATACATCACAATGTAGTATATATGTACATTTCAAAAACACTCATTGCACATATGCGTGTGTCATTACATCATCACTTGTGTGACACATCACAACAAACATCAGAGTGTTTTCACATACAGTCAGCTGGACACACAGTATGCAACACATGCCACTCCATGCCACAAGCGTGCACACAACTACCCAGTGACTCACCATTAAGAGAAGAAGTTGCATATGAGCTGACTCCGGATATCCTCCTCCTTCTCCTCATCACTTGCATCGTGCCCAAGCCCTTCATCCTCAACGGGTGGATGTCCCAGCTCATCAGGATCCAGGATGAGTGGCACAGCCTTCTCAACTGCCATGTTGTGCAGCATGCAGCACACAATGAAGATTGTTAGAAATGGGGTTACCAATTCTACAGGGGGTAGCATGGAGCAGATCGGGCAGGCCAAACTTCAGAGGACATGTGTAAAGCATCCACGCAGTAGCCACAGACCACACACCAGGCACACTACAAAAGAGGCACAACACCGCTTCTGGTTTGCTAAAAGAATACGTTTTGTATTATCTCCAACCTGCAAAGCTAAAACACAATAACAGCAGTAATCACAATGGGGCACCAACTGGCACCAGAGCAATGTATACCTGGGGGATTATTTACAAGGAAAAATGGGAGAATTAAGAAAAAGGGTTAAGGAAGTCCATTAGTGTCCAAGCTGAAATACAAAGAATGTTAGCAAATTCATAAAACACAGGGTCAATATTGCAGGGCAGACACAGGCCTTAATCCTCGGCACCACCTTAGTAGTAGGCTTTTAGCATACAAGGACACATTAGGCATAAACACTTTCATCCAACATGTGCCTTGGCATCAACATTAGCCTCAATGCATTTAACATAGGGCATGGCATTTGCATAGGTACAACTTTAATATCAGGCCTAGACAGGCAAATTCACATCCACCATGGGGGCATGAGCCTTAGCATCAAATCAACCAATAGGCGTAAAACCTTAACATCAGGCCTATAATATCCTGGGCGTAACTGTCTGCAGATATACAGAGGGCTCTCCTGCACATTAGGCATAAAATGGTAACAGGGAACCACTAGGCATCAAAACTTTCTGCAGGACCTTAGCGTGGGAAATATTAGGCACCCTATCAACAGGGGTACAACACCTGAGGCAGGGAACTCTGCAGGAATTCATCAGCAGCCCAAATATTGCAGCAGACTCCTGCCTAGCCAGGGGGGTAACTCCGCCTCAAAAGAAAACAGTATCAAGGACACCGGCCACTTCAGGGGGCTAAACAGAGCTTTGCAGATGCAGTGCTGTAAGAGACAGCAGTCCTGGCATAAGACAGTTCTTCCCAATAAAACAGTTCCTTCAGGCCAAGCAGCGCTTCTGCCGCACAGCGCTTGGGGGCACAGTCCTCCTAATACAGCACTTAGGAACCAGCAGGTCAGGCAGTAACACTTCCAGCAGTGAAGCGCTTTGCAGGGCAACAGCGTCTTCACGGCACAGCGCTTTAGAGTTCTGGTGCTTAGAGTACACAGCAGCGGTCACAGCGCTTGGGCCAGCAGCAGTTCCCAGGGCAATACAGCTCTTAAAAACACTCATAGCAAGGCAGTCTTGGTCATGGAGCTTTGGGGACACGAGGCAGTCTCCTGTAGGCCAGCGCTTTCAAAGGCACAGCAGGCTGCAACAGTCCTGGGCAAGGTTAACGCTTTGCAGGCACACAGCGCTTCTTCTAGGCACAGCGCTTTAGGATTGTGGTGCTTAGGCAGGTATACATCAGGCAGCACTCATCCAGGGCCACGCAATCAGTTCCTTAACAGCACAGCGCTTCCCAGATCATAGCGCTTTAGCACACAGCGCTTCCTCTAGGCCCAACACTTCCAGGCGCACAGCAAAAGGGGGGCGGACAGTTCCAGCAGCAAGCACCAGGGGGCCTGGGTAACACTCCTCACCTCCTGGGGGGGGTCTAGTCCACAATGCTCCTTTCCTTCTAGGTGCTTCTTTGTGCTGCACTTGCGTGGCGCAGGGTCCCAGCAGCTTCAGGGACCTGGGGGGGCCTCTTTCTTCAGGGGCCTGGGGGACAGAGCAGTAGGCACCACTGGGCCAGGTCAGCAGTTAGTGGGGGCATCATCAAAGCAGGGTGGTAGGCTTTCACCATCCCCACTGTAGCGTGGCCACAGCAGCCTAAACTCTTCAAGTGGGGCTTCACAAGCCCTGGGGACAGTAGGGGGGTCCTAGATGGGTGCAGGGCCCAGCACACAGGCCCAAGTGGCAGTATCCCCTTGCAGCAGGTCCCCTCACATTCCTGTCCCATCTCTGTCTCTGCTCATCACATCTCTACTGCTCTGCCTACACCTGAAAGGCTGGAAGCTTCTAGAAGGTCCCTCCAAATGCTGGGATTGCTGGGTACCAGACAACTAGACCGCTAACCCACCTCAGACAGGAGAACTAGTTCGAACTGGCTCAGGAGGAGGAGTAGAGCACCCTGGGTGCCAGGTTTTCCCTCCAAATGCAGGGGTGGCTGGGTACCTAACAACTATACTGCTAACCTCCTGCAGTCAGGTGGCACAACGCATAGCCTTGGCAGCCATTTTAAATGCAAAACACAAATGCAACATTTCACCAGGGTACATGTTTACAATGGGGGGAAATACATGTACACACCATTGCGTTGCATTTAACATTACACCGGGCATCTCATACCTCACATGGCCTATTCAGTAACCTTCACCATGCGAGAGACATCCTACAATAGGGGGGGTAAATGCAAAGAAATTCTGGGGGAAAAGGGCCAAGTCCAACAAAGATGTTACACACCTTGACCGGGGCGTATGGGAGAGAATGCCCGGTCTTATCAAGGCACCAGAATCTGCTCTTCAGGAGTCCAAACGTTCGCTCAATCACACGCCTGGTCTGCTCGTGTGCATTGTTGTACCGATGGTCTGCAGCTGTCCTTGGGTTGCGGAGTGGTGTTATGAGCCACGGCATGTTGGGATATCCTGCATCTCCTGAAAATATACAGCGTGTTAACTTGTAGTGTAAAGCAATTCTTCAGAGCAAATTAACAATTAAACATAGAGGACAAACAGAGTATACCAACCAACAAGACATGCCCAATCATTGCGCAGCTGCAGCATCATCTGTGGTACTCTGCTACGCCTCATGATGAATGTATCATGGCACGATCCTGGGAAACGTGCACAAACATGGGAAATCAGCATGTTAGCAAGACACACCACAAGGGCATCTATTGAGTGGTAATGCTTCTTATTGCGGTAGGCCTGCTCCTGAGCCTGTGGTGGCACCAAAGCTACATGTGTACCATCAATGGACCCAATGGCATTTGGCATCCCTCCCAGGGCACATAATTCACCCTTGACATCTCTCAACTCTTCAGGGTTTGGAAATTTGATGAATTCATCAATGGGTCCTAACATGGCAGCTAAGACATCACGTAGGACACGGCAGAACATGGTCTGGGACATACCCCCCACATCTGCAATGGTAAATTGAAACGTACCTGTGACAAAAAAATGAAGGGCTGAAATCACCTTTAGCTTTGGTGTCAGCGCAGTTGGATACCTGTGTTGCGGTTGGAGATGTGGTTCCTGCCTGTCTGTCAAGTCCTAAATCAACTCTCGAGTGAATCTGTAACGACGGATGCAATGACGTTCCCTCATGGTCTACAAGTCAGGAAAAGGCCTGGGTAGAGGTGGTGCCCTGCAGTATATATTTGGGAATAATGTAGAACTGTAAGCCAGAAATATTCAAATGTACATAGCACATGAAACCTTGCCACTACATATCAAGGTACTATGGGGGCTGATGTGAGCAATACATCCTGGACACATGTGGCAGCTTCATGGCACTTAAAAAATTTCCAAGATACATCTGTAGTAATAGTAATAAACTTTACATGCACACAAACAAAGTGCAGGGCTGCTCTGAGTGAGCAGAGCAAGATATCACTGGAGTGACACACATCACCAGACCTGTTTTAGAAGGTTGTCATCCCATACAGACAACTGACTGCAAGGCACAGACCCAGGTCACATGGAATATTTATTGGACATATCCTACAACTTTCTAACGAGGTGTGTATGTGACAATGCAAGACCACAGCAATTGTCAAGATGCAGACATGTATGCATGTGGATCAATGATGTATGTTGCCATCAGACACAAAATCCCTTGAAAATGCACGTGTGCCATGGTATTCGTACATGCAAGACCATTTCAGTCACAACACAGACCCATTAGAGATGCACCCGCAGCAGATGCATTATATGGAGCCAAAACTGAAAAATCAGCATTAAGAATTACACACACAGTACATTGTTACCTAGGGACCTGATTAGCGTCAAAATGACAAATGAGAAACTGCCACTGTCCTTGCCATCATGTGACAGGTTCTGGAAGTGATGAATGTGCAATCCCAGGGCTTATGTGCATGACAATATGTGCATGATGATACACAGGGGACAAATGGAAAGGTGTTGTGTACCACATAGTGCTCCATCACACATCACATGTATCACCAGGTCATCACACATCAATTGTGCAACATGAACCGATATGCTGTGTGTTGGACCCGGCCCTTTCGGCAGGTTCACCCCAAAACTTTTTGCTTTTGCCTAACCTGTTTCTGTAACCTGGTGTTGGTGATTTTATGTCTCAGCGCACTTTTTCACTGTGGTCTAGTGTAAACTGCGTGCACTCCGTGTGTGTGTGGTGAGAGTGGCCAGCCCTCCCATAGGAATGCATGGGGAATATGTGTGACCATGATAGTTCCTGATGTGTGGGGAGTGCAGGGTCGAGTTTGGTATGTGCGAACTCGTGAGATTGAATGCTGCGCGATGATGTGTGCGACGTAAATGTGTCTAGTGTGGAAGTGCCACTTCTAGAAGTTGGCATGTCTGTGTAATTTCTGTCTGGCTTGTGAATGGCTGGAGCTGTCTGGTGTTCTAGGCTCCAGGAGTCAGGATGGGTCTGCCCCAGTGGTGAATGAGGAGATTTGCATGTTGATGGCAGGGAGGGGTGCACCTGGAACCTGAATAGGGCTGGTCCTTCCCTCCACAATGCTGGCTCCGCCCTCTGCGGTGCGACTGATGGCCCTAGCCTGACTAGTGAATAGGAAGGGTGGCTGAGCACATCCCAGTGCTCCAAAACCAGCTGCGACTGGTTTTCCCCCCCACCCTGCAGACACAGACAAAGGATATGTGTGTATAAAATGGAGCTGTGACCCCATGTAAAGTGTCATGCTTTTTGGATCCCCACCCCCCTAATATGTCTGGTCACTGCTGGGGGTCCTATACACACCCCCTCCTATGTCTGGGCACTGCTGGGAGTCCTATCCACACCCCCTCCTATGTCTGGGCACTGCTGAGAGTACTATACAGCCCCCTCCTGTGTCTAGGCATTGCTGGGAATCAGATCCACATCCCTCTCCTATGTCTGGGCACTGCTGGGAGTCATATCCACACCCCCTCCTATGTCTGGGCACTGCTGGGAGTCACATCCACACCCCCTCCTATGTATGGGCACTACTGGGAGTCCTGTGTACACCCCACTCCTGTGTCTGGGCACTGCTGGGAGTCATATCCACACCCCCTCCTATGGCTGGGCACTGCTGGGAGTCATATCCACACCCCCTCCTATGTCTGGGCACTGCTGGGAGTCATATCCACATCCCCTCCTATGCCTGGGCACTACTGAGAGTCCTATACACACACCACTCCTATGTCTGGGCACTGCTGGGAGTCCTACTCAGCCACCCCTCCTATGTCTGGGCACTGCTGGGAGTCATATCCACACCCCCTCCTATGTCTGGGCACTGCTGGGAGTCCTATCCAGCCACCCCTCCTATGTCTGGGCACTGCTGGGAGTCCTATCCACACCCCCCTCCGATGTCTGGGCACTGCTGGGAGTCCTATTCAGCCACCCCTCCTATGTCTGGGCACTGCTGGGAGTCCTATCCAGCCACCCCTCCTATATCTGGGCACTGCTGAGAGTCATATACACACCGCCCTCCTATGTCTGGGCACTGCTGGGAGTCCTGTGCATACCCCACTTCTATGTCTGGGCACTGCTGGGAGTCATATCCACACCACATCCTATGTCTGGGCACTGCTGGGAGACCTATTCAGCCCCCCTTCCTATGTCTGAGCACTACAGGGAGATTCCTGTGCACACACCCTCCTATATCTGGGCACTGCTGGGAGTCCTATACACACCCTCCTCCTATGTCCGGGCACTGCTGGGAGTCCTGTGCACACCCCACTCCTATGTCTGGGCACGGCTGGGAGTCCTATTCACACCCCACTCCTATATCTGAGCACTGCTGGGAGATCTATACACACCCCCCTCCTATGTTTGGGCACTGCTGGGAGTCCTATCCACACCCCCTCCTATGTCTGGGCACTGCTGGGAGTCCTGTGCACACCCCACTCCTAAGTCTGGGCACTGCTGGGAGTCCTATCCAGCAACCCCTTCTATGTCTGGGCACTGCTGGGAGTCCTATTCAGCCACCCCTCCTGTGTCCGGGCACTGCTGGGAGTCCTTTGCACAGCCCCCTCCTATGTCTGGGCACGACTGGGAGTCCTATTCACACCCCACTCCTATATCTGAGCACTGCTGGGAGATCTATACACACCCCCCTCCTATGTCTGGGCATTGCTGCGAGTCCTATCCACACCCCCCTCCTATGTCTAGGCACTGCTGGAAGTCCTATACACCCCCCTCCTATGTCTGGGCACTGCTGGGAGTCATATCCACCCCCTCCTATGTCTGGGCACTGCTGGGAGTCATATCCACACCCCCCTCCTATGTCTGGGCAATGCTGGGAGTCCTGTGCACACCCCACTCCTATGTCTGGGCACTGCTGGAAGTCATATCCACACCCCTCCTATGTCTGGGCACTGCTGGGAGTCATATCCACCCCCCCTATGTTTGGGCACTGCTGGGAGTCCTATACACACACCCCCTCCTATGTCTGGGCACTGCTGGGAGTCCTATTCATCCACCCCTCCTATGTCTGGGCACTGCTGGGAGTCCTATACACACACCCCCTCCTATGTCTGGGCACTGCTGGGAGTCCTATTCATCCACCCCTCCTATGTCTGGGCACTGCTGGGAGTCCTATCCAGCCACCCATCCTATGTCTGGGCACTGCTGGGAGTCCTATCCAGCCACCCCTCCTATGTCTGGGCACTACTGGGAGTCATATTCAGCCACCCCTCCTATGTCTGGGCACTGCTGCGAGTCCTGTGCACACCCCCTTCCTATGGCTGGGCACTGCTGGGAGTCCTATCCACACCCCCCTCCTATGTCTCGGCACTGCTGGGAGTCCTATCCACACCCCCTCCTAATATCTGGGCACTGCTGGGAGTCCTACGCACACCCCCCCTCCTATGTCTGGGCACTGCTGGGAGTCCTTTCAAAACACCCCGGGGGGGCCGATTCACAGAACTAACTTAAGACAAAATCCTAAACTTACTACTTTTGGTATTCACGGAACTTAGGATTTTGTCTTACGTTTGTCTTAAGACAAACTTAAGACAGACTTAAGACAAAATCCTAACTTAAGTCTGTCTTAAGTCTGTCTTAAGTTTGTCTTAAGACAAACTTAAGACAAAATCCTAACTTCTGTGAATCCCAAAAGTAGTAAGTTTAGGATTTTGTCTTAAGTTAGTTCTGTGAATCAGGCCCCCCCCTCCTATGTCTGGGCACTGCTGGGAGTCCTATCCACACACCCCTCCTATGTCTGGGCACTGCTGGGAGTCCTATACCCTCCCCTATATCTGGGCACTGCTGGGAGTCCTATCCACACACCCCTCCTATGTCTGGGCACTGCTGGGAGTCCTATACCCCCCCCCCTATGTCTGGGCACTGCTGGGAGTCCTATCCACACCCCCTCCTATGTCTGGGCACTGCGGGGAGTTCTGTGCACACCCCACTCCTATGTCTGGGCACTGCTGGGAGTCCTATTCAGCCACCCTCCTATGTCTGGGCACTGCTGGGAGTCCTATCCAGCCACCCTCCTATGCTTGGGCACTGCTGGGAGTCCTATACACCCCCCTCCTATGTCTGGGCACTGATGGGAGTCCTATCCACACCCCCTCCTATGTCTGACACTGCTGGTAGTCATATCCACACCCCTCCTATGTCTGGGCACTGCTGGGAGTCACATCCACACCCCCTCCTATGTCTGGGCACTGCTGGGAGTCATATCCACACCCCCCTCCTATGTCTAGGCACTGCTGGGAGTCCTGTGCACATCCCACTCCTATGTCTGGGCACTGTCGGGAGTCATATCCACACCCCCCTCCTATGTCTGTGCACTGCTGGGAGTCATATCCACACCCCCCTCCTATGTCTTGGCACTGCCGGGAGTCCTATACACACACCTCTCCTGTGTCTGGGTACTGCTGGGAGTCCTATTCAGCCACCCCTCCTGTGTCTGGGCACTGCTGGGGGTCATATCCACACCCCCTCCTATGTCTGGGCACTGCTGGGAGTCCTGTGCACACCCCACTCCTATGTCTGGGCACTGCTGGGAGTCATATCCACACCCCCCTCCTATGTCTGGGCACTGCTGGGAGTCCTATTCAGCCACCCCTCCTATGTCTGGGCAGTGCTGGGAGTCATGTGCACACCCCCTCCTATATCTGGCACTGCTGGGAGTCCTATCCACACCCCCCTCCTATGTCTGGGCACTGTCGGGAGTCCTATCCACACCCCCCGTCTATGTCTGGGCACTTCTGGGAGTCATATCCACACATCCCTCAGATGTGAGCTCCGTACCCCAACCTAAATGGCGTGTGTGCGGCTCGTATCACTATTTCAATGGTGGTATACGTGAGTGGGTGACGCACCGTACCCCAACATTGATGGCGTGTGTGCGGCTCGTATCACTATTACAATGGTGATATACGCGAGCGTGTGACGCACCATACCCCAACATTGATGGCCTATGTGCGGCTCGTATCACTATTGCAATGGTGACATACGCGAGCGTGTGACGCACCGTTCATGTACACTTCCGTTGTTGCAGTACGTTGTACTCACCATCTGCGCCGTCGTCGGTTTCTGTGCACCAGGTCATAGGCATACAGGACTGGGATGACACGGTCGATGGGGATCATGGCGTGTCTGTCACGTACCGGTATGCGGTTCAGACCGGACTCTGCTTTTAAGGTAGTTTTCAGCTCCCGTAGCAATAGGGTCGTACGGAGTATCGCCGAGAATCGTATTTGCTGGTCCGGAAACTGATGTCTCTTTACATACGGACGGCCCGTACAGCGTGACCTGGATATGTATCTTATGTATTTTTTGTTCGTATGGTGTTTGGTACGATTCGTATCTTGATATGCTTTGGGTTAGGATCGTACTTCATCGTACGTACGGGGAGGGTGTAGGTGTACGAATCGTATGGGAAAAACGGACCGTACTGCGATTCGTTGGGGATTTTACGTGATCGGAATTGGCCCCATAATGTACTTTGCATTGCTTTATGTCACTTTACTACAAGGAGCGCCCGATTGACGGTATTGGGCATTTGCAGGCTCCTGCCAATGCTTTTTGATATAAAGCCCTATTTATTAAAATTGGTAGTCAGGGCTTTGTGCCAAAAATAATGCCTCAATGAGACAGGTTTTTATACAGGGAGGCTCCTCCACTAAGGCGCATGAGCGTCACCCCACTGCTCTAAAAGTATGAAAAATTAAATGATGATAACTTTGTTATCATCATTTAATTTTTTGCTACTGGGCTAGGTTAGGGTGGGGTGGACTGGGATCTCAGGGGGAGGAATGGTGACAAACTCTAAGTGCGCATGACAGTTTGGCCAGCCGTCTTGGGCCGGCCAAACAGTCATGCACAATTTGCATTTTCCCCACCAGGATGTAACACACAGCCTGGTGGGAACATGCACAGGCTCCCAGTCCCTGTCTGAGCGCTGAACCATGACGCTCAGACCAATCACAACGCTGTGTGCTTCCGGGACCGAAGCTGAGGAGAACGTGGCCATGAGAAGGGACCGAAGCTGAGGAGAGGCGGTGGCCATGAAAAGTAAGTGTTATTTTTTGTTATTTTTTTTTCTCCCCTCACCCCATCCCCCTGCCCCCCCCCCCCCCATTCCCCGCCAGCCGCCAATGGTTTTTAGTTCTTTTAATCTTTCTCAAATTGCATGTGTACTGCACGTTAAAGGGCACATCTAATGAGTGAAAAATGTTTAAACTAGCCTAAGCATAATGTTTTGAACTGCAAGGATACCCTCCAGCATAAAACATTCGCTAGACATCTTGCATACACATTCGTACTTAGATACAATGGTGTTTGCTTGGTGCCAGTCACCCGGCCTATGCGTTAGCATGGGGAAGTGAGCAGCAGTGCCATAACTTTGTAGATATGGCTAGGAGATGCTCTATCCCCTATGGCAATCCAGCCCAGCAACTTTGCAGTTCTGCAATGCACTTCTTTTAACAAATGAGCCCCACGGTCTATGCCACAGTAGGAGTCTTATGAGCTGAGGCACAGCAGCTCTACTTTATCACCACACTGAAATAAATGGTTGTCGACACAGGAACTTTCAAGGTATGCTAAGCTTGTGGCTGCAAATGTAGCAGTATTTGCTAACATATCGAAAGTATACAACAGAACATAACAGAATAACATATGCAAAGGAGCATAACAACATAATTAAATCATGACTGGGGACACTACACCCAAACAATCACAACAAAATGCACAACAGAAACAGCAATACAATAAAACATCACTTTGCAATAATTTAACACAAAACCTAAGGTACACAAAAAATAACAGAACACACCACCATCACAACAAAATACCCAAAATACCACACAACAAATATGCACAAGCATTCTTGTCATACATTACCACCATCAGAAACTTACTTTCATAACACAGTGGTAGAAGGTGTTTGCGAAAAGCAGCGCCAAGATAGCACCAATCGCGATTTTTGTGGTATGACTCAAGACGAATATTCTCTTTTATGTTTCCTACCTTTTTACCTCTCATTTGTTATGGGGTTAGTGCAATGGCTGTCCCTACTGTCGCTAGCTTGCTAATGATCAGCAAATGTGATATATCATACGAAGCGCCTTGGGGAGCAGTTGCTTTCACTGTAACAGTTTTGATCAGTGATATTAACCTCTGCATTGCAGGTGAATGGCCCAACAATGCTTAGACAGTCAGACAACTAAACTCTTTCATGTATGCAAAAAAGTATTATATTTTTGATTCATGTTGGCTGTTTGTTAGACAAGAAGGGTTAGATCTCTCTTCCAGGATAAATGTACCGCTGCCCAGAGGGAAGAACATATATCAATTCGAGGCTGCCTAATGAGAGAGAAAAAATTGAAACAAATGCATATGTGTTTACCGCCTTGGATGTCAGGTTTCTTTTTAACAAAATACTAATTGAATTAGTAGGAACATGTACAGCTTCTTCTTTTCAGTACATTAACCTGCCTCCATTTGCCACAAAAATAAAAGGCTTAACATTAGGAAATTATGTTTTATGCCTGAGTTTTCGTCCTTGCCGGGAAAAAACAAAATTGCTTCCTACCCTGCTTTTAAAAGTCATTACTGAATCATGCCTACGTGCCTACAGCTTGGCTCATGATTACAGGTAAATAAATGGGGTACTACTTTCTTGCACATCTTCTTCTTGTTACTGTTTACTTCATAACCCTGTCCGCGATCACAAGCAGAGTAGATTTACTTGTGGATCCACTGGGCTGTTGGAATTTAGGAAACCCAGCAAGAATTGCTACACCTACTTTAGCTTTTTTCTGAGTTAAACCCATTGGAAAGAGGAATGACCCAGGGGTTCTACGTGGATGTCTGAGCAGAATTTCCCATTTGCTCGCATTTACCTAATTCTTGAGTAGGACGTAACACTGAGTCTTTTGGGGCTTGGTGGCATCCCAGAGTAGGGTGCTGGAGAGGAATGCAGAAGAATGGGGAGGATGTAGCCAGGCACTGGGCGCAATGCATGCTCCCCCGTGACTTAGGGGGTGGCCAGACAGGGACTGAAAGCCATCCAAGCCAACAGTTATTTTCCTATGTGTAAAATTCCGGTGTGGTGCTCCCAAACCTGTCCAATCCGGGTGTGAAAACCCCAAACCACCTATAAATTGGGTGTCACAGTATCTCGCCAGGAATACTACTTGTCCAACTCATAATCGGCTTCTATATCGGCTAGCAGTGAATACAACAATAACCCAATTCTATAACCTTGCAAGACTATCCATTTAAAGGGTAACCAGTAGCGCACCCCCATGATCAAATGGAAGACGATGCCTTTGCTAAAATTATCACCATTGGACTATAGCCCTGACATTAATGTGTTAATACTTGCAAACAAAAGCACGCTCAAGTGCATATTTGTTCATGTTTGCCAGAGCATGTGTTAGACAGTAAAGCCAATCACATCACTTTCCTTGCACTCACGAAATTCACTGCTCATCCTGTATTGCAATGGGGCACACTGCTAACTCTGTGTTCACACATACACCTTTTAACCCTATATTCATACTATCACACAGATAAACTGCTCATTTTGGACTCCCAAATGTAGACGCACCACTCACCTTGTACTCACATAGAAGCTGCTCATCCTGTACTTACAGAGTTCATCTGGTGTTCACAAAGGCACTCTACTCACCCTGCACTCACATAGGCGCCTATCTCGTCCTCACTTACAAAGATACCTTTCATTCCTACTAGCACATGCACACTGTTCACTGCGCACGAGCACAGGCCCACTGGGCCTCATTTATGAGCCCTTGCGTCACTTTTATGCCGCCGGTACGTCACAAAAAGTGACGCACCAGTGGCGTAAAAAATGCGCCTTGTTGCGCCATATTTACAAAGTGACGCATCTAGGTAGATGCGTCACTTTGTAAACCCCTGCGTCACATTATACCTGCGCCAGGTATAATGTATGCAAGGGGGGCGTATTGACGCAAGAAAGGGTCGTAGAAGTGACGCAGTGAAATCTATGAGATTTCACTGCGTCACTTCTAGGACGCCGTTGCGTCAAAATCTTTTGCCTGCCTCATAGCAGGCGTAAGACTGACGCAGGCCCTTTCACATGGGGTTTGTCCCATGTGAAAGGACGCATTGCTCGAGTTGCGTCACTTTTGTGACACACTCCAGCAATGCGTCACTTTTGCGCTTATAGATACGTCAGAAATACTGACGTATCTGTAACTCCTTGCGACATGATGCGTCATAATATAAATATGACGCATCATTGGTGTCGCAAGGAGGGCGCAATGAAAAGTGACGCATCGCTGTTTTCACGCAGCGATGCGTCACTTTTCATAAATGAGGCCCCAGCTCTTAATGCACTCACATATACACATCACTCCCCCTATGTTTACATATTTTTTCCTCTTAGTTGCACATGGATATACATCACTCTGCACTTAGAGATTCCCTTCAAAGCCCTCAGCTTAGGCACACCTCTCAGGCAATAAAGAAAGGAGGAAGAGAAGATCTCGGAAAAAGTGGTGACAAATATAATAGAGGCAAGGGAGAGGCACATGAGAAAGCGAAGGAAAAACGACAAAGGGGAATGAAAGTGAAGGAAATGAAGAGGAGGAGGTATAGGAGGAAGGAGCACAATAAGAGACACACAAGAAAGACAGAGAAGGAAGGAAAAAGAACTGGGAATGACAAAGGCAGTGATAGGTATAAGAGGTAAAGACATGGGGAGAAAGTGCAGGCAATAAAGAAAAGGAGAGTGAAAGAATAAGAGGTGGCCAGGTCTGCTTTTTTGGAACCCCCGGGTGATGTTTTGCAATTAGCTCTGGGGTGGCAGGACTGTGCCCTGCATGCCTGTGGGCTCTAATTCTCAGGGCAGTTTTGTTAGTCTAGCATCACCTCAGAGCGCAGAGTGGTAAGGGGTCAGCAGAGGAAGCACTCTTCTTCCTAGCTGCACTGCTTTCTTGGTGTGACATGCGGCTTCCATAGTGTCCTCCCATCCTATGAGTGTCCCTTTAGTTATGAGGAGCGGTGTAGCTCTTGGGAAAACAACACCAAGGTTACTGTCAATCTTAGGAGAGGGCATGGCCTTGGAGTGCAGAGACAGTGTGGGGCATGATGTGGCTGCATTCATCATTCAAAGACGATCACGCACCAACACCGCAGAGCCGACTTCTGCCCCTATCCTTAACTAGTGTTGACCCTACCACACCCTCTCCTTCCTTCCCATCCTCCGTTCTACACTGCTCCCCAGTGCAAAGAAGAAGCAGATGCACAGAAAGTGTACTAGGTTATGAATTATTCTTACAGCCGGATGTCAGCCTTAGAACTATGTATTATACGCATGAAGGATTAGAGAAATATGAGATCATTTTATATCAAAATACTGAGCACACAATTGGCCACCTCGAAGTAATGCAGGCACCCCTGCACCATGGTGCAAGGGTGCCTGCATTGCATGCAGAGTTAATTCTAGCGAAAATAGGTGGTATTTTCGATAGGTTGCTAGGCGCTGAAGGGCAGTACACTATTCGTTATTTTTGTAATCTGATACTATTTGTTGACGGTGCTAAATGGTAGAGGAGAACCACCTGCCTCCCAAAACCTCTAATGGAGAATCAACAGAACAAAGCACATTTCATGTACCCTAGCACACGTGAAGTTAATACAGTCCAATTCAGACAAAGTGGATACAACAAAAGGCGATGAGTCTTATTCTTTTATCTTCTTTTTCGTTTCATCCGACATCCCGGAGTTTGGGGTCGATGTATTTTCAAGCCAAGCCAACACGTGTTTCGTCGCTTCTTGTACACATCAGAACATGCGACTCGTTCACTGCTGAGTATAAGGTCTTTGATGTATTTCTTTCATGTGGTGATAATTCCAGGCCACATGGTCCCGTGGCGTGTAAAAACTTAATCCTTGAAGGATGTTGCGATGATATTCAATGGCCCAATATCAGCACTCCAAAATCTGTGTTTGTTCCGACACATGCCAGATACGCGTTGCCAACATGCTTATGCTTTTACACGCCACGGGACCATGTGGCCTGGAATTATCGCCACATGAAAGAAATACATCAAAATCCTTATACTCAGCCTTGAACAAGTCGCATGTTCTAATGTGTACAAGAAGCGACGAAACACGTGTTGGCTTGGCTTGAAAATACATCGACCCCGAACTCCGGGATGTCGGATAAAATGAAAAAGAAGATAAAAGAATAAGACTCATCGCCTTTTGTTGTATCCACTTTGTCTGAATTGGACTGTATTAACTTCACGTGTGCTAGGGTACATGAAATGTGCATTGCATGCACGATTGTTTTTGTGCAGAAAGAGATACCTTCCAGCACAAAAACAATCCTTAGAGACATCCTTTTCTTTCTATGTGTGCTGCAGAATGAGGAAGTAACTAGGAGAAATAAAGACATTTCTCCTTGGTTACACCTCTACTGGCGAGTCGTATCTTTTTGGCGCATTCCCAGATTTACTAGATTGGGTGAATGAGAAAATGTGTCAAAAACTATGGAATTTGCAAGGCAACACACATACAGTGTCCATGGAATGCCTCCCTTGTGCAGATTAATGCAACACAGCAATTTGCGCTGCATTGCATTACTCCAGATTTATTAAGCTATTTAAAGCTACGCAAAGTGGCTTTCCATGGCTTCATAAGTCTTACTTACTGGTTTTCATCACGCATGTACCAAGTTGCGTGAATGAATGGATGAATGAAAAAGACATTTGTACAGCGCACGTACACCAGCGGTTTCTTGGCGCTTTTGGACTAGCTGAGGCTAACAGCAGAGCATGAGGATTTGTGTCATGCGTGGTGCAAGCATGACACAAACCTCTCATAAATATGCACCTATTGAGAGAAAGCTTTGTCTGTTTAGTGAGTGCCAAAATGGCAATACCTTTTTAGGAGTACAAAACACACCCATAAACTTTAGAAAACAAAAAGCCATTGGGTCATATTCATCACTTATCTCTCATTTACCCCTCAGATTTTCACCTTGTCAATGGTGTAAGTTTCTAACTCCCATTGTACTGGCAAATTCTCCCTTCACTGCAAACTCCAAACCAGATTACGGAGTTAGATTGATTGGCAAAGAGTGGGCATTAAGGAAAATGTTGAAAGAGCCAATCTGTGGAAGCTCTCTTTGAAGGATCACATGCCTACTTTGTTAACTTGAATCACAAAGCGCCAATAAATAGATATTAAATGTTTGTTCCTATGGAAAGTAGATTTTCCTGATATGTGCCTTTATGCTCCCCTTGAATATCTCTGTTCTTTGCCACAGTGTCCATAAACTAAAATATCTCTAAACAGTTTTCAGGGTAAAAAGTAAAAAATGTAGGATCAGTTATAGTAATACTAGTTTTCTGCTTAATGTATTTGTTTATCCCTTACTAAATGCAAAGAGCAGGGTTGTCCTTAATGCAGCTGCTTCTATATGAAATAGACTTCTAACAGTGTTACCAGTGGCTATCTTATATTTCAGGAAATGTGGGCTAATTGTATAGGATTATAATATTTACTGCCAGTTAAACAGACCCAAGACACTAACAAAATGATGATAGTTGGCTCTACAACTAACAAAACGTGGGCCAGATGCACGACTGGCTTTAGCTGTCACAAATGGAAAATGGTGCCATTTGCGAATGTACAAACCCTATTTTGTGAGTTGGTAACCTATTACCGACGCACAAATAGGGTCTGCCAGTCACTATTAGTAAGGGGTATGCCAAGGGTGTCCCTTCTAAATATCGAGTCGCACAGGTATGTAAGAATATTTAGCGACCGCAAATGCGGGGTGCAAAACAATCACAGTTACCACCTACTTCAAGAAGGTGGTAAGACAACTGCAAACTGGAGGGGATACCAAGAGGACCCCTTCCTCTTTCTGAATGTATGCAAGAATGATTTTTAAGAGTTGGCAGCGGTCTCACTGGCCGCTGCCTTCCCTTAAAAATGAAAAGAACATTTTTCATTTTTTTCTTATAAATGCATCAGGTTTTTCTTCAAGAAAAATGATCAGCATTTAAAAAGAAAAAGTTGCTTTATTTAAAAAGCAAATGCAGTGTCCCCAGCAGGCCACCATCTCTGTGTTCTTGCCCACTCCCAATGGGTGGCAAATTGAGACCTGCCTCATGAATATTTATGAGGCAGGTCATTTGTGACCCCATTGGGATTTGCTAAACTTCTCTTAGACACATTAGTACATTCCGTTTTACATGTTGCAAAATTGTGAGGCACAAAAAAATCACAATTTGCGACCTGCAGAACGGAATGGTCGTACATCTGGCCTAGTGCTCCAAAGCTGCATGCAATTTCCTTGTTTGTAGCGAAAGTAAATGTTAAGACCCATGGCATGTAATTCAGTTCTCACAACTTAAAAAGAGAGAACTAACATTACAGTAATAACATATACATTATGCATTTGCCTTCATAATATTGCCTTGAATAAACCCTATTTTAAACAACAAGGGACCCCAATAGTATCAGCGAGGGACCTCGGGGAACATATTCGTACAAAAACAACACTGGTCCCAGGCAGGGAAAAGAATAGTAGCCAAATAAATATAGACCCAGTCAGTTCTATATTGCCAGAGACATGTCCAGCCGGACAGAGGTCTCCGAAGTGTTTACTTGAATAGAAGTTTTGAAACACAAAAATGACACCTTCAGCAATTCACGTGCGTGGGGCACAAGCCTGTACCCAACCACGACAAAACATAAACACATACAACAAACAGAAAGGGCTTGCAAGGCAAGAGCGGCAATCTCTGTAGAAATGCAATTATATAGAGAGATTCTTAGAGGTACCATTACATAGCATTGTATATTCGTTCTTTTTACAGGTATATGGTACTCAAACAGTCAACGGCGTTTCGGACCCCTACTAAATGATGGGGTTCATCATCAGGACAAAACAATAGTTACCTTAGAATATAAGCCTCTTTAGCCTAAGGAGGAAGATGGGGGGAAAACAAACATGTATTTAGTTTAACCAATCACAGAACATGGTGACATAGTGCTATGGTTATACTGAAAACGCCTATCTCCGGAGCGGAAACAGCGAGTGATGTTTACATTAAAGTGTTCGCAGGCATGTGATAAAGTGACTGAGAACATACTTTTGGTGACTTGGTGACAATCATACAACTATGATGCCCGAAGTGCGAAGGGTGTACGTGAGTGTTTGATGAAGTTAAAGGTTGGGCACCAATTAGAGGTAACATCAGTGCTAACAAAAACGGCGCAGTGAGGCAGTTCAGTATCAAGGAGAGAAAGTTATAGAGGGAGGAGATGCGTGGGCTCACCAAGAGAGCGCAAGATCAAGAGCCCAAAAGTGGAGCTTGTGAGAAGTTTAATTCAGCAGGGCCAGGAACTTCGACTGGTGGTGTCGAGGACATGGAGGTACTAAAGTAAAATAAAGTTAATTCAGTAAGAATTCAGCAGAGTATAAGGGGAGGAGCCGAGGCCGGTCACACTTGAAGGTGGGAATTGGCTTACCGGGCAAGAGGTTTATTAATTCCTGTATTCAAGTGCCCTAGCGCGAAGCACGCAAATTTGCCAATGGTCCGCGTGTATCTGTATAGGAAGGGTACAGATTTTGAGAAACGGAACAAATATGCCCGAGGCGTATGTGGACAGAATATTAGGGATGCTTACCGTTATCCGGATACTACCGGTTGCGCCGAATCGCGCAGGGGGTCATGGAGCCAGGAGGGGCCTGCAGGAGAGACACTCTATTAGGGTCTATTAAGTAAGTTAGGCATGTGAATTAAGGTGATCACAGGAGCTTGGGCACAGGGTGTTGTCTTACTGGGTCAGTCGGCAGCAATGGATTTCCTGGCTGTGGGTATCATGTGACCGACACCTTTTTAACAAGGTCGCTCATTGGTGCTGGCGGGAACATGAAAGTAAAGGAAGGACTACACAGCGGTAGCCATATTGGATAGATCAAATAGAGGACAGAGGGTGAATAGAGGTGCTGATACGTGACATTTGTGACAATGAAAACAATTTAGATAAAGTACATTTAGGTCATGGGAGCATATTTACAGAGACTGATAAAAAGCGTTTCTTTCACTTGAGTATTTTAGAGGATTTAGTATGCAGAGCAAGTTCAGATTAAACTGGTCCAGTCCTCTTGCTGGTTAAGACCAGAGTTCAGACTGTCTGTCCTTATTATCCATTTAAGTTCTTCCTTGTTGAGCAAAAGATTGAGGTCACCGCCTCGAGGTGGTAATGTCACTTGGTTTATCACCGTCCAACGAATGTCATTTTCCGTGTGCTGCTTGGAGGTGAAGTGCTCAACCAAAGGCGCATTTGGAGTACTGCAACGTATTCTGCCCTGGTGTTGAGAGATGCGAAGCTTGACTTTTTGTTTGGTTTGTCCCACATAAATGAGGTCGTAAGGGCATAAAATTGCATATATAACATTGCAGCTATTGCAATTTGTAAATGTTTTCAACACAGTTCTACTATCCTTATATACAAATTCTTTCCCTTCAACAGTGAAGTCACACACCACACAGTTACCACATTTTGAATGGCCCCTAAGAGGTGTTGTAGCCCAGTGGTCATCCATCGTTCTTTTTAGGGGTGCAGTGGATGGTAAAGCTGCTCTCACTAGGTGGTCTTTGATGTTTTTGCTTTTTTTTAAAGCAAATAATGGACATTCCCAGTTAAGTTGGCCCGAATTTAGAATATGCCAATTCTTTTTTATGGTTTTCTTGATTTTGTTGGAGACAGGGGAGAAGGTCGTCGCACAGACCAATTTGTTTGTAGTGGGTTTGGGTTTTTGTTCCAAAAGGACCTTACGCGGACAATACCATGCACGTTTCATGGAGTTCTTAATGAGGCGGCGTGGGTAGCCCCTATGTTTCAGTTTGGTGGCTAGAATGCTCGCCTCAGAAAAGTAGTCCTCTTTATGGAAGTTATTTCTTCTCAGACGGAGGAACTGTGAGTATGGAAGGCTATCTTTCAACGCCCTGGGGTGGCAACTATTGTAGCTCAAAAGAGTATTTCTCTCGGTTGGTTTTCGGTATAGGGAGGTATATAGTAGCCCATCCTGGTGCTGAATGTTTAGGTCCAAAAAGGGAATGTTAGTTTTGCTGTGGGTGAGGGTGAAGGTCAGACCACTGCAATTATTATTTAGCCAATGTACTAGGGCAGGAAATGTGTCAGTGTCTCCGCTCCATATCATGAAGACGTCATCTATATAAGGTCTCCATGTAAGGATACCTTGGTTGAATGGGTTGCTGTCAACGAGAATTGTATTACATTCGAGCCAGTCCATATAGAGAATGGCTAGAGTGGGCGCAAAAATGGCTCCCATAGAGGTGCCACGGACTTGCTGGTAGTATTGGTTGTCGTATGTGAAGAAGTTTTGCGTGAGGCAGATTTCAAGGAGCTGAATTATAAACAATGTGGGTACCCTATGGGGGCGTGTTCTTTGTTTGAGGATAGCCTCCATTACAGACAGCGACTCTCTCTGTGGAATGTTCATATATAACGATTCGACATCGAGAGTACAGAGGGTCTCGATGTCGTGATTGAAAGGGTGATTTTCGATAAGATTTATCGTATGTGTGCTGTCTTTTATGTAACATTTGGTAACTGGGACAAAATCTTTCAAGAAAAAGTTTACGTAGTGGCCCAAAGGTTCCAATACCGAGCCGCACCCCGATACAATCGGGCGGCCTGGAGGTTGGTCAAGCCTCTTGTGCACTTTGGGCAAGGTATAAATAACTGGGGTTCTTGGAGTGAGGGTATTTAGAAAGTCATATTCATGTTTGGTCAAATAACCATCATCCAAGGCCTCCTTGGTGATGACTCTGATCAGTGCTTGAATTTCCCTTGTGCGATTAGTGGGGAGTCTACAATAGTGGTCAGTGTTTGATACTTGACGTAATAGTTCGTCTTTGTAGTTGTCGATATTTTGCAGAACAATTCCACCACCCTTATCTGCTGGTTTAATGATTAGATTGCAGTTATTTTTAAGTGTGGGAATGGCTGATTTTTCTTCTAAAGAAATATTGTACGGTATGAAAATGTGTGATTTTGCCAGATCAGAGGTTTCTTTAAGAATCACTTTCTCAAAGGTTATGACTTCCTTGGGAATCATACCCACCGTGGGAGAAAATTTGGAGTGTGGTCTGAACGGCGTAATTGTGGATTTGGGTTCAGACGGGTTAAGTTAAAAAAAGGCACGTAGCTGGATTTTACGGAAGAAGCTCATAAGCTCAGACTGTAAATCAAGGAAGTTGGGGTAGGTAGATGGAACAAAAGATAGGCCTTTGCTCAAGATAGATATTTCCTGAGAAGAGAGCGTGTGGCTAGATAGGATGAACAGAGGGATGGTCTCTGTTACCATTGGTAGAATCTGTTCCGGGTCTGCCGTTCTCCCGGGGGGTTCTGCCATTGTGTTTGTTGTTTCACCCGGCCTTTCTTGGGGGGTTCTTGCTGGCCTCTGGCTAAAAAATAATTTTGGTGCCGTTGGGGTCCCCCACTGGAGCCCTCCCCGGCCTCCGAGTTATCTGAAGAATCGGCTGATGAGTCCGAAAAACCAACAACCGTATTCCTTCTGTTGAAACGTCCCCAAGGTCTCGGTGTGAATTGGTTTTGATTGAGGTTGCGGTTGGTATAAAAGTCCTTCTGAAGGTAGGGGTATGCACGTTCAGAAGTGAATGATTTAAAATCCTTTTTAACCTTATTAGCCTTCTTATTTTGTTCTATCCTATGGAATTATTGTACAGTTTTTTCGATCTTTTCAAGGAGTTTCTTTGCCTCAGTGTTAGTGTTCTTATCCGTTATTTGTTTCTCTAGATCTTTAATGATCGCATCTTATTTTTTAAGTTCCGCAGAGGCGGTTTCAATACCCAAGACAAGCCAATGCCTAGAGCAGGTCGTTCCTATATTGCTGAACCCAAGAATATATTTTGGGTTGTCAGTAAAGACCCCCGGTATATTCCGAACCTGAAGGCCTAATGGAATCGTGTTTGATCTTAAATAATCAGTGAGCATAATAGTCATAAGTTCCAGGCGAACATATTTCTTTTTTTGCTTTTCTAAATCCTCAGTGAGATTTGTACTTGCAGCTACAGTTGGTTCCTCTAAATCAGTGAATAAAGATGGGCCTTCACAGATCTTTTTAATGTACTCTATTGAATAAAGGGGGGCGTCGTCAGACATAACAGTGTAGTGGAGGGGGGAGGTGTACATTTGGATAGTGATGTGAACAGTGAGAAGGTGTGGGAGGGCAGGGAGGGGAGGACCCACTTAGGTGAAGTGGAAGGGAGCAGAAAGCCCTTGCAATCCAGCGATTGCGCACAGTAACTATTTTAAACAACAAGGGACCCCAATAGTATCAGCGAGGGACCTCGGGGAACATATTCGTACAAAAGCAACACTGGTCCCAGGCTGTGTGTTGTATGTGTTTATGTTTTGTCGTGGTTGGGTACAGGCTTGTGCCCCACGCACGTGAATTGCTGAAGGTGTCATTTTTGTGTTTCAAAACTTCTATTCAAGTAAACACTTCGGAGTCCTCTGTCCGGCTGGACATGTCTCTGGCAATATAGAACTGACTGGGTCTATATTTATTTGGCTACTATTCTTTTCCCTGCCTGGGACCAGTGTTGCTTTTGTATTGAATAAACCCTATCACAAATATAAAAAATTAAGGGGCATATTTATGGGATTATAAGGTAACTCCACGCACCATGTCACCATGTTGCACTGCAATGAGTTATAGGGAGAGGCCGGAAATGCGCTGTATTTATTGCATTAAGGTGCATTCCTGTCCTTTCCTTGCACAATGGGCTGTCTAGCGCCAATGTAGGCACTCTTGTACCATGGTGAACATGTAGGATTCTTTTTGTGCAGGAAGAAACACCTTCCTGCACAAAACAATTCTGAGAGGCACATTCCTCTTTCTATGTGTATTGCAGAATTCAGCACACATAGAAAGAGAAAGTAACAAAGAGAATATGAGGTCATACATATCAAGCTGTTTTGAAAGCTAAAGTATGCTTATTCTTTCATACATTTCCAAATCACATTTCAGCGTTGTTAGTTGCATCCTGTAGCGCTTGCAAATAGCGAGTTAACGTTTCAAAAGTGTCTTCATAACAATCAGCAAGATTAGTTAATGGCTGTTTTCAACACTTACAATGACATGTTGTACTCAATGGTATATTTATAGGCGATATATTTTAAACCGCAGATGAGAAAAACAGTAAGACTCCTGATTCCTTCCAAAAATGTGGCTTCTAAAATGACGCCCTTTTCCCTGCATCACTTGAAACAGAATAAAAGTTGAAAGTACTTACCATCACTGCATACTTTTCTACATGCATGCATCAAATGCATTTTAGAAATTGATAGTAAATATTTGAGACTTTGCTCACGTTCTCCTGTCAAACATCCCACGTTTAAAGTCTAAGATGAACTCTATGACGAACAGTAGGCACAGTTAATCTGCATGACTCATTGCCAATTTTATATGCAGCATTTATCTTGCCAGGAGTATATCATAGTCTATACCTACGGATATATTCATTCACTTGCATTTAAGAAAGTATTATATATTTATCATAAAATGAACTTTCGATATACTACAATAAAACAATTTAAACAATAGGTAAGCAACTAGATTACTCTTTGCATTTTCTGCAGGCCAGTCTGCTTATGACATATAAAGATTATACATTATTTAACCAATTGAGTTCAGCAGCTTCCCTTTGCTCTCTCCCAGACAGAGCCCTTTTTATGGTCTTGCTTAAAAGCACATCTGTCGCCAGACAATTGTGTAATAATCACCAAGTGAAGGGCTTTGGCCCTGTGAGCATGTTTAGAGCCATATTTACAGGATTTGATATGGCATACTTAGTCAGAAAGAGTGCCTGTCCATATTCCTCTTTTTCCTCTGCCTGATTATTTTTATCACCAATTAAACACACCACTAACAAGGCTTGGTTATTTACAAGCCTCTGAAACCGGCTCTTCGTCGAATTCTAGGGAGCAGAGAAACTAGACAATTGGAAACCGTGGCCTTTCACAGGTTTCAAAGAGCTCCATTCGGTGCACAATTAGGGTAGCGTAGACTGTATTTGTGAGGTTATTTATCTGTTCCCTTTTTCCCACATGCCTCACTCTATCACGCTTCTCAATTCCTCCTCCATGCCCTTACTCCATCCATGTGTGGACATTAAATCCCTCCTTCCACTTTAAGAGTCCCTCCCTCTGCTCCTGAGCTTCTTTTTCTCCACCCCTGTTGCTGGTGCCCCTCTGCCCCCCCCCCCCCTCTCAGGGTTGGGCCTATTGTCACTGAGTCTGGGAGGATGCGGTTACTGGTCAGTGAGAGACTCTTTTTAATTCTACTTACCCATTGGCATGTCCACCGCTGCCACTTTCCAAGTTCCTTACAGGCCAACGAGACAGAGCTACTGCAGATGGCAGACTGCAGGCTGCCCTACAGTTGGGAGGGAGTGAGGGCAGCTGACAGCGCTTTCCCGGGATAGAGGGAGACCACAGGCAAGAAAAGAGAACTTATTGTTAATCTAAAGCAATGACCACCATCAGGAACTAAGGTGATGTTAATCTTACACAGCCCTTAGGAACATATCTGATCTGGGGACCTCTTGTAGAACAATGCACTGTTGATAAAAAACATAAGCATACAAACATGGAGCAAGATCGCATTTACTACAAGGGAGTCCCTTGAGCAGTGTGAATCAAATCTCAAGTTGATCCAGTGACTTTTGGAACAAAGTACTTGTGTAAGCGCAGGTTTAAAGGAACATATATGTGAATGCAGAGTGAAGATTGTGCCAGAGTGCAGGATTTCAGAGTGCATTGTGAGTGCAGAGAGAGAGAGATGTGCTTGTGTGAGTGCAGGGTGATAGGTATTCCTCTGGGAGTACAGCATGAACGCTGTGGTCCTTGTAGGTGAAGGGCGAATGCTGTGTACAAGATGCAGCACATTGAAGGCAGACCTATTGACATTTCCAATACTTGTTTCACGTTTCAAACATGACACGCTTAAGCCTTCATAACCTTTTTCCACAAAAAATAATGAGGCCAAATTTGCATCCTTCTTTCCATGTGTTGGGAATTCTGAAGGATTCCAGGGATCAAAGATTCTACTGGGGTGTATATAGTACATAGTCAAAAAGATTTTGGAGTTAATTTTGGAAAAATTGGAAAACTATGCTGTTCAAGGCAGTGTGTGTTTTTACTTTAAAAAATAGCATTAACAAAATATGTGCCATGTTGCTTTATTTGGTCTCAACACGAGCAGGTAACCAAATGGAACAACCAGAGATGCAACATTGTAGAGCATCTGACCACAGGTACCGACTATGAACCCTTCCTTCTACACTTGCTACATCTCCAGATTCTTTGCTTTCTCAAAAGTATAATGATTTTAATGTATATCCCATTGCTTCTCTCTCAATTCTTCCTTTCTATACATCATCTTCTCCTTAACCCACCCTCTGCATGCCTTACTGTATTAGGATAACCTGAGCTATCACATGCCCACCTTCCTGGCTCTCCACTATAGTTAGACAAACTGACCATACCTCTCCACACAGATAACAAACTCTCCTGTGTAACCATCCCTTGCATTTTAACAATCTCTAACGTACTTCAACCTATCTTCTCAGCCCTCTTTCTGTTTGAATGGGATCATAATATTGGCCTCATCTTACTACTTTTAACTTAAACTATTACAAAGAATTTAAAAGAAGTATATAGAGCATTTTTTCTAAGATCACAAGACTATAAGAAATAGCCAACAAAAGCTAATAACCACTGGAATAATGATTAACTTTGAGTTTCTGGGGTAGCAGGCTACCCTCCACAAATCACTTCAATGCCTTGTCATGGGTAGTAAGCACTATATAAAGGCAACTAACATACAATACAATACATCTTCACCCTCTTCACAGTTTCAGGAACAGGCAGAGTTGTAAAACATATGTATATTTTTCCCCACAGTTTAAGTGGTAGTCAAAGTTGCTGATTTTTTTGGTAAATAAGAAAGTAATATTTATTTTTGCGGATTTCCTACAATCATTGCTATTTACATAAAATGTCTAATTAAGAAACCATTTACAAGTTAAAAGAATGTATTCATTATTAAAATGTCAGTACTTTTCAAAAGTACAGTAATCTAAAAGGTGGTGATTGTCCAACAAGTACTGTGTGCATGTTGAGTACGATGATTTTTTATTTTGTTGAACAATAAAAGGAAATTAACACACCGTTCAACAGGTTGATTTCAAGATCCTAATTTCAAGGTTCCCTGCCCTGGGACTACCATTGTCTTTCTTGGTGGCCCATGTGATGGAAGTAAGGCATTCACTCGTAGAAGAAACTTGGCTGCCCAGCAGGGAAGCTGAATTGTTTTGCTGTTTAATAATGTCAGCACTGCTGAACGGCATGATTGTATAGCAAGTGCTCGGAGACCAGGGCAGGGGCATTTCTGCCTTAAAGAGTTAATGGCCGGGCAGATGCACAGAAAATGTAACAGACTTTTGTCAAATCACCCGCAAAGTCGGCAGAAAGAGTTCAACCATCTTTGTTCCTCGGACGGCACCCGGTCTTTTTTGAAGGAAAGGCTCCCATTTGTGTTTTTTAATAGAAGTGCTTAATAGTTTGAGAAATGTGGCACTTGAGGCATGGTTGCGGCCGCCAGCTGCTATAAGATTGTAAGACAGACGAGCTGTGTTTTTTACCTGCCAGTTCACCTTTATCCAGCGACCATGATTTTAATTTGGTGGTTTTGTTGCCAATTACTTTTAACGCTACGTGGCTAATATTTAGCTCCCAGGCCTCATGTAAATTGAGGGAAGACAAAGCTTGGGGGAGCCCGGTTGGCAAGCTATGTTTGATCTTATGCTGGCTTTCCATTTCTGATCAACATTGAGCAGACAGGGACTCCAAAGGGCCGGCTCTCAACTTCCAGCACAATTTAATTAGAGAAGCCATTCTTGCCCGGAACTGGTGCTTAAGTCAGAATTAAAAGCGCACTTGAGCTTGGCAGGTGTGTCGTGGTATGCAATAGATGCTTATGAACATGGCAGACTGTAGAGTGCTAAGAATCATTGCGTCTTTGCCCTTGAGGTGTTCCGAACAATAGGTCAAAGAAGGCAAAAATGCAGCTCTGATAATTTGCAATAAGTATGACTGAGACAAACTACCCATATTTGTGTTTATTAGATTGAGTGCAAAAAACAATTTGTTTGTCAATACCCTTCGTTGCACTAAAAACTTTTCAAAGTTTAGTCTGGAGTCCAGTTCTACCCCTAAATAGTTGTTAGTGTTGACCTGTTCGATGTCATTCCCGACGACATTCCTTTCGAATTTGAAGTCTTGCTGTCTATTTGTTGGCAAGAAGCCTTTGGTTTTACTGCAGTTTACCTTCAGGCACAAAGATTCAATTATACTATGTAGAGTGGTGATTTAGCGCTGCAAGTCAATAGAGGTGTGGCTACATAAAATAATGTCATCAGCGTATTGCAGGCTGCGCACTGGTCTTTGTGCAAGTTTTGGTGGATCACTCGAGACTTCAGATACCAAAAATTTCCAGGTCTTCTGTAGATATTAAAATGGCACGGGGCGAGCACGCATCCCTGTTTGAGGCCAATGGATGTGGGAATCTTTCTGGTCATCCTATCGCCCTGGCCTATTTAAATCTGTACCCAGGTATAGGAGTATAGATTAATTATAGCTTTGAGAAGGTTTGGGGCGCTCCCCCTTTGGCCAATTTTCCCATAAAAGGCCTCCCAGAACTGTGTTGGAGGCTGATTTTAGGTCGACTAAACAGGTGTATAGATGTGAGGCCTTATGGGTGACTTTGTCGATCATGTGGGTGAGAGCCAGAAGGTTAATCATTTTGCTCATGCCTGGCCAGACCCCAGTTTGAGTGGCCGGAATGATTTTTTCAGCCAACGCCCATGCTTCCAGGTCTGTGTAGAGTTTAGCTTCAACCCCAATCAAGGCAATTAATCTATAATTTGCCGGATTTGTCCGTGAGCCAGATTTAAAAATGGGGTGAAGAATGCTACTTCTCCATGACGGTGGGATTATATTGGAGGTAAAAGCCAAATTGTATAGGGGAGTAAAATCTGATGCCCAGAAAGCCTGGTCGTATTTGAATTCTGCATTAGGAAGTCCGTTCAGTCCTGGGGTCCGTCTGATCTCAGTTTCTTCAAGGAGTGCTCCACCTGCACTTCTTCCAGCCAGTTAACATCTGGTGAACCTTTGTTGGGCAATGGACCCTTGGAAGTTGCCTCTTTTATGAGGCACCGTGGGTGGAATCTTCAGATCGGGCTGCCTCAATATGCTCTATCCAGTCCGATTCAGAGATGCTGGCGTTAAGGTGGCAATGGCTGCCGTTATCGAAGGTGTTGATTTCTGCCCAGACTTTTTTGCTATTTTTTGTTTTGCTTGTGTTTTCCTGATACGATCTTTTTGCCGCCCAGAGTGCCTTCTAATAGGCATGCCTTAAGGGAGCAATTTGCTCTGTTAAGGAATGATTAGACGCTGTATTATTTTTGCGCAATGGCCTGATTTTTTGGGTTTCTAGCTACTTGCAGTTTCTGGTGGTAAAGGGGCATGAAACATATGGGAGAACCCAAAAAGATGTAAAATATTGGAAATAACACAAAATTCCAAATTCAGCAAGTAGTGCCCTGAGGCATCAACAGAGCTGCAGTTTTTAATGATTTTTAATTGTGTATCAACCATGTATCAATTAATGTGAAAAGTGAAATGTTATGAATAAAAATATGAGCCAGTAAAAAAACTATATATTTTTAAGATGTTTACAAGAATTAGGAATAGTGGTTATTCACATGACTCTGAGTGCATTTTGCAAAATATGTTCTTTCTTACAAAGTGACATAGAGTTAGAAGTCAAAATTGGGGAGAAATTCAATTAATATCAAACATGCTATACTACTATTCTGTATTCTCTAGTTCTAATAGCACCCCACTTGTGTGGATGGGCTTTTCAACTGCACCAGCAAAGGCTCCAAAAAGCAACATGGAAACATTACAATTTGCCTGTGGTCAGATGGCACCCAGAGAAGCCTACTAAATTGAATTTCTGAAAACAAGATGCAATGTAGATTTCAGGGTGGCATGTTTTACATGGATCCCTCAACATATTCTTAAACAGAACGTCCTTAAAACATGAAAAGTGGTTAAAATCAAATCATTTTCTCACATTTCTGTGTTAAGGAATCTGTGGGTATCATCAAAAGTTTTACCAACCAGATTCCGATACTTCTCCCAATAGAAATGGTGCCTCAATAGGGGAGGTTGACCTGTCCACCATGAAAGACCCCAACATGCAACTTGGAAACTTCCCAATTTGCCACCTGGATTTCAATCATTCTGTAAAGCTGTATTTGGGTATTTTAGGTATTTGGGCCCAGGGCAACGTTGTGAGAATCCACCCCTCCTTATCCACAATGCCCTACGCACAGCAAACAGTGGCTAAAATAACATAATTCCTCACGTTTATGAGAGGGAAGACTCTAGAATATATGACCATCAACAACAGCCCTGCCATTCAATATTTCCACACTTTCTTATGATCAAAATGTTGCTCCATTTGTGTGAGTAGGGCAAACACCAACAACAGGAAAGATCCCTAAAGACAACCTGTGGACATCACAACCTTCTTGCCATTTTAATCATTCTTGGGATGTGGCGGCACTATTTGCGCCCTGGAATGAATGGTCCTCTGCGAAACTTACCAACCCACACATTTCTAAAAACTAGAAACCAGGGAAGTTGAAGGTGGTGGGGCTTAAATGCATCCCATCACTTGTTCTTACCAAGAATGCCAGACATAAGTCACATTTTGGCTAAAATAGCTCATTTTCATTCACCTTTTACAGGGAAAATTCTGGAATTTGTTTATATCGATAGGTGTACCTACCACTTAGCATTTACCTGCTTCTCCTGATAAAAATGGTACCTCACTTGTTTGGGATGACCTATCAACTGCAGCAGGAAAGACCCAAACCTGAACTGTGAATATCAATATTTCACCTTATCATCACAATCCTTCTAAGGCTAAGGGTAACTGCAGTATTTGGGTCAGGGTTCAGCAGGCACCCAGAAAAACCCACCAACCTCACTTTTATTAAATGCAGACACCGAAGAGAGACTGATTGATATGGTTTGCGTGCATCCCACTGACATTTTTTTAAGCAGATTGTCCGTCCAACATCATACCTTTTATGAAATCTTAAAATGTCATTATGTTTCTGCGTGGGAAATGTCTGGAATCTGTGAGCCCGATTCACAAAGGTAAACTGAGACAAAAGTCAAACTTTACGACTTTCGGTTCTTACAAAGGGCATTTACTAGTAGTAAAGTTAGAATTTTGCTCAGTTAAACCAAAATGTTGGTCTTAAGTTTCACTGAGACCAACACTGAGACAAAAGTCTTACTTTAGTACTCGTAAATGCCTTTTGTGAAAATCAAAAGTCGTAAAGTTAGGCTTTCATCTCAGTTTACCTTTTTGAATCGGGCCATGTGTGTATAAAAAAGTGTCCAACCACCCAATGTTCCAAAATGTCTCCCAATAAAAACAGTAGCCTGCTTGTATTAATGAACCTATCATCCAAGACTGAAAGGCCTAAAAAGGCAACATTGAGGCATCAAGATTTTTCTATTGAATTTGAATCTTTCAGGCAACCTACCAAACCAAGACAGTTCCAAATACCAGACACTTGTAGGGGTAAAGGTTGCATGCACTCCCAATACTTTTTCTTCAGCAGAATGCATGCAAGCATCACACATTGGCTAAAATAAAAATGTTTTGCTGCCTCCTGTGACAATTTGTGCAAATTGGCAAATATTCTACCACTCAGCCATCCCACTATTCACCTAATTAAAGTAATACCCTACTTGCATGGGTCAACCAACTGCCCATGACAGGAACTAATCAAAATGTAAAGTAGTGAAGACAATGTATTGTCAATGTAGTCTTCAATGTGACAAAACCCAAATCTGCCCCCCGGGTGGTAGATTTTATGGGCACTAGGCGTGGAGAATTCAGTCTGATGTCAGGACAGACCAGCCCCTTCTTTAATACTTATTATAAATATAGACTATTCCTGTTGCCTAACAGACTTTATTTTGATAGCTAGATCGGGGTAACTCTTAGCCCCTGCAGGGGTGGGGGAGGGGGCCAAAAAGCTATTTGGAAATTAGGGCTTGGGGATGCTGCTCAATGTCATGACAGACCGTCCCCTATCCCATGCTGAATCTAGCCAGTATTCCTGTGTCCCATGCCAATAGATTGATTGGTCTTGATCTACAGGGAATATTGTTTGATCATCAAATAACTCCTGTAACATTTTCTCTATTGAGATAGTTTTCAGTCTCTGCTCCTGACTTTTCCTTGTATGTGCATTTGATATAAGTCCTAAAACTCATGAATAGCAACTCAGTGCGCAATATGTGTATAATGATACTGCTGATGTAGGTTTTGTTGCAGAAGACTTATAATGGTGATTGTTTTATAAATGACTGGCACTTCTGTTACAACATGCTCCTAGATCCTCCCCTGAGCTATCCAGTTTTGATGAAGAAATTGCTTCAGTTCATCTTTACCCTCAAAGTAATAATCGTTAATCTGAAAGTTCAAATGTTTTCTTGACAATCTAGTCATTAAGAATGGAGATTTCCCACAGTGAACAACTAATGAAAGTAGACAGCCTTTGCTTAAACCATAAATAAATGACAGTGACACAGATATACTGTTTGAAGAAAGCAATCTCTTGTTGCAGCTTTGGATTTGCTTCACAATTCTTTCTTGGAAGAGCAGAACAACACTATGTTGAAGGGGAAAGGAGGGGTGACACAAGGCATGATACATGAATCAATAATAATATAAGAAAAACACAGTGAAAATGGATCATAGCACTAGATACATAGCATGTGGCAGTCCCACGGTACTTGGGCCCTTTAGGGTCAAGAAGGGGCAATATCAAGGAGGACATGTGGGTCCATATCTGTGTACAGGATGAACAGCAGGGGAAGGGTGGACCAAAAAATGATAAGACATGACAAAAAAGAAGCAAAAAAGGGAAAGCAGACAGGAAGCCCACATCTGCACACACATCGCTGGGGGCAGGTTGGAAAGTGTAAGAGAGCAGCAGGAGAAGGCGGAGAGAAAAAAGAGAAGAGCGGCAGAGAAGAAGAGAAATGTGGAAAAGACAGTAGTAGAAAAGGTAAGTGGGAGGTGGGGGGAGTAGGCACACATCCTTGAGGATCATAACCAGACAGTCTCAAGGGTAGTGTCGGAATGATATAATATCTGGTCATCCCAAAAGGGGGTCAGGGGCACACTCATCTAAGAGCTAGTAGGCTTCCTCCTGCAGAAAGGAAACCCAGGTGAGGAGGAACATCTTGTAGGCTGTAGATAACTCACTCATAGGAAGCTGTCTGGTACATCGCCAAGAGTCATTCATCATGAAGGGGGATAGGGGAGCGCCAGTGACAGAAACTGCAGATGTATGCAGTGGCAAGCACCATATGCAGTCAATGGTTCTGAAGCGGTAAAGGTCCAGGGATGTTGCAAGGTCATGTAGAAGGATCAGTTGGCAAGGAAGAGATGTCGTAATTGGTAGGGTCTTGCTCTGCTTTTTGCCAACGGCCTTCCAAAAAGGTCATAGCATGGGGCAATCACATAGGACATGTATCAGCTTGCAGCGGTCATGGGTGCAGTGCCAGCAATTTGCACACAGTAACAGGCCCATGGCCCACAGTTCTAAGGACGTCCAGTGCCAGTGATGCAGTGACTTAAAGAGACAGAACTTCAACCATGCCTTCCAGGTCCCACAATACAATACCACTAGAACATCTGCCCCATCCTCCAATTCATATTCTGCTTAAAGTCTGGCTTGCCATGTGATTTGGAGGCTATTTAGAAGGGGCAGGGAGAAAAGATGATGGCTCAAGAAGTTATAGAAGCCAGATATCACCCCGCCAAAGCGGCCTCACGTTCTAAGGCAGGAGACTACAGGAGAGGGCTGGTGGACCTAGGGCTGCAAAGGACCTACAGCCATCCCACTGGATGCTGAGAATGCATTCAATTAGACTGAGTGAGGGTACCCCTTTGAGGCCTCCAACTGTTTGGTCTAGGGGAGGAATTTATAACCAAGTTTCGATGGCTCTATGATTCACCTACTGCCCAAGTTAACAGTAGGGGCTTTCTCTCAGGCCCGTTCTTAGTCAAGCAGAGGACCCAGCAGGGCTGCCCGCTGTCAAACTTGCTGTTCCTTCTTGCCCTGAAACCCCTTGCGGGCTCACTTTGCCAACTGCCTGTGCCTCACCAGTATTACCATCCAGGTAGGACATCCATCAATAATCTTTACACCAATGACATCTTCCTTACCCTCTCAAACCTCCCTTCCAGCCCTCCTGGACCTCATCTCTGGGTTTGCAATGCTATCAGAGTACTGGGTTAACTGGGACAAAAGCAAGGCACCACCAATGTCACTGGTGACTCCCAGTGTGGCAGTATCTGCTTTTCAGTTCCAATGGAAGTCCTCGCACATTAAGTATCCAGGGGGCTACATAAACCAAGGACAGGGCCACATGTTGGCAGATAATGGCGATCCTCTGCAAGCTCGTATTAAGTTAGACTTTGAGATGTGGTCCCACCTCAGACTCTCGTTATGGGGCAGGGCACAGGAGGTTTAGATGATGACACTGCCACAGTACACCTCCTCCCCCAGCATGCTGCCTCTACTGGTCCTTCTTTCATTGCTGAGTTCTGTGGACTGTAGCATATGGTCTTTTGTCTGGGAGACCTCCCTTCCCCAGTTAGCCAGTAGCCTAGGTATCCCCCGGTTGAGCACTATGCTCTAGGCTCTGCCCTTGGCACAACTTGCTTGCATGCTTCCCAGGATCCTGGATCAGCTACAGTGGGTGCTGGAAGAGTGCACCCTGCTGATTTGCCCGTAGGATGGCGGGGAGCTGGGCCATCTTCTCTGCTTGATCTGAGCCACCACCGATTTTAGCATCTGCTTGAGCTCGCCGTCAACTCATCCACGAGACCCAGAGGGAGAGGCAGGCTGGGAAGGACAAGGGGCACCTGTCGGAAACTATGGGCAAGATCTGGGCACTCAGGAGCCTAGGTGGCCGTATGGAGGAGTGACTGCCTGCAACATGGTGTTGGTACTAGGCCAGCTACAATGAAAGGCAGTGGATTCCTGGGAGGACCAACGGCTCTAAGGTAAGAACCCTGCAGAGATTCCGGGTGCACTGCAAAGCACTATATCAGCGAAGCTCCCTCCGTGCCAATGCGGCCCCAGCATAAGTGTGGAGGAAGCAATGCAAGGGCGGCTGACGTGAGATCAGGCTGCTGGGCTGCCGGGCTGCTGGACAGAGTCAGGGGCCTGCTTTACATGACACAGCCTCTCGAGAGGTTGCGGCAGCGGGCTTCAAGGAATATGGTGGCCCTCAAAGAAAAACCTGCCACTCTAGCATCTACCTGAGGCCACTGCAGTCTTCCCACCCCTCCATCGCTGAAACAATTAGTGAGAGGGGTGACAGGAGTAAGGTGAAGAGATCACCGGTCGGAGTGTGGGCCTCTGGAACTCAGGTGAGGCTGCGGCATGATTCTAGTCTGAACATGGTCCACCCAACACACAACAGACCCCTATTGAGGTCAATGGCTCGGCGGGGAGAGATCCATCACACTCCCCAGCACATTGCCTTAGCAGTGCCCTCTCCCTCTCCCCGAATGCCACAGGTCAAGCCAACTCAGGGGAAAGTAGTACAGAGATTTGCATGTTGGGGCCTGGCTGAGGACGGTGCTGGGGGCCTATGCAGCATAGTGCAGCCTGGTGCGGAGACCCAGTGGCTGCCGGTGGGCTGCCGGGGGCCCAGATGTCTCGGAGTGGTGGCAAACCGATCCGCCATCCCACCATCACTGAGAGCATTATTGAGGAGAAGGGTCAGAGATAATGAACGTGTGTATGCCCCTCAGGGAATGAGCACATAAAGGGGATCAATCAACCTAGGCCACATACCTCCGCAACGGAAAGTGGGATATCCCCCCCTCTGTCCTTCAATGGCCAAGCAGTCCGCAGGAGCAACTATTAGCTAATGCTATGCCCTGTCCAGGGCACACGCTCAGGAGTATAGAAGCCAGGGAGGAGCAAGCTAGATCCTGTCCACTGGGCTGCCGACAAGGAACCTGGCTGTTGAGCAACTAGGCTATGGCAAACAGGGGCAAATCCAAAACGAAGAGAACCTCCTGGGTGTGCCCCTGGGACAGGAACATCTCAAGCACCAAGAACCTTCAGTACAATGGCCGTATGTTGGTGAATAGATTTAAGAAAGATGTTTGGCAAGCAGGGAAGCTCTGCCATGGCAGACAGACAAGCGAACGCAGGTCGTGATCCCAAATCGGACCGGAAAACGGAGAGGGGCCAGTAACTAAAGCCTTCCTGGAATCACTCTTCACTTCCCTGCATGCCGTCCTACAGGCAATGAAAGCAGATCCAGCAACAGATCTCCAGGAGATGGGGCGAGACATAGACGAGATAGGTGAAAGAGGCACTACACTGGAAGATAGGGAAACCAGCACCGTAGAGGAACTTGAATGGCTGAACAAGAGGTCCTAAGACTCAAAGAGGAGTGCCTAGATCTGCAGGCACATAATGAGGACCTGCAGAATCGATCAAGAAGAAACAATATTTGCATTAGGGGAGTACCATCGAAAGCAGAAGGATCTTACCTAAGAGCATGTGTTACAGACCTCTTTCGACAAATCCTGGGGCACACAGATGAGCCCACCCCGCAGCTGGACAGAGTCTATCGGGTAGGACCCAGACGGTCTGAGAAGGGACCTCCAGCAAACATCCTGGTGTGTATACACAATTTTCAAATCAAGGAGGACATCCTCAAAAAGCCTGGATGCATACCTGATCCTGTTCAATGGCCACGCTCTAGAGCTGTATCAAGATTTCTACCAGATCACCTTGCAAAAACAAAAAGATTCCCGCCCAGTAACAGCATTTACAAAAAGCAAGCATCCTGTATGCATGGGGGCTCCCCTTTCACATCATTTTCCGCTATGGGGGAATCCTCCACCAGATTACATCCCTCAGGGAGGCCTGTGCCCAATTGCACATTGCCACGTCAGGGGCATTGAAAAGTGGCCCTCCTCCCCCAGGGCAAACCAAATGCAGCTACAAACATGGCAGCTAGTTAGGAGCACCCGGCCTGGAATGAAACTTGACCCGGACACCATCTGCAAGGAACAGCGTGCAGTCCTGCAGGCTCTTTCGGTAGATTCTGCCCTCTCTGAGGCTTCCTGAGACAAGGGTAGCTCAGCGATATAAAGCCATGGAGAGAGGTGTGGTAGTTATGGTGGTGGCAGGGCAACAGGAAGACTGCTGACATTGCAGACTCTATTTTCTCCCGCCCAACTCCAGACAAATCTTGCAGTACTGCGAAAGACCCCCTGTAGGGCAAACTTGCCATTTATGGTCACATGTCACCCCAGTTCACTGGAGCAGACGAACATTGGTCAACTGATGTTACTGTTATTGTTTTTTCTCTTACAACTTTGGGCATCTTTCTACCTTCTTTTGTTTATCCCTCCTCCGCACCTTCCACCATGTCCATTGCATCCCAATGTCACCTGGATAAGTCTTTGAGCGCTTCCATCCCGCCCCATTAGAGCAACACACACACTGCAAGTTAGACAGAGCAAAGCACCCCGTTGCCACATGACACAATTTTTGCAGGTATTAGGCCTCAATATTCGAGGCCTATATAGCCCAGTAAAGTGCAAGGTGATCTTGTATCTCCTTGAGCGGTCGAGCTGCGATGTCTGAATGCTCCAGGAGACCCCTCTCTTAGCCAAGGACATTCACTGTATGTGCTCCCGGTTGTTCCCACGACGGTACTGGACGTCAAGCACGACTAAAAAGAATGGGGTTGTCATTCTGCTCGCTCAGAAGTTTCACGGCAAGGTAATTTCCACACTCATAGAAACAAAAGGCAGTGCACTGGGGATCAGGCTTCAATTGGGGGTCCATGTAGTTCACAGTCATCTCCCTATATGCTCCAAATGAAAATCCGGAACAATTCCTCCTTAACGCCCTAGAACAAGTCTTAACCTCCACTGATAAGGCCATAGTTATAGGGGAAATATCAACATTGTCATGGACACAAATTTAGAATGATCGAACCAGCGCCTGCTGGTCTACAATGGTGAACGGGCAGCTCGCTATCAACATCTGGTTACCCTGATACCAGAGATTACACATTTTACTCAGCTGCCCATAAATCGTACGCTTGCATGGACCATTTGCTCATGACAACTGCATTGAAAGACTATGTAGGGTATGCTACCATTGATCCTCGCTCCCTGTCGGATCATGTCCCAATCACGCTATCACTGAATCTCAACCCATTCCCAATGCTACAATCTGAATGAACAGTAAAAGCTATACACACGACTATCACAAATTATCTTAGCATTAATGACTGATAGGACGCACATCTTGCTTCGGTATGGGAGGCATTAAAACTAGTAGTTTGAGGGGAGCTAATAGCAATCTCCGTAGGAGCGAATAGGTTACACACAGAAAAGCATAAGCAGATAAAGATGGCAGTAGCAGAACTTGAACCAATTTATGAGCGTAGGCACTCCCCAAGTGTGGAGGGAACTGGAAAAACATTGTCTGACCCTACGGCGCAATGATCTTGCCCGAGTGAAATACACCCTTCTGTGCCGCCGGCATAAATTCTATATTAGCAGTGACCACTTGAGCTGCATGCTAGCTCAGAGACTGCAACACAAACAAAGCTCTAGATTGGTTGCAACGATCCAGATCCTTTCTTGAACAGACGTATATTCAGACCCTGTTGATTGCAGAGTCCTTCCGAGTTTTCTGTAGTAGGTCATATATGGGGGAGGACTCTCCCTCTGATGACATAGACTCCTATATTCGAGAAGCTCGGCTAACACAGATTCCATCTGCGATAGCTTCACAGCTGGATCGCCTCATCCAAGTAGACAAAGTGATATCAGCAATCACTCGTCTTAAACTCTCCAAAGCACCCGGTCATGACGGCTTCACCCCTTTGTTCTATAAAAAGTATTGTCAGATCTTAGTCCCTCTGCTGGCATGGCTGTTCAACTCGTTTCTTGACACAGAGCGTCTACCTGACACACTACCTGAGACATCCATCTGGGTTATCCTAAAGCCACACAAGGATCCCTTAGAATGTGAGTCATATCGCCCAATCTCGCTATTTAATACGGACATGAAAATTTTCACTTGCATTTTGGATGCGTGCCTCAATCCCCTCATAGTCCCTGGGACCACTGCCTGCCCTTAAAAACATATTTTTAGAGCCAGTCAAAAAGAGGAACTCTATTCTATGGAGTCCAATTCACAAAGGGCAGTAAATTGCAAGTGTAATGCGACTGCAATTGCTGTTGCAAAACATTCATACATGACTTGTGAGTAGCTATTAGGAAGGGGTCACAAACCCGTTTGCGCATGCAAAAACAGGTAGAACATCTGACCCCAAATAAATAATTCTAGCTGAATGTGCTATACTAATATAAACAAATATATTTAAATAAAATGATATGATATTGAAATAGTCCATTATTCAAAACAGATTAACACATGTTCAGATTTTAGACTTCATTTTTAAAACATTGCCCATCAAGTACTGATCATCCATTAAAAAAAACTGTATCCCACTCTTTACATACAAAACTATATTAAAACGTTAGTTGAAGACAGAAAAGATATGAATTTAAAAGTTTGACAGTGAGCTTGCTGTCATTGCATTCTGTCCATCCAGTTATTTTTTTTTAATACAGTGAAATGTCTTGAAGTTATATGAAGTCCTTCATGAAAGATATGTCCTGCTTTGAAGTTTGTAATTTTAGTTTCTATTTTTATCCATCAAATCTGCATCGCTGTAGCATGAATATAATGTATTTTCCATTTCTTTGTATCTGTAAGGTAGACATACAATCTGATCTAAATGTTGAGCTGGTCATATTTTGTCTTACACTTTACATTAGCCTGTCTAAAGACACAGTTTTACAATCTGATAATTTCAAGTAGATACACTTTCCAAATTAATTTGAGTAGTAATTGCTAAGGAGCAATCTTCACGATCATGGCTTCATGTGTAACTCAATCCAAATAATTAATCATACTATCTTCTTCTTCTTCCAAACATCCAAGCATCACTATAAATTCCTGTGCATCTTGTTGAATGTTGAGATACAATACTACAGATCCACTATGCATGTCTACGAAAGCCTGAAGCAGAATGTACTAAAGGCCTATCCTACATAAACGTTCCAGCAACATACACAGATGAGAGCAGATTCTGTTGTCCCCTGTATGTTGAATTAAACCTACAAAAATGTGGTAAATGGAAGGGTACATTGAGAACCACATTTGCATAGTAGTTGACACCATTACTATGTTCCAGCTGAAAACCTACAATATCATTATCACAATTTTTTCATCTTAACACCTTCTTCCTTATAATTTTTTTGATTCTTTTGAGGAACATGTATGGATTGTTTAGTAAGCTTCCACATAGGATGGACTATTTGTTTGTCATAAATAGAACATTGTCCTCAGTGAGGAACATATACACTTTTTACCTGATTGTATTCTCTAAAACAACTAGTATCAGCACTAACTTTCTTTTCAAAGAAATCAACCAAAAGCAAACCGGATAATGTTCTAAATCGTGACAATACTACATATGAAATGCCTACTTTAAATACAGTACTTTCAATATTAAGAAAAGCTGCATATACACTTAAACCTTGTGATTTATGGATAGCTGCAATATATGCTAGAGTCTTTCACTAGCAAAAAACATAGAAATTTGATGGTGAAGTATTCAACCTCATTGCTATTCGGAGAACCAATGAAATCAATAACTTAACCTATTACATTATCTACTAATCCTTCCTCAATGTTTAAGTTACACCGCAAAATAAAAAAAACGTTTTTGCACACATGCAAACACTTCTCTAATCTAGCAGTTTTAGATACAGATCTCTATCATGAATCCAGTTTTCCTCAATGTTTTTTACTTAGCACTATTGTTACGCCCTACTGTTCTAGTTTGTAAATACCTCTAACTTCCAAAATTTCTCTCTTCTCCATTTTCAACAATCCTTCATTAAAAGTGGCACACTTTTGAAGTGTATGCAGTAAACAAACTATTGATTTACCTTCTTCAATCAAATTGAACAAGAGCTGTGCTCCTGCTTTCTTACGCATAAATATGTTTTTGATAAGTCGAGTCACTAAGGTACTTTTATCTTCCTTTGTCAGAAGTCTATCTCGAATATCTGTCAAAATATTACCATATATCTCATCAGACGCTTGACGCACATTCTTCAGTAGTTTCTTGTATTGGAAATTCAGTCAAGCATTTACATTTTCAATGCTCCCTAATGAATTGCGGATTTGTTCACGCACAAGTGTGTTGAAAATAGACTCTCCTTATACAGGGATTTATAGCAGTAAGTCACCAAACAAAGTAAAGTGCTTTCCTCCGAAGAGAGCATCATACTCTGTTCTTCACTTTGTTGCATTCTTAAATGCACCAAGGCAAGCGTTAAATTTGAAACTATGCCTATCACATTGCCTATCTCATTGCTATCTCATTGCTGATTAAAAAGCTTAATTTTCTTCCAAAATCTTGCAACCTCATGACATGCTTCAGCAGATAACTTCTGGTATTTCAGTTTATTATCATGTTCTACAGATAGCATTAATAGTCGATGTAGAGAAATTACTTTTATATTGAGTGCAGCTAATGCAGTTGGTGCCGTTAATACACGCAACAATTATGATTGTGTTATCCTCTGTAGGTAAGCGGTAAGAATTTTAATTAAAAGGTTTCCCCCTGCCAGCTTGAATGCTAATATGGATCACTGACATAATATCGATGTCAGAAATATCGATGTAGCAAAATCTCGATTAAAAAATATAGAATACCAAAATATCGACTTCCTATCTCCAAAAAGGTAAGTACAAAAATATCGAATCAAAAATATCGATGTAAAAAATATAGTTAGTCAAAATATCGAATTTTTTAAATATCTTAAAAGTAATGAAATAATACATATAATTAACTCAAACATACTTAAAATACTTAAATAACCTTAAAATAATTAATTTAAGTTACAAATAAATAAACACACAATTACATTTTTTAAACATATATATATATATATTCACAGAAAAAACCATAGGTTATAGACCATATATAGTTAGGAATTTGCATTTACAAAACCTTGAAAATTCACTGAAAAAACCATAGGTTATAGACCATATATAGTTAGGGATTAGCATTTAAAAAACCTTATTTTATTTGCACAAAACCATTGAAATTCCATATATAGTTAGTTGCACTAACTATATATCGCGGACCCGCAATCCACTGCTAATGATGTCACATATTACATCATTCATGACATGGTCAGTGACATCACTGATGACATCACTGATGACATCTCAAATGACATCACTGATGACATCACTGATGACATCACTGATGACAACACCCAGTGACTGTATGTTTCTGTAAAGTTAAAATATGTCTTACATATTGAAGAATGAGTGGATGTATAAGTGTCTGGATGAAGGATTTAGTAGGTGCATGACTGACTGTATGATAGAATGATTAAATGTGTCTCACTGAGTGTATGGGTTAGTGATTAAAGTGTCTTAATTTGGCAATCATTATTTATGTTGTTCTGTAAACTGCTGCATGTTTAAATCAGTAGCTATATCAGTAACTATATGGGTTATTGAATGGTTGCCCAAGTATTTGTATGGGAGACTGAGTATGTGTGTGGGTGGCTGGGAGGTGTATAACTCTGTGCATAGATGTGTGAGCAGTTGATTCCCTAGGTGTATGGGTTCAAAAGTGCATGTAGAAACAGCTGTATGGACAGTTGACTGTGTGCATGAGTATATTGGTGAGTGAATGGATATCTCAGTGCTACATGTCAAAGTAAGTACATATGTAAAACACACTCCATGTGAGAGTTGACATATATAAATAACTGAACATAAGAGCCAGTGAATGTGTGAGTGGCTGTATGAATCATTGTGAACTTGTATCAAGGATTGTATAAGAGAGTAAATATGTGTTACTATATGTTTGAATAAGTAAGGTGTGTATAACTGTATAGTTGAGGAAATGGAGATGTGATTGATTCTTTGCATGACTGACTAGGTGTGTGAGTAACTCCATGGATGTGTGACAGTCTGTGAGTGCCTGTTTACACTGAGTGTATCTAAGGTTATATTAGAGTCTGAAGATGTATTATCACATAAATGATATCATCAGTGATGTAATCAGTAATGTCAAATGAGATGTCAGTGATGTCATCAGTGATGTCATTTGAGATGCCATCAGTGATGTCATCAGTGATGTCATTTGAGATGTCATCAGTGATGTCATCAGTGATGTCACTGACCATGTCATGAATGATGTAATATGTGACATCATTAGCAGTGGATTGCGGGTCCGCGATATATAGTTAGTGCAACTAACTATATATGGAATTTCAATGGTTTTGTGCAAATAAAATAAGGTTTTTTAAATGCTAATCCCTAACTATATATGGTCTATAACCTATGGTTTTTTCAGTGAATTTTCAAGGTTTTGTAAATGCAAATTCCTAACTATATATGGTCTATAACCTATGGTTTTTTCTGTGAATTTCATTGGTTTTTTAAAAGCTAATATCTATAGCTGTAAAATATATTCTTTATTAAGTGACGTATCACGTAGCCCGTGAGACGCCTCATGATGCATCGCATAACCGTGACGTATCGTCTCTGCAGCGCAAACCAAACCCAAAACGTAAGCGCGCCAGAACACGCTTAAAGATATATATATATTTTTTTAACCTTAATTAGACAAAATCCACACGTGCACATATCACAAACGTTCAAAAAACACAATATGTCGGACTCCCGTTACGCTGCCGGTTAGCTGCCCGGTTAACGTACCAGGAAGCACCTTTACCGCGAAAAATCGCAATTTTTTTTTCTTTTGCCCCGCAGGGAACTTTAATAGCCTCCTCATCAATCCTAGGGGTTCAGGAGGGGTCTGCCTTACCCCTTTCATTCATTTACACCTTTTTTTTCCACCTCTTGTCTCTCGATCCTACCGAGAGACAAGATGGCGGCCGCTCCGGACTGTTTACAATGTTGAGAGCCAATCAGCTACTCCTCAGACTCCCGTTACACTGCCGGTTAGCTTCCCGGTTAGCTGTCCGGTTAGCTGCCCGGTTCGCGTACCAAGACGCGTCTCTACGGCGAAAAAATCGGATTTTATTTTTTTTTGGCCCCGCGTGGCTTTATAATATCCCCCTCATCAATCCTATGGGGTCAGAAGGGGTCTACCTTGCCCTCTTTCCTTCATTTCCCCCTTTGTTTTGGTCTCCTCTTGTCTCTCGATCCTACCGAGAGACAAGATGGCGGCCGCTCCGGACTGTTTACAATGTTGACAGCCAATCAGCTACTCCTCAGACTCCCGTTACACTGCCGGTTAGCTTCCCGGTTAGCTGCCCGGTTAGCTGCCCGGTTCGCTTACCAAGACGCGTCTCTACGGCGAAAAAATCTGATTTTTTTTTTTTTGGGGGCCCCGCGTGGCTCTATAATATCCCCCTCATCAATCCTAGGGGGTCAGAAGGGGTCTACCTTGCCCCCTTTCCTTCATTTCCCCCTTTGTTTTGGCCTCCTCTTGTCTCTCGATCCTACCGAGAGACAAGATGGCGGCCGCTCCGGACTGTTTAGAATGTTGACAGACACCGGAGGGCCAATCAGCTTCGCATCGCAAAGTTCCGATACGCGAAAAGTTCGCTAACCGGAGCGCTGTTACAGATATATATCTTGATTTAAACGTTAATTTCTCAAAATCCACTGAAGCACATATATTGAGACCCAGCAAAGGCACATCGGGCTAACAGTCCCTACAATTTTGCCAAGTTTCGTGGAAATCCATTCAGCCGTTCGGGCTAAAAGTGAGTCCAACCGCCCTATGGAAAAATGAATGGGAAAAACGCGTTTTGGGACCCCCCTTTTTTCTCGGCCCCCCCTTGACGACCCTCCCCCAAATTTTCAGGAGCTGCTCAAAAACAAAATGTGATTCAAACAGAGAACTGCTTGTAAACGATGCACTATGCACACGTCCCCGTAGGGTATTTGATCAACCACACTTATCGGTAATTTTAACAATTACAACAATATTTTCAAACAAAAATTGAATCAAACATTTTTGAAAGTACCAAACAATAACATGCAACCAGTCGGATGCTAAACATTTTTTGTTTAATCAACGTTTTTCTTGTCTTGAGATTGATGCTTCAATCTTGGTACATTACTCCATGTACATACATCTTGTCAGTAGCTCCCAATGCATTTCGGTATGACAATACCTTCGTCAGGGGATGCTCTAAACAGATACAACAATAATAATCAGAGCCGTCAATGTGGGAACCCCACTTTCCACCATATAACAATTTTCATTATTTACAAGTTTGTCATAACGAGTGCCTACTGAGCATGACCTCCACCACTGTACTATGAAACTGAAAATCACCACGTGTGACACTGCACACATAATAGTAACCAAAAGCCATACCTGTCTGTATGTCGTGAACTACTGCTATGGGTATCACGGGGTGTTCCTAAATAACAAAGCACTAAAGTAACTAATCCACTCAAAAAGCACACCAAACCATTTGGTACAGAAAACGAATTTGCTCAACTTTATAAGGCTGTAAGCCAGACGCCGCCTACCTCTTCCAGTCGCTTGTGTCGCCCAAATAGATAAACGTGTGGTAGTCCACCTTCTAATTTTCTTATCTCTGCAAAAAGTATAAGTTCTGTGTGAATTTCTCACAAGCCCGAAAGTCCCTTACTCGCCCAGCGTCCCTCGCGTGTAACCGCTTACCTTCCTATCCCGAGCCTAGGCTGAGAATCTCCGTCGTGCGTTCACAAACGCCTCCTGCAACCCTCGCCTCTACACCTCGCTATTTGATTCCGTGTAAAAACTGAAAACGGACTCGCCGAACCGGCGTGGGCGCCATCTTAGCCTAGTCTTATGGTTGATCAATGTAATGTAAACTGTGACTGTGTCAATAAACGTGACTGAACGTGAAAATACGAGATACAATGTGAGAAAAACAATGTAAGGTCTACCAATGAATGAGACATGAAATGCACCACTAAGCGAGCGCTAGTTATGACAAAGTTGCCTATAAACAATACACATGAACCATAAAAATGACAATGCACAATAATACAGTATTAATTACAGAAAACATGAAAATTCGATTTTGTCATTGAGACCCTGTGGCTCAAGCGTATTCAATCTGCGAATCCAGTATGTCTCCCTCTGTAATAGTTGACGATTGGTGTCAGCATGCTCTTCCTGATCTATAGTTTCTAGTACTGTGTAACGCAATTGAGGAATTGTGTGTTGTCTTTCCTTCCAGTGTATGGCTAGATTGGACTTCAGATTGCCTGTTCTTATTAGACTCTTGTGTTCGGTGATACGAACTTTTATTTTTCTAGAGGTTTTACCCACGTACACGAGCCCGCACGGGCATTTGATGGCGTACACAACTTTGCTCGTGTTACAATCTGAAGTGTGTCTCAGCTGTATACGTTGACCTGTTTGTGGGTGTGTGAACACATCCCCTACCATTACGTTGCCACAATGGCCACAGTTGTGACACTTGACCATGCCTCTATTGCGTGCTGTGCCTGTTTTTGTTAGAGAATGTTTCAAAATCTCTTTTATGTTCCTAGACCTTGTGTGTGCTATTATGGGTTTATCTAAGAACACATCTTTAAAATCCGTCTCCTGTTCAAGCACCTCCCATCTTTTTAGAATGCTTTTCTTGATAAGTTTACTGGATGTGGAATTTTTAATGACAAAAACCTCCCTTTTCAATGGTGTTTTGACTGTCTTAGTGAGTAATTCCTGTCTGGTTTTCTGACTTGCCTTCTGTTTTGCCTGCTGTAATACCTCATCTGGATAGCCTCTTTCCTTGTATGCCAAAACCATACCCTCCATCTCTTGAATACCCTGTTCTTCCTGTGAACAGATCCTGCGTGCACGTAAGAACTGTGAGAAAGGTAGATGGTTCTTTAAGGATTGTGTATGGAAGCTGCTGTAGTGCAGCGCATTGTTACGATCTGTCGCCTTTTTATATAGTCTGGTTTCCAGTCTGCCATCTTTGATTTCAATCAGGATATCTAGATAATTAATGGCCTTCTCCTCCACTGTGTGTGTGATCTTAATTTGATCATGGCATAGATTTAACTCTGTGAGTAAATATTCCAACTTGTCCTTAGTGCCATCCCACACTATGAGGATGTCGTCTATGTACCTGACGTAGAGCCTGAGGTTTTGTGTCCATTGGGGTTTCTGTAAAACATGCTCATTTTCATACTTAGCCATGAATATATTGGCAAAAGTCGGTGCCCCAGTAAAACCCATGCTGGTTCCTGTCCTTTGTAAGTAGTAGCTGTCTTGCCATCTAAAATATCCATGAAACAAACAGAAATGCAACAGTTCCAAAAGAAAAACATTTGTGCCTTCGTCATAGTCATGCTGTAATAACATCCATTCTACCGCCTCTAGACCCTCCTGGTGAGGGATAGAGGTGTATAAGGCACATATATCAACAGTACATAACAATACATTTTCTCCTTGCATAATGGTAACTTGGCTGATCTTTTTTAAACAATCCGTGGTGTCTTGTATGTATGTGCCCCATTGTTGTACTAGTGGCTGCAGGTAGTAATCCAAAAATTTTCCTAACGGTTCATGAAGTGACCCGCATCCCGCTACAATTGGCCTGAAAGGGGGGTCTGTAGGATGTTTGTGCATCTTGGGCACCATGTATATGTGTGGCCTCTTGGGATGTTGTACCGTCAAAAATGTGCCATTTTCCTGAAAATTTCAGCCAATTCCGTCCACAAACGCCAAAGTTATTAGACATAGAATTTTCAAAAGTTCCATAGAGAAAAAATCCTAACTATATATACCTACTGGCTATCGCCAGTAGGTAATATATATATATATATATATGTATATATATATATATATATATATATATATATATATATATATATATATATATATATATATATATATATATATATATATATATATATATATATATATATATATCACGTCCTTTTAGCCTTTAAAAGAGACACAGCACTCGCGGGGGGAAAGTCGTAGATTTTATTTCAGACTTTCAAACGCAACATTACCCGTGTATGAGTGCGTGAACGAAGTACAGCAGGTGCTAAGATATATATATATATATATATATATATATATATATATATATATATATATATATGTTTTCCAAATGCTCTGCCTTTTCAGCGACGCACTCCACTGCAGGTAATTAATTCAGTTCATGCTTTGAAGGTCACAACTCCTCCGTTCTTGCTGCCTCTCGCCAACGTGTTTCAAAGCTGTGCGCTTTTTCTTCAGGGCGTGATTACCATTGCAGAGTCACTTCCCACACGTGTGTGTAATCCCTTAAATGCTTAGTAGCAGTCTCAGTGCATATTGGGATTTGTAGTTGCTTTGTAGCATTGTGACATCGTGGAAAGTTTTAATCATTGTTTGTAACCCACAGTGGGTCCTGCGTTTTCGTAATCAATATTGTGAAGGGTTTAACAGGGAATTTTAAAACCACTGCATTGAAGGCTCTCCGGTGAGCCCCGGACGGAGTTGCTTTCTTCCATTGAAGCTACCTTATATATAAACATAATATTAATAACAAATTTACTATATTTTTACAATAGCATAGCAGGAGAGTAACATTTACTATTACCCTTCCAGTACATGCAACAGTAGAGAAAGCGTTGGATAGCGAAGGGGTAAAAAGTACTATTCCCACTCCAGAGAGTGCAAAAGTAGAGAAAGAGTTTGATAGCGGGAGGGTAAACATTACTATTCCCACTCCAAAGAGTGCAACAGTAGAGAAAGCGTTGGATAGCGGGAGGGTTGAAATTACTATTCCCACTCCAGAGAGTGCAACAGTAGGGAAAAAGTTAGATAGCGTAGGGGTAAAAATCACTATTCCCACTCCAGTGAGTGCAACAGTAGGGAAAGCGTTGGATAGCGTAGGGGTAAAAATTACTATTCCCACTCCAAAGAGTGCAACAGTAGGGAAAGTGTTGGATAGCATGGGGGTAAAAATTACTATTCCCACTCCAAAGAGTGCAACAGTAGGGAAAGCATTGGATAGCGTAGGGGTAAAAATAACTATTCCCACTCCAGAAAGTGCAACAGTAGGGAAAGCGTTGGATAGCGTAGGGTTAAAATTACTATTCCCACTCCAGAGAGTGCAACAGTAGGGAAAGTGTTGGATAGCATAGGAGTAAAAATTACTATTCCCAATTCAATGAGTGCAACAGTAGGGAAAGCGTTGGATAGCGTAGGGGTAAAAATTACTATTCCCACTCCAGAGAGTACAACAGTAGGGAAAGCGTTGGATAGTGTAGGCATAACATTTTCTATTCCCACTCTAGTGAGTCCAACAGGAGGGAAAGCATTGGATAGCGGGAGGGTAAAAATTACTATTCCTACTCCAGTGAGTGCAACAGTAGGGAAAGTGTTGGATAGAGTAGGAATAAAAATTACTATTCCCACTCCAGTGAGTGCAACAGTAAAGAAAGCGTTGGATAGCATAGGGGTCAAAATTACTATTCCAACTCCGGAGAGTGCAACAGTAGAGAGAACGTTGGATAGTGGGAGGGTAAAAATTACTATTCCCACTCCAGAGAGTGCAACAGTAGGGAAAGGGTTGGATAGCGTAGGGGTAAAAATTACTATTCCCACTCCAAAGAGTGCAACAGTAGGGAAAGTGTTGGATAGCGTTGGGGTAAAAATTAGTATTACTAAAAGAGGCGGGTTTCCTTTCTGTGGTTATTTTATAGTTATTGTGTAGTAGATCAGACCAATAGTATCAGACACCTGTTGTGAAACAGTTTTAGCTTTAAACAATTTTACAATATCCTCAGAAATATATGTATATACAAAACCAAAAAGTTGTATCAAAAAGTCACATTTATTAAAAAAGGAAGATACAAGTATTCATGCTAAACAGTACATAAAGTATTACACGGATACAAACATATACATTTCTTCCAAGTATTACAATATAAAAACATAAGGAGACAAGATAAAAACACTGTTGTCGACGCGTTTCGGTGCTTAGTCGGATAAGACACCTTCTTCAGGACTAATGATTAAAAACTTCATAGATCTAAAAGAAACATATGTGACATAAATTAATACAAGGTATTGGAGGATTTCTTTTTCACATAGAGAGATAATTTTGTCACTACATACAGGGTCTTAGCTATTGGTAGTCAAAAATGTCTTACACTTAAAGCGTTTTCAATTCGCTATGCCAGTCTTGATCCTGGAGCTTAAAGTTCCTTTAGATTATATATTCACCTTTGTCTGACAATCTGGAGGATCTAAAGTAACAACAATACTTAGTGTTATATGCTGCTCTAATGTGAAGCACACGTCTTATTATTTTGCATGCGTCAGTGCTTACTTGAAAACGGTGTGCCGTGTCATGGATTTAAATAGACGTTACTTCCGTCGCCTATTTTGTATCTAGGTCAACTCGAGGTGTTCGGGAGCCTTCTTACAAGTGGATTCCTTGTTTAGACAAACTTCACATCTGTGGGTTAAGAGCAATGGACATAATCTGTTTCCATATCTGCTTTGTGGTACTTCTGTGTGATACAACTTTTTGGTTTTGTATATACATATATTTCTGAGGATATTGTAAAATTGTTTAAAGCTAAAACTGTTTCACAACAGGTGTCTGATACTATTGGTCTGATCTACTACACAATAACTATAAAATAACCACAGAAAGGAAACCCGCCTCTTTTAGTGTCACTATTTCCCAGTCCTTTCTGGGTTCCTTCGGGAAAACTCTCTCCTGGTTTTCATTCGTAAAAATTAGTATTCCCACTCCAAAGAGTGCAACAGTAGGGAAAGCATTGGATAGCGTAGGGGTTAAAATTACTATTCCCACTCCAGTGAGTGCAACAGTAGGGAAAGCGTTGGATAGCGTAGGGGTAAAAATTACTATTCCCACTCCAAAGAGTGCAACAGTAGGGAAAGTGTTGGATAGCGTTGGGGTAAAAATTAGTATTACTAAAAGAGGCGGGTTTCCTTTCTGTGGTTATTTTATAGTTATTGTGTAGTAGATCAGACCAATAGTATCAGACACCTGTTGTGAAACAGTTTTAGCTTTAAACAATTTTACAATATCCTCAGAAATATATGTATATACAAAACCAAAAAGTTGTATCAAAAAGTCACATTTATTAAAAAAGGAAGATACAAGTATTCATGCTAAACAGTACATAAAGTATTATACGGATACAAACATATACATTTCTTCCAAGTATTACAATATAAAAACATAAGGAGACAAGATAAAAACACTGTTGTCGACGCGTTTTGGTGCTTAGTCGGATAAGACACCTTCTTCAGGACTAATGATTAAAAACTTCATAGATCTAAAAGAAACATATGTGACATAAATTAATACAAGGTATTGGAGGATTTCTTTTTCACATAGAGAGATAATTTTGTCACTACATACAGGGTCTTAGCTATTGGTAGTCAAAAATGTCTTACACTTAAAGCGTTTTCAATTCGCTATGCCAGTCTTGATCCTGGAGCTTAAAGTTCCTTTAGATTATATATTCACCTTTGTCTGACAATCTGGAGGATCTAAAGTAACAACAATACTTAGTGTTATATGCTGCTCTAATGTGAAGCACACGTCTTATTATTTTGCATGCGTCAGTGCTTACTTGAAAACGGTGTGCCGTGTCATGGATTTAAATAGACGTTACTTCCGTCGCCTATTTTGTATCTAGGTCAACTCGAGGTGTTCGGGAGCCTTCTTACAAGTGGATTCCTTGTTTAGACAAACTTCACATCTGTGGGTTAAGAGCAATGGACATAATCTGTTTCCATATCTGCTTTGTGGTACTTCTGTGTGATACAACTTTTTGGTTTTGTATATACATATATTTCTGAGGATATTGTAAAATTGTTTAAAGCTAAAACTGTTTCACAACAGGTGTCTGATACTATTGGTCTGATCTACTACACAATAACTATAAAATAACCACAGAAAGGAAACCCGCCTCTTTTAGTGTCACTATTTCCCAGTCCTTTCTGGGTTCCTTCGGGAAAACTCTCTCCTGGTTTTCATTCGTAAAAATTAGTATTCCCACTCCAAAGAGTGCAACAGTAGGGAAAGCATTGGATAGCGTAGGGGTTAAAATTACTATTCCCACTCCAGTGAGTGCAACAGTAGGGAAAGCGTTGGATAGCGTAGGGGTGAAAATTACTATTCACACTCCAGAGAGTGCAACAGTAGGGAAACTAAATACTTCATATAATAATAAAAATAAATTAAATATTAATACCAAATACAAATTAATTAAAAGCAATTAAGAATTTTATATAATATCATACTTAATCAATTAAAAATACAAAAAAATGTAATATTACAAATAATTACCTATTCATACAAATTATTTACCAATTACCAATTAATTAATTAACAATTAAAAAAATTAAAAATTACAACAAAACACATCCAATAATTAAATTAAAATATTTAATGTATTACAATTAAATTACTTCTCACCTTATTCCCCTATAAACCCACAACCCACTACAGAAAATAAATTAATAACATTAACATAATTATCAATTAAACTATTAAATGCAATTAATTACCAATTATATTTTAATTAATTACCAGTGAAAAATTTAAATATCAATTAATTCAAAATAAATACCAATAAATACATTTAAAAATGTAATTAATTATAATTAAATTACTTCCCACCCTATTCCCCTATAAACCCACAACCTGCTACAGAAAATACAGTAATACAATTAACATAATTATCAATTAATCAATTAATTAAAAGAATTACCATTTATATTTCAATTAAATACCAATTAATTATTAATTAACAATTAATTCAAATTAAATACCAATAAATAAATTAACATATTTAATTAATTATAATTAAATTACTTCCCACCCTATTCCCCTATAAACCCACAACCCGCTATAGAATTATATTACGCAAAAAATAAATACCATAAAATTAATTAATTAAAATAAATTATCAAATAAATATACACTTTTCACACATATACTAACATAAAAAATTGAATACTATTAAAAAATTAATATTAACTTACCTCAAATTCAATATTTTCAATCAATCAATCAATCAATCAATCAATCAATCATCGCATTTATAAGCGCGCTACTCACCCAGAGGGTCTCAAGGCGCTGGGGGAGGGGGGTCCGCTACCGCTCGAACAGCCAGGTCTTGAGTTGCTTCCTGAAGGCGAGGTGGTCCTGGGTCAGGAGGAGGTGGGTGGGGAGGGAGTTCCATGTATTGGCGGCGAGGTAGGAGAAAGACCGTCCCCCTGTGGTGGCTCTTCGCATGCGGATGACGGCGGCGAGGGCGCGGCTGGTCGATCGAAGCTGGCGTTTGGGAGCGTAGAAGTTGAGGCGGCTGTTGAGGTATCCTGGGCCTTGGTTGTGTAGGGCTTTGTGTGCATGGGTGAGGAGACGGAAGGTCATTCTCTTGTTGACCGGGAGCCAGTGCAGGTCTCTCAGGTGTCCGGAGATGTGGCTGCGACGGGGGATGTCCAGGATGAGTCGTGCTGAGGCGTTCTGGATCCGCTGGAGTCTCTTCTGGAGTTTGGTGGTGGTTCCAGCATAGAGGAAGTTGCCGTAGTCCAGACGGCTGGTGACGAGGGCCTGGGTGACCGTCTTCCTGGTCTCGGTGGGGATCCACCGGAAGATCTTACGTAGCATGCGCAGGATGTTGAAGCACGATGAGGAGACGGCGTTGACTTGTCTGGTCATGGAGAGGGAGGAGTCCAGGATGAAGCCCAGGTTGTGTGCGTGGTCTGTTTGTTTGGGTGCGCTGCCTAGGGCGGGGGGCCACCAGGAGTCATCCCAAGTGGCGGGTGAGGATCCCAGGAAGAGGACTTCCGTCTTGTCCGAGTTCAGTTTCAGGCGGCTGTTCTTCATCCATTCGGCTACCTCTTTCATCCCTTCGTGAAGGTTGGCTCTGGTGGTGGCGGGGTCGTTGGTGAGGGAGAGGATCACCTGGGTGTCGTCGGCGTAGGAGATGATGTTGAGGTTGTGCTGGTGTGCGATGTCTGCGAGGGGGCTCATGTAGACGTTGAAGAGGGTTGGACTGAGCGAGGAGCCTTGAGGGACACCGCAGATGACTTCGGTGGCTTCAGATCTGAACGGAGGGAGACAAACTCTCTGTGTCCTTCCGGCGAGAAAGGAGATGATCCACTCCAGTGCCTTCTCCTGGACTCCGACGTTGCTGAGGCGTTGTACTAGGGTACGGTGGCAGACAGTGTTGAAGGCCGCGGAGAGGTTGAGGAGGATGAGGGCCGCTGTTTCTCCGTTGTCGAGCAGCGCTCGGATGTCATCGGTGGCTGCGATCAGGGCGGTCTCGGTGCTGTGGTTGGCCCGGAAGCCAGGATGCGAGGGGTCGAGGGATCCGTTCGTCTCGAGGAAGGCGGCCAGCTGCTTGTTGACGGTCTTCTCGATGACTTTTGCAGGAAACGGGAGCAGCGAGATGGGGCGGTAGTTCTTGAGGTCGGTCGGGTCGGCCGATGGCTTCTTGACTAGGGCGCTGAATTCGGCGTGCTTCCAGCTCTCCGGGAAGGTGGCGGTGTCGAAGGAGGTGTTGATGATGTCCCGCAGGTGGGGTGCGATGACAGCGTCGGCCTTGTTGAAGACATGGTGAGGGCAGGGGTCGGTCGGAGATCCGGAGTGGATGGAGTTCATCGTGCGGACGGTGTCTTCGGTGTTGATCGGAGTCCAGGCGCGGAGGGTGGTGGTGGGGGGCGGTGGTTCGGTCGTGGGGTTCGTCGGTTGAGTGCTGAAGTTGTTGTGTATGTCCGCGATCTTGTTGTGGAAGTAGGAGGCGAGGGAGTTGCAGAGGTCTTGCGAAGGGGTGATGTTGTTGTTTCCGGCGTTGGGGTTGGAGAGCTCTTTGACGATGTTGAAGAGTTCCTTGCTGTTGTGTGCGTTGTTGTCCAGTCGTTCCTTGAATGCAGTTTTCTTGCTGGTGTGGATAAGTTGGTGGTGTTTTCGGGTGGCGAGCTTGAGGGCAGTCATGTTGTCCGGTGTTGGGTCTCTGCACCTGGTTCTCTCGAGGGCTCGACAGTTCTTCTTGGAGCTCTTGAGTTCGTCGATGAACCATGGGGTTTTCTTGCTGCCGGGTCTGCTAGGCGGGGTCCTCAGGGGGGCAAGCTTGTCTGCGCAGTCGCTGATCCACCTCGTGAGGTTGGTGGCTGCCTGGCTAGGGTTCGTTGTGCTGGTGGGAGGGTTCATGTTCAGGGAGGTCGTGAGCTAGTCGGCTGTGATCTTGTTCCAGCTCCTGCGTGCAACCTGTTGCTGGTGGTGGTGGATCGTGGTCCTTCTGAAGCTGAAGTGGACGCAGCTGTGGTCCGTCCAGTGGAGTCCGGTGGCGTGGCTGAAGGCGATGTCCTTGCTGGATGAGAAGACGGGGTCGAGTGTGTGTCCGGCGGTGAGTTCTCAATATTGCAGGGCAGATTCACTTTTTGTGATGTACTGGTGGTGCAGGGGACTCCTCTATTAGGCATGGGCGTATTTCACAGATTCACGATCCGTGAATTGGCGGATTTGCGGATTCGTGGATCCGCAAAATCCACGAATTTACGGATTCGCGGATTTTACGGATTTCCTTAATGGGACGGGGTCTTATGTGCGGCCGCGACAATGCTCACGATTGTTTTTGGGCTGATGAATGAGTCACTGAATTTGAGATTCAACTGGTTCCCAGCGACCAAGTGTGTGTTACTATGCAATCGCCCCGAAGGGCGTAGGGGTCCCTTGAGTGAGCTGTCCATCATAGTAGGTAAATGGTGGAAGTCAAGGATGCAAAGGCCTCTATCCAGCATCACAGCTGATTTTCAACGGTAGATTTGGGAAGAAGGCACACCTGCCCAGCCTCGACGACGCTCACAATTGCTTTGGGCTGATGAATGAATCACTGAATTTGAGCTTCAACTAGTTCCAGCAACCATGTGTGTGTTACTATTAAGGGTGGGCGAGCAGCTACGCTCCGTGCACGGAGTGTGCGTAGTGCCGGCTTCTACGCATTTTGCATAGCAGGCGTAGAATTCGGCACTACGCACGCTCCGCAGACGGAGCGTAGCTGGCCGCCACCTGCCTCCCTCCCGCCCTCCCTAAATCCTTTAATTTAAACGTTAGTAATAATTAAAATTCACTTACCTTGCGCGCCGCTGCCCGCCGCGTCTCCGGGTCTCCCTTTCTTCATCTGCGCCATCTTGGGTACTAATGCGCATGCGCGGGCGGCCGCATTTCTGGTGGGCAACGGCCGCCGTCTGGCTGGCATCTCTGAGATTCTCTTCTTCATTCGGAGTCCGCAGTCACTCGAATCAGAGATGCTATCACCCAGTATTTCGCTAACAATGATCAGGATGGCATGTCCTTAACGTCGGTATGGGAGGCCCTCAAGCTGATGGGTCCGGGGGAGTTTATTGAGCTCTCTGCGATATATGCACGGGGGCGTAGGGAGAAGCGTGCGGAGTTAGAGAAGGAGGTGAGAGAACTGGAAGCGATACATAAGAATACAGGGGCCCCGCGCGTATGGAGTTAATTGGAGGCGAAGAGAGACATGCTAAAGCACCTTGACCTAGGTAGAGTGCAGCATGCCCTTCTCCGCTTGCAACACAAATTCTACCTTAGTGGGGACATGGGGAGACGGATGTTGGCGCACAGGTTGAGAGCGCGAGCGCAGCAGTCGGCCATTCAATCCATTAGGGACTCTCACCATTGGAACATACCACTGATTCCCTCATTGTAGAATCCTTTCGGCAGTTCTATCAGAACTTTTATCAGGGGGAGGTATCGAACTCGGAGCGGGTGGAAGCTTACATGGCATCTTGCGGCGTTACAACTCTTCTTAGGGCTTCGGCGGATGCTCTGGATACCGTGATACGTATTGAGGAAGTCATATCCGCAATTCCGTGCCTGAAACTAACTAAGTCCCCGGGACCGGATGGCTTCTCAGTCATCTTTTATAAAACTTATTGTGTGGAGCTGGCTCCCTTTTTAGCACGCCTTTTCAATTCCTTTTTGGAGGTGGGGGAGGTGACCCATTCCATGTCGGAGGCGGCAATCACAGTTATTCCCAAGCCCGGTAAGAATCCTACGGAATGTGAATTGTATTGCCCGATCTTGCTCCTTAACATTGACGCCAAGCTCTTTGCCAGTATCTTGGCGGCACGACTTAGCACATTGATGGACGGCATCATAGACCCTGACCAGGAGGGCTTTATTCCAATGCGTTGGGGGGGGGATAACACTAAAAGACTTCTGCACCTAACTGATCTGGTTCACCGCTCTCGCACGCAGGCCATTTTCTTATCCATAGACGCAGAGAAGCCTTCGACCACATGGACTGGAAATATCTGTTTGCGGTACTGAAGACCTTCGGTCTGGGGGATAACTTTGTGTGATGGGTCGGCTGCCTGTATGCAGCTCTGAAGTGGGCGGTGAGGATGAATGGGTGCAGATCTGCCCTCCTTCCTATCACCAGAGGGACACGGCAGGGGTGCCTCTTATCCCCATTGCTTTTTGCGCTCTATATGAAGCCTTTTGCTCAGCGGGTTCAGTCCAATGGGGGTATATCAGGGATATGGTTTGGCGCAGACAAACACAAAATTAACTTATATGCTGATGATGTGATCCTTTTGCTCACGCAGCCTCACTCTTCATTGCAGCATCTGTTGGCAGAACTTCTTGAATTTGGCAAAGTGGTGGGGTTTAAAGGTAATTTCTCCAAATCGCAGATACTTAATGTATCCGTTCCTGCTGCTGAGGTGCAAGATCTGCAGCAGGACTTTGCCTATCAGTGGACACATTTCGATATTCCATACCTAGGAATTTGTCTCACCCCATCTATAGCAAAAACAGCTTCTCCTAATTACAAGCTGTTGGTGGATCAGACAGCCAAATCACTGTTAGATTGGTCCCGTCTTAATTTGGCTTTATATGGTAGGCTAGCGGCAGTCAAAATGATGGTGCTCCCTCGTATCCTGTACCTTTTTCAAATGCTCCCATTGAGCCCTCCACCGTGTGCCCTCCAGTAACTACAGGGGATCATTAATAAGTTTTTATGGAGCAATAAAAGGCCACAGCTTGCCTTATCACTTGTCACTGCTCCTAAGTCCATTGGTGGGATGGGTTTCCCCTTACTGATGGCGTATTTTCAGGCAGCATGCCTGCGGTTTGTCCTTGAGTGGAGCAGGCCCTGGTCCAGCAAGCATTGGAATTTCATGGATCGGACGGTAGCGGGGTGTAATATTTGGTGCGAGTTGTGGCTTCCTCGCAAGCACAGAGCTTGGGGTCTTTACTCCTCCCCGATGACATCACAGACGCTGAAGGCTTGGGACCAACTGGCACAGCGCAGGGGTTGGGCTACTTTCCCGTCCCCTATGACACCCATCGTGGATAATCCGGATTTCCCTCCGGGTTGTGCGTCCCCAATTTTCCAACGCTGGAGGGAAGAGGGTTGTAAGAGGGTGGGCTCCCTCTTAAACCTTGATGGCCTAATTCCGTTTCCCCAGCTTTGTCTGGACTATTTTTCTTTCTCAGAGGCTGATGCCTTTCCTTACTCGCAAGTGGCGCACTGGGTTACCCAGCCCCCTAATATTGCATCTATGTCTCGTCCTATGACGGCTTTTGAAAAATGGATAGTCCGCAAGAAGGATGATCGCAAGCTTATATCTGACTTGTATGCTATGATTATGATGCGTCCTAAAGCTCTACGAACGAAAGCCCAGGTTCGCTGGGAGAAGGAGCTGGGGCGCCCGCTGTCGCTTAAGGAGTGGGAGCAAGTTTTCTATCGTGCGCACCACACCACTGCCAACATAGCAGGCACTAAGTCTGCCTAGAAGGTGGTTGCTTATAGGTATTATACCCCAGCTCGTATCAAGGCTTGGGATGAGACAAACTCGGGCCTCTGTTGAAAGGGGAGTGGTTCCCCAGGTCCCTTGATGCACCTTCTGTGTCACTGTCCGAAGCTAGAGCGGTATTGGAAGGTTATCCTTTATGACTTGGACGATGCCTTTCAGATCACATTCCCTAGAACACCAGAGCATGCGCTATTAGGACTTCCACATATCAAATTGTTTCCTTTGCGCTCACTGAGGGGTAGACAAATCGCCCTAGCCTTGCCGGCAGTGCGCCTAGTCATTCTGGCACAGTGGGGTTCCCCGGACTCACCTGACCTGAGGGACTGGATTCGAAGAATATGGCATCTTTTAGATATGGAGCGGCTATCGCTGAGTATGGATGGGAAGGGGGTGGAATACGCAGAACTATGGGGCCCACTCCTGCATCTTCTATCTAGGGACTTGAGGGAGGTCACTTGCCTGAAGTACTTACAGATTTTTTAACTTATTCCTCTGGAGCCTTGGGGACCTGCTAAGGTGGTCTGGGCAGCGCTGAGGGGGGCCTAGGGTGGTAGAGAGTATGCCATCGTGCCACGCTTTAAAAGAGATAGAATGGGTGGACGTTCTTTTTCAGTGCTGGCGGCAGCTCTCTGGAACTCTCTGCCTGCCCCTCTTCGTTCCATCCCTGATCTGCTCCTTTTTAGGAAGGCCCTAAAAACCTTCCTATTTTCCACAGTTTAGTCTCATGCGTTTTTGGTTATTTCTGCTGTGTTGTGTTTTATCATCTCCTAAAGCGCCGGGACGCCACTTGGCTGCGGCATCTGTGCGCTATATAAAATAAAATACCATAACATAACATAACAGAAGTAAGATGAGACTGATGAGGAGGTGGGTGGCGGGGGGAGGTTTGGGGGGTGGGGGAAAGAGGGTTTCCTTTGTCTTGTTTCTTGTTCTCAAAAAGTGGTAACTTTTTACCTGCACTGACTGCTTATCGCGGCACAACATTTTCCATTGCGGGGTCGCCCTCTAGAGTATAGGCCCGAACGCTGTGTCTATTGCTTCTGGAATTTGCTCTGCCTGCCAGTGGATGTATGCAGCTGAGCTGTGTTCTGAGTTGTAGTACTGCTCAATAAAAATAATTGATTCTAAAAGAGAAAGAGGAACAATGTGTGAGAAAGTGAGAATGAGAAAGAGAGAAAAAACAACATTAAAACGTGGGAGAGAGAAAGTTATAGATGGAACAGTTAATACTGGAGTAAATACTCGTAGCTCACCTTTTGCCTCCGTTGTGTCCAAGCATGTGGTAGTTCATAGTGCACCCTCCAATTTAGTGATCTGAAAGATAGTATAAAGAGTTAGTAATAGTATAGTCCATTGGCGTGATTCAAAGAGGGTGCACTACGTGTCGAAGCAGCTTTTTTCAGAAGTTGTTATAATGCCCACGCATCATCGCAGAATCCTCGAACATTGAGTTTTAGAAGTGTTGGGGAGACGCCAATTTGTGAAACACAAACTGTAAGATAAAAAGGAAGTTAACATTGTGTGTAATTTTTTTATCAAAGGACAGAGGAAGTGACAGAGTGACTGCAAAGAATATTCACAGCTCAACTTTCTGTCACTAGTGTGTTTTTCACCATGTGCTGGGACATAATGCACCTTGAAGCTCTACATCTAAAAGGTAGTAAAAGAAAAATGTTAGGATTGGTAATTGTTACTATCTTAATGTGGAGATGGATAACATCGCCCTTTTACACACGTTACTTCTCACATTTATAAGAACTATTTGTATAGTTTATATTCTGGTAGTTTGAGTGCTTATAAAAACGTTCCTGTTATTGGAAAAAAAAGATATACATATAGGACTGTGTTTCTCTAAATCGCTGTGTCGCTTTTTGTATACAGTCTGCTACAGCCCTTTGACTCCCTCTGATGCATACCTAGGTCTCACTGCTCACCTTTTCGTGGACAGGACACCTTCTACATCATACAGTCACGCTCTGCCACTAAGAAGTCTCACATATTGTGCAGAGTCTTGATATCTCTATGGCTTTTGACATACTTGTGCTCCCGTCATCATCATGGCAGGTTCTTCACTCGCTCAGTGCTTCGGGTACCACTAACTCAGTGACCAAAGAGGCCATGCACATGGTAGTGGGCCCCTTTGTTCGGTAGTTTGGGCCTACATGAAGCGTGCAAAACACCTGGACGAGCCATCACACTGCTTGCGATGGGAGCAACTCCAAAATGGCGTACAGCACCTGCGCCCCGTCTTTTTATAGGTAGGGTCACGTGTGTAGTGACATATGTGCTGGATGGGTATGGTGTGGGTGTATACCAGCCATGAGGGAATGTGTGTGCCGATCTGACAACTAGACCTGGAACTAAGAAATCACTACAATGGCAATCTGGGACATATAGTGTTGTTGTGTTTTCCTGGTAGCGTAAGCGGAGTGGGCTGTACCAACGTATTAAGCCTCAATCAATCAATCAATCAATCATATTACTTGTATAGCGTGCTACGCTCCCGGAAGGGTCTCAAGGCGCTTGGGGGAAGGGGGCCGCTACTGCTCGAACAGCCAGGTCTTAGGTGTCTCCTGAAGGCGAGGTGGTCCTGGGTCAGCCGAAGGTGGATGCAGAGTGAGTTCCATGTCTTGGCCGCCAGTTGGAGAAGGATCTGCCTCCCGCGGTGGCTCTTCGGATGCGTGGTACGGCGGCGAGGGTGAGGCTAGTGGATCGTAGCTGGCGGGTGGGCCTGTGGAAGGTCAGGCGGTCGTTGAGGTACTTGGGGCCCAGGTTGTGGAGAGACTTGTGTGTGTGGGTGAGGAGCCTGAACGTGATCCTTTTGTTGACGGGGAGCCAGTGCAGGTTCCTCAGGTGGCCGGAGATGTGGCTGTGTCAAGGGATGTCTAGGATAAATCGGGCGGAGGCGTTCTGGATGCGTTGTAGTCTTTTTTGTAGCTTGGCTGTGGTTCCGGTGTAGAGGGTGTTTCCGCAGTCCAGCTGGCTGGTGACGAGGGCCTGGGTGACCGTCTTCCTGGTTTCGATCGGGATCCTTCGGAAGATCTTGCGGAGCATGCAGAGGGTGTGAAAGCATGATGAGGAGACGGCGTTGACTTGTCTGGTCATGGAGAAGGAGGAGTCCAGGATGAAGCCCAGGTTGCGAGCATGGTCTGCCGGCTTGGGGGCGGTGCCCAGGGCAGGGGGCCACCAGGAGTCGTGCCAGGCGGAGGGTGATGGTCCGAGGATGAGGACTTCCGTCTTGTCTGAGTTCAGTTTCAAGCGGCTGTTCTTCATCCACTCGGCGACGTCTTTCATCCCTTCGCGGAGGCTGGTTCTGGCGGTGTCGGGGTCTCTGGTGAGGGAGAGAATCAGCTCGGTGTCGTCGGCGTAGGAGATGATGTTGAGGTTGTGTTGGCGTGCGATGGCTGCAAGAGGTCTCATGTAGACATTGAAGAGGGTGGGGCTGAGTGATGATCCTTGAAGGACGCCGCAGATGACTTCGGTGGCCTCGGAACGAAACGGGGGGAGGCGGACTCTCTCTGTTCTTCCAGCTAGGAATGAGATGATCCACTTCAGTGCCTTCTCTTGGATGTCGGTGTTGCTGAGGCGTTGGACTAGGGTACGGTTGCAGACAGTGTTGAACGCGGCGGAGAGGTCCAGGAGGATGAGTGCCGCTGTTTCCCCGTTGTCGAGAAGGGCTCGGATGTCATCGGTGGTTGCGATGAGGGCGGTCTCGGTGCTGTGGTTGGCTCTGAAACCGGACTGCGAGAGGTCGAGGGATCCTTTCCTCTCGAGGAAGGCGGCAAGCTGTCTGTTGGCGATCTTCTCAATGACTTTGGCAGGAAAAGGGAGGAGCGAGATGGGGTGGAAGTTCTTGAGGTCGGTGGGGTCTCCTGTTGGTTTTTTCAGTAGGGCGCTGAGCTCGGCATGCTTCCAGCTCTCCGGGAAGGTGGCGGTGTCGAAGGAGGTGTTGATGACGTCTCGGAGTTGGGGTGCGATGGTGGAGTCAGCCTTGTTGAAGATGTGGTGGGGGCAGGGGTCAGTTGGAGATCCGGAGTGGATGGTGTTTATCGTGCGGGTTGTGTCTTCGGTGGTCACTGCGGTCCAGGTGCGGAGGGTGGCAGTGGGGTACGTTGGTTCGACGGTTGGGTGCGAGGATGGTGTGTCGAACCTATTGTAGATGTTGGCAATCTGGCGGTGGAAGAACGAGGCGAGGGAGTCGCAAAGATCTTGTGAAGGGGTGATGTCGTTGTTGCCAGTGCTGGAGTTGGAGAACTCCTTGACGATGCTGAAGAGTTCCTTGCTGTTGTGGGCGTTGTTGTCCAGTCGATCCTTCAGTGATTTCTTCTTGGTGGTGCGGATGAGCTGATGGTGCTTGCGGGTCGCGTGTTTGAGCGAGGTTGAGCCTCGATTCATTTACCACCACCCTTCAGGGCTTTTAAATGTTGGGAGGGGGCAGGGCGGCTCGAGGGCACTGCAGGGGCTGGCCCTAGGGTGGGGCAGTCTCCAGGGCCTTCAAGGGCTCTAGAAATAGGAACACGCAGTCTGCCTCACACAGTACGTTAAAAAAGAAGAGAAAGTGATGAGAGATGATTTGTGACATGTTTAGGCTTCATTAAATGGGGTATGGCAGTGAAGTGCGTAGTTATTCTAGAAGAAGTTTTTCGAGGTCTTGCGAAAGCAAGTCATCATTAATAATTGTCTCTCGCTGTGTGTACTTGCAAGGTTATCTGATTTGCTTGTATGTTAAAAAAAGATACTTTCAACACCTCTTTTTGATTGGTTTAGAAGCATTTTAAGAAGATGCATTAGTGACCAATCCCTTTCCTTGCGCAGATTTTGAAAAACATTTGATTGGCTGTTGTGTGGTTACGTGTACCTTCCTCATGGTAATTTTGATTGGCTGTTTTTTTTCTATATGACGTTACGATACACTCACCATGTATGTTGCTAATTTTGTGACACACTTTATTTTACAATGCGTTTCAAAAACGTACGAGTTTGTTGATTGTAAAGGTATTTAAAAATATGCACAAGTTTTCAAAATATTTTTATTGAGTCTTTTATATTCATCATATGGGTGAAATGCAAATGTTCATTTTTCATTCATTGGTATCACGCGTTGGACCACATTTTTTTTATTTTATCATAAGCAGTCATTTCTTAAGTTTACATTATATAAGTGTTGCCCCATCATTTTTTTTAAATGTTTGGGCTTTTTTTGCTTTCAGATAAAGTAAAATAGAAGTGCTACGACAAACACTCCCTCACTCCTCCCACTGTTAAGTCAAGCTTTTCAGTTGACAGGTGTTCTCATTTGCACTGTTTTAGTGCATCACGTGTTGAAGTAAACGTGCCTCTTTCTATACTTTTTAACTTTAGTATAATTTCGAAAATGCTTTATTTAAACTTGTTTTTAATATTATAGCATTTTGTAGGGGGGGCCTTGGATGCGAAAGTGGCGCAAGGGGGTTGTAAATCTGGAACGCAGTGTTTTGTTTTATTTCGCTTTCCTGTCTGTCTTGTAGAGGATCCAGGGTGAATATAAAGTTTTTTGTAAAGCTAGTACCTTTCAACTCTACCACCAAACGGATTTCTGCCTTATACCACAGTAACAGTTCATGGAACAGTTTAGTGAGCACAGAGGTTAGAAGTTCCCACACTATGTTGCTAATACAAATAGTTACTTGGTGGAGTTTTACAATTTTTCTATAGGAACCTTTAGTCTTAGAAGTCAGTGGAAAATATAATAAAATTATAGAAGGGGTTCACTGGGGCCCTCATAGTCACGGGGCTTCACTCATGTTGGAAGGGGGGTGCAGTAGGCTGTGGAAATTATATATCGGGAAAACAACAATGCAGCTTATTGCGTCTTTTTTTAATATAATGTGGAATAATGTTTATTTATTAGGCAGTGTTCACTTTTGTTACAGATACAGTGACTTTGTTACAGGCAATTTATTAATATGTAGGACGGCGTGTTCACTATGTGTGCATGATACAAATTTAACATTTAATTGGCTATGGTGTTCTAACAACAATCTTAATGTTCATTTGGGTGTTAACTATTGAAAGTAGAAGTATTTTCTGTAATTAAATGTTCATTGGCTGTAAAGTATTAAAAGTAGAGGTTTTGGCAGTCATTCCCTCCTCCTCTGCTGAACAACATGGACATTTTATTGGCTAAAGTGTTCCGAGCCCAAGTTTGCTCATTATTGGGTGGTAAAGGTTTACTGTTGTGAGTGATTTTGTGACTCACTTCCAAAGGAGTATGGGAAAAGAAAGTAGTAGAGGGCAGGTTAGGAACACTATTAACGCTGTAGAGTGCTTATAAGGTGGTGGAGTGAGATTATGAGGAAAAAAATTATATTTATATGTTTCAAGGGTCATTTATATAATTGCCGTGTGGTGTATAAATCACGGCGGAAAAATGACAGTGTCTTGCGCTTTTCTTTTAATCAAGTTTGCGGGTGACATACTTCTTAGGAGTACTATTTACTTATAATGTGGTGTTTACTTTTCTGATGGGGAGGTGTGGTTGCACAGCAAAAAATTCAATCTAGGTTTGAAACAGTTTTTATTAAGCAAATGCAAACAAATTTTCTTCAGAAACTGTCACTGTATATATAAAAGGGGTGAGAGTTAAAAATGGAATTTCATAAAATATCAGTTAAGCGTGGCCACACCCTCTTTTTTCTGCTATAGTTTGTAAAAGTGTTGCCCCATATTGTTGATAATGTAGGAGGGCATCAGTTACTTTTAGATAAAGTAGAATAGAAATGTTACAGCAAACACTGCTGCACTACATTATATGAGGTCAAGAGAACAAGTAAAAAACAATTAAATACAATTGACTTCATATTACATAGAAATGTATGCATTATTATTTATCAAATTTGTATTCTGTAGAATTCAGGAACTGGTCCTATATATTCTTTAGGGAGAAGGTGAATAGGAACCGCAAATAGGAATAGAAATTAGAAAATAACATTCAGAAATGTAGGTTTTATTAAATATTTAAAGTAACAAAGTATGAATGATAGCTATATTTTTTATTCTGCAATTTCATCAAATATGTTTCATGAAAAAAAATATATACAGATATATATTACAGATGGCGCTGAAAATCTCCTATTCCTCCTCTGTAACAATAGGACAATCCATTACAATATAATGATTGATGCCATTGTTACAGTAAAAAGAAAAGGAAAATAAAGTTATCTATTTAACAGAACATCCATAATGAAATACTTTCGAGCGGTAATTATTTACTGAACTTCTTTTCTCCGGGAGGTGAAAAAGTTTGATCTTCGTGGCGATGGGTCATAAACTCCTCTGAGATCATGACTGTGAGTATTATAATATATATATATATTTTCACAGTATATGATCACAAGGGGGGAACAGATTCAAAACCAAAAGCCAGTGACGTTTCTTATATATCTTTACTCTTTGTGCCGATGTATCATGAACTCCACTGAGATCAGAATAACTGTTAATGTTATAATATACATATTGACAGTGTATGATCTTTAGGGGAAAACACAGTAACAACTGGAAGATGGTGACGTTGATTGTAAATGTTTAGGGTTTGCGCCGACGCGTCCCCCAACACCTCTCAAGCGAAGTACAGTGTCAAGATTATAATATAGAAAATTACAATATAGAAGCTGAAAGAAGCCGGAAAAGGAGCAATGCTTTTGGTACTCTATCTGTTTCTGAAGACAAGCTGCTGGCGTTACAGAGAAAAAGCGAAAAACATGCAATAACATTTTTTTCGAGATATAAATGTTTAAATATTGACAAATAGCCACAAATTATAACTAAGTACTATGCCTATGCCATATTGAAACAACTTACAACTACGGAATATGTTTGTTGACGCAAAAGAAGAATTCAATGCTAGAAAAGGGAACCTGCATTACAGATTGGCGACTCAGAAATAACTTGCGAAAACGAAAGTAATTGCACAGTAGGTGTGGTTTATGTAGCTTTTGGTTCTTTAATAGTCTTTGAAAGGAAGATTTGCTCCGCCTATGTAGATGTCACGTTTTACAGTTTACACGGGCTCACGTTTCAACTGTTTTACTTGTGCACGTATTGGAAAAAGTTACAAACTGTGAAGCTGTAAAGGTTTTGATTTCCATAGTAACACGTATAAGGGCATTATTATCTACATACGTTGGAGAGTTTAAAACGTGTTACTCTGTAAACTGTGCTTTTTTGCATTCTCATGATTAAAAACATCCAAATAGAAGACATTAAAAAAAATATTGTTCACAATAGAAAAAAAAACGGATTAATATATGTTATTACTACGCTTCTTAATTAAAAAAAATGCTAGCATTTGTAAATTGTAAAGCTACCCTCGGAAAGGTGTGCTGGCGCTTGGGGCATTGGGACGAATAAGCAAGGTATTACTTACAGTGAGATACAGGTAGGCTAAGATGTCATAGTGTATAAAATGGGACATGGCTTGAGAACAGGTCTCTGTAACGCACCTGTATGGTTATGAATAGAAACACATGCTTGGCTAGTAGAGACAAGGGACTTTCAGGATTAAAAGAGACCAAATTGCTCAATATAAAATACTTCACAGAGTGTGTTTTCAAATACTCTTTCATATTTAGAAGGACAGCATAAGTTACTGTGTGTAGCTTTTCTTCTCTATGTAAATATGTCCTCATTATACACAATACATTGTGTTGAAGGGGCGTTCTATAGCTGTTGCTGTGAGGATTTTTTGACTTATATAAGCAATGACTATTTTCTAATTATGTTAAAAGGTGAGTATTAGATAGGCGTTTAAGGATTGATGTGTGTGAAAACACATGAAGTATTCAAAAACTAGTGTGAGAATGCTACCTAAATACAAACAGATTCACAGTGTTATTCTAGACAAGCAACAGTATCCTTTGCATTTTACTAAAACACATTTACTAGTTTGGAAGGGGTAAGGTAAATAGGCATGTTCTACATTTTTTAGTACTGCATTTTAGTATAACAGACTGAGTCATTTTCCATAGTCATAAGCAGTGACTGGTTTCAAATTTTACGAAAACTTAAGAAGAGGATATGTTTATAAGCAATTATATTTCTATAATCTTATGAAGTACTTAAACTCTACTGTTGAAATGTTATTAGACAATGGTATTTACATAATATTTTTGGGGGGTCAAAATAGTTGATAAACCTACTTTTGTATTATGTACTCAGAAAACTGTTAAAGTGAAGTGTTTATGTTTTTGTGCAAGGACCTAGAACATAACATATTTGTTATGGATAAAGAGGAGCATAATACCTAAGACACATTGAAAATGAGTAACAGTTTAATTGAAGTACAAAATCTACCTATAGCAGGCAGCGAGACTGAATTAGAGGACATCAGTACTGCAGATATCACTTGTGATTTTGAAAATGAAAGCAATGATGCTGATTTTTGGGAAGTACGCCTCAGGGTATGTTCTGCTTGAAACCCCTATGCACTATGCATGCAGTCTGGTATCTACCTGCACACTTGTCTTTTATACCTTCAATTCCCCATTCTGTATCCTTAAACTTCCAGCAAACACTCTGTTACTGCCCTTGTACTGTTATAGTGACCCATTCAGCGGTATGTACTAATCATTCAGTGTGCTAAAACTTAAGCACTTTCAGATTCACTCAGACACTCTACTTACAGTAGTGTAATCATGCAATCAGTGCCCATTATAATTAGGAATTGTCATTTAAAAAACCTTTTAAATTCACTGAAAAAAACATAGGTTTCAACCACATTATAGTTAGGAATTAGCATTAAAAAAAACTTAGAAATTCACTGAAAAAAACATAGGTTTCACACATGTTATAGTTAGCTGGACATTTCACTCATACAAAACCATTGAAATTCCCCCGTTATAGTTAGTTCAGCTAACTATAACCCACGCGCCCGCAATGCACTGCTGATGACGTCACATATTACATCACTCATGACATGGTCAGTGACATCACTCATGACATCACTGATGACATCTCAAATGACATCACTCATGACATCACTGATGAAATCATTGTTGTGAAAGAGTGGCAGACCTCCTCTCACCGTAATATTACCTTTGATACATACATCCAAAAATATAAACTAAAATGTTCAAAACAATGGAGTTACCAATACCAGTTGCAACAACCTATTCAGTAATTCCAAAATCTACATACACATCCACTCATTCACCAACAGTTCTATATAGTCACTCATACATGGACTCATACACCTATACATCCTGTTACACACCGAAACACATCCATAGAGTTGCTCACACACATACTCACACATGCAAATAAACATCCATTTACTTGCATATACAGCTATTCCCACACCACTACACTTACTTCTACAGAAACGTACACATACTTACTCTCTTAAACAATCTCTTATAGAAACACATACTTATTTATACAGCAACTCTTCCAATCTCTAACTCTCACATATACTCACTTATATACAGCAATACTCACTTATACTAGTTTAAAACCTATGTAGTTACTCATAAAGATACTATTGAGACAGTCTTCCACTCACTAACACACCCATACACACTCATCCACCCATACAATCCTACAAACGTGCTGTCTTCAACATACAAACAGTGAGTAAGTCATTCATGCATCTATGCGCTAAGTAATATTCCCCACCGAACCATACAGACACTCATACTGATGCTCAAAAAAACAACTAATAACCCATATACACACTCATGTAGCTAGTCACCAACCCATGCAGCCACTTATACACAAAGTGAAACAGATATTTACATATTTAAACATTACTCGCTAATACATGTATTCACTACGATACACTTAATAAGTCCGTTATAAAATCAATTTTACAAAAAAGCATCCATTTAGACACTGATTTACTCATTTATTCTTCCATCAACGTTTAGATATACATATATATAAAATATTTCTTTTTAGAAAGACACACATTCACTGGATGATGTCATCAGTGATGTCATTTGAGATGTTATCAGTGATGTCATGAGTGATGTCACTGACCAAGTCATGAGTGATGTAAATTATATGACATCATCAGCATTGCATTGCGGGCGCGCAAATGATAGTTAGCTGAACTAACTATAATGGGGGATTTCAATGGCTTTGCATGAGTGAAATGTACAGCTAACTATAACATGTGTTAACCCTTTGGTTTTTTCAGCGAATTTATATATAGACACAGACACAACTAATCCCACACCCTCAACACTAGTCATACTCCAATGCAGAAAAACACACCCACTTTCAGACTCATACTGCAACTCACATGCCCAGTCACTGACCCAAACAAGCACTCATACATCCACACATTCCTATACAGCCACTCACACACCCACTTACTGGCCCATCCAGCCACTGTCCATACAGCCACATTCCCACACTCAATCACCCACTTACCCACCAATTCACACAATCAGACACCCACTGATATACCTATTCATACATTCACACATCCATTCACACACCCACAAAACCACTACCACACCCACAGTTACTCAGATACCCACTAACACACCCATTTGAAGATTCACATACCCACTGATACATTTATCACACACTCACACATTCCCGTACACATCCATACAACCACTATCACAACTCCTTGCACACCCACACAGCCACCCAGACACCCATTCACATACCCTCTAAAACACCTATTCCTATATTCACTCACCCGCTCACACACCAATTTATGAACATGACATATGCTCCTATATCGTTAGCTGGACTAACTATTTTTCGCGCACCCGCAATGCATTGCTGATGATGTCACATATTAGATCATTCATGACATGGTCAGTGACATCACTGATGACATCTCAAATGACATCACTGATGACATCACTGATGATATCCTCCACATGACAATCACATACACTAGTAAAATCTTTTATCACTCAATGTAAAATACAGAGTATCATATTTGAATCCATTGTCACAGCAATACAAGTATCTAAAAACCCACTCAGTGATTCATAGATGTATGCACACATCTAATCACTTACCTGTAGATTCACTCATACATGCTGTCAATGAACAATTGAACACTTTCAAAAATACATATACACCTATGTCGACATTAAACAACAGCACACATCCTATTCACATGTGAAGTCATCCTACTCACTTAGGCAAACAATGGATCATACTAACATACTTACTTAACTACACACTTATACAAACACCACTTGTTCTATTCCTTTAGATAGTAAGTCATACTTAGTGAATTATAAAATCATTATTACAAGTATATAGTTATCCATACAGTCACTCACACAATCATTGAGTCTTATGGATACTTATTTATATACAACAACTGACACATACACTGCCTTTTATTTTTCTAGTTTGTTGGACATGTACCATTGAGAAATATATTTGCTCATCACCACACCCTTAAAGAGATTCACTCACCCAAACTGTTAGAACATGTAATTTTCACTTCATATATCTACTGAATCAACTATTCACACATCTTTGGACAGTCACACACCCCCCAACGAACCACACACACTTTCACTCTCCCAAACAAATACTAAGTTATCTAATCAATAACTAATATAGACTTTCACATAGCTAGTAAGCAACTGGAGAACCAGTTTACACAACAGCTGAAAAAGTGATACAGATATTCGCACAGTTTAGTCCCTATCCACTATATTTAGTGAGACACTATAAATTGCTCAAGTAAACAGTCAATTACACTGCTACTAAATCCTCCATCCAAATATTTATTTATATAAATCCACTCATGCTTCAATGCAAATTGCTATATATATAATGCATATTTAAATAAAGAAGCAAACCAAATTCACTGGATGATGTCATCAGTGATGTCATCAGTGATGTCATTTGAGATGTCATCAGTGATGTCACTGACCATGTCATGAATGATCTAATATGTGACATCATCAGCAGTGCATTGCGGGTGCGCTAAATATAGTTAGTCCAACTAACTATATAGGAGCAATTTCAATGGTTTTGTATGAGTGAAATGTCCAGCAAACTATAATATATATATATATAGTCAAGGTACACACATAGATATATATAATGTTAATGTTATTAATGTTATGGGTGTCTTATATAGCTCTCGGCTACTCCAAGTAGTGTCCCGGCGCTTTCTAACCCACAACAGACTACAGAGGGCAGGCAAAAATGAGAAAAAGAGCAAGCAAATTACTGTCCATGAAGCCACGTCTTCAGGACCCTTTCTGAAGGCCAGCAAGTTTGATGTACTGCGGAGTGACAGAGGAAGGGTATTCCATAGCTGGGGCGCCAGGAGTTTAAAGGAGCGAGCCCCCACCCTTGCTTTCCTGACAGCAGGGACAACGGCAAGGCCGAGAGATTCCGATCTTAAGGATCTAGTTGGTTTGTAGAAAGCAAGTCGTTTCGGAATATATTCAGCTCCCACAGCATGGAGTGCCTAAAAACAATCCGCTTCCGAATAGGCAGCCAGTGTAGGGAATGTAAAAGGCCTGAGGCTCTCGCTCGGCGATGTAGGCCAAAAATGGCCCGTGCCACCTAGTTTTGGACCACCTGGAGTCTTTGGAGTAGGTATTTGGGTAAACTCAAATATAAGACATTCGAATAGTCCAGCCTTGAGCCAATAAGGGCCTGGACCGTAGTCTTCCTATGCGCCAGCGGGAGCAGAGGAAGGAACTTACGTAACATTTTAAGGAGGCCATAACACGTGCCGGCCAATCCAAGGATCTGGGACTTAAGCGACAAGCCCTTGTCAATCTTGACCCCCAAGTTCTTAGCAACCAGAGAAGAAGACGCGGGAGGGAACATGTTCACCGGCCACCAATCCTGCCAGCTCGGGTCAGACTGACACCCGAAGAAGAGCACCTCCGATTTATCTGGGTTGCACTTGAGGCTGTTTCGCTGAAACCATTCGAAAACAGCCCCAAGACACCCACGGATGCTCTCTCTGTCAAACTCGGCCCCCTTCCCACAAGTGAAAAGGAGCTGGGTGTCATCGGCGTATGACGCGATCTGAGCCCCGAAGGACTCCGCCAGCACCGCCAGAGGGGTCATAAAGATATTAAAGAGAGTCGGGCTCAGCACCGAGCCCTGCGGGACTCCGACCTCCAGAGGCGGTACTTCGATGAGTATGGAGGGGCCCAGACCACCTGCCGGCGACCGGCTAAATAAGATCGAAACCAGCTCAACACCGTCCCCCTCAGACCGATCTCATGGAGCCTGCTGAGGAGACCCTCATGAGGGACGGTGTTGAAAGCCGCCGACAGGTCTAACATTACCAACATGGCCCTTCCTCCTGCATCCAGCACTTCCTTGATGGCCTCATTGACCTCCAATAGCGCTGTCTCGGTGCTTAGGTTGGACCGGAAGCCAGACTGGGTGGAGTGCAGCAAGCTATGGGTTTCAAGGAAAGTAGAAAGCACAGTGTGCACATGCTTTTCTACTATCTTTGCGAGAGCCGGCAGGAGGGAAATCGGCCTGTAATTGGTATGTAGCTCAGGGTCTAGACCCAACTTTTTAAGGAGTGGGACAACCATCGCCTGCTTCCAAACCGTGGGAACCACACCACTCGTCAGTGACAGATTAAGGATGGGATTAATCAGCTGGTTCAAAACCTCCGCTACCCTAGCCAGAAATTTAGCAGGGCAAGGATCAGAGGGTGAACCTGACTTAAGCTTGATCTGGAAATCCTGAGAAGCGGAGTCAGAGAGGGATTGAAACTCTGAGAGAAAGGGTCCAGATCCAGCTGTCAAATTCAACTGGTCCCCCAAGGATGGTGACATCGCTAGGGCCCAAGGAAGAAAAAGAGTCCTGAATCCGCTTGATCTTAGTGGTGAAAAAGCTAGCTAGCGAGATCGCCCAAGGCTCTGAGAACTCATGATGCGACGCATTCACAATAGTGAAAATTTCCCTGCAGGAACTTGAAGCAGTCTCTAATTCTTCTTTTCGATCACAATGTCCGCATGTTAGACCTTGATGGCGGCCCTATAGGCAGCCTTGGCCCCAGGATCATACTGCTGGCGCCAGAGCCTCTCTGCTACCTTACAATTGCGCCGTGACAGCGCCAAAGCCTCCGTAAACCAAGGAGCAGAGGTCCGTTTAGAGGTTTTCCCGGGAACAATCTCAGGAGCTAATTCGTCTAATCGCTCCACTAGCCACTCCTGCAACAAATCGAGATCCCTCTCTAGGTCTCCTGATAAAGGACAGGGATGAACCAAGCTGGCCTGGGCCAAACTTTCAGGGGTCACCCGATGATATGCCCGACCAGTCTGCCTAGGATGACTGGACGTTGCACAGGGTGATTTACTAGTACCCAAAATCTGAAAGCTGATCAGAAAATTGTCCGACCAAAGGACAGGGACAGGGCTGGCCATATCCAGTGTTGTGGTGGAAAACACCTGATCAAGGGGGTGGCCCTTGTTATGAGTCAGAGCAGCCAGGTGGGAGATGAGGCCCAGGGGGGAGGTGACATCATTGATTTTAATCGTGTCACCATCCGTCCCCACGTCCATATGAATGTTAAAATCCCCAAGCACAATACAGTGTTCCGTCTTCAAACGAAGCGCTGATGCCAGCACCTGCAGCTCCTCGTGAAAAGACCCCAGCTGTCCTGGTGGTCTGTAGATTAGGAGCCCAGAGAAGGATGGATAGGGAGATAGGGCTGTAGAAAACGCCTTGGATTCGCAGCTGGGAATGGTCTCCAAAGGGATAACAACACATGAGGCAGATCTCCTGACCACAATCGCCACCCCTCCACCCCTTCCGTTCAGTCTGTCATACCTAAAAATCACATAATCAGGAGGAATAGCAGTCGCAATGTCAGGATTGGAGGACTCCCCCAGCCAAGTTTCAGTAAGTATTAAGCAAACAGGCTTTTCGACAGCTAAAAGCTTGTGGATATCAAGAGCATGCCTGCTCAAAGAGCGAGTATTTAATAAAAGGCACAGATATTTAACATTGGCCTTAGGGCTGGCAGGCCCCACCACCGGAAAATTGCCTGGTATCCATCCGCATACCTGACACCGCCTTTTGCCTCTGTATCGCCCAGGAAAGACCACACAACACGAATCCTTACGTTTCCTAAATGAGAGTAGATCCGACGCCGAATACATGAGCCTTGAGCCAGCCCCTCCCGACGCTCCATCCGCCTCCGGGGCGCTGACGGGCGCAGACGGGCTGAACTCAGGCGTAACTCCGGCGGTACTTCGGCTACCTCGCTGCGCGTACCCGCTGCGAGTCAGCATGACCGCCTTAAGTGCAGGTCAAGGGTCCTACGAGCGAGTAGCCCGGGAACAAAGATGGCGCCGCTAGGCGTCCTACTATCCCCCTAAGATGTCCGCCGAAGTGGAGGCGAAGGACCAGGGCCCACCAAAAATCGGTGGGTAATCGATTTTTAACGTGCAAGTCAGAGGGCTATTAAAACCATGGGAAACAGCAAACACAAATAAAATTATAAAGAGACAAAACAGGAAGTTTAAAATTTCACGCCGCAAAAAGCACTGTTGCTCCTCCAGGCGCAGCGCGCTGAGCAGTACACTGCAGGTTGCAAATTCTATGGGCGCCGCCTGATTTACCTGCCTTAAGTGCAGGTCAAGCGTCCTACGAGCGACTAGCCTGGCAACAAAGATGACCTTGACTATATATATATATATATATATCTATATATATATATATATATATATATATATATATATATATATATATATGTATATATATATATATATATATATATATATATATATATATATATATATATATATATATATATATATATATATATATATATATATATATATATATACATATAGTCAAGTATAGTCAAGGTACATATCTGTGGTACAAGTCAAGGTACATATCTGTGGTGGCAGATATCGTAAAACTTTGCTTACCAATAGAAAAGTACCATCACAATATTTTTGTCCTCTATATTCTTGGCGCAATCATTTTTCCACACTATACTTTTTCAATGACATTGTGTCCAAACACCATTTAAATAATGATGTGTAGGCATTGTGCTGTTATGATACATTTTAAAAGGTCTTTGCATGCTAGGTCATGGAAAGTACTGATTTTGTTGAAGGGTATACTGGGGCAATATTATAATTTGTGATTAAATCTACTTTAACGAGATTCGACAAAATTTACACCCAAGCATAAGAAAGACTCTCTTTTATCTATCCCACCCATTGCACTGTCATCCAAGATCATCAATGTAATTAGATCTTTAGTATATTTAATGCAAAGACCAGAAATCTCTTTTTTGTCTATGGTTAGGCTTTGTCAGTCAGTCAGTCAAATTTGCTTTATTCGAGGTAAAAGCTCATAAAAGCATAGTACATTTAAAAACCATTTTGGCCCATAATAAAATGCATTTACGAAAAAAGTCACCCATCCCTGAAGGAGTTTGTCTATCCATGCATATCAATATATATTCACGATTGACTCATATGGTGGTACGCTCCATGTCGATGTGCATTCCTGAAGAAGTTTGACCATCATAGCACACAACTCCATCTATGGAAAATATATCATGCCACTAAGAGATGCTTCCATTCCCCTATACTTAACCATAAGAAGACTCCCAGGCAAGATGGAGATCTTCGTATGGTAAAGTATAGAGAAAATCAAATATGTTAAAGTTGAATAATATTTTCACTCAATCTTATATATTGATTTTAAATATAGAACAAAATGAAAAATTGTACAACACTATAAATTTATTTTTTATTTAAATCATTAATTAATTTAAACATACTATATTGACCAAACTTTATGGGGCTTATATACAAGTGTGTTTAATCAACAAGAGCTAGCTACCTGGAAAGGTCTATGTGTCTGACAATTCGAAAGATAATTGTCTTTTACAGGGAAAAACTATTTGTTTTTTAAGAAAGCCCTCACCCACCACCCTAGTTGGTGGCATGCTTCATCATCTGCCCCCCCTGAGGCTCCGAGTGTGCCCCAGGTGTGCTTCGACGCCTGATTACAGCGGAGCAGGTTTTGTTAAGTGAGTGTGCATGGATGTGGTTTGTGGGGGTATAAGACAATTATCTTTCGAATTGTCAGACACATAGACCTTTACAGGTAGATATCTCTTGTTGATTAAACATGTATCCCCTGATTAAAAGCATTAATTGCAGCGTACAGCTGTGAGAGTATCACACAATATGGCGGAAAACCATGGCTTAACCTTCTCTGAAAGTGAGATCAGTGAGTTATTTGCTGACCCTCCTTTTTCATTGGACACAAACACCTCCCAAACGATAGCACAAACCACTGATTGGGATGCACTAACCGAAAAGAAGCGCAACAGGATTCGCACCATTCTACACGGTATTATAGTGCCTGAATATCTGCGCACCAACACAGCGCCAAAAGGTTTACTCGTGACCAATGGCCGCGGGATATTCCTGGAAGATGCCACCTTCAGGAAAGACTGAGCGCAAATAGCATGGCACTGCACTAGAGACTGGCTACTGTTTATCATCAAGACCGCCAAACGTCTCTCAGATGCCATGATGATTGACATACAGGCAACCGAAACCCACTTTAAGACCACCATTAAATCATACAAAAAAAAGCTTGAAGAATCTAACAAAGAAGTCACAGAATACAAGGAATACCTCGCCCAGGCAGAATGCAATTCATTTCAGAAATACTTGAATAAATTCAGCTACACCAAGACTTACCCATACTCTGATGATAATTACACCGCACCGCAGACACATGACAGGTCATCAGACACGTCAGGGGATAACACCTCTGTATCAAGTGATTCTAACACAGGCTCAACCTGACAACAAAGAAATATAGGATGCTCACAATTATGGCAACAACCGTGGGGCATACCACATCAACATACCTCTAAATTTGGTACACCAGCCTTCGCACTCCCTCATCAAAATCCCTATTTTGGATGGCCACCTATTTACCAACAGCCCCCAAGTCTTATTTGGGCAGAACCATAGGCAGCCATTTTTAGGCCAAGCCAGACAATCCAGGGGTCACAGACGAAATCAGCAGCAAGTACACTGGTCAGACGAAGACGGCCCAGTGAGCGCCAATACGAGGAACAAAACGAAAGAAACACAGCCAGGACCAAGTGGGCAAGGCTAGAGACAACACAACAACCCAAATCCCTTGTGTTCAATCTGTCCTCCACTCCATTAACAGCGACGGAAGAAAGGGTTTTGAACAAAGGACTCTCCTTTGTCCCCACCAGATGAGTGAACAAATTCCACCTCCATATGGAGCTAGCTGAATTCTTCAGAAAATTGAAGCTCAAGGCTTTCTTTGAGAAGCAGCAGCCACCTGACAACATAGAAAACACAAACGAGAAAGGTCTCAAATTAAAGTCCACTTTCATCCCCCCGCCCTCCAGTATCCCAGTTGAAATATCAACATTCGAATAAGCAGTCTACAACAAGGTAGAGAGAATACAACAACCAACCACTTTTAATAACCTCTCGAGACAAGAAAGAGAAGCCCTACGGAACCCTCAAGAAAACCCCAACATCACCATCAAACCCGCAGATAAGGGGGGAGGAATAGTGATCCAGGACAAAGGGGACTATATTACGGAATGCCAAAGATTACTTGGGGATACTCGCAACTACAGATGCCTCCCACAAGACCCAACTGAGGACCTTCAAAGTACCATCACCAACGTGGTCCAGGCAGCAGAGGACTGCCATCGCATCTCCAAACAAGAGGCTGATTACCTATGCAAGAAGAACCCTAAAGTACCATACATTTACGCAATTCACAAAGAGGCAATACCCCCTTTTTGACGACCAAGAGTGTCCGGTATAAACTCACTACTAGAGCCACTCTCCAGGTTCTGTGAGGTTTTCCTCAACCCATTGGTACAGAAAGTGTTGACCTATATTAAGGACACAAAAAACCTGTTATCCATCATCAAGGACATACAATTTGACCCACCACCCAACTGCTAGTTGGCCTAGACATAGACAGCCTCTATACTAGCCTTCCTCAAGACGCCACTCTCAGAGTCCTCAAGGAGATGTTGACAAGATCACCCCGGGAACACTCTACCACAAGATAATTTGTCCTACAATGTGCCACACTGGCCCTCAAAGAAAACTATTTTGAGTTTGAGGGTACCTACTATCTACAAACTAACGGTACCTCAATGGGCAGTGTTTTTGCCCCCAGCGTGGCAGGCCTTTACATATACCTTTTTGAGCTAAATCACATTCTCACCTCCGACAACCTGTACAAATACAACTTACGGCTATGGCACCGATACATCAACGGCATCCTGATGATATGGACAGGCCCACAGGACTCACTAAACCTTTTTCTTAACTGGATGAATGAACGTGATCCCTTTCTCCGGTTCGCCAGCACAGCTAGTAACAAAGTTACCATTCCTGGACCTAACCATAGAGGCAACAGAGGGCACGCTTAAAACATCTACGTATTATAAACCAACAGCCAAAACTTCACTGTTGCAATTTGGAAGTTTCCATCCGCGCCCCTTAAGGGAGAACATTTCCCTTTGGGCAATTCTTGCGTATCAGACGCAACTGCAGCTCCACCACAGACTACCATCAACAATCAGGAGAGTTAGCACTATAACTCCAGGAAAGTGGATATCCTGAGAAGAAAATAAAGAACACCAGAAAACGTGTAAGGAACCAAAACCGGGAAGCACTTTTGGGAGAAACCACACAACCAGAATCACCAACACCTTTAACATGTATCACCACATATAATGGACTCTCAAACCATGTAGCCAAGATAGTACAAAAAAACTGGAGGATCCTCAACACCTGCACTAGGAACTGGGCTCTGCCGCTATTTGCATACAAAAGAGCGAGCAGTCTAAAGGACTAACTGGTCTCCACTTGCCCTAAAGCCCCGATACCCCATTCCAAGAATACACCACACACAACTTGTGGCCTACCCCGTGTGGTCGGCCACTACCCCTGTGGTGATTGCAGCGTCTGCCACCTTATGGAACACAGCAAGACCCTGAAATTGGAACCTGGAAAAATCTGGCAACAAATGACGCACACCTATTGTAACCCCACCAACCTAATATACCTTATTGAGTGTCCATGCAAACTCAGATATGTCGGCATGACCACCAAAAAAGTGCGTACCAGAATTGTGGAACACAGAAGCACGATCCGCTGCAAAAAGTCCAATAGCAAGCTCATGGATCACTACTTACAAGTAGGCCACACACCCAGTGACATGCACTGAACAGTCATAGATCAAATAGCACTAAACCAGACCAACAACGAAAAAACATTGCTCACCAAGGAGCAACGCTGGATTTACAGCCTATCAACCCACACCCATGAGCTGAATGATAATATGCCCTGGAACAGCCTAAACCGCTGAATGAACCTGATCTATACTGACCGACACTACACAGGACTTTAGAACCAGCCTAATGGGTCAGCCACACTGATATAATGTAAACACACTTACACCTTACACACGGTACCAGTACAATACTGACCCCTACCAACTAGGGAATTAGCACTACTAGGTGACTTGTTTCACATGCCACGGGGTGCCCTATCACGCCTCCACGCCAATACCTATGGCGGCAGACCCGCTGGTAGTATGTTCCCCCACTCTCTGGAAATATACTTTCTAAATCCTCCCTGGGTATCTAGAGATTGACACAATGCAATTGCCCACACCTACGATTACAACACCCCTCTATTGGTGAGTGTGCAACTACATCCAGACCACTGAGCCCCGATGTAACAAAGACAGCTGACTCTCGCGCCAATTCATACTTTTTGACACCAGAGGCGTTTACCATCACCCCTGGTCACACGTAGCATCTGATCATTTATAAGTGTGCTACAAACCGCTGTGACAAAAACCGCCAACCAAGCGGAACAAGCCAGTTTAGCTAACGCCTGCGGCAGTACTTCCTTTACCGCTAATATATCGCAATCATGATCACACTTTGACCCGTGAATGGAATTTGATCACCAATGAATTTGGGTTAAAGACAAAACCCTTTACTGAGGGCCCCACAACACCGAGCTCCACTGTTACAAAGACAGTCAATCAAGCGGAACCCGCCCCGCTACCAAACCCACGTGGCAGCAGACGCACTCGTTTTTTCTTCTTTTTTCCTGGATATTTATATTTACCTATAATGAATTATGATGACAACTTTGCCTATGAGTGTAGACACTATCTGCATGAGTATGTCTTCCGTGTTTGTTCTGTCATTTCCCTTCTCCAGACGCTACTCACAAGACGAACCACGCCCCCAATTACAACAGGACTCAGCTGTGAGCCGATGCGCCTACTTAAACCACCCTGTAACCCATCCTCATTCTCAACGGAACTCAAGGCGGGACAGGACAGGTGCAGCAGCAGATCCAGTGACTACACCAAGTAAGTGGGAAATAGGAGAGCCTCGCAACGTGGTACCGCCACCGGGCATTCTTACCACTTGCTGAGAGCAGCTAATCTTCTCCACAGCAGCACCCTAATCCCTAACTTTGTGTATTGTTATAGATTGGATGATTGTCACGGATCCCCGCCTGAGACTCATGATGTTTGTTTCTTTTAATTAGGAAGTAAGCGCTCATTTTTATCAAGTTCCTAAGCCCTCACACCATTGCATTTTGCAGATTCCGCCCTCAGGTACTAGCATTTTCTCACCAACCGACACTTTTTGACAATGCACTGTCGGTTTGACCCGCTCACAATTTAGGCACCAGGTACCATCACCTTCATTTGTGTGCTTAAATATGTGGCTCATGAATTATGTGTCTTTTTGTCTTTCTGTTTGTCCCATGTCACTTTTCTCCAGAGGTACAAACCGAGAGGAAAACATCCTCTTACATATATAGCAAGTTAGTGAGTGCTTCACATAGGGTGTTCACTACATGTTAACCCCTTGTTCACACTCTCACACATAGGTCCTGAAGAAAGCCAGGGCCTTATTTATGAAGGCCTTGCGCCGCCGGTGCGTCACTTTTAACATGGGAAAAAGTGACGCTCCGGTGGCGCAAGGCCTTCATAAATAAGGCCCCCAGTTTCTAACTAAAGGCCTGGCTGAAACTAGTTGACCACACAGGACGTGGGAGACCATAAGTCTCTCCAACCACGTCCAAAAGCCTTGTTTTTAACTCTGCCTAGGGCCCATTAATAAATTAACAGACTGGGACCTCTAGGACAGCTTATTTTAAACCCCACACAAACCACATCACTGCACACTCACTTAACAAAACCTGCTCTTATCTTATTGTCAAGGTTGTTTCTGCTCCTAATTTTCTTTAACTACACATTTTGTGTACATATTTCACTGAGTTTTCTATGATTTACTCTTTATGGGGTCCACCCAAATATCATTATTTTGAACATCTAAGAAAAGGAGGGGCACAGTTCCTATGTGTCCATTACCACATTGTGTACACATGTTTAGATGTTTTATTTTACATATGTTCTGTTTTGTCTTGGGTTGTTCATGTCTTTAGTGAATTGGACTAAATCAGCTCTAAGTATGTTTTATCTAACACATGTAATATAGTTAGCACTATCATACATGACCATGTCTCTTGAAGTCATGTTTTTTATATATATTTATATATGCATATATTTGATACTCTACAGCCCTGAAGCAGGTTATTGTACTAGACGAAATGCGTTGGCTGTTCTTCACTATATGCGCCATGTCACGTTTGAACTATTTATGGATAAATAGGAAGAATTTGAGAACTCAGTTTTGGAAACTGATTCTGAACCCTGCTTAATTATTGTCTAATATGCAAATACTCAATGGTGCACCGTTTGACTTTTATTTCGACACGGAGTTCTTTATGGAACACACCTAGCACATTTCTACCCAGATGTCATTTGCCTAGCACAAGATCAGCTGAAAACAATGAGTGCATATAGCGTGCACTATACAAACACAATAAATCAAAATAAATATGTATAGCTCGCTGGAAATTGCAAGCTGTATTTGTGTAGTTGTAAGAAATTCGTTTAAGGGAAAAGGGAGTCTATGGGCCCTAAGCTAATAGAATTGCACTCAGTGACTTTCAAGTGGCCATGATGGCATAAACACCAATTTTTAAACTGCAGATATTTCCTATTGGGAGGCACAAACAGAGCCAAGGCAGGTCAGGTACATTTGGAAAAGGGAAGGGAGGTGTTCTCTTATATGAAGCGTTTACTCTGCTTTCCACCAAAGTAGCCATTCAATAACTAATGATGTTTCACATGCTGAATATTGATTTCTTAGTTGGAAAAAATATCACATTCAAAGTGTATGGTATCTGCTGATAGTTCAGTGCAATGGTGTATTTTGGGCGGTGTTTATGCATTGATTTCAATTTTCGCTATCTTTGGACATTTTTTATTCAGTGATTTTTCACAAGAAAGATACCTCGCAATGGTTACATATCTGGATTTATTTCTTTACCAATGGCAAATTCAGCACATGAACTTAAAGATATACTACAAGAATGCACACATGGGTCTTTTAAAGGACTCACAGTGTGAGTGCAAGTTAATGTTCAAAGCGAGCTATTACAATCTTATTTTAGAAAATTGATTCTACTGTGCACGGGCAATTTAAACTCAAACCTAGATTCAGTAGCTCTTGTCAAAGGAAAGTTGCGACATCATTAAGATTGGTGAGGTGCATTGCGGGGAGAAATAGTGGTCCTGAGAATCCCCGCTCCAGGGCAAATAGGTGGTGCTAGCTGTAGAGAAACATACAATGGGCATCACGATAGATGCCCACAAGATGTATTGAAACATTCAGCTAATGCACTACCCTTTGTTTGACCTTCAAAATACTATGCAGCAGAAAATGGATCTTTTCTTTTAGTAAAGGAAAGCTAGCTATTATTCCTTTTACACGAAAGTACTGTATATTGTGAAATAACACAAATAACACATGCTTTTTGTCATTAGTTCAGAAAAGTGAAAATAAAATGGTTGTCATTAACAAGATAAAGACCAAAGTGCATATGTATGCGTCCTTAATAGCAAATTTTTAGTGATTCGCTATTACGGACTCGCAAATGGCAATCTATGTAGGATTTGCAATATTAATTGCAATTTCCACGTATTCCTTAATTGTGAATTACAAATTGTGATTCGCAATTAAGGAATACATTCCCATTCTCTATGGGCCTCTAGGCCCATGGGAATGAATGTGAAGACAAAATGAAAAATTCGAATGCAATATTAAGGGTGCAAGGGTGTCAAAAGGGCACCCTGTTGCACCCCTCAAATACGCATGTGTGCACATTTGCCGCACATACATGCCTTAGGGGCATGTGCGCCACATGGTCCTTTGAAAAATGAAAGAAAGTGCAGTTTTATCAAAGAAATTGCAAATTACCACCAACTTGAAGTTGGTGGTAATTTACGATTTCTAAAGACAGAATCGCACAACCTCGGTGCTTCCAGAATTGCATTTAAGGAATCGCAATTTGCGATTCCTTAAATGCATTCGCAGAATAGGGAATCGCAAATTTTGCGATTCCCTATTGTGCAAGGGGTGTTTGGGATGATACATCCTACAAGGCTTTTTCCCGTTCGCAAACAGGCCGATTTTGAGAATCGTCCCATTTTTGACGGGAAAAAAAAATCATACAATTGCCCCCAAATGTAGCTATTCTGCTAAAACATATATTAGCAAGGTTCCACGCTCCTCCTGCCTGCAAATATACTGATTAAAAACACAACAAGAATGTTTTTATTTTTTCTTTGCATTTGTCTTGCACATTGCTGCCACACTTAAACACTGCACACTGCAAGCTAGAATGGATTATTTTTCACTCATGCAAGAGAAAGTAATACAGTTACGCAATATAGCAGATGTTAATGTCTAACAAACCAAGTTAAGATGCACCACAGCATTCCAAAATGTAATAGGACCTAACATCAACTGAACTCGCCTGTAAAAATGCCAGAGGCTGATTTAAAACATTTTCGAGGAGCAAATATAAATTCCACTGTGGCAGCCCCAGCTGTCGTAAAAGTGGAGTCGAGTCCTTGAATCAACTTATTGGGAAGCCAAGGGCCTCATTTATGAGGCTGTGCGTCACTTTTACGCCGCTGAAGTGACGCACCAGTTGCGTACAAAATGCGCCTTGTTGGGCCATATTTACAAAGTGACGTATCTAGGTAGCTGCGTCACTTTGTAAACCCCTGTGCCACATTATACCTGCGCCAGGTATAATGTATGCAAGGGGGGGAGTTTTGACGCAAGAAAGGGTCATGGAAGTAACGCAGTGAAATCTATAAGATTTCACTGCGCCATTTCTTGGCCACTAATGCATCAAAATCTTACGCCTGCTTCATGGCTACTTTACTTTTTACGTTTCAAATGATGCTGTAGGTACCATAGTTTTTGGTTACATTTACTTTTCTCAATGGAATGATAAAACACACACACATCCATCCATAGCAGCTGTCCCTCAGAAGTAGTGCTCACAGCCCAGTCACTCACCGTCATTTTAGGGCCATAAAACTGGTAGGCCATGGAACATTTACACTTAAGCAATAGTCGGAGCACATTGACCTCTCTCTTACATCAGAGAATGGAGAACTCACAGTAGCATGCAAAACAAGTCACAGAATGTGTATACCGTTCATGACACGTGAGTCTATATAGGCACAACTCCATCAAGAAAAATCTTAAGCAAATGTGTTCAATGCATGTTGGCCAAGGTGTTCATTCATGCTTTTTAAACCATGTCTGTTGGGATTTAATAGTACTATTTTTTTTAACCTTGAGAGGATGAAATGTCAGTGAATACACTTGGATGTAAACCTGTGACTCAACACAGATCCATGCAATGAATGCTTGAGTGTACTGAATCATACGACCTACACTTGGATGTCCTGAAGCCACAACTGTGTACTATGTCATCCTCTCACTAGAGGAAACCATATCATATTGTACTCACATTTGAAGTCATATTAACACCCTCGCAGCTGAAGAGCACCCTGATACCCTAGGACATTACACTGTGCTCCTACATGAGAATACTTAAATATGGTGACCAGTGCTGCACCACTCTCCCATGCCACAAACTAGCAAAACCACATTTCACTCACATAAGGATACCTCTGCCATACTTCACTCCCAAGGATCATCACAGTTCCAGGTAAAAGCACATGCCACAACTATACCAATGCTCTATGCCATCGCAGAGGCACATAGCACTGCAAGATTAACAATATGAGTTTGTCTCAAATGATTTTTCCACAGTCAAAAGCGTTCTTACGTTAATGAAGTCAGATGGGTGATGAGACAGGTCACTCTCTGGACCAACGATATGTGATAGACATACATATATGAGTGAGGCATGTTTATGAGGTCTATAGAAGAGCAGTTAGTCTACGTTTCGCACAATAATGTATGAGTTTCTGTAAGTGGACTACATCAACAGTTTCGTTTCACTAAGGGCCCGATGTAGGTAATTAAATGTTACCACTTCTTGAATACCGAATGATACCAAATCGGTATTTAAAAAGTGGTAAAATAGAGGGGGGGATGTAGGTAATACAGATTCGGTAAATACCGAATCGTTAAGATTCGGTATTTACCGATTCTGTAAATACCGATTCGGTTATGCCCATTGATTCCTATGGGCATTGAATCAATGGGCATTACCGAATCGGTATTTACCAAATCGGTAAATACCGATTTCAGCAAGGGCGCAGGGGGTGTCACTTTGACACCCTCTGGCACCCCAATTCAGGACTTGTGTGCCATGTGGCACACATACATGCCCTAAGGGCATGTCTGTGTGTCACATTGCACAGGTGTGCATGCACAGATGTGCATGCACACCTGAATTCGGTATTTTACCACCCAATAGGATTGGGTGGTAAAATACCGATTCTTAAGGGCCTGTGGCACTCTTAGGAGTGCCACCTACATGTGGATTTACTGAATCGGTAAATATACCGATTCGGTATTTTACCGATTCTGTAAATGTACTGATTCGGTAAATTTACAGAATCGGTAAAATATAGGTCCCCTACATTTGAAAACCCATTTACCAGTCGGTAATGGCCGAATTCGGCCGTTACCGTCCGGTAAATGGCCACCTACATCGTGCCCTAAGTGTGGAAAGGAGGAATTAGATGTTTGGCTCATGCTTCACTCAAATATAAACTGTTTTGTATCAGACAAGTCAATGAGTTCTCAAGTAAGGCAACAGGACTAACCATGAATTGAATTAATATATGCCAAAGCAAGAAGAGTATCTGAGGCCCCTACTATAAGGTATTGGCAAATGCAATAGGGATGTCAAATATCATAATCATGGAAGGCAGCCACTGTGATTGCAGTTTACATGAAATGATCTCAGGGAAAACTGTGTAACTATGGCTCTAATCCCTTAAGTGATTCCAGTTAAAAGCTTTGTCAAGATTGTCCCTGGAGTGGTGTGGCTCACTGGTTAGAGGCGGCAGACCCGGGACCCGGGAGTAGAGGACGGCCCGGGACCAGGGTTCAATTCCCGACGCGGCAGGGTCGTGGACCAGGGTCAGCGGACTCGATAATTCTAACCTCGGTGCCTACTCTAACCAGGGATCACACTCGGCAACTCTGGGCATTAGCTTGCCTCATCTCCACAACGGCCCCCCACATACGCCAGGGATGCCTGGTTTCACCTTGGAGATACCCAGTAGGGACCATCTCATAGGGAAAGCCAGGACGGGTTCCCCAGCGGTCTATTCGCGCCAGGATACTCCGGTAGTAATTGAGCGTGGTATAAAACAGCATATAATATATAGCATCAGAATTGTACAGACTGATATTTTTATTAATGTACAGATGATTTTCGTAGAGAAATATTCACTGTTGAGCAAGCCCTGTGAGTATGTGTTATCAATGTGTACATCACTAATTCATAGCAGAACCCCATCTCGTAGATCTTTAGCAATCACAGTCTTCTTTTGACAAGGTAGAAACAAATCTACCATGAGCAAGGCTTGCAGGACAAGGCATTGATTCCAAGTGGCTTAGATGTTATTTTCCTTAAAAAGCGTGAAGAGAAGACCTGGGGCCTGATGTAGGTAATCCCAGATTACCGATTCTTAAATACCGAATCATACCGATTCGGTATTTAAGAACTGGCAATCGGGATGTAGGTATATTTACCGAATTATTTACCGAATCGGAATGATTCGGTAATTACCGAATCGGTAAATACAGATTCGGTAATTTAAGGAAACCTTGAAGGGTGGCAGGGTGTCACTTTGACACCTTGTTGCACCCCTCAATTGTGTATAGGTGCACATGTTGCAGACATACATGCCCTAAGGGCATGTATGTCTGCAACATGGCACCGTTTAAAAAGCAAAAAAAATGCTTTTTAGAGGGTTTTCATTATTTACCACCAACTTCTAGTTGGTGGTAAATTATGAATTCTTACACCCCTGTAGCACTAATTTCAGAGCTACCTACATCCCAAAATACAGATTCGGTATTTTTACCGATTCGGTATTTTACAGAATCGGTAAAATTACTGATTCTGTATTTTGACATGCCCCTACATATCAATATCCAAATACTGGTCGGAAACGGCCAAAAATCTGTATTTTCGGCCGTTTCCGATCGGTATTTCGATACCTACATCGGGCCCCTGGTGTTTAAAGATAAATAGGAAGTCAGGCAGATGTACATACTGATTCTGGTTTGGTACAGTTTATCTTCAATGACATGGAAGCTCATTCACTTAAAATGTTATGTTGAGATTGGAATTGCCCCTGCATGATGCACAGTCGTGTCCCTGACACCAAAACTGCCCTTACCATTGTTCCTGGTATTTCATTTTTGGTCATGCCACACACTAATGTTGTGCGCGACGTTGACCTGGCCTCTGACAATGATAACATTTGGACCTTATTCTGAACCATGAGGGCCGCACCATGTGCATCCTTCAAAGTGACAGAGGACTTCTGTCCCTGTCACCGGTTCCATGCATGGAGTGCATTGTTGGCAACATACAATGTTGGTAAATTATAGTAACAGGTCTTTTTACCCCTAAGACATTAATGCACACCATTGAGTCAACTAAAATGTTCTGCTGCTGATGGGATCCTAAACTTCGACATAACTTTATATGTACATGTGTCTATGTGTGCTAGAATTGATAGTGTGCCATACACGAGTAATACAGGCCTGTAGGTTCTATTTTGGAAGTCCATAGCCTGGATCATAATGCAAGATCATGGCTAACTTTAGGGTGGTGTGACCATTACAGGAGCACCTGGCACTGACATTGGTGGGGGAGCTGTGTAAAATTACTATTGGTTCAAAAGCATCTGAACTTCCTTGTGTGTCCAGCAGTTTTTAGTCAACAAGACAAATGCCAAGATAACTCTGGTGATTATTGTTCCTACCAGAGAGAGATAGGAATCTTGTCTAGTAGTGTGGGGGTTAATGTGCCTGCTGCAAAACAAAATGTACCAGTTAGATTACAGAATTGCGTGTCAGTGAACTATGAGTAGCGCTCAAAAAAAATGAAATGTATGTCAGAGATAGGCTATGGAGAGAGGAGGTGAATGGTTGGAGAGTGGTAGTGAAGGAATTTATGGGGAAGGATGTCATGGAGGGGCTCCAAAAAAGACTGTCACACCATGCATCACCAACACTAAAACCGGCCTTGTGCAAGATAGAGAAGAGGTTGCTTTCCACAGACTGAATATGGGTATTGTTAGCAAGTCCTAGATAGGAGAGAAAAACACCAGACGCTTTAGTGAGCAAAAATGAGATAGGCTTTCTTTAGAAATGCCTGGGTCCTTACTGATACTAGGGGTTATGACTGCAGCTTCCGTCTGGTAGATGGCAGGGGATTCAGAGTGAGGCCTCCTGCAAATGTTATAAGGAAAGGAGTACTTTGAAGTGGCACTGATTATCTTCTGATCTCTGTGAGCAGTGGTCATAAGTAGCTGGGAGCAGACTGCTCATACCTCTTTGTACTCTAGGGGGGGCATTCAACCTGCAATATGTCCTGCTGTACAGAACAGCATTGCAGAAAAAGGCCAGATCTCAAAGGTGGCATAGGCTGTACACATGAAAGGGGAATCAGCCCAAACTGATTCCAAGGTGGTAGACCTGCAATGCACATCCTCCATCTGTGAAATTGGTGTAAAGATTGGAGCTGAAGAACAATCGTTATTCACTGTCGTGGTCTCTTTTACAGAGTGGGTACTCTGCAGACTACTAAGCAGCCAAGGGTTGGTACCGTATCCCACTCAGAGCCAAGTCCCCAGAGGCGAGAAATCATTACCTTGAGTCTGAGCTGATGGAGTAATTACTAGATTTACCTTACCCTGCTATGACTTCCTGCCTATTATCAAGGGAAGGAAAGGCCAACCCTGTTGGAGTGTGGTAAATTAAATATTACCCCGTCGGAATTTCTATACTCAAACAATGGGTCATGCATATAATGAGAGGCAGAGTCCGTGGTGTCCGATTCAAAAGGGCTTTATTTTCTGTAACTCGAGTTAAGGGAGAATCGGGTTCCATCACCACTAAGGTTCAGGAAGGGTCTTCTGAACTTTATTCACAGAGTACATTATTTATACATTAAACATACATTATGTTGCATAGAGAAGGCGGAGCGCTCCAGGCGGAGCAAGCGAAAGAGAGAGATAAGAGCACATGGGTGTGCAAAAGGGAGTGTAAGAAGGCGTACATGTAGGCGTTCCCTTGAGGAGTCATAGGTGTGTCATAGGTGGGTGGATACATGGAGGGGGTCTGCATGGTCAGCTGGAACCTTTACCCTACTTGTGCGCGCAACTTGGTCATGACGTACAATTGACGTGTAACTGGGGGACGCTGGGGGGAAACTGACTTTCGATCTAGTAGAGAAACCTTCAATGTCGGAACGACCTGCACGTCTGGTATTATCTGATATCTTGGATCCGGGGATGTATTGTCTGAAGTAAAGGTCGCTCAAGCAAAGGTTGCTCATCACTAAGAGCCAGTGTGTGCATATATTTCTTCGTGCATTGCGTGGGGGCCATGGGCCTTCTATGGATGCGAGCTCTGTAAATCACTTAAACGGAGACAGAAAGGGTTCATCTCGACTTTTAAACGTGCACCATGCAAATGCATTGGCAACATAGGCCTCAGTGCGGAATTAACGTTTCTTTCATGGAAGGCTTGGTAACTGACATTCTAATGTGGGACGGAAATGCAGAGGCATTATTATTACAGGCATGAGAGGGAAGAATGCATTGAGTGACATGAACATACACTAAACGTGGGGTACACACAAGGGACACATTGGCCATGTAAAATTTCTGTTTCCTCATTCCCTCCTTGCCCCTACTGTGCGATTCAGGACACATCTATATTCATAAGACCGTATATCTGATCATACAGCATCATTTGTTCGTCTTTTTTCTTTTGTATACTTGGATGGGGAATACAGGCAGTGGCACACAAGCCGCAAATCGCCGGGCCACATTGCAGACAGAGACAGCAACCGAATATCATAAGCAGTATCATTCCTAGGAACGACAACACTTTCCATCCCCACGCTGATATTACACTCCAGAGCCAACCGGACCAAGTCCATGTGCCTGGGTTTTGATGTATCTCATGAGCAATCTTGTGGAGTCTTGTTATTACTGCATACACGGATGGCGCGTTATTTGTAATAAACACGCAACAACTGGAGCCGATCACTCTACAAGCCCCGCCCCTATCTGCCAGGATGACGTCAAGAACAAGGCGATTCTGAAGAACAACAAATCGCATGGTAGACTGCTCCTCGGTCAAGTTAGCCAGGGCAGATGCAGTCTCATTTACAACTGCTTCGAGAGTTCTTGTTAACCTGCGTATTAGTTTACTGTTTTGGACGGGACCTATGAAGAAAAAGAATCCTTTATTGAAATCTGTATATCGCTCCCAAGCTGTCTCAGTCTGATCAACTACTGGGGAATTGATCTCCCTCCTGTGTCTAACATGTACTAGTCGTGAATCTCGATGATAATGGGATGGGGCCAGAAAGACAGGTGGCAGCAGGAACGCTATATAACATGTCCCACCCCAGTCTAAGGGCAGACGTACATAGGCTGTCTGACCGCAAATGAAATAGGAATGGCGGGAAGCTTTGAAAGTAGACTTTCCTTTGTCATTGAACTAGACTACAGTATTACAATCACTGCGTCCCAAATGTACCGATCCTTTCTTTCTAACGCACAATTCACCTTTTACTGGTAGGACTGATATGAACGGTAGACTCGTATTTTGTTCGGACTGGACATTCAGAATCATAAAGTTAAGGGAAACATTTCCTTGTTCGTACACTTCATTTTCTAGATCGGTCCATTTCCTTTGGGGAAGACCGTCTTTGTCTGGAAAACATGCCTCATTCATTACTTTATTCAAATCTCCCCATATCCAGACACCCTGAGAAACTGCAGACTTTCTGTCTAGTGATGACATTAAAGCAAACCATGCTCTGCACGAACCATTGTGCGAGAACGGAAAAGGAAAAAGGGGCAAAACTCCCTTCGTTTTCTGATAAGGTGGGAGTCGGCCACATACCCAGCAATTTGTTACATTGCTGGTCTGATGAGAATGGTGCAACATTCGAATAAAAGTATTGTTGCGCAGAGCTAGTCGATATGACAGTTCATGGGGTGGCAGATCACTGAATGTGTGCTCTACAGTGTCATTAAAGGAAGAGTGTATACGTGAGGCAATAGGAGGAAAGAAAACATGTAGTGCCAAGCTGATACATATTACAGTTATACTCAGAAGAGACATAAAAATCAGAGTTACTATACATCTACTGCGTAATATCTTGCAGTATTTTTCTTTCATTCTGCTCTTTTTGCTATTCTGGTCTACGATCTTATACATGTCAGGAACCTGTCTAACCGATTCACCACCTAGTGGACTTAAACAATTAAACGCTGTCTGACTTACTAGACCGTAACTTAGACCTATATTCCTGTTGCGGAGTCTTTTCTAGCAAAGGGGGCTTAGAGTCAGTACTATCGGGACTGTCTTTACTTTTGATCAAAGTTCCAGAATCTCCAAAGAATTTCTTGCAGTGTTGGGCGTGAAGCCAACCTTTACGTCCTTCGACCTTGACGGCAGTCCTCGTGGTGAGCAAAACTAATTTTGGCTCCTTCCAGCGTGGCTCGAGGGGGCTTGATCGATCAAAGTTCCGAATATAGACGTGATCACCAGGGACGATAGCATGTTCCTTGACTTGGGTGTTGTCGGGGAAGGCGGCGGCAACCTGTGAACGACAAGAGAGTAGTGCAGACATCAAGGAAGCCAGGTAATCTGTCAGCATATTACTGTCAACATCAGTTATTTTCTTAGGCATAGGCGTACCCCACATATTCGGTGGTCTACCAAAAACCACTTCGTAAGGAGATAGGCCTGTTCTGGAATGAGCTACCATACGCATGTAAAAGAGGGCAACCGGCAAGGCTGCCATCCAATCCACGCCTTTTTCTGCACAGACTTTTGCTAATTTCGTTTTAAGTGTCTGATTATGGCGCTCGACAAGTCCAGCTGCTTCTGGGTGTCGTACACAATGAAACTTCCACTGGTATCCTAACAGAAGGGACACTTGTTTCATTAATTCAGAAGAAAATGGCTGACCGCTATCTGAGTACACGACACGGGGCAATCCGTATCTGGGGAAAAACTCTCGTACCAATTGCCTGGCGGTGGTCACAGCAGTATAATCTGGGACTGGGTACGCTTCTGTCCATCTAGATAGTGCACATACAACTACCAGGACATACTTGTAACCTCTACATCTGTCCATCTGGATATAATCCATCTGGAGAACTTCAAAAGGATGGTCAGGAGGATGAAATCCACCTTGTTCCACCGGAATGCCTTTGCCTGGATTGAACTGGCAACAGATCATACAGGTACGTACTTTCTGTTTCGCTGCTGCACGTAGGTGCTTGTTAAACCAGATATTCTGTAAGCTGTCTAGAATTGCCTTTTCTCCTAAGTGTGCTGGACTATGTGCTGTGTTTATGATGACTTGTACCATAGAATCTGGGAGAAACCATGTAGCTTTGCCTTTTGTCATCCAACCTTGGTCAGTCTGGACCCCTCCTTGTTCAGTCCATTTCTTTATTTCGTCTCGAGTGGCATGTGTCTGTATGTCGAGTACATCTTGTGAAGGATCCCTGACTGTCATGCTGTTAGTCGGTAATGGTACCTCTGTCTTTGTCGTGTGTGTTGATGTCTGAGCTGTAAGTTTAGCAGTTCGGTCTGCCAGGTCATTACCCTGGGAAATGGTGTCTGTAATTTTGGTGTGTGCTTTGCATTTCAGGATGGCTATGGCTGTAGGCAAAGGTAATGCTTCTAACAGAGCCTGAATAAGCGGACCGTGCTGAATTTTAGCCCCATGAGAGGTCAGGAAACCTCTCTCCCTCCATAACACTCCGAAAACATGAACAACACCGAATGCGTAATGTGAGTCTGTATATATGTTCACTTTCAAGTTCTTGGCTCTTATGCAGGCTTGTGTCCGAGCGATGAGCTCTACTGCTTGTGCTGACAGTGTGTCTATTCTTTGTGTCTCTATGACTTCAGTATCAGTGGTCACGGCATATGCGGCCACTAACTCTCCTGTGCTTGTTCTCATGCATGAACCATCTACATAAAGTGTCAAGTCAGGGTCTGTCAGTGCAATATCTGTCAGGTCTTGTCTTGGTTTCGTTACTGTATTAATTACTTCCACACAGTCATGTGGTGCAGTGTCTACTGTACGTGAGGGCAAAAGTGTAGCAGGGTTGAGAATGTTGCATCGTCTGATCTCTATGTGTGGCTGAAATAACGTCAGTTCATATCCTGTCAGTCTCGCTACAGTCAAGTGCTGTGTCTGTGTCCTGTTCAAGAGAACTTCCACTGCATGTGGAACCTGTACTGTCAGGGGGTGTCCTAACACTATGGAGTCACTCTGTCTTATAGCTAGGGCTGTTGCTGCAACCGATTTCAGGCACGCAGGCAGAGCCTGGGCCACTGGATCCAGTGTACTAGAAAAATAAGCACAAGGCTTGTGTTTTCCTGCTTGATCTTGTGTGAGAACAGATAATGCTGTTCCGTCTCGTTCAGTGACAAAAAGCGTAAAAGGTTTGCTGTAACAAGGAGTCGCTAAAACTGGTGCTTGACATAAGGCTCTTTTTAATTCTTCAAATGCCAGGGTATGTTCTTGTGTCCAAGGGAGGACAGTCGAAGACGCTGCCTCCTGAGTTGTCAACTGTATGAGTGGATTGGCTAGATAGGCATACTGTGGAATTTATTGTCTACAATATGAAGTGAGGCCAATAAAGGCCCGTACTTCCTTTTGTGTCTTGGGCTGTGAAAGGTTAGCAATTAACTAAATACGTTCTTGTGTCAGCTGTCTACCCCTCTTGGACAGCAAGTGTCCAAGGTACACCACTTGCTGTGCACAGAATTGCAACTTCGAAGGGGACACTTTGTGCCCCTTGTCTGCCAGAAAGTGTAATACTGTTAGTGATGCATTTTCGCAGTCTGGTTCTGATCATGCAGTGATTAGGATGTTGTCTACATACTGGAGCAGTGCAGTGTTGGCAGGCATATGAATACTGTCCAGCTGTCTTTTCAATGCTTGGCTGTAAATGCTAGGACTCTCTGTAAAACCTTGGGGAGCTCTGGTAAATTTAAAGCTGCGTCCATTTAAACTGAATCCGAAGAGGTACTATCTGGATGTATTGGGACACTGAAGAAGGCATTCTTCAAGTCAATTACAGTAAAGAACGTTGCCTCAGAATCAATAGCAGTCAGTAATGAAGAAATGTCTGGGACCACTGGCTATTGAGGGACTACACATTTGTTCAATTCTCGAAGGTCAACAACTAGTCTGTAAACTGGTGGTGCATTAGGGTCTGTACGTTTAAGAATAGGGATGACAGGTGAATTACATACATTCGAGTCAGTCTCTACTACCACTCCTTGTGCAATGAGCTCGTCAACAATTTTCAGTAAGGCTACTACGGCATCAGGTGGTAACTTGTATTGTCGGATACGTGGTAAAACTTCTCCTGTTTTGAGAGTGACACGGTGTGGTGTAATGTGCATGTAACCTACGTCAGTCGGACCTTGTGCCCATAGGTGCTGTGGTACATTCCGGAGTCTGTGGTCAAAATCCCTCAACACATAATGTCCTTTAAAATCTCGTAAGAACAGTCGTACTCCTTCCGGAGAACAACATATAACTGCTCCTAGTTCTTTCAATGTCTTTATACCAAGCAAGTTTTCTGGACATGACTTTGTAAGTAGCAAGTCTGTGGTACGTGACAATGGACCAACCCCTAGGGAAACTGGTTTCGACACTTCGTTAACAATAGGCTTTCCTGAAAATCCCAGGGAAACATTCTGTGAGCCTGAGAGGGGTGCCCCTGGAACCTCGTCATGGCTGATGGTAGTTCTGCTCGCCCCTGTGTCAATCAGAAATTTTCTGTCTTTTCCCAATACACGACTATGTACATAGGGACCCTCTTGATCTACAGGAACCTCAATAAGGGGCAAGCCAACTTCCCTCTCTAGGCTGTTTCATGAGAACTGTTGGTAATCTGGATAGTCTGACTGTGTGTACTGATACATTTGTGTCGGAGCAGTAACAGGTGGTGGAGGTGGAGGTGGAAAATTCACTACTGTCTGTTGCGTGTTCTGTGGGGTGCTATTCTGCCTAGGAGGATGCGGTCGTTCTTTTGTCTTGCCTGTAGCTATATTGTGTTTCAGGACAGCACATTCATTTACATAGTGACCTGGTTGCTTGCAATAATTACAGTTCCCTTTAACAGGTGTCGTGGTATTTTTGCCATTTTTGTTCGCGTTAGCTGGTACCGTTTGGGCAACGAGCACTTCATTTTCGTATCTTTCATGCGTCTCTTTTCATGATCCTGTTCTTCTCTAATTCTGTTCTGGTGATATTGTAACATTTGCAACATTTGGGAAGGGCTATTTGCTTGCCAAGTACTCTCGACCTTCAGTACTCTATTCTTGATCGGGGGTAAGGAATTCTTTACTAATTTGCTCACGAAAAGATGTGGATATGACTCGCTACTGGGCTTAAGACCACTATTAATAGAAAAACATTTCTCGAATCTAGAATAGAAATCACTTGTGTCCTCGTTTTGTTTCTGTTTACAGGCTGAAATACCATCCCTATCTTCCTTCTTAGTAATCAATAATCTCGGCAAAACTTGTATCAGTAGTTCAGGTAGTGCTTTAGCTTTTTCCCCAAGACTAACACCTGGGTGCCGTCCTTTATCCTCTGTTTCCAATTCTGCCCAACTTAACTTTTTCTCTCCCACCTCCCAGTCCATTTTCCTTAAGCTTTTCGTAAGTACCAGCAGGCAACAGTACTTTCAATAATTTTATGTCAGCGTACGTGTAATCCCCTATGCGGAGAATGTCTTTTAATTCTCGGTGAAACCCCCCCGGATCTTTATCATGGCAGGGCAACATCTTTTTCATTTCCAGTATTTCTAGTTTCGTCAAGGGTGTGTAAACATACACTCGTTGAAGCTCACCCGTTGTATTTGTGACGGGATGTACCTCTCGTAGGGGGTTCTGCCTGTCTATGTGTAAGTTCTTTCTGTCGTGGTGTGGGGCAGGAATCATGCATGTGGTCAGAGAAGTCAAGTACTTATGTCTTTGGTCCAGAATGACATTAATTAATTCAGTACCTAGGTCTGTCCATCTTTCTAGAAGTATATCATCCAGTAATTTATACAAGGGACCGGGATCAGAATATTGACTCTCGTACAACGTGATCAATTGTTGAACCATGTAAATACCAGCCAGACGCTGTTCGTTCAGCGGAAGGCTCAAAAAGGTCTGAGCCACTATATCACTGCTATATATGTTAGAATTAGACACCCATTGGACGGCTGACCGGACCAATTCCTGTTCGTGTGGGGTGTGGGGTCTCTCGCTCTCTACCCGTCGTTTCAGTGCTTTTTCAGTAGCTTGGAATAGATTTTCAAGGGAATATCTTTCTTTTATAGAATGTCCCTGTTTACGGTAGTCGAGACACTTGGGCCTGTCAAACTGTCGTGCTTTGCCTACATAATTCATTTTGTCCTTTCCCTCGGTTTCTGGATCAACATCTTCCGATGATGACTCATACTTCCCATCAGACTCTTCCTCTTCGTATTTTCTTATACATACATTCTGTCTGTCCCTGTCTATCATGCCGACCGGCAGCTATGTTGTCACTCCAATCCGTCAGACCTTTCTTTACATCTCTGTCTGGTTGGTCTTGTTCCCTGATCAGACAATTAATCATAAAACGTAAAATGACATTCTTAACCTCCACCTTTCTGTGTTCCATGGCCTCCTCTATACACCCGGGTCCCTCCCCTGTTCTAATGAAATGGTATATTTTATATAGGTGTTCCTTCATGCCTGGTAATGTAATCAAATAATCGACGGCATGTCTTAACCTTAGTGAAAACACGAGCATTGCACCTTCACCTGGTACTGGATCGTATATACAACGTGGAACTGTTACACCTACATGCTTAAATGGTGTTGATGTAATTTGTGGCGTTCGTGGTAGCCCTAGTCCTTGCAGTGTTCGTGGCGTTGTCGGTGGCCCCCCTCCCACTGCCCAGGGACCTACGTCGTCTTTCACGACCTGCGGAAGTTGAAACTGTATAAGCTGATCCTGTGGTGGGGGCGGAGGGAATTCTGCGTTTACATAGTCTGGTGCGGGCTCTTCTAGATAGGAGGAAATAAAAGCCTCAGAGGCTGTCGGCTTCTGTCTACGTATTCTAAAGGGTACTGGTGGTGGCGTATGCGACCTACGGTGGTTTTCTGAGGGGGTCACTTTAGCTAGTTCTTCTGAAAGGGCGGGATAAATACCAGCAACGAGGGCATTTCTTTCTCTATCAGCTTGTTCTGCCTTGACCCGTTCCCCCTCCTCCCGCAGTTCTTTTTCTTTGGCTTTTTCCGCTGCTTGTTTACTTCTCTCTGCTTGATGGAATTCTTTCTCTGTTCTCCTATGCGCTTCTTTACGCCATAACTCAATGGCATCTTTCTGGGACGGTCTTACTTTCCTTTTCCATAGCGCTTCCTCTACTTTCATAATGCATTCAGAATCCCATGTTCCTGAGGCAGGCCATCTATACTTCTCCTCTAAATCCTTCGTGTAATCTACCCACAAGTCTAAAAACAATATGGCATCTAGCCCATATTTATTATACATAAAATGACCAGGTGTGTCTCTAGGCGGGACGGGAACTGACTCTTCGAGTATCCCTTTCCTGGTCCCTATCTGACGTAATTTCGAAAACAGTGGCATGTTGGAACGAACTTAACGAAAACACAATATACACCAAAATAGACTGACTGGAACAACCATTCACGCTACAACACTAGAACATTAAAACAGATACATTTTAACTGATACAGGGGGAAAAACATGAACTTGAAAACTGTTAACTTTATGCACTGGAATACAGTACAACCATACCGGTCTCATAAAGAGACACGTCTTTACCGTGCCCACCGAAATGGACCCGTCTTTACCGTGCCTGTGGGAACAGACACGTCTTTACCGAGCTCAAATAAATGAACCCGTCTTGAAACTTTATGCGTTCCCTGTAACGGTACTCACCGGGAAGCAGAACTTGAAGGCCTCGGAAACTTGATACTGCGGTACTGCGGTGCTGCGCATGCGCCTCGGAACAGGTGGGCCTCTGGAAACCTCGGACCTTGCTCTCTCACGGCTTGGGCTCTGGTTGGGATGATCCGAAATCCTCCCCGCCTCGTGTGGATGCCTGGTCGCAGTCCGTCTCCTCCGTAGGCCTGAGGGAGTAAGCAGGAAGTCCCGCTGGCGTGTACACTTTGAAGTCCGTCACGGCTGTAGAAGGGGGCAAGGGCTGGACCTACATCACCGGCGTGTGGGGAGGGGGACTAGTCCCTATTCGGGCGCCAGATTATGTGATAAATTAAATATTACCCTGTCGGAATTTCTATACTTAAACAATGGGTCATGCATATAATGAGAGGCAGAGTCTGTGGTGTCCGATTCAAAAGGGCTTTATTTTCAGTAACTCGAGTTAAGGGAGAATCGGGTTCCATCACCACTAAGGTTCAGGAAGGGTCTTCTGAACTTTATTCACAGAGTACATTATTTATACATTAAACATACATTACGTCGCATAGAGAAGGCGGAGCGCTCCAGGCGGAGCAAGCGAAAGAGAGAGATAAGAACACATGGGCGTGCAAAAGGGCATGTAAGAAGGCGTACATGTAGGCGTTCCCTTGAGGAGTCATAGGTGTGTCATAGGTGGGTGGATACATGGAGGGGGTCTGCATGGTCAGCTGGAACCTTTACCCTACTTGTGCGCGCAACTTGGTCATGACGTACAATTGACGTGTAACTGGGGGAAGCTGGGGGGAGCTGACTTTCAATCTAGTAGAGAAACCTTCAATGTCGGAACGACCTGCACGTCTGGTATTATCTGATATCTTGGATCCGGGGATGTATTGTCTGAAGTAAAGGTCGCTCAAGCAAAGGTTGCTCATCAATAAGAGCCAGTGTGTGCATATATTTCTTCGTGCATTGCGTGGGGGCCATGGGCCTTCTATGGATGCGAGCTCTGTAAATCACTTAAACGGAGACAGAAAGGCTAGGCCCTATCTTCTGCAGGCGGGTTATGTTTACCTTCTTCACTAAGCAGGAATGTGTTTCTGTGGAGCGAGTAGATAACTGTGTGCAAAATACTGTCTTGGCAGGCCGGACTGGGCCCCTCTCGGCGGAGCAGAAAGTATGCGAGAGGTCAGGGATACATAGCTAAGCTGCAGCCTTCAGAGTGTCTGGAGGCATGGAGCCTGAATTCGGGTCCTGGCTCAGGCTGAGCCACAAAACGGGTTCATCTCGACTTTTAAACGTGCACCATGCAAATGCATTGGCAACATAGGCCTCAGTGCGGAATTAACGTTTCTTTCATGGAAGGCTTGGTAACTGACATTCTAATGTGGGACGGAAATGCAGAGGCATTATTATTACAGGCATGAGAGGGAAGAATGCATTGAGTGACATGAACATACACTAAACGTGGGGTACACACAGGGGACACATTGGCCATGTAAAATTTCTGTTTCCTCAGGAGGAGCTGATTCTTGATGAGACTGCTATAATTCACTAAGCAAGTGTGCTGAAGGAATTACGGTACTGCCATAGGGAGCAATGTGATCTTCATCACTTATGCCCATTGCAGCTCACAAGGCACCTTGAGCTGTGCACTCAAAAATTTTTATATATGTCCTGCTAATTCATTCATTTAAAAAAAACTGCTGTGCATAAAATAGACATGATTTATTAACTAGACACAATGTATGGTACTCAAGTTTTTCGGTGTAGGATCATCTATGATACAATTTTTTTTATAAGTAAAGCTGTAGAATTCTGCTGATTTCACAATGTTTCAAAAATGTCTAAGTAGATGAACTACTATTTACAGTATTTAGGGTTTGCTAGCAGCCTAGCAGGTTTTTATTTATTCAGAATGCCCATCTTAAAACTATGCCTAAAATACCCAAACTTTTTCCTCAACATGGGGGATTCCTGCAGTTTGTGTCCTCTGAGTTGGCTTGCACTCAGAGAATCCTGCCATCTCTGCAGCTTTTTTTGAAAACTAGCTACCCAGAACCAGTTATTGTGGTGTGGCATGCTTAGTAGGCATGGGCAGTAATCTCTCCTCCTCCGGCGTATGGTTTTGACATATGGGACTGCAGAGAGGGGGTAAATCCCAAGTGGTCTTGTGAACTTCTTGTTCTCTGAGTGAGCAGGTTGGTGGTTAATGCCCCAGGTTGCCAAGAAGGGTTTGGCCTCCACCCCATACATTTTCATTATTTAGTTTTGACATTGAGTGGGTTTTCTGACATCTTACCCTCACCTCATAGGCAGATTGGGGTGTTAACCCCCATCTATTCAACCCAACGAGGCCAAAAGGCAACCTGAAAATAAAAGTGTGAAATGAGAAAATGAGTAGGCTGAAGGACTTGCCCATCCTGGTATTGGTCGGCACCCTACGCTCTCGGACAGTCAGTCTGCACTCCTAGAAGTGCAGATTGAAGGGTTCACCGCTAATCGTCCTTTCCTCAAGGGGCATAAATCCTACTGCACAACAGGGTTTGGTGCCCAAAAATGAATGGCTGTGGGATCGTACTTATATTGGCAGCAGTCCCCAGTCTAGGGCATCAGTTAGCTTTTTTTTGCTTCTCAGGGAGGGCAGAGTAGGAGGTTAACCTGTCTCTGCTGACTCAAATATCAAAACTACACCCAATAAAATGCAAATTTCCTTTCACCTGGCATTTAGAATGTCATTTGATATGTCATCTATGATGTAATTTAGCATGCAATGAATAATGGAATATGTGAGATTATAAGCAATGCATGGTGGGTTTGCAAGTTATAGATATTTTTCTAAGCAATAACCTGAGAATTTCACCATTTTGTTTTATTTAAAAATGTTTATTTCAATCCATTTTAACACCTAACCATAACATCACTTTAAACTTTGGTTCAGTGTGTGAATTTCTAGGGCTTTGTTTTTTTAATGAAAGGGAAGATCATATTACTTTACCTAACTATAACATCTATTTAACCTTTGTTTATTTCAGTGAAGTTCTTGTTTTTTTATCATATTCAGCCCACACTGCCCTTGTCCCACTCCTCCCTACCCTCTGCTATCAGTCTACATGCCCCTTTGCCTCTCTCCTACTCTCTGTGGTCAGATTTCTATCCCTGCACCTGCACCCCTTCTGCCTGCCATATCTTCTACATCTGCATGCCCCTGCCCAGGCCTGCCTGACTTTCGTGGTCAGTTTACTGGCTCTACCCATGCAGTCTTGCCCTTCATGATAAGCTTGCTACTCTTGGCCCCTCCAACCTAGCCCACAAAAAAAAACCTAGAATACCGGTAATTTACACCTTACCGAAAATCCATGAAGACACTGCAAGACCCCCCGGACGGCCAATAGTATCTGGTTGTGGCTCGGTCCTAGAGCCCCTCGGCCTCTTTGTCAACTACTTCATTAAGGATTTCGTGCCTGTCACTGAGTGTTACATTTGTGACAGTGTGCACATGATTAATATAATCGAGGAACTTCCATATGACCCCACATCCGGAGTACTTTGTACTCTGGATGTGGAGTCATTATATACCAACATTCCTCAGAATTACTCTATTCTGGTCATTCAAGAAGTCCTTGACCGACGTCCTCGGCCTCATCAGGTTCCCACCCTTTTTATTTTGCAACTACTCGAAATTTGTTTAACCAATTTTTTTTTTCTTTTTGATGATCAATACCATGGCCAGATTAAGGGTACTTCTAAGGGGGCAATTTTTGCCACCAACCTGGCCGTTCTTTATATGGACCATCTTGAATGTGGCCGGATTTTGACTTTGACTAACCCCTTCCATAGTGGCATTGCCCTTTGGAAGAGGTATATCGATGACATTTTTTTAATTTGGCAGGATTCAGACACTCTTCTTGGCCAATTCTTACATTGGCTTAACAGCAACTGCAGTGGTCTTACTTACACTCTATCTACTAGTCACTCGTCTATTGCCTTCTTGGATCTTAATATCCAGTCCCATGAAGGGAGACTACACAGGATTGTATCGAAAACCCACAGAGCGCAACACTCTGCTAAGTTATCAGAGTCATCATCCGTGTGCATTACGCGACTCTCTTCCATATTCACAGTTCCTGCGGTTACGCATGAATTGTTATATGAAAGGGGACTATTTCCGTGAAGCAAATTGTCTTAGCCTGAAACTTAAAGTAAGAGGCTATCCACATAAACTCATTCGGAGCTCCCTTAAAAGAGCTTGGTATTGCCCCAGGGACACTTTACTAGAGCCTAAAACTAAGACTACCGAAAACCGACTAGTATGTGTCACCACCTTTTCCCCAGCATCAAATGTCATCACTAAAAGTGTTAAGAAACACTGGCCAGTTGTAAATGCAGGAGTACTCAGTGTGGATAAACTATTGTTTGCCTTCAGAAAATCTAAGAATATTAGAGACCATCTAGTGAGGGCTGCATTAACACACTGGATGACCTATGGGGCCTCCCTTGTGTGACAGGCCATGTCAAATGTGGGAATTGCTCTATGTGTAACACCATTATAGATGGGAAAGAATTCATTTATGAGGATGTCAAATTCACACGAAGCTATCTTACCAACTGTAACAGCGTAAATGTTATTTATGCTATTCTTTGTCCATGTCCTAAGATCTACATAGGTCAGACCACCCAAAAAGTATGACTTAGGATATGTCAACATAGAAGCCGCATACGCTGCAAGACACCCAACGCGCCACTGGTTGACCATTTCAATGCACTGGCTCACACAGAATTGGATTTCAAATGGACTGTCATCACCCAAATTAAAATACCTCCAAGAGGGGCCAATGTGCAACAACTTCTGAATAAGGAAGAACTTCACTGGATACTTAAAACCAAAAGTATTCAGAATGGGCTCAACCGGGCCGAGGACTGGACGTCATTATTATGAATAATTCGGTGAATTACCATGTGCTCTGCAATCTTGTAATAATGCTTGATTTTGTGTATACTTGTATGGTATTACAATGTAGATATTCATTGTTCTTTTGTTCCAAAGCTTGTCTCTACTAAGGATTCGATGTATTGTAATTATGTAGTCCTCATTTTAAACAATATGTTGCACGTTGTCCATTATCCCGGAAGAACCGGACAATTTGTGGGTCTTACTGAAGATTTCTTTTTTTAAATGGTTGAACCATATTGTTATGGTTTTAAAATAGGTTGTCACGGTTTGTGCACTACTTTATTTCCACCCCCTTACGCGACCCCTTGCATGCACCAGGTCCTAATTCTAGACCACTTAAATATGTCTGCCCTTTTGGTATTCCCGGGCTGTCGGTCCTTAATTGGCCGCTGCTGTGCTAAACTATGATGCACTGATCTGATCCCGTCCGTATATAAATTTCTCGGAGTGGGGCTTGAATTTATTTTGGACTAGTACCCATTGTAGGACCTTGTCAGCCGCTAGCCCTTTTATGGTTGTAATAAGGCCGCACAAGTTACGGATAATCGGTGGAAGCAATACAATGATACCTCTATGCCTCTTTACTGTTCCAAAATGGCCGCGCAATATAGGCACACGATTGGCCATTTCGCTATCACGTGACTCTGCTTCCCTTACTTCCTGGTTATCGGGTTGCATGGCTGTGTGGGCGATTTCACCCGTGGACGAGGATCGCATTGACGGCCCGTCCCCTGCTAATTTACGGTAAGAGCGCATATTTGTTTAGGCTGCCGCTCCATTTACCTACGTTTAACTCCTTGATGCTGGCAATAACGAAATATTAATTACGGCATTGCTCTCCTTCCATTACTCTTCCTATCAGCGGATGTTTCTTGCTGGAAATTCGGTAAGCTAATATTGGCTTGTAAAATTCCCTGTAGCTATGTGGCCATTGCCTCATGACTTGTTTTATTGCCCTAATCACTAATTTTTATGGTTTAGGCATTCTCTAATACTCAGGCTATCGCCCTTCATACCAGCCCTGCAGGTACACTCACGTCCTTTGGTATTCACAGGTTAGGTATCCGCCTAAGGTGAAGGGTCCTGTTGAATTCCGACTTAACCCTCCTTAATCTCTCTTGCTGGCCACCATCACCCTCCGTTTCGTGCACTGCGTTATGACAACCTAATTTCACAGGGTCAATTTGCGTCGCTATGTCACTTGTCGCACTAATGGTAATTTGACCCGATTGTTTTTATCTCATGGTTGATCAATGTTCACGATTTTGAATTAATGATTCTGCTACAATTGAATGGTTTTGTTCGGTCCGCAACAGGTAATAATTGGTGTAGTAAACTAATTGTATACTTTGTGTGTGATCACCCCCTTTTTTTTAAGAAATGCCCTAATCTGTGTATTCTGTTTTGTTTTTCTCCCTTTTGAATCCTTTTTCTTTGTTGTATTAAATATGTGTCGTGGCAATAGTGCCCATAGTACGGGCTAAAAAGTTAACTGTGACATTTTATATATAAAAAAAGAGAAGGCATACATTTGATGTCCTGAAGATGAACCTTTAATATGTCATAGGTTCGAAACGTTGTCGACCGTGTCACACTATATGTGCATGAACTGTGCTATTTCATGCCAGCAATAGTGTGCAATCAATATTGTCTGACTGTGAATTGTACTACAAAGACTGTTCAAATTGCCTCCAAACTCTTTGTTTGTCCCCTTCCTAAGTCTGTTAGTCAGACATCGGCTGGTGTCCTGCTGTCATTACATTAGATTTTTTGTGAAATTGCTTATTAAAAATAAAACTGTCCGGCTGGACAAAGAATATAGTGCCTATTTAGTCTATATTTATCTTCCAAAAAAATTCCTCTTGTCTAGGGACCATTGTCCTGTATAAAGATACAATTCCCTAAGGTCCCTAGCATATTGCTTCCTTGGGTTCCCTTCTGTAACAAAAATGCCACATTCTCTGTGTGCATACTCAGACTCCTCCCTCCTGGCCTACGTGGTCCATCCTGTTACCCATGCTGGTCTGTGTTCCTTGGTCAGCTTCCGCCGTTGCTCCTGGGCCAAACGCCTGCTCTCCATTCTTGGTGCATGTGTGTGTTCACCTGCCTCCTTCCTCCTGCTTTTTGTGGCACATTTTACTTCCCCTGCTATACCTGCCTTATCCTTATGATCAGCTTCCTGCCCCTGCCCCGTTCGCACCCTTCTGTTCTCTGTTCTCCATCTGTGTGCACCTGCCCTCTTCCCTCTCTTTGTTGTCAGTTTGCTGCCCCTGTTGATGCTGGCCTGCCCTCCATGGTCATCTTGCGGTGCTTGCCCTCCATTGTCTATGTGCATGCCTCTGCACCCTCCTTCCTTCCCTCCAAAGTCCATTTTACTGCCACAAACCTTCCACCTGCTTGTCCTCCTTTTTGCTTACTAGAGCACTAATCATAATTTTTATGCCAAAACATCCCCCTTAATTTTGTTCATTTTTAAAGGCATGACTTTTAGTTTTACAACTTTGAATTCTTCAAGATAACTTCAGGGATGGCACTTTTTTATCAGAAATACAGAATGTTAGCACTCTTTGTTCATTTGATCAGTGTGGGGGGGGGGCTGCAGTAGAATACTCAGGAATCAAGTAACAAGTATTGATCCTGTAGGAAGTACATGTTTTACAAAGATTGCGAGGCTTTATTTTCCCATGGATGGGAAAGATAGTGTGAAGTTTTAGAAAATGTGCTCACATTTCAGCTTCTGGAGCACCTTCCATAACCTCTATGAGAAAATCATGAGCGAAAGCAGTTTTCTCACAAACATGGTTCCTGAAATTCTGCCAGAGAATCAGCATTTTTCACTGGGTAAAACCACATTAGAACACATCACAATTAGGAGCATATGTATGATACCATCAACAACTGATATATATTGTGACAAAAATCTGTTACCACACTTTAATTGTGCTCCTTTTAGTGACCTTCAAAAGATGCCATTCACTGCAAATCATCTCAATGGGGAACATGTCCCTGAGTCCTGTAATAGCTGCGACAATGCATTAGCCATGTTGTGGGCAACCAATCAAGAGGTTTTCTTTTGGACCCCCTACACACACACTCCTTGGGGTCAGGATGTGTTCACCCTGCCCCACACAAACGTTGTGGCTTAAGGCCCACTCCTCATCTATTCTCGACCTGCTCCCTCCCCCAGGTTACTCCATCCTCAGAAAAGATATGCTTGACAAAATGTGTAGGGGCCTAGCCATAATCTTTAAAGAGGAACTCCAACTCTCCCTTGTTCTGAATTCCATTCACACCACTTTCGAACACATTGGAGCCGAACTGAAAGTTCCTGGTTCCCCTCCTATTTGGCTATATAATATCTACCATCCCCCGGTGACCCTTTGCCCTTTGTGGAGGAATTTCCTGACCTACTTTCCCAAGCCTCAATCTCCAACTCCAAAAATCTCTTCCTCTGAGACTTTAATATTCACTGGAACAAGAAGGAGGATCCCTCGGTTATCATTCTCAATGACCTCCTCGACGTTACTGACTTGATTCAACTATGCCACACACCAAAGGGGCCACTCTTGATGCTATTATGACTAGCAAATATCTGGCTTCCCTTTCCCACCTTTTCCCTATCATCTGGTCGGACCATCACCTCATCCTCTTCACGATCAATAGTGCCATACCTCCCCCTGCCCCTAAAAACATCAATAATAGGAAACTAACCAGATATCTTCACCTTATTTCCCCAGGCGAACTGGAGACTAAGATTAAAGCAAAACTTCAACTTTTACCTCCCTCTCTCAATGCTAATACCCTTACCAAACACTACAACAAATCCATCATCGAGGTCTTTGACCAAATTGCCTCAGCCAAATTAAAACCTCAAAAAAATATTCCCGCCAAATCCTGGTTTAATGCTGATCTCAACAATGAAAGACTCTCGCTTAGGCTGTCCGAATGCACGTGGAGACAACACCCCTCCTCCCCAAATCTTGCCCTCCTCAGATCCGCAAGGGCTAATTATAAAAAACACACCCTTAATAAAAAAGCCTCCTTCTTCCGCGCTCAACTCGACCAAGCCAAAAATAGACCCAGGGAACTATTCAGCATTATCAAAAATCAAACTGCTTCGGCCCCTCCTCCCCAATGATGGCATCCATTGAAAGATGTGATGAAATCGCGAACTTCTTTTTCGATAAAATCACCAAGATTGATCTGTCCTTTGCCATCACCCTCCCCCCACAGCGCTCTTCTCCCCTCTATGACATCAAAACCAACCCTCCTTCTACACCTTTATCCCCTCCTGACTCAAATCACCTTCCTCCCACTGTCGCCCCTCCAGATAATTTCCTCCCAAGTCCACAGCTAAAAAATAATGCATCTTGGCTTAACTTCAGCCCAGTTCTAGAGCGTGAAGTCTTCATTATCATCACTAAGCTTAAACCCTCCTCTCATACTTTGGAACCTCATGCAAGTTTTAAAGCATATCATCGCACCTTATTTGACTACCATCAACTCCTTATTGGCCACTGGCTGTGTCCCTGTTTCCCTCCAGCTTGGCCAAATCACTACCATCCTCAAAAACGCTTTGGCTGACCCCACCGACCTTAACAATCTGCGGCCTATCTCTAATATCACCCTTCTATCCAAGGCCCTCGAAAAATGTGCCTTGCTCCAACTGGACAAGCACATTGACTCTTTCAACCTCCTGGACACGTTACAGTCAGGCTTTAGAAAGGGCTGTAGAACTGAAACCGCTATGCTCAACATTGTCAATGACATCCATCACTCCCTCTATAGGGGTGAGGCCTCCTTTCTCATTCTTCTTGACCTATCTGCTGCTTTCGACACTGTTAACCACTCCGCCTTACTCAAGACCCTCAAAGATAGGTTCGGCTTCAATGGTCCTGTCCTCGAATGGTTCCCCTCCTTCTTCCACAGAACCCAACATATTAAAATCAGCAATTGCCTCTCCAAACCTACTCCTGTTCTATTCTTTCTCCCTCTCTATTTAACCTCTTCATGGAACCCCACATCTTTATTCTTCTGCAAGCATGAATCAACTATCACCTCTATGCAGATGATACCCAGCTTTTCTATAAAATCAATTCCCAAGCTGACATCCTGCACCTTAATGATGCCCTGACTAAGATTCAACAATGGTTCCATCACAATCACCTTAAACTCAACCCTAAAAAAACAGAAGTCCTGCTCTTTGCTCCTAAAAATAACTGGCTCCCCATTCAACACTGGATCTCTTGCCTAAAAGCTCTTAACTGCTCTTTGTCCATGTCTAACTCAGTTAAATGCCTCGGAATAAGCATTGATCAGAACCTCAGCCTTTCTCTCCACATAAAAAACGTGGCCAAAGGCCCTCTCTTCTCTCTACATCACGTCAAGAAAATCAAACCCTTCATCTCTACAGATGATTTTAAATGAGTTGTTCAATCACTAGTACTTTCTAGATTGGACAATGGTAATGCCATGCTCTCTGTAACTCCTATAGTACACCTAGCACCAATTAAATCAGTCCTTAACCTCGCGGCCAGGCTTATCTCGGATTGTAAGCGTTTCAATCACATCTCCCTCATCCTCAAAGCTCTCAAATGGCTTCTCATTGAGGGCAGATCCTCCTACAAGAATGCTTGCATAACGCACAAAGCCTTTCATCAGCATACCCCATTGTATCCAGGAGACAAACTCCACAAAGCGGGCTGCTCTAGAGAAATGAGGAGCACAAATACTCTCATGCTAGTACCTTCATTGGTTAACAAGAAAGCTACCCAGTTATGCTCTTTCTCCAGAAACGCGCCTACACACTCCCCAAAGATCTATGATGCAACCCCTCCTACCCTAGCTTCAAAAAAGAGCTCAAGCAACAACTTCTCAACAAATACTGGGGTCCTTAATCCTGCCACCTAATAGGGGGTCACAACCTGCCCATGACTGTGCTATGTTCTCTCCACATTATACCAAATTTACTACCCCCTTCTCTCACTCCCAAATACATTTCCACCCTCCCCCTACTAGTTCGCTTATATTCCCTACCTACCCCTACATGCTATCTCCTCTCCCATCACCCTCCTCAGTTTCCCATTTTCCTCTTTACCCCCCCATCCCTGACCACCCAAGCTAGATCAACTGTCTAATTCTGGCTATGGTCTACCTGTACTCATTATTTTCAAGTCCATGTATTTACTGTTCTTTGCATTTTGCTCCTATTTTCTTGCACTTTCCCTTTTTGTACAAATGTTATATTTCATTTTGTTCCAGTCCCAACCCTTGTTAAGTGCTCTGATACCCTTGGGTCTAGCCAGCGCTATATAAAACCGTTTAAATAAATAAAAATAAATAAATAAGTCCATGAGTCCTGTAACTGCTGCCACAGAATATTGATTGTGTTCTGACCAGCTAATGAGGATTGACTTGTGTTCTCTAAAAGGATCAATCAGAGCATATCTGGACACCAACAGTTCAGCTATACCTATTTTTAACCACTTCATTACTGCATGATCACCTCATTAAATGCAAATTTCTCAGAAACGATTTATAGCAAGCAAGAAAAAGCATGCTTTTTGAGTACAACTTTTACTTTCTGACAAATGTGGTATAATTCCATAAAGCAGTATTTGCTCTATCACTTCCTAAAATTTACATGGCAATTAACATAAGAGATGAATGGCTTTGAACCCCCTTTTAATGGTCCATGGTTCGCAGACCTCAATGAAACTTTCCAGGAGAGAATTGTAGTGAACGGTTTTGTGAAGATTTGTCAAATAGTACCAAAGTTTATTGTAATTGATAGGTTGGATATATGTTTTTAAATTTTGCATGTCCTCATAGTGAAATACTCCTAAATCAATTTTTCACTACTGTGAGACCTACCTCTCCCATAGGATAACATTGGGTTGCGTTATTACATTAAAACAATTCCAACATTTGATTGGGAGCTGGGGTGAATGTTTGACACTGTTCATTATTCTTTCCATCAATTGTTCGTTTTGCATTTGTTACCCAGAGTGGGATGTGTATACTCAAACGTGGGGCCCTTGCTCTCCATGTCACTGGAGTCAAGCTAGCTTAGCTGATGAGGGGTAAAACCCTAAAACCAGTCCCAGGATGCATGTTTCCAGTCCAGGGAGGGAACTGGCCTGGCAGTTTGGGCTGGACTATTCTCATGCGGAGCAGGGTCACAATTGATTTGCATATGGCCGAGTTTAATCTGGAATGGCACGGGGAGCAAATAAACAATGGATTTAGGCCCTGATCTCTTCGCTTGGGTGCATGTTTGACATTGTTCAACATTCTGTCCATCAATAGTTCTTTTTGCATGTGTCACTCAGAGTGGGACAGGTATGCCCAGACGTGGGTCCTGTGCTCTCCATGCCACTGGATCAAGCAAGCCTCATTTATGTGGGGCAAAACCAAAGAAAACTGTCCCAGATTTAGGCCCAGATCCCAGTATTGGGGAGAATAATTGACAGTGTTCAACACTCTGTACCTCAATAGTTTTTTTTGCATTTGCCACCCTGAATGATGCAGGTATGCCAAGACGTGGGTCCCGTGCTCTCCATGCCACTGGATTAAGCTAGCCTGGTTGATGAGGGGTGAAACCCGAAACTGGTCCGGGGATGCTTGTTTTCAGTTTAGAGAGGACATGGCCTGGCAGGAAGGACTGTTCCCAAGTGGAGCAGGATCAGGACTGATTTGCATACGGCTGGGTTTAAACTCAAATTGCATGGGGACTACAAAACAATGGATTTAGGCCCAGATCTCTGTACTGGAGTGAACGTTTCACATTGTTCAACATTTTGTCCATTTATTGTTATTTCTGCATTTGTCAACCTGAGTGGGACTCATATGCCCATACATGGGCCCTGTGCTGTCCATGCCACTGGAGTCAAGGTAGCCTAGCTGACGAGGGGTGAAACCCAAAAACCAGTCCTAGTATGTTTATTTCCAGTCCAGAGAGGACCTGGCAGGGCAGTTCGGGCTGGACTATTCCCAAGCGGAGCAGGGTCAAGGTTGATCTGCATATGGCTGGGTTTAAACTGGAATGGCATTTGGAACAAAAAAAAGGGATTTAGGCCCAGACTCTGTACTGAAGAGAATGTTTGACATTGTTCAACATTCTGCCCATCAATTGTTCTTTCTGCATTTGTCACCCCACGTGGGATGGGTATGCCCAGAAGAGGGCCCCTTGCTGTCCATGCCACTGGAGTCAATCTAGCCTGGCTGATGAGGGGTGAAGCCCTGAAACCGGTCTTAAGATCCTTGTTTCTAGTCCTGGGAGGACCTGCCCTGGCAGTTCAGGCTGGACTGTTCTCATGTGGAGCATGGTCAGGAATGATTTGCATATGGCTTGGTTTAAAATGGAATGGCAAGGGGAGAAAAACAATGATGGATTTAGGCCCAGATCTCTGTACTGGGGTGAATGTTTGACATTGTTCAACATTCTGTCCATCAATTGTTCTTTTTGCATTCATCACCCCGCGTGGGATGGGTATGCCCAGATGTGAGCCCCGTGCTGTCCATGCCACTGGAGTCAGGCTAGCTTGGTGGATAAGGGGTCAAACCCTGAAATCAGTCCCAGGATGCTTTTTTCCAGTCCAGGAAAGACCTGGCGTGGCAGTTTGGGCTAGACTGTTCCCATGTGGCATAGGGTCAAGACTGATTTGCATATGGCTAAGTTTAAACTGGAATGGCATGGGTAGCAAATAACAATGGATTTAGGCCTAGATCTCCATATTGGGGTTGAATGTTTGACATTGTTCAAAATTCTGTCCATCAATTATTCTTTTTGCATGTGTCCCTCTGAGTGGGACAGGTATGCCCAGACGTGGGTTCCGTGCTCTGTACGCTACTAGAGTCAAGCTAGCCACAGACATAGGCCCTCTGCTCTTCGTTACTGGAGTCAAGCTAGCCTGGCTGATGAGGGGTGAAACTCCGAAACCCGTCCCAGGATGCTTGTTTCCAGGCCGGCGAGGACCTGGCCTGGCAGTTTGGGCTTAACTGTTGAACAGGGTCAAGACTGATTTGCATTTGGCTGAGTTTAAACTGGAATGGCATGGGGAGCAATAAAACAATGGATTTAGGCCCAGATCTCTTTGCTAGGGTGAATTTTTGACATTGTTCAACATGCGGCAATCAATTATTCTTTCTGCATTTGACACCTCGAGTGGGATGGGTATGTCCAGACTTAAGTCCCGTGCTGTCCATGCACCTGGAGACAAGCTAGCCTGGCTGATGAGGGGTGAAATGTCGAAACCGTTCCCAGAATGTTTGTTTCCAGTCCAGGGAGGACCTTGCCTGGCAGTTCAGTCGTCTGGACTATTTCCATGCATAGCTGGGTCAATATTGATTTGCATATGGCTGGGTTTAAACCGGAATGGTATGGGGAGTAAAACATTGATGCTTTTATGCCCATATCTCTGTACTGGGGTGAATGTTTGACATTGTTCAACATTCTGTCCATCAATTGTTCTTTTTGCATGTGTCACCCCAAGTGGGATGTGCATGCTCAGACATGTAACCCGTGCTCTCCATGACTCTTGAGTCAATCTTGCTTGGCTGATGAGGGGTGAAACCCTGAAAAAAGTCTCAGGATTCTTGTTTCCAGTTAAGAGAGGACCTGGCCTGGCAGTTTGGGCTGGACTGTTCCCATTTTGAGCAGGGTCAAGACTGATATGCATTTGGCTGAGTTTAAACTGGAATGGCACGGGGAACAAATAAACAATGGATTTAGGCCCTGATCTCTTTGCTTGGGTGCATGTTTGACATTGTTCAACATTCTGTCCATCAATTGTTCTTTCTGTATTTGTCACCCAGAGTGGGATGGGTATGACCCAGACTTACGTCCTGTGCTCTCTATGCAACTTGAGACAAGCTTGACTGACTAATGAGGGGTGAAATGTCGAAACCTTTCCCAGAATGTTTGTTTCCAGTCCAGGGAGTACCTTGCCTAGTAGTAACTCAGGCTGGACTATTTCCATGCAGAGCTGGGTCAATATTCATTTGCATATGGCTGTGTTTGTGCTGGTAAGGCTTGGGGAACAAAAAAGATGGATTTACACCCAGATCCTTGCATGGGGTGAATGTTTGACAGTGTTCAACATTCTGGCCATCAATTGTTTTTTTTGTATTTGTTACCCTGGGTGGGATGGGAATGCCCAGACGTGGGTCATGTGCTCTCCATGCCACTGGAGTCAAGCTAGCCTGGCTGATCAGGGGTGAAACCCTGAAGCCTGTCCCAGGATGCTTGTTTCCAGTCCTGGTACGACCAGGCCTGGCAGTTCGAGCTGGCCAGTTCCCATTTGGAGCACGGTCAGGACTGATTTGCATTAGGCCGGAATTAAACAGGAATGGCATGGGAAGCAAGAACAATGGATTTAGGCCCATATCTCTGTACTGGGGTGAATGTTAGACACTGTTCAACATTCTGCCCATCAATTGTTCTTTCTGCATTTCTCACCCTGAGTTGGATGGGTATGCCCAGACGTTGGCACGAGCGCTCCATGCCACTAAAGTCAAGCTAGCCTCGCTGATGAGGGGTGAAACCTTGAAATCAGTCACAGGGTATTTGTTTTCAGTCCAGGGAGGCTAACAAAAAGAGGAGCTCGGAGGAAAAGAACGGACAGGGTTGCCCTCCACTCAGAAACTAGTCAACAACAAAAACCCTGTCTTGAGGACGTGAATTATGTCAGTTGTTATCCTCCCCTATATATTTTTGTTTTGATAAGGGGACGTTTCACTGCACTCCGTCTATAAATCTTTAAAACTGAAGAAAAAAACAATTGGCCAGCAGTTCTTTGACAGTCACACAGAACAAAAACAAACAACTGTCCGACACCTTAATCAGTACAAGGTGTCCACCACATACGATTAGACAAATTTCTACTTAGGAAAAAATGTGAAGAACCGAATGACACCTCACGGAAACACCACCAACGGGGCAACTGGAATGTAATCTCCAGACAGGGTCCCTGTCTCATCATCGGTTGTCATCCGGTTCAAAAGAAAATGTGTCCAAAACAACAAACAAAAAAGTGCATAAAACAGTGGAAGCAGAGAAAGTCTGCTGGTGACAATCAAAAAGTGCACTAAAAACAGCAGACACACCTCTCCATAACTTTATTTGTAGAGAAATGGGTGTTTGCTGTTGAATTAAAAAGGTTGGTAGCTATTTATGCACACCATTACCTATTTCCAACACGTTTCACTGCCACGACAATTTTGGCAGATTCATCAGGGCCGCACAATTTGCTGCCACACCACTATTGGACACTTGCTCTATGTCAACCATGCGCAGCCTGTTTGCTCATACCAGCTGCCAGGGTTTCCAAAGGGGTGAAAAAGTACTCCAGAAGTGAGTCTCCACATTCACAGCGACTGTATACATCAATCTTTGTATCTCCTGACGAGCGCCTTGTCTCGTTCACGCATGGGAGATGCGTGAACGAGACAAGGTGCTCGTCAGGAGACAAGATATGGCGTAGGTTACACAGGCCTTCCTAGAATGCCTCTTTGACCCGCTCAAAGTGGGCCTTCAGAGAGTAAACAAGTTCCTGTTACAGGAGCAGCAGGACATAAGGCGTGACTTGTGTTCACTAGATGACAGATTATCCACCTTGGAAGAAAAGGAGATGGAACTGGGAGCAGATGTTGAGATGTTCCGACAAGAAGTGCTACAACTTCAGGAATATCAAATTGCTCTTCAAGCCCATGCGGAAGACCTGGAAAAACAGATCCTTCCAGAACAACATATTACTGCAGGGGCCCCACTGTATTCAAGTGCAAGGACTTAGCAGGCTAAGTGTGGGCCCTGTTTAGAGGGAAGGCAACTATAAATCAATATGGTCCACTGAATTGGTCTCACGGGGGGCAACAGCACCATCCATCGGACATTCTTGCATGTGTACATGACTTCCAGCTGAAGGAGGAAATCTTCGGAAAAGCAAGAGAACTACAACCTGTCTAATTCCGTGGGCACAGTATCTTGCTCTTCCAAGACCTTTCAACACTCAAACTGCAGCAACCTAAGGACTTTAAGTCAATCACATCTCACAAACCAAGGAGATAACGCATGGCTGGGGGTAAACCATTGAAGCTCATTTCTGGCTGGGAGGGCCAACTGCATCAGTCCTAAACACACAAGAAGGCCAGTTGTATCCGAGATCTACAGCCAGAGGATAGCCAATGTTCATGGAACCTTTAATACATCTAGGGGCCCACGTCCGGATCCAAGTGTGATGACACAAGAGCACAGGTGGGTATTTGGACACACTTTCACAAGACACATGGCGCGGAACAGACGAACCATGAGACCCTTTCCTGAGGCAATTTAGGACAACATGGCAATTAACACAAGGCCTCCCTTCCCTCTGACCAGCACTGGGGTGGGGGTCACACTGAATAAACTCTTTCACCTAAGATGGTTGGTCTCCATGCTTCTCCATTCTTCTCCGCTCGATGGACTTGATTTGCAGTCTTCCATTTACTGTGGACTTTTTTGTGGTAAATTGATTTCAGTTCTTGATGGGAAATATTTTTGTTCGGCTCTCTTGCCACCAAGGCCACTCACACTTTGCACATCTCTACCACCTGGGCCCACAGTCTATACACATGACAAGGTGACCCATTGTGTTATGTGCATCAAAAGGTCCAACACATGTATTACTCTCCTTGACCACCCAACACAGAGGTCAAACTAATTAGTCCTAATGTCAGAGGCTTATATCACCCGACCAAGCATGCCTCAATATTGTCTTTTCTGGAGCACAGAAGGAGTGACATATGTCAGCTCCAGGAGAGGCATCTAGTTCCAAAAGAGGAAGGGAGGAAGAAAACTCATGGATTCCTCTGACAATTGTGGTCTTTAAGGGTAGTTAAAAAAGGGGGGGTTGCCATACATTTTTCTCTGGGATTTAGGATGCAAGTGATAGGGAAAAATGCTTGAAATGAAAGGTCACCTACTGGCGTACCGCTTACATATGGGATACATTTCAGTTCAATAGCTTCTATATATGTGTTCTCAATGACCAACAGGGACATTTTTTTGAGGAAGTCCTGTCAGAAATCCTGTAGTCCCCAGACACAGTTGTCTAGGCGTGCTGCAACTTGACTCTAGTGATGAACAAAAAATTACAGCAATCAGGCCAACGGTTTGGTCAGACTGGAGCATTCTCAGCTAATGACCTGAAGTGGCTGCAAGACGTATGCCCTGGAAGACCTAAGGTGGAATGCCCAACCCTGTGTTACAGAATACACATTTTACTCATAGGCACACAAAACCTATCCTTGCATAGATCATTTTCTGGGTACCCGAGATATAAAGATCCTGGTCAAGGAGGTGGGCACTGACCCAATGTCACTGTCCAACCACACCCCATTAAATTGACTATGTGGGGGAACAGAACACAAGTAGACCCCAATATCTGGAGGGTGTGTGACAACCTCTTCCAAAACATTAGCAATATCAACACTATAAGCAGATCACTCTCTGCATACATGTAGAATAATGACACAGGAGAGACAGCTATTGCCATGCTCTGGGAAGTGCTAAAAACAGCAGCCAGATGGGAGCTGATCCTCCTGTCACCCGCAATAACCCATTATGTAGAGAAAAGCGGACACAATTAGAAAGTGCTGTTAAGGAATTGGAGACTATCCATGAATGTACAGGTGCCCCCAGAGTGAGGCACGAGCTGGATAAGATGTGCACTCCTAAACCTTTAGACCTGTTCGGGACAGAAGATGCCATGAAGGGTCTTAAGCACGAATTCTACCCTGGGGTAACAAATGCAGATGGCTACTGGCACACTGTCTGCATGCTAGAATGCAGCAAGACAATTTAGGCCTGATCAAGGATTGGGAGGGGAAGGAGATCAGATACAATAGACAAATAGTGGCTATCTTCCGGGACTCTTACCAGGCTCTATATTTCATGCCAGAAATTAAACAGTATCCCTATTTACTTAGAAAAGGTCCGCATTACAAGGATAAGCACAGGCAGGGTTGCTAGAGGCGATAATCCGACTCAATGAAGGGATCTCAGCCATAGCCAGGCTGAAACCTCTAAAAGCCCTATGCCCAGATGGCTTCTCACTTCTTTTTTACAAAACCTTCTGCTCCGTCCTGGCCCCGATACTCACCAGACTAATCAACATATTTAGCAGACAAAAGGAGTTACTCAGTAAATGCGCGAGGCTTCCATCATGGTGCCGCCCAAGCCTGGGAAAGATAAATTCCTGTGTAGCCCCTATCAACTAACCTCCCTTCTCGATGTTGATGTAAAACTCTTCACAAGTGTCCTAGAATTCAGAATTAACTCATATATCCCGTGCCGAATTGAGCCCGATAAAGCTGGCTTTATCCCGAACAAGCAATGCGGGGTTCATTGATCCAATGGGAAGGCACCGATGTTACCAACAAATGCAGAAAAAGTGTTCTGCAGTGTACACTAGCCCTACTTAATTGCTACCCTAAAACACTGTGGCCCTACGGAGATAGTTTCTGCCATTGGATCCAGAGTATCTACTGTTCCCCACTGGTCAAGGTGAGAGTGAATGGGATCTCTTTGGACTTATTCCCCATATGAAGATGAATGCGGCAGGGATACCCACTATCCCCACTCCCATATACTTTCTACATGGAGCTATTCACAAAAAACGTCCGGACAGAAACAAAATCTCTGGGGTTCAGTTTGGGTGGACTGTGCATACCATCAGCCTATATGCTGGTGATGTGATTTTTGTGCTTACTTACCCTATGTCACCACAACCTGCCCTAGTGGCAGAACTGACCATTTTGGTGCAATCTTAGGGTACAAAGTTAATGTTTAAAAGTCTCAGATCCTCAACTTGTCTGTGTTGCACATCACATAACATGGCTAATCGTCAAATCACCTATAGAATGGAAGGTCACACACATCCCCCACCTGGGGTGCACCTAGTCTCCACGGCCTCCCGGACTGTTGAGATTCACTACCTAAGATATCCTTATCCATGTGATTTACAAACTCATGAAATGGCATCACCACTGCCTCTCCTGTCTGGGCAGGGTAACAGCGATGGAAATAACCGTATTATATAAGATCCTGTTCATTTTCCAAGCCTTCCGCTGATACCCCCATATAGTCCTTGCAGCTTGGAATCATCAAATATGTCTGGGATGGGACTAGGCCACACATGCAGAATTAGCTGACCTATAGACCCATGGGCGTAGGGATCCCTCACTTTGCACAATACTTCCAAGCCACATATCTCTGATTCATGTTAGAGTAGGGTAGAGCTACTTTGGACATACACTGGAGAATTATGGACCACGTAGCAACCCAGCACACATATGGAAAATTCCCTGAATGCCTAAAAATAAATGGCTGTGGGGCCTGTACTCCTGTTCCATCTCCTTAAATAAGATGAAAATGTGGGATAAGATTGCTACCAAAGGAGTTTAACCATGTTCCCTTCCCCCATGACCACCATTCTCACCAACGTCGACTTCATCCCTTGTCTGCAAGCAGAATGTTTCTCCTGGTGGAAAGACGGATGCTTCAAATGCATAGGCTGCTTATTCAACACTAATGGAATCATTCCCTTTGAGAGCCTGAAGAAAGACTATTATCTCTCTGAAGCAGACTGTATCTGTCGTGATGGAAACACCAGACCACATAGAAATGTGAAGAAACATTTAATGAATGAAACCAGGTACAGAGTGATCCTCCCTTCGCCAGCCACAGAGTAACTGACAAAGAGAGAGCCCATACAGCACAATGATTCCATCAGAACTACTGAGATAAAACATTCTAACAGTTAAAAGCAAACAGCAATGCATGAGCACACATTACCATAGCTGCTTATTCAAAACTAATGAAAGCATTCCCTTTGACAGCCTGAAGGACGACTATTATCTCTCAGACTTTATCCACTACTTGCAAATCAGGCACTTTGAGAAATAGATCCTCCTCAAACGAGGCAATGCGCACCGTATCACAGGAATATACACCCTCTTGGCACCACTCCCTCCAAGTGAGAAGAACGCAGGACAGAAGAGTTGAAAAAAGTAACTCAGATGCGCATTTACACCCAAGGAGTGAGAAGACATGTACTACTCGGCAAAATAAACCGACACGGTACATCTAGAGCAGACACTGCCTTTAAAATAGCGTCATACTGGTCTCTGATGCCTACCCAGGTCCAGAAATGCAACCTGGAATAGACCTATGGATGCTGAAGGGGATGTGGGAACACAAGCACCCTATTAACCCTACTATGGGACTGTCCAAAGTTGGTCTGGTACTGGGGAAAAGTGCTGGATGATATTTACAAAGCCTTTGACAGACAAATCATGTGTTTCCCCCTGTATACCTTAGTAGGTCTACCAAACCTTTTGACATATCCACTGAAATATGCATGAGGCCGACGGATGACTCTCACTCTAGGAGCAGCTCATCAGGCTATTCTCTCTCCCTGGGGCTCAGAGAAGGTTCATGAACACAGAACATGGTTGCAGGGTTCATACTAGGCATGGGAAAGCTGATGCAGGCAACTGAGTTTAAGCTAGACATCTATTGAGAACTGTGGGCACTTATAAACCTCTTATCAGCAGACTTTAACAAAGTGACCTGACCAAAATATCTCCATTTGCTTCACCTGTGAGGTTCTGTGATTTCAGACTTTGTCCCGTATCTAGCCGCCATTTTGTGTCCTGTCGCCAATTTGTGTTGCCCTCACTCAGGCAGCACGGCAAACGATGTGCTTTTGCTTTTATTCATCTGCTACGTGTCTTTTCAGTTAAAAAGTAACTCCATTGTCCTTGTTCATGAAACCCGATGTCAGGGTTTGGCTGAGTTTGCTAATCTATTTCTGGTTCGATTGATCCCTGTCTCTGCCGACTATTTGCCCTCTCCTATTCTTACCTTATACTATCTTATCCGACTGGCCTTCGCTATTCTCTCCTTGTATGCTCCTATTACACAACTATTCTTTGAGACACACAAGTATGTCCTGCCACCTGCGAGATGGGATTGTGAACACCATCAGTGATTAATTTGTCAGGAGGGGTAGCACACGGGGTCCGAGAAAGGGGTGTATTCTGAGACACCCGATAGCTTGTTTTTCAACTTTTCTCATTGGTTAGTTTTGTATGTGTAGGGAGTGGGATATTGTAAATGTGATTACTATAAAAGATTGTATGCCACGGATTAAAGTGGCAGTCTCCTTAGAACCCACCTCGAGTGTAACTTCTAGGATAACTGTGCTTAGCAGCAGCTAATAAACCTGGCTTCCACGCTCAACGGAGTGTCTCGTGTCTCTGTTAGTTACAAGGCAGGTGAATCCGGGGATTTAGGCGTGCCCTGCGCTGCCCGGTCCATAAGGCCCAGTTCTCCAACTGGTGCCCAACGTCGGGTGGTTTCAGTGGTAGTGGTTCAGCCCGAGGGTCGTGAGAAGCCCCGCAAGAAAATTACGGAGGATTCGCGAGCCACGCCAAGCGACCCCTGTATGTCGAAGTGGACCGAAGGTCTTTTACAGCGTGGCTACTCCTTTCCGACGGTTGCTGATGACTGCTGCCCTGACTACCACCCTGCCTTGGACCCTCTGGGGATGATTGGTATCGTGAGACGTTAGACGGACCTCCGTTGGTGTGAGAAGACCATTTAGTTAAGTTTTCGTGGGTAGCGCCCACTTCTTTGTTTTGTTTTAGATTTTCGTTATTCGCCTATTGCAAAAGTCGAAGCCGAGGAGTTTGTAATTTTGTACTGTGTTCTTTGCTTTTACTCCTCGAAGTTAGTAAACAGATCAGTGTGCTTAAAATGCCTGGTCTGAGCGGATTCAGGAAACTCTGTTGTTTTTGCTGTACTAGGGATTCCCGGCTTGAGGAGTCATGTCAGATTCCTCCGGTTAGAACTCCCACTTATGAGCTCTATTCTAAGCATGGTGTTGGTCCCATTGCTGTTAATGATGCATGGATCCGATACACAAAGAAAGATTGTGTCTTACAATGGCCACCAAATGGAAGCTTTGAGCCTGACATATTAGATAATTTGGGGCCAGATGTAGCAAAATCAGAAATACCGACTCTTAATTACCGAATTTTACCGATTCGGTAATTAAGAGTAGGTATTTCTAATGTAGGTACCAATTCGGTAAATTTTACCGAATCGGTAAAAAACGGTAGTTACCGATTCGGTAAATACCAAATTGGTATTTGCTATTGAATCCTATGGACCTTGAAGCCCATAGGATTCAATATCAAATACAGATTCGGTATTTACCGAATCGGTAAATACCGAATTTTGCAAGGGTGCAGGGGGTGTCACTTTGACACCCTCTGGCACCCCTGTTTTAGGCTTGTGTGCCATGTGGCACACATACATGCCCTTAGGGCATGTATGTGTGCCACATGGCACATGGCACAGGTGTACATGCACACATGTGCATGTACACCTGAATCGGTATTTTACAATGCAATTGTATTGCATGGTAAAATACCGATTTTCAAAGCCCTGTGTCAATGTTAAAATTGGCACCTACATACCAAAAATGCATTTTCGGTAATTTTACCGACCTGTATATTTACCGATTCGGTAAAATATACAGAATCGGTAATTTTACCGATTCTGTAATTTTACCGAATCGGTAAAATTACCGATTCGGTAACATTACCGAAAATGCATGTTTTTTATCCCCCTACATATTCACGGCCATTTACCGGTCGGTAACGGCCGAATTTGGCAGTTACCGTCCGGTAAATGGCCAAAATCTCCCACCTACATCTGGCCCTTGGAGTCAATACTGTTCAAAAGAAAAGCCCGGCCGGCAATGCTTGACTCTTTCTGCCTTTGGCGTAAGGAAGCCAGAGAGAGAGAAATTAAACAGGCAAAAAGAGATAGGAAAGTGAAAGATATGACGGTTATACAGGCTGGCCAGCAATTTAAAGACGATGAGAGTGATCGAGCGATTGAGGTCTCGGATAGACAGCATCGGATGGCAATTGATAGGTGCTATCCTGTGTTACCTCCACAGCGCAAAGATCTTGATGAAGATCCCTTAATGTCTCATTTGTTAAAATCACCTCCGCCTTATGCGCCAGGTGCTAATGCACCTATGTTATTGCCACCTGTGCAGCAACCTGTTGTTCAGCCAGGAGATCCGGCTCGCGCACCCTTGCCTCTTCCAGTAAAGCCGCCTGCACCTCCTTTGCCACAAACTTCTGTACCTCAGTCTCCTTTGCCTTTTGTGTCTCTTGCAACGAGTAGTCCTTCTCTTCCTTTGCTTAATACTTCGTCTCCAGTTTTACTCCCTACTTCTTCTCTGACTCGTAATCGGTTAGTTGATACTGTTTCTGTTTTTTTCTCCCCCCTTTTTGGCTCGTTCAACAGGTCTCCTGCTTTTTCTCGAAGACAATCCCGTAGTCAACTCCCAGATTCTGAGGAACGAGTTGTATTTGACTCTCTTGCTCATAAAGGGATAACAAATGGTCCATTATATAGTGTACCCGATATACTGAGTACCTTTCTCCAGTGGAATGCGCCTACACAGAGATACGTTTTTAATGTTATGTGTGACACACTCACTAAAGGATGGGAGGATATGGAATTGGATCTAATTCCTCAGGGTTTATTGAAGATACAGGATAAGTTTGATAAAGGACTTATTGTGGGTACTGACGTTAAGGATGCTATACAGACGCTTGTTACTTTTAGGTCCTTATATTCTTCTCGGACTATTCCCGAACCTGATCCTGCAGTTAGACAGAAAATGAAGAATTAACCTCTGAGGGAAGTTCCTCAGGTATGGAGGGAAGCGGTTCCGCAAGTAGGGGCTGCTCAAGCTGTTCCTGCTCATTTTCAGCATGTGTGGGTACATGTTCCTTAGAAAAGAGCTGAAGTTTTAGCACTTAAGCAGTCTTTGCCGGACCCTCGTAAAAATCCTGCTGGTTATTATAAAGAGTTGTCCCAGACTGTTGGTGCATGTATTATCAATTTGGCTGATGTTGATATGCTGAAGGGGAATGTAGTTCCAGAAGCATTATGGGCTTGGATTCGTAGAGAGGACCACGACCAAGCTTTAGGTGGTAATTGGGCCGATATAGTTGCTGCAGATGCAGCACAAGTGGGTGGTGCTAAGCCAGATGATTTGATTACACAGTTGCCTGGTAGAATCATAACTTTAATGAAGACAATGATGCCTGCCTTACGTGTTAACTGGGATAAGTTAGCTGCGTGTAAGCAGAAGAAAGATGAGCGTTTCTCTGATTTCTTTACTCGGTTTGAGGAGACATTTATTGACCATAGTGGTCAGGATTTGAGTACTGAAGGGGGACAGCGATTATTGGTGGATAAATTTGTCTTCAATTTGCTTCCCGAATTGTCTCATAAGTTGAAAGATTCGGAAAGTTCTTGGGCTGCTTCTTCGTCTGCCCAAATATTAGCTACTGCTCAATATTATGGGAATAGGGACAAGGAGGAACAAGATAAGGCTGAGAAGAAGACTAAGGATTTAAAAACAAAAGTTCTTCTTCAGCAGGCTTATCCTCCTTGTTCCGGTCAGCGTCAGTTCCAGCAGCCTATTCAATTTCAAAGGTTGCTGCAGAAACCTGAGCCTTTTGTTCTGCGACCTTTCCTTGGTCCTAATCAGTGCGCCTATTGTAAAGAGGAAGGCTATTTTAAGAGTAGTTGTCCGGTTTTATTGCAGCGTAATGGGGGATTTCAAGGGCCACAAGGCCGTGGTGGTTTTCTAGGGGTAAAGGGCGAGGTGCGTTGCCTCAGGGGCAGCATTGCTTTCCCCCTCAGAACTCTTCGAATTATTTGATCAACAGAATACTCAGTCTGCGCCATATTACAATGATGATTATTGTGTTGAAGGTGAGGTTCAGGATTTTCACTCCAGTTAGGACAGCCATGGACAAAGTAAGGGAGTCGTATCAGTTCCAGTGGATCAGAATGGGCTTTATGTTGAGGTAGTGCTTTGGGTGTTGCAGAGCCGTTCCTGTTGGATACTGGTGCAATGAGAAGTTCTATGATCCATTAAAAACTCCCTGGGGCACCTTTGTCAGGCTTAACAAACGTTTCTGGGGGATTTTCTGGCGCCTCAGTTGCTAACCCAGTTTCTTGTCCTTAGCCTCTTTCGATTGGTCCTTATGATCTTGAAGCTCCACTTATTTTAACAACTGGTTGCGGAGCGAATTTGTTGGGTCTGGATCTGTTGAAACGTCTTAATGCAACGTTGTATTGTTCCCCCTCTCGTGTGCGTCTTACTTTGGGTAAGAAATTGGTTTCTCCTCTATATCTATCGAAGGATAGTTTTCTGCCTGAGTAGCAATCTCTTCCTGATACACTTTGGGCTACAGGTCCGAACGATGTTGGTTTGTTACAGATTCCTCCTTATGTGGTTACTATCAAGCCTAATGTTAAATTGCCACGTATTCCACAGTACAAGATTTCTAATGATGGTGAGCGAGCCTTGATGGCTATTATCTATGATCTGGTCTAGAAGAGTGTGGTTGAAGAAACGAGAGGCAATGTTTGTAACAGTCCTGTTCTCCCCGTTCTTAAACGTAGCAATCCTTCCCAACCACCTGTGTATCGCTTTGTGGTTGATCTTCGGGAGGTCAACAAGATTGTTGTCCCCCAGTTTCCTGTTGTTCCAGATATCACTGCTTTGCTTACTATGATACCCACCTCGGCGGCATGGTTTTCTGTTATTGATTTGAAGAATGCTTTCTTTAGTATTCCTATTGCTGAGGAAAGTAGAGATATTTTTGGCTTCTCTCTTGGAGGCCGAAGATTCCGGTTCAAGCGTGCTCCTCAAGGTTATTGTGAAAGTCCCTCTATCTACAGTCAGGCTTTGAAATCTCAGCTTGACGCGTTCATTTTGCCTGCAGGTGCTACTTTGATCCAATATGTTGACGATTTGCTGATTGCTGCTGATTCGGAGGATGTTTATAAAGATGTGACAGTTTCTTTGTTGTGTCATTTGTCTGATCTACATCATAAAGTGTCCCCTTCTAAGTTGCAATATTGCCGCCAAGAGGTTACCTACTTAGGTCGTCTCTTTTTGAAGGAGGGAAGATGATTGACCCCAGAACGAATTCAAGCGATTGCACAAATGTCTGAGCCAACCACACAGAGAGAGGTACGTGCCTTTTTGGGCATTACCTCATATTGTAGACAATCGATTCCGAATTTTTCTTTGTTAGCTAAGCCTTTGCTGGCGCTTACGTTGAAAGATGCGCCACAACCTCTTCCTTGGTCCGATGAATGCCAAAAGAGTTTTTCTGATTTACGTAATGCTTTGTGTTCTGCACTCTATGTGCATGAAAGAGAAGGTTGTGCATTGTAAGTTTTAACACAACAATTTGGAGACAAACAATGGCCATGTGCCTATTTTTCGGCTACGTTGGATCCAGTAGCCAAGGCATTGCCTAGTTGTCTCAGAACTACAGCAGCGGCAGCAATTTCTATTCATCAGTCTGCTGGATTGGTATTAGACAACACCCTTGTTGGTATAGTACCACATACAGTAGATACTCTTTTGAATAGGACTAAGGCACAATACCTCATGAGTGCTCGCTTGTCTGGATATGAGCTGATACTTTTGGCTAGCCATATACATATCACGCGGTGTAATACTCTGAACCCAGCAACATTGTTGCCCATACCGGATAAGAAAGGCATTAAGGAACAGCATGATTGTTTTCTTCAAACAGAGGAGGAAACAAAAGGCAAAATAGATCTAAAAGATACACCATTTGTGGATCCGGATGGGATCCTATGGGTAGATGGATCTTGTTTTAAGCTTTCAAATGGTGAGACGAATCCAGCTTATGCTGTTACTACTTTGCATACTGTAGTGGAGACAGCACGTATTGCACAGAATTTAGCCCAAGCAGCTGAGTTAATTGCTTTAACAAGAGCATGTGTTTTGGCGAAAGGAAGGAGAGTAAACGTCTACACTGATAGCCAATATGCTATCGGTGTGGCTCATAGTTTCGGTTGCTTGTGGAAGGAAAGAGGATTCTTTACTTCCCATGGGACTAAAATACAGCATGGCCAGTTGGTGAATGATCTTCTCGACTCACTTGCCTTGCCTACACAAATAGCAATAATTAAGTGTAGTGCTCACAAAAAGATTACTGATGATGTGGGTCGTGGGAATGCTTTTACAGACGAGGTAGCAAAAGAGACAGCAAGAAATGTTATGAGTCGTATGTATGTTGCGGGCCGTGCAAGATGAATCAGAGAAGGAGGAATACGTGAGGACACAATAGAAAGTGTAAGAATGCTTCAAGAAGAGGCTACTGAGAAAGAGCTGAGTAAGTGGAGAGAAAGTACGGGAATGTTGGACGTGACTGGGTGTTGGACGGAATTATCAGAGCATCAACGATGGCTGTTATCAAACGCCTATGTACTACCTGTAGTTACTATGGCGCATGGTCCAGCCCATATTAGTGCAAAGGGTATTTGTAAAATCTTGGCTCCAGTATGGCAGAACAAAGGAATTCCTAAATGTGCTGAGAACGTGGTAAAGCACTGCATTGTTTGTCTAATGCATAATCCAGGAAATGGAACCCCAACTCCAGCAGGTCATTTTGCTCCCCCTACGTATCCTTTTGAGGTATTACAAATCGATTACATTCATATGGATCGTTGCAATAACCTCAAGTATGTTCTGGTGGTGGTTTGTGCCTTTTCCAAATGGATAGAGGCCTACCCCCTAAAGGACAATACTGCTTTATCTACTGCTAAAGTTCTTTTGAAGTAGTTTTTTCCGAGGTTTGGTTTGCTGCGCATTGTCTGGTCTGACAATGGGAGTGAATTCGTAGGCCAGATCATGCAGAAAGTATGCGCAGGTCTTGGTATCAAACAGAAATTCCATGCGGCAAACCACCCTCAGTCAGCAGGATTGGTAGAGTGTTATAATGGTACCCTCTAGCTGAAATTGGCAAAGATTCAGGCGAGCACAGGTCTCGCCTGGCCTGATGCCTTACCATTAGCACTCCTGTCTACAAGAACTACTGTCCATTCTCGCTTAGGTCTGAGTCCGTATGGAACCTCATTGGGGCCTACCGTGTCAAGTAATACTAACTACATGGACGGCAGTAAAGGTTGTTGGGAAAAAGAACTGGGTCCATGGCATGCACTGTAAAAAGATACCCCTGCCCTTGCCTTTTGATCAGTGGGTTCGTGAGGGCATATTTGATAACGAAAGTGAAAAAGTGCCTCGATTTGTACCGTTTAGTAGTGCACGCTCAGACCACACGAACTCTGAGAAAGAAGACGACGGCGTGTTACAGGAGGCCGTCCCAAAACATCTGCGTTTGAACACTGTGAATCCAGAAGCCTTGTTTAAGGACCAGACGATCCCTAATAAGACTCGATATAACTTGCGACGAGAATGGTAAAAGGCAATTGAATTTATCCTTTTTAGGATATCTCTGATTATACCTTTTGTTTTGAAAAGACATTTTTTATGTGTTTCCATTCCACTATCTATCAAGTTGCAGGGTCACGGTAGGGGTCTAAGCTGTGACCTGAGTAGTGACCTAGGGTCTGCAGGACTTGCAGTGTCATAGGACGGCTAACAATCACAGCTAAGTGATCTAGGAAGATTACCGTGAGCAACGCCTTTAGAGTAATGGATGCTAAAGTGGAAATTAATGATCATACTGTAAATATGAAACAACGATTTATGAAATCGATGGTTAGTCCATGTGGGATGACCTTATGTATTTGGATATGTTTATGTACTTTATTAGCGTGTGGAAGTTGGATTATTTATGTTCTGCAGACGTTATCTGTCCCTACCTCTGTCCCCATATCTTTTCCTACTACTGCCTCCCCACATCGGTTTTATACACTTTCAGGACACAAACAGATCAGGAGGACCGAATACTTCAACAATTCGTTTATTCAGCTATTACATCAACACCAATTAGTAATGAATACTACCGATTGTTGGGTTTGTGGGCTCATGCCTCATAATACAGAGAGAGGCATGCCTTATTTGGTTTTTCAATTCTCCTATGAAGGTTCCGCCTGGGCTTATTTGGCTATGTTCTCCAACCTTTATCAGAATCAACTGCGATATCCTCCTGATAGTCCATATGGTGGTGGAGCAGACTTTAGTCATAGTACTTTGATTAAGGGAATAGTGACTATGGCTAAGATTGCCCAGATTAGTAAGATTCCTGTAGATGAGAAGGGAGCATATGATGGATTGAACATAACGCGATATGTTAATAGCATTACAGAAAAGGCTAAACTAAGGAGCTCTCCGCCAATCTGGACGGTACCTCATTGAGGTAATTTCTGTTTACAAATTAATGGTCAGAATGTCAAGAATCAGCAAGAGAGGAGTATCTGTTCTCATACCTATGTCTATACACCTCAGATTCCCTCACCACTAGTGCCATCACAAGGCACATATTTTATCTGTCACGATAGAGCCTATACATGGCTTCCTACTTATTTCTCAGGAACATGTTATGTGGCTTTTCTTCTTCCCCCAAAGTATACTGCTCCTTCAAGTCATTACAAGAAGAGACATGGTAGGGGAATCTTTGATCTGAAAGGCACAGCAGAACAGGAGGCAGCTGACTTCATTAAAGGGTTGCTTCCTTTCTGGGGCCCAATGGCCAATAGCAGAGACATCAGACACCTAACTCGTGTTGTTGAGGCTACCATAAATGAAACTTCTGGAGCCTTGAGTAATGTGACAGCAGAGCTTCAGGCGGATCGTCCTATGACTTTACAAAATCGGATAGTTTTAGATATTATCCTTGCAGATAGGGGTGGAGTCTGTAAATTGATCGGGTCTAGTTGCTGTGTTTACATTCCTGATAATGCCCCTACAGTATACCAAGCTATCTCTTAGTTACATACCATCTCCGAGTCTATACATCAGGACACGGGAGATTGGTCTGTGATGGCATGATTTTAGGGACTACTGTCCACATGGGGATGGCAGATTCTAACTTTCCTTGGAATGGTCTTGGTCATTATCTTCTCTTGTTGCCTTTGTGTGCAGTGTGGACCTACAATATGTGGTCTTTGTGTGGCTATGTGTGTCCTGAAGCCTGCGTCACGGAGAACAGAGAACATTACAATGATGCTACAGCAACAGCTCGATGACCTCATGGCCATTGACATCCACTCAGATTGACTTGAGTCCCTGGTGTATTGCCTGAGTAATGGCAAAAGGAGGGGCTGAGGTTCTGTGATTTCAGACTTCGTCCTGTATCTAGCCGCCATTTTGTGTCCAGTCGCCATTTTGTGTTGCCCTCACTCAGGCAGCACGGCGAACAATGTGCTTTTGCTTTTTTCAGCTGCTACGTGTCCTTTCAGTTAAAAAGTAACTCCATTGTCCTTGTTCATGAAACCCGATGTGAGGGTTTGGCTGAGTTCGCTAATCTATGTCTGGTTCGATTGATCCCTGTCTCTGCCGACTATTTGCCCTCTCCTATTCTTCCCTTATACTATCTTATCCGACTGGCCTTCGCTATTCTCTCCTTGTATGCTCCTATTACACAACTATTCTTTGAGACACACAAGTATGTCCTGCCACCTGCGAGAGGGGATTGTGAACACCATCACTGATTAATTTGTCGGGAGGGGTAGCGCACGGGGTCCGAGAAAGGGGTGTATTCTGAGACACCTGATAGCTTGTTTTTCAACTTTTCTCATTGGTTCATTTTGTATGTGTAGGGAGTGGGATATTGTAAATGTGTTGACTATAAAAGATTGCACACCACGGATTGAAGTGGCAGTCTCCTTAGAACCCACCTCGAGTGTAACTTCTAGGATAACTGTGCTTAGCTGCAGCTCTTAAGCCTGGCTTCCACGCTCATTGGAGTGTCTCGTGTCTCTGTTAGTTACAAGGCAGGTGAATCCGGGGATTTTGGCGTGCCCTGCGCCACCCTGCTCATAAGGCCCGGTTCTCCACCTGTTTCCTGATCTTCCAGATACCATGAGAGACGAGGACTAATACCCACTAGTGAGGATTGATGTACAGACACAGGGTATGCATGACTGGAGCTTAAAAAGCAATAAAGCGGTTGCTGCTACTTCTGAAAGCTAAAGAGTGAGGGGGAGGGATGATGGGCATGGGGTTTCTGGGTTTAGATTTGTTTGACCCACCAATCTTATGCACTTCCGGCCTAGTAGGTTGTAGACCTTTGTAGTAAGTATGTGGCTTCTTGTTTTCTGTAAAACTAATAAAAACTATTGATCTATGTTAAGTTAAATGAGTTAATAAGCACTATGAATACATGAATTAGTAGAACAGAATACTTTAAAAGCATACTAGGAATGGGTCACAAAGTTTTTGCTGTCACTTACTCTTTTAGTACTTCTGAGAGACTCCTGAGACCCAGAAATAAGATTATGGTACTCCTGGCAAACCAGGTACAAGCTAAAGGTGATTTAAGAAGAATTCACTTGTACTCACTTCAAAATCTTCTTGGATCACAACCAAAATATTCAGGGATAGAATACAGACAAAAACCAAAAATGACACAAACTTCAACAGTCTCATCCATTTTATAAAGGAAATGAGACCTTAGAAATAGGCAGAATGGGTCCATAGTGATTTTTCACATCCCAGATAGAAAAGACAAGTACCACAGATTGAGCCCGATTCACAGAATGAACTTAAGACTAAATCCTAAACTTACTACTATTTGGTATTCACAGAATGCACTTACTACTTTCGGGATTCACAGAGTAAACTTACTACTTGCGGGATTCACAGAATGAACTTACTACTTTCGGTATTCACAGAATAGATTTAAGACTACTAACTTTACGTCCGCACTCGGGCCCGAAATTCCGGCCCGGAGGTGGAGTTTCCGGCTTGGGGGCGGAGCTTACAGCACAGAGGCAGAGCTTCTGGGCCAGAGGCGGAGCTTGCGGCTTGGATGCGGAGCTTCTGGCCCAGAGGTTGAGATTTTAGCCGTGGGTAAATACCCACCTCCGAGCCGGAAGCTCTGCCTCCAAGCCGCAAGCTCCGCCTCGGGCCCGGAAGCTCCGCCTCCGGGCCATAAGCTCCGCCCCAAGCCGGAAACTCCGCCTCCTGGCCGGAATTTACGGCCCGAGTGCAGACGTAAAGTTAGTAGTCTTAAATCTATTCTGTGAATACCGAAAGTAGTAAGTTCAGTCTGTGAATTCCAAAAGTAGTAAGTTCACTTTGTGAATCCCGAAAGTAGTAAGTGCATTCTGTGAATACCAAATAGTAGTAAGTTTAGGATTTAGTCTTAAGTTCATTCTGTGAATCGGGCCAATTGTTTTTCAATTTTTCCCCTGCACATCTGCGACACATTGCTGCTTGGTAGGGATAATTGTTGTCTACATCTGGATAAGCTCTAGCCATGCTTAAGGCTCCACGCACAGTTCCTGCTTCTCGGGGTACTGTCAGTAGAGGATGAAAATGAAACTTCCGTGGGACAGTGTGAATACGTGTTTGCAACCTGCAGGTATTCCATTACAATGCCAATAAGCCAGGTCAGTAAATAAAGGTGTTCGGGGAAGAGGTCTGTGTGTAACCTGCAAAAGACAAATTCTACTGTTCATTAGGATAGACTGGTGGGTTAAAGCACCAGTTGTAGAGACCTGTGTGCAATGCAAAGGCATGCATTTTAATATGAATAAGATAGAAAACGTTGCTTTAGGCTTTAATCGAAGACATATGTGGAACACGAATGTTCAAACAGCAATCCTTTTAAAATAGCTCAGTTGGCAAACAACCTGCTGCAGATTTCTTTGTGTAAAATAGAGCTAGTTTAAATTTCATCTTTCTGTATTAAAAAGAAAAAACAGGAATTAGACAAAGTTAAAAGCTGTTATACACACAACGATCCTGCTCTGAGTTCTGCAGCATATTATGCACCTGACTGGCGTATTTCGCTGTCTGGCGAATACCTCTAAAGCTGAAGAAGAGTCGGCATCATGGTGTCTCCTTTGAATGAACTGTAGCTTTGCCAAGTGGTCACCGCCTTCAACATGACCGCACAATCGCACAGCAACGTTTTGTGTTTTTCAAAAGCAAACATGTAAGGCAGGAGTGCATGCTGAAGAATTTTCTTTTTTCTTTTTCTGTGCCATCAGGCTTTTCCTGGTGGTCACAAGCGGGAAACAAAATACAACAAAACATCTGCCATAAGGAGGGCGAATTGTCTCAAGTTTGGATAGATGGAGTACTGCCTGTGCTGCCGTGATCCACTCTTTCTACTGTCATAGCCAGAGAAGGCTTTTCTGGAATAAAAATGATGCCGGACCTGCTCTAAACATAGCGGGTAGACTAAGGGTTTGAGTAAGTACTCCGGCGTGTTTCTGGGGAAATCCCTTGTCTGTCAAACTCTATATAAGCCCTTAGTTATTTGCAGGATTGTTTTGTGTAGGCCAAAAATAAAGAATTATGTTTCTCACATCAAGTTAGTTGGATCCTTTTTGTACATGTAAGAGTTATTTTAGAATGGCAATGAAATGCACTTCTTCTGGTTAACTGTTCCAGATAATAACGGCTGTGCCTTTTCAACCTGTTGGTTTCTAAATTTACAGAAACGTCCCGACTGCCCAGTATTTCTATAAAGGTGAATGACCTTGTCAAGCTAAATTAGCGTGAAAATAGATGCACTTCCATATTCAGCTGAGCTGGATAGCCCAGACGTATTTCCTCAGGAATGGAAGTTCATTCCAGTTTTTGGTGGCCAAGTGCACATAAAGCTGAAAGCAACAAAAGGACTGACGTTGAGTTCATTGGATGGGTTACTCCATCACAAACATGACAGATATCCAAGCTGCCTTATTTCAAGTGCATTATATGTTATGACACCTGGAAAAGGGCATACAGGATGCCCGTCAAATTTTTAACTGAGTACCCATCTACCAAGCTCTAAACCCAGCCCTTACTCTTGTGGTTTGGAAGTAAAAAGCTCTAAGATGGTCATGCAACATTTTGGAAAGTGTAAATGGAAAGCAGTTAAACCCATAAGACAATCTAGCACACGTTAGCTGGGAGAAGACCCAAATGCTCCCAAGGCAAACATTTTAAGTGTTACTTTATGGTGTTAGTTGCTATATCAATGGTAAAAATAAACCTGGACTATAGCTACTTGTGTCTCCAATAAATAACCATAAATTACACCACGCAAAAGGCGGCCTGATAGACTGTAATAAAATAATGATTAACAGTTTCATGTGTGAACATTGGAGGGGGATTTGATGGTAAAGCATAGAGGGGTTCACAGACTAGAAGGTTAAGCTTCTTTAACAGAGTTGCAACTGCCAGTTTTTATTTATGTGATTAATGTATTGGAAACAAGTCTTGGTCCTGGCTAATGTACCTTCTTTGAAGCCGGGCCAAGTGGAATCTACTGCTTCCTTGATTAGCAAAGCTTTTCACTGGCTATCCAACAACATGATGATATCCCCATGGGGTAAACAGCAGTTAGCTGAGGAAATCACTATGGCAAGAAGGGTGGATTGGATAGGGAATGGTGTGAAAAAATTTAAAGTTGACGGTGTAGTTCTGCATTTTCTAAGTCCAGAAGTACTCCCTGAAGTTTTGAGAAACCTATTTCCTCTGCAACGCAGGAGCACAGACATCATTCCGTTAACCTTGGACTTTTTCTATCATAGAGGTAAAATAGGGAATCCAAGTATTTTAAAGACAAAGTGGAACCTGGTGTCACACAAGTGGGGCAGGGCTCCCCAATCTAGCGAATGGGAAATCAATCTTGAAAACAGATTTGGGGCACTGTCAGACCTGAACTAATGTGATTTACTTGAGTCGACTGACAGTGTAGTGTTTAATGAACCAGCTGAGCTAAAAAGTATAGACACTCCCACAGAGAAGGGGCCTGGTCTCACAAATGTTATTCCCTTGATTTCAGGGAAAAGGGCAGATGAAGCATCTACTCTAGGTAATAGAAATGAGAACAGACACCTGGAGCCACAGCCAGTCCCCTCTATGGTAGAACCATGTCTTGCTCCTGGTCTAGTTGCATCCTCACTCGAACCTTCATGCCACTATCATAATAATTTAGAAGCAGAAACAGGGTTGGAGGATAAATCACAAGGTATCTTTCCACCTCAGGTCCCGCTAGGTCTAGTAGTAGATGAAGTAGTTTCCTGGAACATTGCTGGAATTACTAACAAGCTGTTATCACCAGAATGGTGTCCATTTATAGACCAATTTGATATTCTACTGTTTCAGGAAACATGGTCAGTGATCCCAATACACCACCTAGGGTACCCTAATTTCCATATCCCAGCCACAAAAAACCTCAAGGGTCGTCCTGCAGGGGGCCTGATAATCTGGGTCCGCCAAAATGTATGTTGTAGAACCCAGATGAAATATTGTCAGTCAATCTTACGTGGGCCAATGGACAATGGATGGCCATATTTAACATCTACGCTAGGGGAGTAGCGGGTGGCAAAACATCCGAAGTAATAACCACTCTCAACCATGAGCTTGAAGCTCTCCCAACACGGTTGCCTTTCATTGTTGGGGGCGATCCTAACACCACTTTTGAACTGCTTGGCCATGAAGACCAAACTCTAACAGAAGAAGAGGACAGCAAGTGGGGTATCCATCAGTTAGAACTTCCCGTAGTTAAAAGATGGACAGCGGTGGCCATTCAACTGAACGCCCTATGCCTAGCAAGAGGACTCAGAGCAGTTAATGGACGCACCCTTTCAGATCGACAGGGGAATAATACATTTGACAAAGGTAGGTTCTCCAGTCGAATAGATTATTTCCTAGTGGATATTAGAGTATGGCATAGGCTGATTGATATGGCAGTTAAAACCCAGATAGAGAGCAACCACAACCCTCTTTGTATGGTTTTTAAAGCAAACACAGGGTCAGGGAGAACTAAACCACGGGGTGGTAAAATTACCCTAGATATAGTAGCCTCGAACAAAAAGCGCCATATAAAATGGGGTAGACTAATTGAGAACACAGAGAGGTTAGAGGAGCTTAAAAATGTGGTCCTCGAAGAAGTGGTTAAGATAAACTCACACGTTAAAAAGCACAACTTTCCTGAAATTATGCTTGATGCCCACATGACTTTTTTTACCAAGCTCCAGGAGTTTTTCAAGAAGAAGACGAATCCAGGAAATGCCCATAACAAATTGCCTAAAACAGGATGGTACGATAAGACCTGTAGAGTAGCCCGCCAGAACCTTAGCACCGAACTTAGAAATAAGAATATTTTAGGTGTGAGAAAAGTGAGGGATATTTACAGGAAGGTACAAAAAGAGGCCAGGAAAAAGTGGGACGAGGCCCACTGGCGTGATCTAAGATCCCCCTGTGACGCAAAGAATCAAAGCCAATTCTGGGCCCTGGTCAAATGGGCTAGAGGAGGGGTGGCACAACCCCCACAAAACAACGTAGCTAAAAATCAATGGGTTGATTTCTTTAGACCACAATATGCTTGTGATTTAACTGCAGGAGAGTGTATTCTACCTCCCACAGTTTTCTATCAATGTCAGTTATTCACCCTAAAAGATGTCAGTATAGCGCTGGATTGCGTGACGGGGGGCTGTGCTCCAGGAATGGATGCCATACCTGCTGATGTGTTCATAAGTGATCGTCCATCCTGGTGTCAGTACTTCGAGTGGCTAGCTAATTCTGTGGCCAGAGGTGCACCAATACCGACCTCTTGGAAGGGTGCAGAAATAATCCCAGTTTTTAAAAAGGGAAATAAATCATTACCTAGCAACTACAGACCTATCAGTCTCATAGACTCTGCTCAAAAGATAATAGGTCGATTAGTGCAAAACAAACTGCAAACCTGGATTGATGAAAAAGATATTTTATCCCCTTATCAAGCTGGGTTTTGTCCTTGCACAAGTTCAGTTGACCAGGTCCTTTTTTTTTTCATAGCTCTCTACTGGAGGAACGTGATGCTAACCAATGGAACTCTCTACGCTGTTTTTGTAGATCTAAAATCAGCTTTTGATTTAGTTCCTCGTTCTAAGCTCTGGGGGGTGCTTGCCGAAGCTGGGATGGCCCCGGAACTATTGACGCTACTCTTCCGCTTCCATGAGAACAATTACGCTAGAATCAGGTGAGGGGCTCAGGGTGAGGTGACGGACACATTCCCCGTCGAACGCAGGGTTCGGCAGGGGTGTGTCTTGGCACCAACACTGTTTTCTATTTACATCAATGGCATTGTAGACCATCTAAGCCGCTCTCCCACTGATGCACCGATTCTAGCAGGGGCACGCGTGCCTGTTCTCATGTTTGCGGATGACACGCTCATAGTTTCCCATACACCGAGTGGGCTCCAGAAGGCAGTTAACGCCTTTGGTGAGTTCTGCAAAGCACGTGGACTTGAGATACATACATCCAAAACCAAGTTCATGTGCTTGAACCAGCGGAATATCTTCAGGGGCTCAATACATTTTAATGGTATCCCCTTAGAACAGGTTGAGGCCTTCACGTACTTGGGAATAAATCTCCAATGTAACTTGAGCTGGAAAAATCACATTGATATGGCTGTCTTAAAATACCACCAGCTGGCAGGTGTAGTGGCCCATAAACATAGAGTCTCATTGACCAAGCCCATTACTCCTGCCCTCGAAATTTACAACATGAAGGTGATCAGTGCCTCTCTATACGGTTCGGAACTTTGGGGTTTCTCCAACTTGAAACAACTAACATTGGCAGAAAACTGTTTTTTTCGCCGTCTGATTGGGGTTCCCCAAGGTACTCCAACCGTAGCATTGGCATATGATCTTGGCAGGAAAAACATCAAGGACTTGGCACGGCTACGACCCTTATTATACTGGAGACGCATTATGACCACTCCTGAACTTGTGCATTATGCAACTGCCCTAAAGGACATCATCAGGGCAGATCACTTTCATTCGATCTCGTGGTTAAAAGAAATAAGAGGGTTGCTTAGTAAGCTGGAATTAGATCATCTGGGGAATTCTTCCAATGTTGAACGCTTTCCAACAAAGGCTATACTAAAGAACATATATTGGGAAATGGTATGGTCGTCCACTCAAAGCACAGGTTCTAATACAAACCTAACATGACGTTATTTGGATATTAAACCCATACCATTTTGTGAGCCTTATTGGGACACTATTGAAAGGCCATTTGATAGAAAACTGTACTTCCAATTTAGAATCGGGACGCTTCCTATAAAGGCGTTTACCTGCAAATGGTCAGTAAACCAGGACGATAAATGTCCCTTTTGTAAAGATTCGATAGAGAATAGTGCTCACATACTGTTTGTTTGCCCCCTCTTTGCTAATCCACGCCGAAAATCGATAAAACCAGTGAGCTTAAATCTAGGAACGGGCAGGTGCTTAGAGGCGCTAAGAATACTGCAATCGGACTGTACACCTTACTTGGCGATTGCTGTCGCAAAATTCTTAGGTTGGTCATGGACCATACGCACCCGCACTTTACAGCAGCTAGACACTGTCTGATGAAATAACTGTTACCGTTGATTTGTCTTGATCTCTATGTATTTAAATCTGTAAAATGACAGCACCATGTTTAATGAGCTTCTTAAAAGATAATGGTTTTAATATTGCTGTAGTATTTATTGTGTAGTGTAGGATGTAAAAATTGCTTTTATGACTTGCTGTCAAATAAAGTTTTTGAAACTGAAACTGTATTGGAAACAATAAAGTGCTCTAAATCTTACTGATCACACTGGAGCTGATTCACAAACAGAAGAACTTAACTTTGTGCAAGTTTATGATTTTTTGATATTCACCAATACATCTCACGACCAGTATCTTTACGACTGCAGAGTGTCTACCGCCATGGCCGAGATTCTGTATATAAAAAGGTAGGACATTTTTATCTTTTTATGTATGAAGTCTCCTCCACAAGTGACGACACTCCGCAGTCATTAGGATACTACTCATAAAATGTATTTGTGAATAGTAAATAATCATAAACTGACACAAAAGTGTAAGTTTACCTTGTATTGGGAACATTGTATGCACAACTATATTTGCTCTTTGTTTTCTATAAAATCTGGCAGTTTCTCATTCACTCATCCTGAAATTATTACATTTAATCTTGAAAATGACTAAAAAAGTGTAATTATTGGTCTCCCTTCACCTTTCATACCATTTTCATATTTGATGCAATTCAATTATAACACAGATCAACTATTCTTGCCTTAATCCAAAATCATATCTAGGTACTCCCAAAACTTACCAGGTGAATTAAAGTCATTTAAAAAAAAACATTGATTGAATTTACAACTTGTACATAGTACATTTGTGTACCCCTCCATTTATTATCTATGAATCAGAACCCCCTGGAAGAAGTATGTACTAAAAACATAAAATAACACAGTAATTAACCTGTATGTTTTGCTGCCTCCACATAGATCGATACAAAGGGGATGATGGATGGAGCATTTGAGCAAATCAAACACTCACCCCCAGTCAACTGATCTGGGTTTAATCCATCACCATTCTTTAGCTCACTCAGCCACCCCAGTTCAGACAGGCCATATGCAAATCAGTCTATAGCCTGGCTGATGAGGATTATGAATCCGAAACCGGTCCCAGGATGCTTGTTTCTGGTCCAGGAAAGACATGGCTTGGCAGTTCGGGCTGGACTGTTCCCATGTGGCACAGGGTCAGACTGATTTGCATATGGCCACGTCTGAACTGGGGTGGCTGCGTGAGCTAAAGAATGGTGATGGATTAAACCCAGATCAGTTGACTGGGGTTGAGTGTTTGATTTGCTCAAACGCTCCGTCCATCATCCCCTTTTGTATCGCTTTGTTCACCCTAAATTGGCAGGGTATGCTCAGACGTGAGTCCCTTGCTTACTTGGCCACTGGATTCAAGATAGCCTGGCTGATGAGGATTATGAATCCGAAACCTGTCCCAGGATGCTTGTTTCCGGTCCAGGGAAGACCTGGCTTGGCAGTTTGGGCTGGACTGTTCCCATGAGGCACAGGGTCAGACTGATTTGCATATGGCCATGTCTGAACTGGGGTGGCTGAGTGAGCTAAAGAATGGTGATGGATTAAACCCAGATCAGTTGACTGGGGGTGAGTGTTTGATTTGCTCAAAGGCTCCATCCATCATCCCCTTTTGTATCGCTTTGTTCGGCCTAAGTTGGAAGGGTATGCTCAGACATGAGTCCCTTGATCACTTGGCCACTGGATTCAAGATAGCCTGGCTGAAGAGGATTATGAATCCGAAACCGGTCCCAGGATGCTTGTTTCTGGTCCAGAGAACATATGGCTTGGCAGTTCGGGCTGGACTGTTCCCATGTGGCACAGGGTCAGACTGATTTGCATATGGCCATCTCTGAACTGGGGTGGCTGAGTGAGCTAAAGAATGGTGATGGATTAAACCCAGATCAGTTGACTGGGGGTGAGTGTTTGATTTGCTCAAATGCTCCGTCCATCATCCCCTTTTGTATCGCTTTGTTCGCCCTAAGTTGGCAGGGTATGCTCAGACGTGAGTCCCTTGCTCACCTCACCACTGGATTCAAGATAGCCTGGCTGATGAGGATTATGAATCCGAAACCGGTCCCAGGATGCTTGTTTCCGGTCCAGGGAAGACATGGCTTGGCAGTTCGGGCTGGGCTGTTCCCATGAGGCACAAGGTCAGACTGATTTGCATATGGCCATGTCTGAACTGGGGAGGCTGAGTGAGCTAAGAATGGTGATGGATTAAACCCAGATCAGTTGACTGGGGGTGAGTGTTTGATTTGCTCAAACGCTCCTTCCATCATCCCCTTTTGTATCGTCTCCAGATAGATAGCAGGCCATGCTCTTTGCATAATGCAGCAAACATAGAAAGAGGAGGTAAAGAGGCTGAATAGATTTTTTCCTCATTACGCTTCACCTGGGAAGGCATAACATTTTGATGTATTTCTTGGTCTGCATTTTTGTTAAATGTGGGAACATGTCAAAATCTATGGATGTTGCATGGGAAAACCCATGCAACATGGAACGCCTCCTTGAATGCAGAGTAACATAACTCAGTTATTTGCAATGCGCTTCTTTACTCTGATTTATGAAGCAGTAAGGGCAATATAAGGTGACCTTGTGTGGCTTCATAAATCGCATTTTGGTGTTGTGTCACGCATGCACCGTGTTGCGTGATGCAAGCGCGATGCAACCCCACTCATAAATATGCTCGCCAGCCGCAACGTGACAAGGAGAAACCCACCTTCTGACTCCCTCAGCCTCGGGATGCGTCTGGAGCATTTGGCAAGCAGTTTTGGTGAATCAGGACGGGTGCGGGACTGCGAGGTCCAGCACCCTCAGCGGCTTGACACTCGCTGCAGCTGGAGCCTCTTCCCGCCCCGCCTCCCAGCAGTCCTTCACGGCTCGCGGCCCCCGCTCTGCGGGAGCCGCTCGCCAGCCGCAACGTGACAAGGAGAAACCCACCTTCTGACTCCCTCAGCCTCGGGACGCCTCTGGAGCATTTGGCAAGCAGTTTTGGTGAATCATCAGTACGGGCACGGGACTGCGAGGTCCAGCACCCTCAGCGGCTTGACACTCACCGCAGCTGAGCCTCTTCCTGCCCCCGCCTCCTCCTACTTAGCTCTACGCACCGCGGGGCGCGCGCGGGTGAAGTGCGGGCGAAGCGCGGGCCAAGGGCGGGCCCGTTTTAGCCCGTTCGAGACCGGCAGAGACCGGACCGGGCCACACCTATTGGCTCTCACATTCATCTGCCTGAGAGGGACGCCTCAAGAACTGTAAGTTAAAACTTTTTTCTTGACCGGGGGTTCCTGCTCCATAAGATGGCCGGCCGCGAGCTTAGGAGCAAAACCATACCTGTGACCAGCAACACAGCAGGAACTCCAGATAATTATATCACTAGAACTACTTCACTCATATCCAGTGAAATCCCCATTCTGGAAAAGCGCTTATCCCAAGAACTGTTAAATACCAAGAGATCTTCACTGGGACATTTTAGGAATGCTAAATCGCCAGTTAAGGGTGTGGTCACAATCAGTAGCTGTATTGAAATGTTGGATAATGTGGTAAACGAGGGGGCAGGTGCCTTGGGGGGGACTCCCTCGCAGTGTAGCAATAGTAACAATCAAAGCATCTTGGAACATAACCCTGTACCTATTGTTAGCATTGACCCTGCAAAGACAATTCAGGAGACATTGAATGATAATAATCCAAGGGGGCAGCGAGAGGGGGCCATACCTAAAAGGAAACGTACTGACCATAAATTAGGCGGCCGCAAGTCCAAGATTGCTAAACAAGTGGGTGGTTTAGATCCCCCCGGAGATAGAACCCCTACATGCAATATGGTTGATTTGAATAGTGACAATTCTTTCACCCAAGAAGAAGGTCCTATGTACACTAAATTAAGCATGATTTGTAAAGCCTTGATAGACCCCCTTGTAGCCAGACTAGCCCAGATAGAGCTATGGCTGTCTAGTATTGAGAAGGCTACTGCCCGGGTTGGAGATGGTATGGATAGGGTTAAAATGATGTTGAGGGAGGGAGAGCATGGTGCTAAGAAAGATCAGAGGGGCACACACGCTGATACTATTAATGCCCTAGGAAGTGTGGGACACACAGTACAAATGTCACCCAGTAAAACCAGTACCACTGCACTGAGATTGCCAGAAGCAGGGGCCACCAGGACAGAAAAAGACACTGACTCTACACCAGTGGTCCAGAGAAAGGCAAGTCCGGAATCAAGCCCCTTTGATGTTGTATTAACAGGGGTACCCGTGCTGGAGGAATCTTATCAATCTTTAAAAAATAAAGTTACTAGTTGGTTGAATAGGAATAGGCCTCTGCCTCCCCAATGTTTTAGTGAGATTTTGATGGTACGAAGGATACACTGGACAGGTAATACCACCAAAAGTATCAATGGGGACTGTGTTCTGGTTAACTTTCAAGACTCGAGAACAGTCAGGCATATATGTTCTTGGCCCTACAGAGTCCTTGATACTACTATCCAGTCTTTCCCTCTGTCTTTTTTACCGGCCTGTCCCCCAGACTGCCAATGAGGAGCTAGAGGATGGTTGGACGAGGGTGGGTTCCAGGGGAGGGAGAATTGAGACTGGGTTAGGGAAGGTCCACATTAATCCCCCGGGCCCTTGCTTGACCTGTAATCGTTTCAGCCCCTTGGACATGGTTGATTGACTCCCCCCGCATTTGCTCCGAGAGGGCGCTGAGTCACTGGCCTGCTCCAAGCCGACAAGACATACTGGGCCCTCTATAACGAACTTTGATGAGGATTGCTGCCCATCCAAGGAACCCATTGGGTCGAACGCAAGTTCTAACATAGTTGCCCTAAACTGTACAGTTACTCCACCTTGTACTTTAACTCTCCGGCCTACACCGCTGGGAAGCTTAGTTCCTTGCAATGGGGTACAGGAGACTTGGGAGCCCACCACGAGAGAATATATAGGGGAGGGAGGAGTTCTTCTAACCCTGACAGCCACGGCATTTTAACTATCTTGTCATGGAATTTGGCTGGCCTTGGTAACAAGATCGATTTTCCAGAATGGGGAACGTTCATAGAAGGGAATGATGTGTGTCTTTTCCAAGAAACATGGGCCAGAGAGGACAAGTTACGCACTGGCTATGATGCCTATTCTGTACTAGCGAGATGGGGTGGGAGGGGACGCCCCTCGGGGGGGACTTACAATCTGGGTGGGCTCGCACCTAGGCTGCACGGCCAAGTCCCTGAACACATCTTCAGATGATGTGCAATGTGTGGTCCTGGAATGGCCTAATGGCACTAAGCTTGCACTGGTGAATGTATACTGTAGACCCGTGAGTACCACCATGGAGTCCAACACAGTAGAGGAACGCTCCTCTTTTATAAGTTCCATACCCAGCGACACCCAGTTTGTGATTGGGGGCGACCTAAATTGCAACTTCGAGCCACTGTCAGGACTTACAGATGGAGGTCTCCTCGAGGAGGATGCTTGTTGGGTTATACCCACTTTGGATTTCTCGCCCCCCCAGGCCTTGGACACCATTGGCGGTACAAATCACATCTTTAACACTTAAGCATTCAATCAGGGCGTGCAATGGCAGGGTTAACTAAGATAGACCCCCCAAATGCACCTTTAATAAGCAGGGCCAAGAGGCCCGGTTGGATTACATATTCGTGGAAACTAGGTTGTGGGCCACAATAAGGGATTTCTTTGTAACACCACGGGATGACAGTGATCATAACACCTTAAGCTTAAAAATATCTATGCCTGGTGTTGCAAGGGGGACTCTGATTGCAAATGACGACCCAGACTCGAGAATGATTCTAACCAATGACAGGAGAAGAATAAAGTGGACAAAAATAGTAGAAAGACCAGAGCGAGTCTCGGAGCTTTATGTTCTTACTTTGCCCATTTTAGAGGAAATTAATGTTGCACTAAATGATGGATCCATCAATGACAGTTCTTGCAAGGCAGGAATCCTACATGAACAGTTAATAAATACCTTGTCAGACATATTTTACCCTCCTGCGGCTAAGCGGCCGCAAAAAGGTATTAGTTCCATTTGGTATAACTCCACTTGAATAAAGCTAGCAAGTCAATAGTCCAGACTTTGAGAGCTAACTATAAGCATGTATTGAAGCATGCAAGAGAGGAATGGGACCATGATAAGTGGACTGACTTATCTAACGCCCTTGCAACTAGAGATCTACAAATATTCTGGTCCATCGTAAACAATGGCTCAGCAGAGCCAGTTGCAGCTGTGGAGGCTAACATAGCCGAAGGTGTCTGGGAAGAACACTTTTGCACCCTCTATGCAGCAGGACCTTCCATTTTGCAGGGAGTCTTAGGGGAGATGCCATCAGACCAGATATGTCAATCGAATACCATTGACTTCACGATAAAGGAGGTCGAAAATTCCATAGCCAAATTGCCAATTGGGAAGGCCCCGGGGCTGGATAAGCTCCCGGGTGATCTTTTTAAACATCAACCCGCAATTTGGGCCCCATATCTACTAGTCATATATAAAACGCAGTCCTGAGAGGGACCCTAGTTCCTGGTACTTGGCTGGGCACAGAGATTGTCCCTATATTTAAAAAGGGTTCACCTCTGCTCACATCCAACTACAGGCCGATTAGTTTGATCGATGTCCCGCAAAAGATCTTCAGAAGACTAATACTGGACCTTCTCCAGGACTGGATGGAGGAACATTCCATACTAAACCCATATCAGGCAGGGTTCAGAAACAAATTATCTACTATGGACCAGATACTTCGGTTGCATATGTTATTTTGGAAGTCGGTTAAGTCTGAGGGGGGCGGTCTCTATACCGTGTTCGTAGATCTACGAGCAGCTTTTGATTTGGTCCCAAGACACAAGCTTTGGGTTGTACTTGCTGAATTGGGTGACCCACATCATTTGTTGCACATTTTAATACGCCTACATCAGGACAACTACGCACGGGTTAGGTGTGAAAGAAACGGCCACCTATCAGCAAAATTCCCCGTTGGCAGGGGGGGTGAGACAGGGCTGTGTGTTAGCACCTACCCTGTTCTGCCTCTATGTCAACGGGGTAATTTCCCACCTAAATGGGATAAATTACACCGACGCGCCCAAGCTCTCCGGCAGCAGGGTGCCGGCGATAATGCTCGCAGATGACACCCTGCTCCTTTCAAAATCCCCAATGAAAATACAGAGGGTTTTGGATGGCTTTGTGGAATTTTGTGAGGATAGGGGGTTGGAAATCAATGCAACAAAAACCAAATTTATGATTTTCAATCCCCCTGCACGGACTAGACCTAAGCCGTGTATTAGAACAATAAGGCTGGAAAGAGTTCACACTTTCGAATACTTAGGGATAACTCTCAATGAAAATATGACGTGGGCTCCTTACCAAATAAAGTCCCAACTCAGGCAATCCCAGCTCATAGGAGGCATTCTAAAACTCTCTAATAGCTCCACAATAAAACCTATTCGACCTGTAGTGGAGGTTTACACAACAAGAGTGAGAGGGGCTGTCACCTATGGGGGTGAGCTCTGGGGGCACGCCTGTTGTTGACGATTGTTGTCACAGAAAATAAATTCCTAAGGCAACTGTTGATGCACCCTAGTAGTTCCCCCCTGCTACCCATTAGACTGGATATGGGCCTCAGACCGATTGATGAGGTTGTGGGCTTCAAGCCTTTAATGTTTTGGAGGAGGTTATGGAGTACACCGGAGCTCTCTGTTTACAGACAGGAACTGTTGAAGATTTTAAACATAACTAATATAGGGAAAATTCCCTTGCTAGCCTATAACAAACATGAATTCATCAAGTTGGGCCTCTCGGAAATGTGGTATAAACCTGAAACTGCTTGCCCAAGAACTTCACACAAAAGTCTGTCAAAACTTTTTTATGAAAGTAGATTAACAGTCTCGATATCTAGCACCCACAGTGGCACTTTAACAGATTCTTTTTTAAAGGTGAAGGATTTCTATCATTTTGAAACTGTCCTAGATGTTATCTTCCCGGCCCTCACAAGGAAGTTGTATCTGCAGTGGAGGTATGGCACACTGCCAATGGGAGCTTTCACATGCAACTGGCGGCCAACTAACCTGAAAAACTGTCCCAAATGCAGTTGTGATATTGAGAGTGAAGTACATGTTCTTCTGTCCGGCACATCGGAGAGCGAGAAGGTTCTGGTTGGTGCCCTTAAGCAAAAACATACGAATCACACATTGTATGCAAGCCTTACGCATACTAAAAACGAATTTGTCATCTGTGGTTGTTTTTGCCGTTGCTAAATAATAGGCGGCGGTGTGGCTAAAACGCAGGGGAGTGCTGAATGTTATTCAGAACTGTTAATGCATATGCACTTTATAAATATCTATCTAATTGATTTTTGTAAACGCAATGGACTGTTTGGTAATCCCTGTCTTCCAGATCCTCGATAGCTGAAATGGATATTGTTTTTAATGTTTTTAAATAATTGACATATGTTGTTTTTATGATTGTATGTTGGCTTTTATGGCATGTACTGCCGAAATAAAGAAATATGATGATGATGAATATGCTCCATGTTTGCTAGCTGTCAAGAAGTTTATAATTGCATTGATTTCATGTGACTCATTGTTGACTACTCCACTGAGATGCTGTTTACTTGCCTTGTACTATCCCTTACTGAGAAATACCAACAGACCATCGGCCAGATTCATCATTGTCCCGTTTTGCGAGTCCTTAATAGCGATTATTAAGGAATCGCTATTAAGGACTTGCAAAACGGGATTCATGTAGGAATCGCTAAATAAATTGTGATTCCTACACATTCCTTATTTGCGATTAGCAAATTGCTAATCGCAAAAAAGGATGCGATTTAAAGGGTGCCAGGGGTGTCTAAAGGACACCCTGTAGCACCCCAGAAATATAAATGTAGACTGATGTTGCGCACACACATGTCCAAAGGACATGTGTGTACATAACATACAACTGAGAAGAATGCACAAAAGTGCATTTTTCTCAGTTTTCGCTATTTACCACGAAGTCAGACTTCGCGGTAAATAGCGGCCGCAAATTGCCAATTCGCACATTTTAAAAGTTTCATGAATTGCATTTAAGGAATCTCAAATAGAGATTCCTTAAATGCTTTTGGTCGCTAAAATGCAATAATTTCACCCGCAAAGGGCCAGGGGGCATATTACCAACAACTAGCGATAAATATTGCTATGTTGGTTTAGCGGCGATATTTTTATCGCCGAGCTGCGGTGATTTTTATCGCTTAGGAACCTTAATATTATCAAGGTTTATCTCCTAAGCGATAAAAATCGGCCAAAATGCATGAATATAACTGAAAAGTCCGCGATATTCATGCATTACCGAGCTAATGCTCTTAGCCATGTTATCCACCTACCATTGGATAACATGGCTAAGAACTGCTCAGGGGCAGGTGTTAGCTTTTTTAGATATTCGCGCTTAGCGCGAATATCTCCAAAAGTTGATAATAGGAGCTAGCGATGTTAGCGACTGTTTCCAGTCGCTAACATCTTGGCACGCCCACTTTGCATGTCATTAGTGATAAATATCATTGACATGCAAAGCGGGGCCCAAGATGGTCGCTATCTCCTACTAGCTGTCGCTAACTGGTGTCAGCGACAGCTAAGTAATAGGGAGATAATTTTATCTCCGCTTTCTTGGCTTTTAAACCCAAAAAAGTGGAGATAAACCCCCTTCAGATGCTCAGAATCTGGCCCTTTGCGAGCGCAATTTCCCTTGATGAATCTGGCTGTAAGACCCAGATTCACAAACATTTTGCCCTGGATTTGCATCACAAAAGTTACACAAAACCACAAAACCAGGTCCTCCATCCAACCCCTACAGGGATTATACCGGTAGAATGTTTTAGTTATGGCACAAGCGAAAGGAACCATCTACCTTCAAACTCTGGAGTGAATAGCAAATACCATTGGAAATGTGATGCCTGGGCACATGCTTGGAATGTATGATCTGACTGAATGTATGCAACATGTCTATGAATTAACAGTTCATCAAAAATAGAGGGATGAGGAAGAATAGTGTCCGTTTCTTTCCCCAGGGATAAGATGCAGTTAATCAGAAAAAATGGACACTTGTTACACCTTCTAACCTTCGGTTCAAAGGATGAAGAGTACCCTCAAAGATTCAATGCAATCGTAGGCGCGGTATATATGGTTCATCCGCCCCGCATTGAAGTTACGGCAGTTATCATCGGGTTATCTTCTGTGTGTAAACTGCCAGCCTCACCCGAGGCACCTCTGGGTTGTTTGGTGCAGTGTCCAGAGATATGAGGGTTTCCCCACTATACACAATGCAAAGAAAAAGTGACAAAAGGGGTGATGTGCAAAAATATTGTTAAAAAAGTGGAAGTAGCCCCAAGGATTTATTAAGGGGTATATTTCCACTGTAGGTTAAAATAAGATTATACTTTTTGGCAGACCGAGTTACTGGGTCTGTTGGTATTTATTGAGGAAGCGTCAACATGTTTCAGCTCCTTGGGCCCTAGGGGTCTATGGAGCTTTCGTCTGGACTTATACACACACACAAAACATAAATGGTATACTCACACAATTTGTGCGGTATCTGTTTATCAATTTTTCATTATCTGTAAAGAAATTACATGTTATTATGCAAGTACATTTTAGCAGTCACAAATCGATTTCTTCGCATTTGGGGTAACATGGATAAACAATGTTTTAAGGTAAAACAAGTTTATATAGCGCTTTGCATTATAAAGGCAGGATTGCGAGGTAAGTGGGTTCAGTTTAGGCTGATAGCAAGGAGATAGGAAACCTTGGTAGGTATCATGAAAAGGTATGTTGGTCATATGAGCATTAATTTAACAACATTAGTATATTTCTGAAACCGGACGTTATGCGCAAAAAGAAATGTATGGGGTGCATTAATAAGCAAGAGATCAAATAATGAGACGCCGGGATATATTAAGGTAAAGGCCTCCTTGTTATGGACGATGACAATGCGCTGTTAATTACGGCATGTGCAGCAGGGTCTAAGGTTTTCTATGCCTGCAGAAATGCTAAATGTTACTTTTTGCGCGCGTTTAAACAGAAATGCGGTTGCAAGTGCGCTGCAGCGATTTACCTTAATTAGGTGGAAGTTATGCCACTACGGGGGTTCGCTTGTTTTTGAGGCCCAGAGCTGTAAACAAAGGACGGAAATAGGATTTTAAAACGAACGCTGCTACAGAACGGTCTTACCGGTATAGCGGGTGATCTGTCCCAGGCGCCATTACCCGCGTGGAAGTAGTATCTCAACTTGTGCTGGCTCTGCCCCCGGATGTCTCTGTTGTTCCGGTGGCTCAGTTTTAAAGGATCCGGCTTACGAACAGTGGAATATTTAAAGGGGCCTCAATAGATGGATGAAATGAGCGCCGTATTGTATACTATTTGCAAGTATACTCGTTTCGCCTCAATTATAAAACACGATTTTCAAAACAGAGAGGGAGTCAAATAATGCAGAGAAGGTGTTATATGAGAAAGAGCAACGGTGGGTCGACCGTTTGCGTACATGTGAATATGGCCTCAACGATGATATAGCATGGCACCATTTTGCAAAATAATCCACCTGCAAATTATTCACATATCTCTATAAGCCCACTACAGCATACATCATTTTGGGCTTCACTGTGAACCCTAATAATGAATTAAATAAGGAGTATACCAGGCAAACCGCCCCCCATCCCCCCGCCTCCCTCCCTCTCTGTTTTGGAAATCGTGTTTTATAATTGAGGCGAAACGAGTATACTTGCAAATAGTATACAATACGGCGCTCATTTCATCCATCTATTGAGGCCCCGTTAAATATTCCACTGTTCGTAAGCCGGCTCCTTTAAAACTGAGCCACCGGAACAACAGAGACATCCGGGGGCAGAGCCAGCACAAGTTGAGATACTACTCCCACGCGGGTAATGGCGCCTGGGACAGATCACCCGCTATACCGGTAAGACCGTTCTGTAGCAGCGTTCGTTTTAAAATCCTATTTCCATCCTTTGTTTACAGCTCTGGGCCTCAAAAACAAGCGAACCCCCGTAGTGGCATAACTTCCACCTAATTAAGGTAAATCGCCGCAGCGCACTTGCAACCGCATTTCTGTTTAAACGCGCGCAAAAAGTAACATTTAGCATTTCTGCAGGCATAGAAAACCTTAGACCCTGCTGCACATGCCGTATTTAACAGCGCATTGTCATCGTCCATAACAAGGAGGCCTTTACCTTAATATATCCCGGCGTCTCAATCATGCTCATTATTTGATCTCTTGCTTATTAATGCGCCCCATACATTTCTTTTTGCGCATAACGTCCGGTTTCAGAAATATACTAATGTTGTTAAATTAATGCTCGTATGACCAACATACCTTTTCATGATACCTACTGAGGTTTCCTATCTCCTTGCTATCAGCCTAAACTGAACCCACTTACCTCGCAATCCTGCCTTTATAATGCAAAGCGCTATATAAACTTGTTTTACCTTAAAACATTGTTTATCCATGTTACCCCAAATGCGAAGAAATCGATTTGTGACTACTAAAATGTACTTGCATAATAACATGTAATTTCTTTACAGATAATGAAAAATTGATAAACAGATACCGCACAAATTGTGTGAGTATACCATTTATGTTTTTTGTGTGTGTATAAGTCCTGACGAAAACTCCTTAGACCCCTAGGGCCCAAGGAGCTGAAACATGTCGACGCTTCCTCAATAAATACCAACAGACCCAGTAACTCGGTCTGCCAAAAAGTATAATCTTATTTTAACCTACAGTGGAAATATACCCCTTAATAAATCCTTGGGGCTACTTCCACTTTTTTAACAATATTTTTGCACATCACCCCTTTTGTCGCTTTTTCTTTGCACTGTGTATAGTGGGGAAACCCTCATATCTCTGGACACTGCACCAAACAACCCAGAGGTGCCTCGGGTGAGGCTGGCAGTTTACACACAGAAGATAACCCGATGATAACTGCCGTAACTTCAATGCGGGGCGGATGAACCATATATACCGCGCCTACGATTGCATTGAATCTTTGAGGGTACTCTTCATCCTTTGAACCGAAGGTTAGAAGGTGTAACAAGTGTCCATTTTTTCTGATTAACTGTATGAATTAACAGTAAAATGTGAAAACATTATCTTCAGAAAATGAAGCTTTCTTGTTACTGAGATATATTAAATCACAATGCTCGGTTTTATTCTTTGTTTTATGACATCCTAGCAGCTTGACACCTGGATCATTAAAAGCCATTTGCACTTTTCAGAATGAGTTTCTTTGCTCTATTTAGTACTCTGGGGACCATGTTGAAAAAAGTTAGTACATACCGTTTAAATAAAATAGTGATCATGGCTCTGAAACCCTAGCCCACATCTTCTTTAATAAATGTTTTCCTTCAAACAAAATCATTATTCTTTCATCAGCACTTCCTTGTGTGTTTTTTCTCATTTATTTCAATGGCGGAATGCAGAGGGCAAATATGGTGAAAAAGCTTAGTCTTACACAAGTGTTTAGATATCTATTCATTTTAGGGCTAATATAAAAAAGGCTTCCAATACTACCTAGAATGTATTTTGGCTAAGTGAAATGTCCGTTATGCCAGAGTAATATAGCGTAATTTTGCTTTACGATTGTTATGTGAAAGTAATGACATTATGCTATTATTCCTCATGGAGCAATTTTACCGCTTTTGTTCATAATGTAAGCACAGGAACAATGGAAATTACCTTTAGCTTGAAACATTTTCTCACAGCGAAAATGGACAAAAATGGACGTGAGGGCACATTTTGCACTAAAATATAGCACTAAGTGCTGATTTTGCAGTTGTTGCAATTTTGCAGAATTCGTGCAATATGCCGCCTAATTATGCGAAAGCAAATTGCACAAATAACACACTTTCCAATTAAGCATTCATCCTCTCTGTGAGGACAGTGTGAAAACTAAAGTCATTTGAGACTCTGGAAATGGTCAGAAGAATTGAGGGCCTTATTTATGAGACAGTTTCGCGCTGCAGTTACATCACTTTTTGTGACGCAATGGTGGCGTAAAACATGCCCCCTGTTGTGCTCTATTTACAAAGTGACACATCTAAGCAGATGTGTCACTTCGTAAACCCCTGTGCTACATTATACCTGTGTCAGGAATAATGTATGCATGGGGGCGTTCCCACACAACTAAGCCTTGTAGAAGTGACGCAGTGAAATCTATGAGATTTGAATACGCCACTTCTAGGATCCCAATGCATCAAAACCTTACGCCTGCTTCAAGGCAGGCATTAGGGTGACGCCGTGCTATATTTATAGCCCTGCCCTGCATTGCTGGAGTTGCATCACACTTCCGACACAACTCCAGCAATGCATAATTTTTTCGCCGACAGATATGCCTGTAAAGCGTACGTATCTGTCAATCCTTGCGACATGATGCGTCATACAGTAAATATGATGCATTCATCACGTCACAAATGTAAATGAATTTATATAGCACAAATCAAATTTCTAAGCGCTTGCTTACGGAACCCGCCCTGGTATTCCCCTGTGAGATAACCTGGCAGGGTATCCGGAAGGTGAAAGCCAGGCATCCTGCCGCGAGGGGCCGTTGTGGATATTAAGCAAGACATTGCCCAGAGTCGCAGAGTGTGAACCCCTGAATCAAGTAGGCACAGGAGTGAGAATTGTCGAGTCCATGGACATTTTAGGACTCAAGACCTCGCCGAGCCGGGAATTGAACCCTGGTCCCAGGCTGACCTCTGCTTCCAGGTCTGTCTCCTCTAACCTGTGAGCCACACTTCTCCACAAGAAGGGCACAATGAAAAGTGGCACATCACTGTTTTCTCGCAGAGATGCGTTACTTTTATAAATAAGGCCCTGAAGATCTAGCTTGAGTTTTGCAACAGTATATCTCAGTCACTATATGACTGAGTCATTATTACATACATTTTCACTGTATAACACATTCAATATGTAAAATAGTTTGGCTTTATTTTCTTTATCCATTGTTTAAAGGGTTGGAAAATGTTATTTCTGGCTGCATGCTCGCTTAATAAAACAGCATGTTGTACTCTGACCTGTGATAGCATAGCACTATTTGACACAAAATGATCTAATAACATGAAAAGCAGAGCATGAAAACACAATGTAAGGATGAAATCACATCTAATATTCTAGGTGATATGTCCTGAATCGTGTCATGCTTTTGTGGGGAAGAATAATAAAAATAAAAAATACAACTTTAAAAAGCATCATACAATGATGATAGGCAGATCCATATTTTGTACAAAATTTCCTGAAGCAAGTTTCGTGGTTTACAATAAACAGAAATATCCACCGTTATCATGTTTTGCAAAATCTTTCCAAAGTCATCCGGGTATGCTTTTTTACGAGTACATAAATTAAACAGCAAGCGTCTAGCATTGGCTCTAAATAATTTATTTCGGCTTCTGAGACTGCACAGAGGAATCGAGCCTTATTCTTTTAATTCAAACTCCAACTCAACTGGGGCTACATAAAACATTACAAGGCGAGTTGTAAAAATTCAATATACATTCAGATCAGGTGAAATACATTCCTTTCACAAGGAACGTTTTGAATCGTTAACGCGCAATTCCAAAACAAAATAAGTGCTGAGGTATACGCGAGGCATAATTTTGTATTTCTGACGTTTGTACTATGAGCGTGTTTTTTTCTTGCATAAGGTGTCACACGAGTCCCCTTCTCTAATACCAAAAATGCACAACCACATGGTACACTAGTGCTTTAAGAAAAATATCATTGCCCTGTTTTGATGGTGATACATTGTGCAAAGGCCACATTGCACTCTCAAAGAGCTAGTTAGTCTGCAATCTAAATTAAATTTCCATAGTGGGTGGTGAAGATAGTTGACCATCACAAATGGAGCTATACACAGGGCCCTTGTAAATGTGTATGTGTGCATAGGTGCAATATTAAGACTTTTTTGAGAGTCTGCGTGGAAGGGGCTGCTGTACAGTCAAATAAACAGCTCGATGCTCGATCTCAGCCAATCTGACTTAGGTAGTTCTTTCTACAGTAGGGTCTGTAAACAAGTAACTGGCTTGCACAACAGGAATGGTGTATTGTCATGCTGCAGCTGACACCTGAAACCAAAGAAAGACAGACGGAATCCTTGAAGGGAATTTTGACTCATCAAGAGTAGTCAGACTGAGCTCAAGGATTTACATTGGCACTGGAACTAAGGCCGCAAAAATTAGTCTGCACAGTAGTACTGCAATTAATTTGTGTGCAGCCAAGATGACGGAATTTGTAAAGTAGAATCAACACTGTTTATGTATTGCCGTACACATCATACTTTCCCACTTAAACTGTACATTTTTGGGATAAAATTACTGTCAAAACTGTGCAACACTGAGTCCACACACACCATCAGGATATGTTGGCCTGAGTCCTGTCTTGCTCACAGTGCACCATCTGTGCCCCCAACCTAGCAAGGTAACAGGTGGGATGTGCAACCTCAACACAAACCTTCCACCACAGGCAGTTTTCACCCCTGATCTAATGAAGCAGCCAGTGTAAATCGCTGGTGTATAGTCAACGCTGCTGCTTCCCGTTTTGTATTGCTTAGTACGATTCAGGATGCTGCAGCAAAATAGTCCATTAATTTCATCCCCAAATCCAGGGCAGGGGCTGCCCAGTGCTCATTTTGAATCTGTTTGGGCACCCCCCCAGGCAAAACTGCTAAAGATGTTGTACCATGTGTTCTGATATAGACAGTAGCAGACTGTGCCCCAAGTGGCAGTCTTCCACCCGAGAAGCCATCCCCATTGGCAGGCATATTGTAAGAACTCTATGTTTTTCTTTGAGTTCCTTATGGGGAAACACTCCTTCAAGCTGATTAGTGTTTTTGTGCAATCCAGAATGTAATCTCATCCCAACTGCTGGGTATTTTACCCAATATTGCATTAATGGTTACTGGACTGATTCCAGGAGTAGCCAATTGTAGATGTGCAGCTTGAGCAGACCTTTGTGGGAAAGTTGTCATGGTTCTCATAACGAATTGTACTAAACGTCTGTAGAGTGTAAGTAAATCTGTGTATTGCGCTCTAGGATCTAGGTGTCAGGAATGCTCCGTTCGCCAGCTGCGGTCAGCATGTGTGGCGGACTCTAGCATATAAAAGAAGCGGCCTGTGAATGGTACGTGCTTTGTATTCTATCACAGATGTCGCCTAGACTCCTTCCTGCTCGTTTACCACCTGTGTTGAGTCCTGAAGCCGTCGGCTCAAGGAGACGTCTCTGATGCAGTCTACGACGATGGGAGGAGTTTTCCTTTTCATGGGCCGTCGCTTCTGCTTCCTGGTTGTTCTTTCCCTGGCGTTACCTCGCCTGCTGTTCCCTAATCAGCTGCACAGGTTCCTGGCAGTTTCTGTCCAGTCTGAGCCCAGTTTAATCTGCAAAACAGGGATAAATGAGAAAGAGAGCCATTTTAAAGAACCTATGTTTTCCACAGATATACGGTGGGACCGTGATTTATAAGATTGTGAGCATGGTACTTATCTAATCTCTTGGAGTCCACTCAGAGTGGGCTTTGGTTCCTCATTTTGGTTATTACTGCATTTGTTTCTTGAGTTGAAACATAGAGAATATAGTATAGATTATTTCCAAAGTATTTTGGAATAATCTATTTTCTAAATCTGGTCTAGCACCATTTAGTGTAGATGTTTCTACTTACTATTATCCTGTCTAGCGAAATATGTTGTTTGTTTTATTCTTAGTATTGCAGGATATAAATATAAATGATTTTTATGTCTAGTAGATATTAAGGCGGCATTCGTTAAGGTTAGTATCATTCTCTCTCCTTTTCCATTATGTATCTGGTTTCCCTGCCTTAACTGTAATGCATAGTATTATCTCTCTTTATAGACGTAACCATTCTCAGTTTTCTTTTTCTGCATCTTTATACCTTCCGTTGCATTGGAAGAGGGCTGTTCCTTAGGTACACTATATAAACAAATACAGTACCGCTGGACACGCAAAAGGACACTTAGCAAGGTGTCAGACATCAGGGCTGGGATTTCCCTATTGTTATAAGGTTACTACTGGATCACAATGGTTGTTCATGGCGTATTAGCCTACTCTAATACAGAGCCCTGACGAAGTTCTATGAATGTATCTTGGGAACAAAATGCGTTGGCTGGTTGTTCAATTAATGTGCATGAATTTGGAATAAAGGATTTCTTCAAAAACTGGACTGGATCTGCTTTCTTGGTGCACCTCCTTGCTTTCATCCAATTATAAAAGTGTGTTTAGTTGTTGTTAACTGGTACCTTATATCTATATGATAAATAGTTATAGTGTGATTATTTTATCAAGGGAAACATGCCATCAACCTTCTAAGAACAGTTTGCCTAACATGCCAGACGTGATCAACTCCTTCTCCCTTTCCTTGTTTTGTTCCCCCTCTTCCCCGCATTTATCTCATCGGCTTTGACTTTCATCGGGCTGATCTGTTGGGTGAGGGAAGTTAGGACCTAGCATTGGTTCTTCCACCTCGTTCCTGTGGAAACAACGGGTGAAATCCACTCTGGGGGCCCGATTTACAGAATGAACTTAAGACTAAATCCTAAACTTACTACTATTTGGTATTCACAGAATGCACTTACTACTTTCGGCATTCTCAAAGTGAACTTACTACTTTCGGGATTCACAGAATGAACTTACTACTTTCGGTATTCACAGAATAGATTTAAGACTACTAACTTTACGTCCGAACTCGGGCCGGAATCGGCCCGAAGGCGGAGTTTCCGGCTTGGGGGCAGAGCTTACGGCCCAGAGGCGTAGCTTCCGGGCCGGAGGCAGAGCTTGTGGCTTGGAGGCAGAGCTTCCGGCTCGGAGGTGGGTATTTAGCCACGGCTGAAATCTCCACCTCCGGGCCAGAAGGTCCGCCTTCAAGCCGCAAGCTAAGCCTCCGGGTCATAAGCTCCGCCCCAAAGCCAGAAACTCCGCCTCCGGGCCGGAATTTCCAGCCCGAGTTCGGATGTAAAGTTAGTAGTCTTAAATCTATTCAGTGAATACCGAAAGTAGTAAGTGCATTCTGTGAATACCAAATAGTAGTAAGTTTAGGATTTAGTCTTAAGTTCATTCCGTGAATCGGGCCCTACGTCTGTAATATTTGCTATATCTGGATACGGTGTATAACTAGATGAGACTGGTCATGTTGCTGTCTCATTACTGAGGAGACCTAGTCTGACATTTTCCAATGAATATGGTAGGTGCCTAAGAACCAGTTAATGCGCTCGCAATAATTGAGAAGGATTTCTAAATCCTCATATGCTCTATATTGATTTGACACAGCTACTTCAGTGTTTCTGTGAAAATTCCCTGAACTGGCATTTACTGCCAGTAATGTGACCCGTGAATAGAATACCTCTGTATTGTACACTTTGTGGGCCTCTGCCATGAAGAAAACATCCCCTCCCATTTGCGGGAGACCATGTAGTGGTAACATTTCTGTTAGTGCATTTCTGCAATTAAGTGATAAAACCACCTTTACTGGATTATTCATTGAAATATTTGGAATATATGGAATTCAGAGAGGGTACCTCTGTGAGGGTGATCCTTAACTGTTCAAGCTTGAACAACCTTATGCCGGAAATAGGAGTTCACTACTTAGGAGGATTATTTCCCTACCACCACAGTCATCTCTAGTTAGTTGGTGGCTTTGGGCACACAAAAGAAAAACTACTTGGTGACCCATTAAATAAGTACCCTAGATAGAACATTGGTGGTGCCATGTCACACGGTTCATACTTTCTCAGTAAAACTGTGTGTTTGATGAGCAACATAAAAATCAAAACTGTGCCATACTGAGTCCAATTACATCATCAGGATATGTGTACTGAGTCCTGGCTAGCTCACACTGCACCATCTATACCCTTAAACTAGCAAGGTAACAGGTGGTATGTGCAACTTTGGAAAATGACAACCCTGATTCCCAAAGGAAATCATGGAAACAGATTGAGCACCCTTTAGTTTGGTAACTCATGCAATCCAAAAGGGAGACACAAGAAATACTTGAATTTGGATTTTATATGATTCTTGTGTAAAATACGTGGGCTGCAATTATCAATAGAAGGAAACAAAACAGAGAAATCAGCATCCTTAGAATGATAAAGAAAATGTACAGTTAGACCGGTGTGCTGCTATATAGAATATCTGCTTGAATATTAGAATGCTTATAATTATGCTGCTACCTAGCACTCCCAATCCTAGTGACCCTAAGGTGGTTGAATCTACCAAAATCCCTGCAGGTGATCTAACTCCTGAATTACCTGTGGGTATGTTTCATCTGGGAGCTCATCTTGATGTAGAACTGGGCACCATCCGTTTCAGGAGGTAAACAGGATTCAGATGGGCTGGGATTCTTACATGGTGTGAACTTGACAGTGTCAGCAAAATGCTCCTCTAACTAAACAAAGGAGGGATGTTGTTGATATAATAAATTTCACCCATGTTGGCAAGCCAAAATCACTGTCAGGTTGTCAATATTGAACCTATCCTGACAAAGCTGTCGCTGAGAGAACAATTACAAACCACAATATGTGGCACAGTCTGTCATACAGAATGTTCAAGGCTCTGATAATATGCCTACACATATGTGTAAATGTAAACAAAGTTATTTCATGAAATGTTATGTTGCTCGGTTACAAATTTACCTTAAAGTAATGAAAAGACAAGAGGCACTTGGTAAAACAGGAACAAGTTGGTTTAATTAAACATAGTGGCCTGGAGAGTCTCCACATAATGCATCTGAGGAAAGTGTCTCAGTCTCCAAGTTTTGACTGGTATTATATAAATTCAGTGAGGTACAATAAAGCAATTTCTGCATTCCTGTAAAGCGTCTCAGTCATAAATTAACAAACTCAGGCAATAGATAAGGACACAGACGGCTCACAACATCGGGGAGAGCGAAAATAAGTCAGTGTGTGTGTCCAGATGTCCAGCATGAGGAATGTGTGATCACTACGTGTGGTGTGTATGTCATGTATTTATGATAAGGTTGGGATGCCCAGTTTGTGTTTTGCTGGCTCTAACTCTGGGGTGCTGCACTGGACATTTTGTCAGGTAGAACATGAGCACAACTTTACTTGTTGCTTAGATCATGCTATGATTACCTGGCGTGGGTGTCGTTGGGTTATTGTGCTTTTTGTTCTGATGGGGGCATTGCTCCACATGCAATGGTATGTCACACTGCCTCCTCTCCTCCGATCTCTGACCTAGATCCCGGACTAGCCACATTGGGTGTGCCCATGTGGTTGGGGGGCAGTGCATTCTGGGGAGCAGATTATGACCAACCAATGGTGCAATTGCTATAGGATGATCAACTTGAACAAAAAGATCCTGGGGGATCCACGAAGTGTCATAGAATACTCTTCTACATGAAGCGGCATAACATTGGCCATGCTTGCTTACAGGAGACACTCTTAAATGACTCATAGGCAGCCAAGAAGACCATGAAATGAAGGGGTCAGTTGTATCCCACCACCTTTTCAACATACGGTAGAGGGGTCTCAATCACCGTGGTTGCCTTTGCTCTCACTTACTCAGAAGCAGGCTTGGAGGAGGGATATGTCCTTATAGAGGGCTCTCTAGATGGAAGGGAAATGAACATTGTCAATGCATTGCCCCTAACATTGACAACAAACTTTATTTTTATGCTGTAGAAACCCCCTTTTGAACTTTATTGATGACTCCGTCCACTGGGTGGGGGACTTTAACTGTGTTCTAGATGGTTCCTTTGAAAGGCAGAGGATGACACAAAGCTAGGCAATGGACACTCTGGGATGCATAGACAGCTGGAGAACACTGCATCTGGGCTCATCTGTGTTTACATGTCACTCTCTGACACATAACACGTGCAGCTGCCTGGATCGAATATTGATGATGGGCTTTGCTCACAGCCCAGCTCTTGGCTGCATTACACACATGCTGATTCCTATCAGATCACTCCCGCTTACTTCTTGAGTTGAGCTGGGGGGATTTGGGGACAGACTGTTCCTAGAATCTGGTCTCTGACATGATGACGGATGAGTTGTGCAGATATGCGCTCTTAGTGACCCTGAACCCTGGTATGGAAATTAATTTTGGAATGACAGCGACAAGTGTTACAGAGTGGGAGGCCATGAAGGACATGATCTGAGGGGTTTGTATAAGTGAGTCAAGTGGGGCGAAGCAACACTGCAATAGGGAACTACCCGTGCAGGAGAAATTGGTGACAGAGGTGTCAGAGGCGGGAGGGTACATCTGCCAATGAGCACTTTGTGGCAGCAGAGATGAGACGTCGGGTGATGAAGATATGGGATAGACTGGACAGATTCACACTGAAAGAATAAAGTGAAAGACTACTCAAGGGGGAGGATAAACTGGAAAGACTCCTGGCATGGATATTGAGGAGGGAAACTGTATTCCCCCATCTTGTGACTCAGGTTCTCAGGTGGCACCTCAGTTTGTACACATGCTGTGATCCCAGAGACGTTTTGAGACCACCTGATCCATATTTATCGGGAGGCTAGGGCCGGCTCTGGGGCAGCCTTCAGGATGTACATGACCTCCCTGAATCTCCACCGGATCTAGCAATAACAATGAGATGAGCTGGAGTCTGAGGTCTGAGATTACACTGGAGAAGCTGCAAGGAGGCTTTGACTCTCTGACCAAGGAGAATGCCCCGGAGGTTGATAGCTTTTCAGCTGAGTAGTATCCAGCATTTGCTACGCAGCTCTCTGGATAGCTGTTGGCTGTATATGTGGAAGCCAAACAATGAGGAACACTACTGCCCACTATTAGGGAAGAGACCATCTGCATTACGAGAAGGCCAGGTGATGAATCCCTGGGCACCTCCTAATATAGGTCACTAACTATGAATAATACTGACACAAAGGTCCTATGCAAGGTCTGACTTCTGACAAAGAGGTGGCTTGGTGTGGTTGCCCGGTTGGTTCATGAGGACCAATTCGGGTCTTCCGGGCATAGCACGGTCATGAACCTCCACAGACTGCACAAGGTGATGGGGAGTGGTGAGGAGCTGGCACTGGTGTAGGTGGATCTGTAGAAGTCCTTTGACATTCAGGTTAGGTCTAGCCCATGGAGGTGCTGGGTGCCCTGGGCTTTAGTCTCTCCTCCTGTGGATGGATTAGGCTACTCTAGACAGAGACAGAGAAAGGGCCTGGGTGGGCGGTCTGCCCAGCTGTAACACTGGAAGGGGCACCCGACAATGGTGCTACTTCTCATCTTTGCTTTTTTCCCTGACCCTGGAGCCAGTGGTCATCAAGATGAGGTGCAATATGAGTAATGGGGGCTTGTGGTAGGGCAGAGAAAACATATACTCTCTCTACATGCAGAAGACACTCTGTTCTAGCTTTGCTTCCAGAGTGAGTCTCTGGTGCAATTATTGGCCCACTTGGACAACTTCCGCACAGTGGTGCCCTTGTGGATGAACAGGTGGAGGACAATTCTCTTCCAGCAAGGCTCATTGATCGGGGTCCCTCTAGCACTACTCCCAGCTCTGGGCATTCAGTGGGAGACCAACAGATTTCACTATCTGGTTCTATTTTGAACATCGCAACCGAGGACAAGCAGTAACAATATAACATGGGAAGGGTCCTTGACAGTCTGACAGCATCCATTAAGTTCTAGAGCACTCATCCTCTATCAGTAATAGGAAGAGTGTCAATTGCAAAGATGGTCCTCCTGCCTAGTTGTTTGCATTTTCTACAAACTTCTTTTTGCCTACTAAAATCATTGGTGTTTAAATAACTAAATAGTCTGATGGTCTCACTTTTGTGTTCTGAGAGGTGTAGCAGAGTGATTTCGAATGCTCTGATGCTTGATCAGGAGGGAGACTGGCACTCCTGGACTTGGAGCTGTATTACTATGCTGGGGCATTTTCTGGGCTTCCGCTCCCTGATTTTTGGGCTCTATCTTCATGAATTCTCAAAACCATTTAGGTTCCATAATTGCCGCTCAATTCCAAGCCTTCGTCTCAGGGTGCCAGGAGTAGGACATGCTCCTCGACCTGCCTTCTCACATCTAGGTTTGCTTAATTGGCTGGCAGCTACCTCTCAGGCATACAGATTTTTTGTCCTGATGAAGATCCCCGACTGCAGTTGGGATCGAAATGTTGTCAACACCCACACCTGATTCCAACCAATTGTTTCTGATTTATGTGGAGCTTAAGATGTTTTTCTCATTGTGACTGTTGAAGAAAATGCCTGAGGTCTGGAATTCCTGTGATTTCCATACCCTGCCACTTTTACCTTCTGCATTATATTATGATGTGCTCTCTGTATTTATTGGAGGTTTAAATAAATACAATTCTTTCCATTTGGATACATACCAACACAGCTCTAATTGTAGTTCTGTGTTTATGACTTTATGTTTCTTTAGTAGTGACCACTGGCTCTTCTAATATATTGCTTACCCTTGATCCCTCTTGACTTACAGGGTCCCTTTGTTCCTTGATTACTCGCATTACTATGCAGCACATATTCAATAAGGTGCTAAATGGATACAGGCGGATGACAATTGAAAAAGGAAATTTTGAGGGAAATGTATGGATAGCCGTGCTGGCAACACTGCTCATGAAAAGGGCGGACTAGACGCAGGGATCCTATATGTGATACAACAGATGGCTTAAGTATGCAGAGAGTAGTAGCCAAGGTACTTCAGAGGCCACCTTTCAATAAGGAACTGCCCTTCTGGGGCTTGGCACCTTTCCGCACATTCAGATTACAATCTTGTACCCCAGAGAGTATTTTATTACATGTCCAGAGGCTCGAGAGACATTTGGGTTGGTGTAGGACACATGTTTCAGTACATCATTTGGCCAGTTGGTGAAGGAGATATAGACATGCTTCCCAGATTCACCGCCATGGTCTATGGTGATGAGGAGCATTCTGCAATTGGTTTCAGGAAGACACTAGGGTCCAGACAGTAGATGTCAGATTTGAAAAGCCCTTGCAGTGCCCTTGTCTCGCCTTGGACCCAATGCATAAGTTTGTAGATATGGAGCAGTGTGGCACACTGATTGCACCACCTCTGCATAAAAAAGTGACACATTTGCAGCACAAGCAGCAAGTAAATAAGCCCCCCAGTTCCTTATAAGGGAAACTGAAGTATAATTGTCAGGCATGAGAAGGAGCAGACGAGGCAGACATACTCACATTGGCATTGGCACACCCTAGCTTCTAATGTAAGTGTCACTTTTTTAAACTTCCTATTCCAGAAGACATCAGATGCAGTGACTGAGATGTTGTCAGCCGCAGACAGTTTATAATTATTCTTATTGGTATCTGTGTAAATGCCTTTGTAACCTGAAGAAAACTGTTATCTTTGCGGCGCTACAAAGCTATCAAAAAGTGTACGTTTTAGCAACTCTTTACTGTTTGATTTTGTAACATATCTCATGTGCTTGTGAAAAGTGCCCCCCTATATGAACATGCAAATTGTAGATCCCTCAAAACAGCTACGAAAATAACAGCTTTTTTTCATAAACCCAACCCCCCAAAGTTTTAGTCTTTTTCAGGTGATGCTTAATCTTGTGTAAAGAATCACAATCCATGTCACCATTTTAACTTCATAACTGACATGTCAATCTGTGATCACTGTAGTTCTATTCAAATCTCAGCACTGTTACTAGCTAGATCAAGAATGTTTACAGCCACTTTGCCTTAGATTTGTTGAGAGTCATAAAGTCCATCAATGAGCGTGTGGGTAATAACATGCAGGAAATCAGTATTTTCCTACAAATTATGGCAAGTGATCCTAGGTGTTTCAGCTGGAGATTTGAATGAATCACCACACACTGTAACCCTAACTAAGCCAGTATGGCTTTATTTGAGCAACTGGGGGCACTTATATTGTGGCTCTATAAATGTGGAACTTTGGCTCAGTGTGATAATGTGGGTTGTTAAGAAAAAGCTGTGCTTTTGGGCTTTGGCTCAATTTGGCTGCTGACCACCTTGCTTAATGAACAAGTAAGAGAGAGTTTTGCTGTGGTATTTTCACATTCAAGTGAGTGACTATATGAAGATTTGGTAAGTAAATTATTGGTCCTTTGAAGAGGATCTTTTTTAAGGAGAATTGTTTCCGGAAATACGCTAGCTTTATTTTGACTCTTGGTTGGGCCAGCTGGCAATTATTTTTAAATTTGACATTAATGAAGCACAGCACAACTAATGGCCAACACTATGCTAGTGTTGCCCTGAAATAATTACCGGGAAGCTGTACAGCTGATCCATGTTATTATGAGGGGAAACTAAACGTTGTTGCCATACAAGAAGTGCACAATTTCTCCTACTGGCAATGCAAACAAAGTTATCCCTGCGCCAGTATTTGCATTTCCAAAGCTGCTCTCACGTATTTGGATTTTGATTCTGAGGTATGAACACATGCCCCCAAATTCATTTTTGGAGGCATGTTGCCTGCATGCCTAATTTCACAAAGCTATATGAATTCTGTAACACGCACCACATGAGGGTTTTGAGCAGAAGCTCAATGTCTAATGAGGAGAGGGAATTCCATGTAACTGGGTGAATGACCCAGTAAGACTAACACAAGACAAGAAAGACCTGATTTCAAAGCAAACAAAGACATAATGCTCCAGTAGAGAAGAGGGGAAGAAAGATCCATCTTTGGCATGAGAGGTGGGGCCCCTTATTTCAGCCAGACCAAAAAAGTATGGTCTAATTACATCTTTAGACAGTGCTATCATCTTGTTAGAACTGGGGGTCTCTAGTTGGCAGAGGTAGGTACCTTTGACCAAATAGGGACCCTTGCTTCTAGTCAGGGTAAGGGACTACACTTCTAAAATAAACCCTGCTCACCCCCTTGGTAGCTTGGCGCGAGCAGATAGGCTTATCTCAGAGGCAGTGTGAAAAGCAATTGTGAACACATACAGTAATACAGTGAAAACACTACAAAGGGACATCACACCAAGTTAGAAAAATAAATAATCATTACTAGACTTAACACAAGACAAAACAACAATACTCCACAAAACTGCATTCAAAAATAGCCTTTATAATGAAACAAAATAGCTTAGTTCAATGTAGATGGTAAGTGCACCACTTTACTCTCAAAGTACCTTGTATGCTTCACGCAAAACAAACAAAAGGGTCACAGGGAAGTTGATGCTCCGTTCCTTACCCTCAGGGGAGTGGATGCATCGGTCCCTTACTGCTGCGCAGGGGAGTTGATGCTTGCTTCATTACTGTGTAGGGAGTTGATGCTCGGTTTCTTACTGCGTCCCGGTTACGACGCGACAAGATGGCGCCTTGGATGTGTTGCGTAAAACAAACAAAAGGGTCACGGGGAAGTTGATGCGCTGTTCCTTACACTCAGGGGAGTGGATGCGTTGGTTCCTTACTGCTGCGCAGGGGAGTTGATGCTCACTTCCTTACTGTGTGGAGAGTTGATCCGTCGGTTTCTTACTGTGATCCAGTGGGATGCGACAAGATGGCACCTCGATGCGATGCGACGATCCGGTGTGACAAAATGGTGTCTTTGATGTGATGCGACAACCTGGACACGATGCGTGCACGCCCGACGTGCGTGTGGCAAACTCAGTAACTTCTGAGCCGCGACAGGCCCTGCGACGGGCTTCTCCGGTGATGCGAAGCCAACCTCAGTGTCAGCGACATTCTTCACCGGTGATGTGACATGCTCCTCTTGGTGATGCAATGACAATCAGCTGCAGCGGAGATGGCACACTAATTTGGTGATGCAACAGCAACTGCTGCGATACGCTTCTCCTCGTTGCGTCACGCTTCCAGCTCCCAGCTACACGCAGTCTTCTCAGAGGGCCCAAACAACAGTAGGCACCTCTCTGCAATTAAAATTTCCAGCAAGGAGTGTCCCTGAGACTTCAGAACAGAAGGCAAGCTAAGCTTCAAGCCCTTGGAGATTCTTCGTCAAGATTACAAAAGTACACACAAAGTTCAGTTTCTCCTTAGCTTTGCAATAAAGTAACCACTGCAGGCCAACCCCAACAGCACAGCACCAGGGCGGTCTCCTCCTTCAGCTTCCTTCATTCTTCTCCTTCTCAAAGGGTTGTCTTGATTCCCAGAAGTGATCTAAAGTTATGGGGTCTGAGACCCAATAGGTATACTGCTAAATCCTTCGTCCTCTAAAGGCAGAGGGTGTCTGTGTCCAGCCAAATCTAGTGTTGGGTGCACTCTGCCAGTGCACAACTTCTTCCTTTGTCAGTGTAGGCCAGGTCCTCAGAAGCCGCACAGGAGTTGGGGCCAGCATTGTGGAAGACAGGCACAGCCCTATTCAGGCCCAGGTACTACTCCTCCCACCACTCCCAATGCTGATAGGTGTATTCAGCCACCCCAGCCCCTGTCACTCACAAACCAGACATGCAATACATAATCTAGCATAGGCATACCTACTTTCTAAAGTGATATTTTCAAACTAAATCTAAAAACCAACTTCACTGAAATATGTATTTTATCATTCTGACTTCACGCATACTAAATTTGTTTATCTACCATGTTCCCTGGGCCAGTTGGGATTATAAGATGTTATAATCAACCTGCCCATTCTAGCCTATGGGAACAGGTAGCCTTGCAAAAGTGAAAAACTAAATTGGACATGCCACATACATCAGGGCATGTCCTACCTTTTACATACAATGCACCCTGCCCATAGGTGTACCTAGGGCCTACCTTAGGGTTGACTAAAATGTAGAAAAATGAAGGTTTAGGGACTGGCAACTGTGTGCACTTGTCAAGTTGACATGGCAGCCTCAGGCTGCACACAGGCTCTGCAATAGCAGGCCTGAGTCACATTTTACAAGCTGCTTCTGTGGGTGGCACAATCAGTACAGCACAGCAGCAGCATTTGATTTACAGGCCCTGGGCACACATGGTGCACTGTACTAGGGTCTGACAAGTACATCAAATAACCAATCATGGAATCACTAATCCATTACAACAATTTACTATAGAGAGCAAATGCACTTTAGCACTGATCAGCAGTGGTAAAGTGCCCAGAGTAATAAAACCACCAACAGCAGATCAGAAACAATACAGGCGGAAGGCAATAAGTTCAGGGATGACCCTAAAAAAAAGGGCCAAGTCCAACATATCACAAATAATGCTACTTTGCAGTCTGTAAATTCACATTTAAATGAAGAAGAGCATAATGGTAGGTGCTTGAATGCAATAGACAAGAGGTAAGAGCTGTGCAAGTACACCTGATAAGGAACAACATGAATTATTTTATTAGATCTTTTTCAGTGGTGTATTTTCCATTTGTGTTGCTTTGTTTTCTGGTACTCATAGTCCTGTAGTAATCATTAGTAAATAGAAGTGCAAGTTTCACAATGTGAGGTCAATATCTTAGGCAGGCTGGATAGCTCACCCCAAGCATCATGCAAAATGAGATTTCCATCTCAATATGAGCTGATCATCGAATCTTGTAGAGCAACTTGATAGCTTGTTAAAGCTTGTTCAACAAAGGTTAAAGTTAAGCAAATCTGCAGAAAACTGCTTCAACCCTGAGCAGACGCTGTAGTCAAAATTCTATCTTTATTGGCTACAATCTGTATTCAGGTTGGAGGTGAGTTACCTTAAAACGTCTTTACATAGGTCACCCTACAAAGGGAATTAGTTCTTGGGACATATATCATAAGTATAACTGCAAAACTCAATGGATTTTGGATTTGGCAAGAAATGTATCTGATCTAGAGAAAATGCATTCAATTGGTGCGGTCCAAAGCCATTCACTTTATACAGACGGTATCAGCTGCTCCAGAACAATTTCCCCCAAACAACAGCCACTAAACACACCTATTATATCTATAAGCTTTGAGGGCATTTGTCTCCTAGCAAACATGCATCGCCTTTCCTGTAACGATTGACCCTGTATACACAGTGGCATTTTACACCAAGCAATGAATCACCTTCCCAGTTATCAACATCCAACAATGGTTCACAGCCATTTATGTCAGTAGCATTACCCTGCCTTGGACGATCATAATCCTCCCATCAACAGTTCAAGACCAATATATCGAACTCAATAATATAATAAATCTTCATAAGCATTTCAACAATGACTTAGCTGTAGTAAGTCCAAGGGCACTTCTCTTTCATACACAGAACCTCTCATCAGTGACTTCCAGTGATATCAATTTAAATAAACCTCTGCCTCTATCCTTCCTAACGATGGTTTTATTCTATTGAATTCCGTGGCATCACCCTGCTATTCCCTTCACCACCCTCCAAGCAATGATTCCCTTTATTTATTTATTTCCTTTTTACTATAGTGCTGCTGCATCAGGTGTTAATAACATGCTTTATATACAAAATCTGGAGACATGTCAGAACAAAAAGCAAAGATAAAAGTAAGGGTTAGATATTTAGGATGCTGTGTGGAAAGAGGCCAACAACAAGAAAAACACATGTTGGTAAAGGCAATAGGCCAGGCCTTGTTAAGGTGATGTGACAATTACATTTGTTTTTATTTTGTATTGCAAACACATGCTACAAAAAGCAATAGAAAATGTTAAGCCACCTAATCGTGTTTATCATATCCTTTCCATGAAAACTTAAAATGAAAAAACAGTCACTAATTGGTTTAAAAAAACGAGCCTTTCATTTGTACCATGCATTTTATTATTGTTTTTAAAAAAGGGAAGAATAAATCAACAGCCGACAAAGCACTACGATCTTAGGCAGCTAGAGTACTATAGTGCAGCTGAAACACTTTATATGAGCAACTTTAAAAAGGTGATGGGAAACTAACCGGATACCTGAAGTGCAGGTAGAAATAATCTAGGGCAGTGGTTCCCAAGGTTTTGGCTCCTGAGGACCCCCATTGACTCAGCACTGGAAGCCGGGGACCCCCTAGCAATCTGAATAATTTAAATTTTAAACAGTAATCCGAAAAAAATAAACACAGGTGTGAACACAAAACAAATAGTCGAATTTACTAAGGATTTTAGTATTTTATATTGAAAGAATCTGCAAAAAAACAAAAAACTTTATTGGGAAGGTTGGTGCTGCATTTCCATGACTAACTTTTAAATGGTTTGTTTTATTTCACACTACGAGGCTCCTGCCAGGGCCTGTATGGAAACTCAAAGCAGCCCTGGCAAATGTTTTCAGACCAGTCCCCACAGGGTGCACGCCAAGTGCAGTGAGTGAGTCGAGCCACTACAAAGGGGACTTTGGGAGGTTCTCCCCCCAAGACAATTTAGGAAACAATAGTGCATTCTACAACACATTTATCATTATATATTAAATTGTATTAGCTTTAAAAGAATAGTAAATGATTACTTTACTATGCACCAGGATACAATAATCTTTGTTACGGTTCTTCAATGATTCCCTTTTTATCACACTCCAACAGTGCCTCCTGTCTCTCCATAGTCCCTCTGTCACATGTATTTAATTTGTTTTATAGCATCTCTCATACCACTGTAGGATGTCAGCGCACTTCACAACACACACACACATATAGGGCAGATTTACAAGACCCTTGTGCAACCGGTGCGTCACAAAAGTGACGCTCCGGTGGCGCATTTTAGTGCCCCATATTTATACGAACAGGAAAAGCCACCCTGCATGACTTTTCCTGTTCTTATAAATATGGCTCCTTTGCACACAGGACTTTGCGTGAAAGGTGCGTTTCATGGGTTTTGCTGTGAGTGTTCCCAAGCAACACCCATGAAACCAGACACATTTCCAGATTTACGAGAAATCATGAATCTGGAAATGCATCCGAATGCTACACCTCCCCAAGGGAGGCGTAGGGAGGTGCAACAAGAAGAAAGTTGTTCATTTCTCCTCGTTGTTTAGGAAGATGAAATCCCCTCTAGTGATTGTTTATGTGCAGAAAGGGAATCCTACCTGAACATAAACAATCTCCCACAACGCAGGCATCCTTGCACCATGGAACAAGGGTGCCTGTGCCGGCGCATGGCAGCAGTTTGTGCACCAGCGCAGGAAGAGCACTGAGATGCAACATACTATGGTAAATATGTTGCATCCCTGTGCTTTGAAAGTGACAAAGTGCAGCACAGCCAAATGGCTTGCAGCACTCACTGAGTCACTTTCCTTGTAAATCTGCCCCATAGAGACAATGAATCATACATGTAATAACATAAGGCAATGGTGACTACTCGTTGTAGGATTCACATGTCATTCATACTGGTAGGCATAACACAGTGTTTAGCATTGACTTTAATAATGAAACTTTATTTCCATTCAAATAAACCTTTTTAGCAGCATCAGGATAATGAAAGACTGGGAAGAAACTTAAGTTACTATCTTGTTCCATGCAGTTTGCAAACATCTTTTTGATGCCAGTTCATACGTCTCTGTGCTAGATCAAAATCTTCACTTATAAACTGCACAGAAACTAAAGAATCTCTGTAACAAAAACAGTAACCCATTGACCTATGCAGATCAAACACAGATACAAAAATAAATATAGGCACACTTTCTTTGCAAGAGGCATATTAACCCTCTGTGCTACATTAAATAAGTCAAGCTGCCACTGGACAAAACTCATCTCTCTCCAGCAGGAACATTAATCACCGGTGTTATCTTGGTCTTGACACTTTTATTGTTGCTCGAAAACTTCTAATTATACTTGGAACATTTGCAGTGCTTTTAAAACTGCTGCCTGTGCGGACCCCCTGGGAATGTGTCACGGACCCCTAGGGGTCCGCGGACCACAGTTTGGGAAACACTGATCTAGGGTATTTAGAGTAGATAAAAAAATAATAAATAAAAAAACACAGTTCAAGAAGATTTTTCACTACAGTGAAAAGAATTATTTCAGGTGGATGTGAACAATGTGCACAGTTTTTTACAGTCTCCAACAGTGAATGAAACAAGTGTGATGTCCAAATGCCACATGGAGCATGTGATTCGGTGGATGGAGGCAAAATGTGAATAACAAATTGACTAACATTCTTCTGCTCAGTTTTTGTGTGCTTTTTTGAGACAAGTTTAACAACCTGATACAGAGAAAGAAAAACCAACAACCGCATTTACCAGGTATGTGAATTAAACAGTAGCATAAAAAAACTCATACAGAAGGACTGAGTGTGAGTAAGGTGGGTGAAAGAGAACAGGATGTTTGAGGAAAGTAAAAGTGTATTGATCAGGAACTATGAATAAAAAGTGATGAAGAAAAACAAAACACAGGTATTCACGAATGTAGGGAGTGAAATGGAATGCTAATGTATGCTTTGAGATATTAAGGAATTTTATTATGTATACAGTTACGCAATGAGATATACACAGATATATTGATTATGATGAGCTGGTTCATACTGATGCGTTTGCTAAGACAGGAGGGTATAGTTAAGTATATTTACTTTTCTCGCATAACAATATAGTTATGCATACAGTAACAGAGCAAAGGGTACATTGATCCATACATTTACAGGGTCAGAAGAAAGCTGATATGTGCAGTAAGTCACTCAAATAGATGTTGATGTATGCAGTTATATAACTAGCTAAATAGTAAAATGTAAGCTGAGGTACTCAGAGAAACATTAATGTATATAAGAGGACATGTAGAGCTAGTGGACTATATAGTGAGAAATGAAAGCACACAATTATTTATACACAGTAACACACTTATAGATAGCGACACAAAGTAATGGGGCTGTAATACAGGTATGACATACAGATAAGAACTGAGAGATCTTAAGCAGACACTGCAATGTAGGGACAACCACTATAAAGCAGATCGTACAATTTTTAGAAAGGTACCCAGCAAAAATATAATAGTGGTATTTACAGGGCATGGTATACAGTGAGACAAACAATAACAGACTAAGTGAAACAATAATGTATGTAGGTACACATATATGCAAGCATGAATCCTAGAACAATACATTCACTGTCTTTGTAATATCTATGTATAAGAGAGGTAGATGGATAGACAGTTATATGTGTGTATTGTACAAAGCAGAGAAAGTAATAAAAGGGCAGTATGATTGAAATATCAATTTAGAAACTATGAAAAACCGATGGGCACAGTGATTCATTCACTAGCACACTAACACATACTCACTTATCCATACACTCAGAGACCCTTGGAGACATTGATGCGTACAGTTACACACTCATGGACACAGTGAAACACTCAGTGAGTGAGTCAAATACTTAGTTTATAGACTTTCAAAGACTCTTGGACAGTTTAATAAATACAATGAGACACCCATGTACACAATAGTACACTCACTGACTAATTTATACTCTAACTGATACATAGAATTACACACGCTGGGACATATTGATAAGACACTGACACAGTCATGCACACAGACATGCATTCACTGATACACTCACACAGTCACTTTTACACAGAGTTGGATACCCTGGACATTTTTAGAAATGCCCAAAAACACACATGCATACCCTGATGCACTCCCTGACTTACTCATGTATTCATTCATGCATACACTTAGACACTATTGAAAACACAAATACATTCACTGATATATTCATAGACGCAGTGATGCTTTGAGTGATATTGTGACACATTCACTTATACAAACTAAGATATCATTAGCGAGTGATAGATTAGTGAGACACTGACACACTCACTTACACAGACAATGAGATATTCTCTGACACACTGATACACACACTGAGTCCTCTGTGGATACACTGATGCATTCTTTGACTTAGTCACACACTCCCAGATAAATACAGAGAGACATCCTGGGAAAGAGTAAAGCATACAGTGATACATACAAGGACACATTAATACAGTCCCTGACTCACTGACACACTGAGTTATACTTAGCATATCTACAATACATATATCATGGATACAGAGTTATATCTGGTTAGTGTGCAAGGCAGAGTAAAAAATAAAGTAAAAGTATGTATTGTATAACTGATTATAAACCATAGACTAAAGAAAAAACAGTTAGTCTGTAAATTAGCATACATTCAATTGTTGTAGGTGCTTGTTTATTGCCAAATTTTTACAGATATCTGAATTTATTTCAGGAACAATATATAATGCCTGAGAAGAGAGAAAGATGAAAGAAAGAGAAAAAACAGTATTATGAACTGCATATCAACAAAATAAGGGGGAGTATATGCTGAAGATAAATAGAGAAGCTGGTTAGAGTACTAAGCAGTTTCTCAAAGAAATACAAAATGTGATTATAGTTAGGTCTAAAAAAGGAAGTTACACATAAGGTGGCGAAAGCAAGGAGTATGTGGTTCTGAAGGTAGGAAATGCTCTAAGAAATCAGGGACTTTCACATGGAGACATAAACTGTTTAAGGACTTAAGAACTAAAATGTTTAGGACTAGAGTAATACTAAATTTGCTGAAAAGGATCCAGCAGTACAAGAGGACAAGTGATGCACTTAAGGAAAAGGAACACATTGAGAGTGTTGCTGAAAAAGGATTTGCTCTGAAGAGGAAATAATTTATATTAATATTGAATAGAATGAGGGCAGTGGACAAAACAGTGTTGTGGATGAAGAAAATACCTGTTAGAAAATAGCTTACACTAGAAATCATTTTTACAAAAATTGTAAAGGTGAATGGAAGCATATTTCTAGTACAGAAGGTTATTTTATTGAAGAAAGCTAATTTCAAGAGAACACACTAGTGCATGCAGTTGATATAATATAACTGTTCATTGTTATGAAGTAAAAGATGGTGTTCCTGTTGCAAAAGAGGAGTTGGTTCTTAGGAATGCAGAGAAAGTGACTGCTGGTGAGGTGCAAGGATGGCCTACACAGTCCCTAGTACATTAATGGAGCTGTAGTACTATTTGCCGTATTTACCAGGAGTCAATTGATTTATTAAAAAATGTTATACATCACTTTCAATCCTTGAAAATTTCAATTTTCAAGGATCAGATCCATACAAAGTGAGAAAATAAGTAATTTACAGGGACATTCATTGGCATGTCTTTCAAGGAAAGTTTGGAAAAGCACCTTTCATCATTTCATGTAATGCTTTGAAAGACAGTATTGAGTGTTTAACCTTCCAAAATTATATGCAAATGTTAACTGATGAGATTCCGCACGATGAAACAATTACTGGAGAGCTAGCTAAGGACAGTTCACAAAATAGTCAAAGTTCTTTACCACTCAGTCAACATCATCTTGGGCCACCTATTAGTAAACATGAAGCTATGAATGAGGTGGAAGGTGCAATGGAACAAACTAGACACAAAACTACAGTTTTTGAGCAGTTAGTTGCACAACTAAACAATGAACAGAAGGACATTTATATGGAAGTAAAAGAGAAAATAGAACATGGATTTCTCCATGAGAAAGAAAAATGCAAAATGCTATTGTTTATCCTTTAAACAAATTCTATTATATGCAGTGGTCAAGCTGGCATGGGAAAAAGCTTTTTAATAAAAATTGTGACCGCTTACCTACAGAGGACAACACAATCAAATGTGTTGTGTTTAGTAACAGTGCCAACTGGATTAGCTTCACACAAATGTAATCAATTGTTAAAGCCACCTGTAGAACACGATAATAAACTAGAATAGCAGAAGTTATCTGATGAAGCATATCATGCGGTAACAAGAAATTTTTAGAAAATGAAGCTTTTAATCATTGATGAGTTAAAAACATGGTTTAAAATGCAATGTTTGCCTGTGTTCACTTAAGAATGCAACAGATTTTAAAATCAGCGTAAGATGTTCTCTTCAAAAGAAAACATTAAATTGTGTTTGGTAACTTACTGAAACTAACCCCTGTGAAAGGAGAGCCTATTTTCAAAACATTTCTGCATGAACATACTCATGATTCATTAGGGAGCATTGGAAATGCAAACAATTGGTTGAATTTCCAATATAAGGAACTACTGAAAAATATGTGTAAAGAATCTGATGAGATATATGGTAATATTCTGAAGGATATTACTCTTGGAATTCTGATCAAGAAATGCAAGAGTACAATAGAAATTCAACTTATCAAAAAACTATTTCTGTTTAAGAAAACAGCCGTACAGCTTAGCCTCAGGAGTGCACCAATTTTAATGAAGAATTGCTAAAACTGGAGAAGAAACTAATTTTGGAAGTTACAGCTATTGACAAAATAGAACACCATGGAGTAACAATAGTGCTAAATGAAAACCTTCAAGGAAAACTGGATTCTTTAGAGCAATTTGCAACTAAATCTGCTGGATTAGAGAAGTGTTTGAATACTGCAGAGTAATTTTACTGCATGATTTAAATGTTGAGGAAGGATTAGTGAATGGTGCAATGGGTAATGTTATTCATATGACTAATTATCCAAATAGGAAGGAAGTTGGGTACTTGGCCATAAAATTTGATCAGATTAATGACATCAAACAGATTGGTTGATGCAATGTGTGTGTTCTGCTAGTGAAAGATTTATATGTGCAGAACCAAGAGTTCCGACTCTCTCTAGCATATGCTATAACTATACATAAATAAGAAGGTTTAAGTGTAGATGCAGCTTTTCTTAATATTGGAAGTACTTTATTTAAAGAAGGTATGTCTTAGGTAGCATTTTCCCAAGTTTGATTTTGGTTGATTTTGATGAAAAGAATGTTACTACCCCCCCCCCCCACCCCTCAGAGACCCTCAGGACCCAAGAGGCTTTAATCCCCCAATTTACAATGCATCAGGTGGTGCGTTTCACAGTGGTGCAGGGAGGGGACGTGGCCTGATGTCACAAATGTGCAAACGCGCCCTGTGGCACATTTTGAGTTGAGGAAGTAAGTCCCCTTGAAACCTTAGAGTCCCTGGGGACCGAATAGCCCACCAGGTATGTCCAGTAAGCGCCACAGAATTGCGTTGCAGAAAGGTGTAAAAAGGGGCACGGACCCGGCCACCTCTCTGCAATGCAGCTCTGTGGAGGTACCTGGTGGGCTACTTGGCCCCCAAAGACCCGCAGGATTCAAGGGGAATTGGTTCCCCAAATTAAAACCCACCAGGGGGTGTGTATGCACAGTGGTGAAGGGAGGGGGCAGGCCTGGTGTGACATGTGTGTACTTATGCAATCACTACGCCAAAACCCAAGAACTTATAAATTCCCCATGAACTCTCCTTGCAGCACTTCATTCATCCAGTCACTACCCATGCACCCATGCACTAACTCATGCACTGCTACAATACCCTGAGCAATACCCATGCAGTCAAGCCATCGCCCTGTCACTACCCATGCACTCCTCCAATCACCCAGCAAGCACCATATACTTATCCAATCACTCTACCAAAACCCAGGCACTTATAAAATCACCATGCACTGTACTTGCAGTACTCCAATCATCCAATCAGTGCCCATGTACTTATGCAATGATCCAGGCACCTACACATGCACTGCTACAATCCTTTGAGCACTACCCATGCAGTCAAGCCATCACCCTGTCAGTACCCATGCACTCTTTCAATCACCCAGCCAGCACCAAATACTTATGCAATCACTCCCCCACAACCAAAGCACTTATAAATTCACCATGCACTCTCTTTGCAGTACTCTAATCTTCCAGTCAGTACCCATGTACTCATGGAATGACCCAGGCACTAACACATGCACTGCTACAATCCCCTGTGCACTATCTGTGCAGACCTCTAACCACCTACACAGTACTGATTCACTCCTCCAATTATCCAGGTTGTACCCATGCACTCCAGAAATCTCTCTGTCACTACCCATGCACTCCTCAAATCACCCATCAAGCATCATGTACTTATCCAATTGCCAAAACCCAGGCAGTTATAAAATCACCATGAACTGTCGTTGCAGCACTCTAATCATCCAGTCACTACCCATGTACTCATGCAATGACCCATGCACTAACTCATGGCAAATACAGAGGAGGTCATGCTAATTATAGGGGTACCCCAATGCATAGTGTTCCCTAGTGTATGTAGGTGTTTTCACTGTATTCTGAGTGTCATTTAGCATAGCACTGGGTCAAGTACTGGTTAGTCAGAGTCAGTTATCATCAAAACCTGTCACTAAAAAGTTGGGGGCACAGGAGGATTTTCTGTTCCTCTGTTGGTTCTTTCTGCACATCTCTTGCTTCTTCATGCACTTTTGTTTGTCTTTCCGGACTTCTATTACCTCTTTCTGCATTTGTCTTGCTTCTTTTGGCGCTTTTTTTCCTCTTTCTTCACATGTCCTAACTTTGTAGGCAAAGTTAGAAATTAGCATTCAAAAAACGATTGAAATTCACAGAAAAAACCATAGGTTTCAGGCACGGTATAGTTAGAAATTAGCAGGTAAAAAACCTTAAAAACTCACTAAAAAAACTATAGGTTTCAGGGACGTTATAGTTAGTTGGACATTTCACTTGTACATTACCATATAAATTCCCCCGTTATAGTTAGTTCAGTTAACTATAAATCGCGCCCCCGCAATGCACTGCTGATGACGTCACACATTACATCATTCATGACATGGTCAGTGACATCACTGATGACAGCGCTGATGACATCTCAAATGACATCAGTTATGAAATCACTGATGACATCATCCCCGTCAAAATCTGATGCACCTCCTCACACTCAAATATAACCTTTGACTATGGTAGTCTGTAAAATACAGACTACCATTTTCAAAAACATTGACACACCAATACCAGTTGGTACATACTCACTCACTGATTCCTAGGTATACACACACATCCACTCATTCACCCATGTAATAATTCATACATACAGTCACTCATCAATACAACACTATCATAGGCACTCATACACCTATACAGACACTCACACACCGCCACTCATCCATGGAGTTACTCACACACCTAGTCAGTCATGCAAGGAATCAATCACACTCCCATTTCTTCACCTATACAGTTACACACACACCATCTCACTTATTCAAACGTATACTAACACATACTTACTCTCTTATACAATCACTGATACAAGTACACATTCATCCATACAGCCACTTTCACAATCACTGACTCTCGCGTATAGTCATATACATACACCAACTCTCACAAACACTGCCTTTTACATATGTAGTTACTTGGACATGTACCACTGAGACATCCAATCTCTCACTAACACACCCATACACAATCTCACCTGCCCATATAGGTGTTTCCACATGCACTCTTGAACCCATACACCCAGTGAATAAACTATTCACACATGTATGCACAGAGTCACACACCTCCCACCCACCCGCACACACACTCAGTCTCCCATACAAATACTCAGGCAACCAATCAATAACCCATATAGACACTCATGTAGCTACTGACCAACGCATTCATCAGCTTACACAACAGAGATACTGATACTCACATTCAGTCAGTTTAGTCACTAACCTATGCATTCAGTAAGACACATTTAATCACTCACTTATACAGTCAGTCAAACACCTACTAAGACCTTCATCCAGACACTTATACACCCATTCATTCTTTAATACACCTTAGCATTTATATAAAACAGATTTAAACTTTACAGAAACACACAGTCACTGGATGATGTCATCAGTGATGTCATTTGAGATGCCATCAGTGATGCCATCAGTGATGTCACTGACTATGTCATGTCACTGACTATGTCATGAATGATGTAATATATGTAGTCATTAGCAGTGCATTGCAGGGGCGCGAGTTATAGTTAGCTGAACTAACTATAACAGGGGAATTTCTATGGTTTTGCACAAGTGAAATGTCCAGCTAACCATAACTAACACTAAAAAGTTAAAAATGTTTAAAAAAAGTACAAAAAATCTAAATAGTTCAAAACCCCCCCAAAAACGGTTCTTACAGAACCACATATATTGGTAAGAAATAGAAAAATACCTGAGTGATTGCATGAGTGCAAGGATACTGCCTGGTGAGTGGAGGAGTGCATGAATAATACCTGGGTGATTGCATGTGTGCATGGGTAGTGGTTGTATGATTGCATGAGTGCATGCATGAGTACATGGGTAGTGCTAGTGTGAATGTATGACTGTGTGACTACTGGTTTGGTGATTACATGAGTGCACGTGTTGTACCTGTGTGATTGGAGGAGTGCAAGTATAGTGCATGACTGATTTTATAGGTGCATGTGTATTGGCTGGATGATAAAAACGAATGCATAGGTAAAACGTAGGTAATTGTATGAGTGCAGGGGTAATGTATAAGTAATTGAAACAGTGGATTGGTAAGGTTTGGGTATGGGAAGGACTGCATAACTAGTGCCTGAGTGATTGCATGAGTGCAAATGTATTGCTTAGGTGATTTCATGAGTACACAGGTAGTAACTGGCTGATTGGAAGACTGCAAAGGTAGAGCATGAGTGATTTTGTATGTGCATGTGTAGTGTCTGGGTGATAAATGGAATGCATGGGTAATACATAGGTGATTGTATGAGTACATGGATAGTGTCTGGGTGATTGGAGGAGTGCATGGGGAGTACATGGGTGATTGGAGCAATGCATGGTTAGTGCCTGGGTGCTTAGGTGATTGCATGAGTACACAGGTAGTAACTGGCTGATTGGAAGACTGCAAAGGTAGAGCATGAGTGATTTTGTATGTGCATGCGTAGTGTCTGGGTGATAAATGGAATGCATGGGTAATACCTAGGTGATTGTATGAGTACATGGATACTGTCTGGGTGATTGGAGGAGTGTATGGGGAGTACATGGGTGATTGGAGCAATGCATGGTTAGTGCCTGCGGTATTGCATGAGTGGATGAGTAGGGTGATTGAAAGAGTACAAGGATAGTGCATGGTGATTTTATAGGTGCATGGGTAGTAACTGGGTGATTGGAGGAGAACATGGCTACTGGTTGGATTATTGTATGAGTTGATAAGTATTGCTTGGGTAGTGTCTGGGTGAGTTTGTAAGTGAATGGGTATTGAATGGGTGATGGGTAATACCTGAGTGATTGTATGAGTTTTAAGGGTAGGCGTAAAATCCGTTTCGCGGTAAAATCCGCGAATCAGCGGGGACGAATTTTCAACCAAGCAAGGGTTACAGCAGCAGGTGCAAAAGTTGCACCTAATTTCTTTGTAACCTTTTACGCCTGGCACCTTGGCGTGAGTTTCCCTTCCACTTTTTGCTGATGTGCCTCCGATGTTTTGCTGGTTTTCCGCTACTCAGGGCACTGCGCCACGGCCAACCCGTGCCGCAGTGCATGTGCTCCCTACTGTAAATTGTACATGTGATTGATGTCCATGATTGGTTCATTGGATTTACTGTTAGTCCCTAGTAAAGTGCACTAGGAGTGCCAGGGCTTGTGAATGCCAATACTGCTAGTGGGCCTGCAGCGCTAGTTGCGCCACCCACAGAAGCAGCCTTAAGATGTGTCTAGGGTCTGCCATTGCAGAACCTGCGTGCAGTCTCGTACTGTCATGCTGGCTGGGCAAGTGCACCCACTTGCCAGCCCCTGAACCTTCCCTTGACTTCATATTAGTCACCCCTATGGTAGGCCTGAGGGCAGGGTGCATTGTAAGTGTAAGGTAGGACAAGCCCTGATGTGTGTGGCATGTCCTAGTAGTGAATTACAACCAAATTCGTATTTCACTATTGTAAGGCTACCTGCTTCCTTTAGGCCAGAATGGGCTGCTGGAATTATTACACTCTATAATCCCAGCAGGCTCAGGGAGCATGGTAGAGAGTCATGTTTAGTATGCCTGAACTCAGGATGATAAAATATTTCTTTTAGTAAAGTTTCTTTTAATGTCCTGTGTTTGCAAATGCTACTTTTAGAAAGTTAGCATTTGCTTGCCTAACCATTTCAGCCCGCCTCTGCTGGTATGTGTATCTGACTGTCTGGGATGTGTGAGTGACAGGGCTGGGGGATGACAGGTGGTGACTGCGCAGATTACACCTTAGTGGGAGGTAGGAGTGGCTCTTGACTCTGAATCTAGCTGTGCTCTGCCACCACAATGCTGGCTCCACCCTCCTGGGGAGCGACTGATGACTCAGCCGGCACCTGGCCCAGGAAGGGCGAAGCCCCATCAACAAGGTACTTCTGGCTGCCCCTGTCCACACAATGCTGGCTCCACCTCCTGTGGAGCGTCTGATGTGCCTGCCCCTCACACTGAAAGCAGAAGCCGGATTGCTCCCAACAAGGTACTCAAGGACTGAAAGTGGCTATGCAAAGGCCCCCCTGGCCTGCAAGAACAAAAGAAATGCAGTATAAAAGAAGGAGCCTTGCTCCTTGTAAATTAGATCCTGTTTGTGCTACAGAAGGAACTCTGCCCGACGAGAAGGACCTGGAAGGACAAGGAGGAGTGCAGTCTCTTGCCTGTGTCTGGTGCCTTGCTGCAGAAGGAGAGGAAAAGAAAAGACTACAAGAAGACTTTTGCTTTGTAAAACTTTGTGCCGAACTTTGCTGAGAGATCTCCAAGGGCTTGCTTGAGAACTTGCCCCCTGACCAGCGCCCCAGAACCAGTGGGCGCTACCCCCTGACAGAGGAACCACTGCGAGACGCTGTCTCCCCTCTGCAAGCCTCTCCAGGAAAAGCGGAGCGCGCTGTGACCATCGCGCTCTTCAGCAACGCTCTGGGAGCTGCCCTCCCTCTGAACAAAGTGACCGCCGCCTGCTTGGCCCAGAAGCATCGTAAAGATCAGCCCAGCTGATCCGAGCACAGTGACTGACCCGAGCTGCAGCTTGCAACGTGAAGAGAGGTGGCGCCCGGTGCCTGCTGGCCCCCTTCGTGTCTTGTACCCCTGAACGCGCCGCCGCTGTCCGAGAAACAGCTGTTGCATGGGGTGCCTGAACGTCACCTCGATTGATAGAGGCCTGTGCCGAGGAGCGCTGTCCCCTAAGTGCGCCCTCCTGATCAGGACACCCGGAGGCGCCGGCCCCGTGCAACCCGGCCCGCAAAGCAACGTCAACCCACGAGCCAGAGCCGAGCTGCTGCTCGCTCCAAGCACCGGACGGAAGACAACGCAACGCGGACTGCCGCATTGACCTGCGCCCCACCAACTCTCCCGCAAGGTACTTTTTCTTCCCGCTGCCTCGCCCAGCCTCGGAGCGGCGTGCGGAGCACGCCCAGGGGCCCCGCTCTCTCTCCCTCATCAACCGCGCCCCGCGGCGCAGAGAGACCCGCGGACCGCTGGAGGAATCCTGGTGGACCGCCAGGACCGAGAAAAGTACCCTAAGGAGCCCAGAATCCCCATGCAGGGGATTCACGCTGAACAAGAACTGTTCTGAATCACGAACTGATTATTGCTAAAGATAAGAACTGTGGCAACCTGATTGAAAGTATACTGGAACCGTTTTCGCATTGAATCAAGACTGTATTTACAAGCCTGCTTGAAATTTATATAAAGATATATATTTTTACAAATACAGTTTGGTGTCCTTGTGTGGTGGGTTGGTTGTGATGGTGTAATATTGCAAATGTTTAACCCTATGTGCCCCAAAGATTAGCCTAAGACTGCTTAAGCCACACTACCTAGAGGGTAAGCAGAGGTTGTCTTGAAGGTAACCCTCAGCCCTGACGAGGAAGAGAGAGTCCCTGCTTGTCGCTAGTGCTACACTGCACCAACTAGAGACTCCCCCTTCCTACATTGGACGCAGCGGTGAGGATTTTCGAATTTACATTTGCAGTGTTTATACCTGAGCTTCTGACCATTGCACAGTGATTGCGGTACAGTAACTTGGCCACAGGCTTGTTTTTAATTTTGCCAAGAAAAGATCCCTGGTGTAGAAACCATGCCGGGCACGAAGAGCCTGGATGGAGCGGAGTCCACGACCTCTGAGATGTTGGAGGTGGAATGGGATGCAGCAAAGCTGGATAATTACACCAGAAATGAACTGAAGTTTTTTTGCAAAAAGCTCAAGGTTCCACACGCCGGGTGTAGGAACAAACCAGAACTCTACAAAGCCCTGAAAGCCTGGATAGAGTCCAGAAAGGCCCCTGAGGAGCAAGATGCACCTGAGGATCAGAATGCAACAGAAGAGCAGGGTGCACCTGTGGATCTGGTGGATCTCGAAAAACCAGACAGCATGCATAGCTTTGGTAGAGGCCTGTCACCAGAGGAGCTGGCAGACAGGAAGGAAACCAGGAATCACGAAAGAAAGCTGGCAGAATTGAAAATCCAACTGGAACTGGAGACCAAAAGAATGGCTCTGGAAGAGCGAAAGCACCAAATGGATTATGAATTGAAAATGAGGGAGATGAGTCTAAAAGAGAGAAGCTTGGATAATCCTCCCTCTGGTGGCAGCACAACGCCGGTGCAGGTAGAGTCAAGAGTGCACATCCCCAAAGATGTAGTTAAAGAGTTCTTTAAGGGGGATGACATAGGACAGTGGTTTAGGGCATACGAAGTAGCCATGTCCTCCCACCGGGTCCCTGACAAGGATTGGGGAGCGGGGTTGTGGGGAAGGTTCCTTAGCGAAGGGCGGGACACCCTGCTAGATTTGCCCATTGAAAACCAAAGATCCTATTCCCACATGAAAGAAGCTTTAATGAACAGGTACGGGCTTACCCCTGAAATGTATAGACAGAAGTTTAGGGGGTGTACTAAGCGGCCTGGGAATACGTATGTGGAGTATGTGACTTATTTTTGCAGAGCACTGGATGGTTGGGTGAAGGGTAGCAAAGTGAATGATTTTCAAGGTCTCTTTGATTTAATTGCATGGGAGCACTTGTCTGATCACTGTTTTCCTGAGCTACGCCAGCACCTGATAGATAGCAAGCTGTCCAACCCGAGGAAGCTTGCTGAGGAGGCGGACCGCTGGCTCAGCACCAGGGTCCACAAGGGTCCAGTGGGAGACTCCGCCAAGGGTGGGCAGGGTCCCCAGCAGAAGAGTGGGGGGGGACAAGGGAAAACAGAAAGGGTTCCAAAAAGGCCCCCAAAGTAATACCCAAGGGGACCAGCAGAAAGGTTCTCAGCCTCCCCCACCCCCAAAGCAGAATGGGGCCCCGACAGGTAGACCTGTTCCAAAGGGGCCCTTCAATTGTTTCAAATGTGGTGGGCCGGGGCACATATCCAGTGACCCCAAGTGTCGCCTGTTTGGAAAACCCGCACCCACTGGTGCTCCGCCCCGTCAAGTGACTAGTGTTCACTTAGGAGAAGAAGTGATGGTCCCGGGGGTGGAGATCCCGTTCAGATGACCCTAGTCTCACTAGGAGACAGTGAGATGGTCCCGACAAACTACCTGCCCTCTAACACTAAGAAATATGGGCAGGTGGTGATCATCAATGGTAGGGAAGCTGAGGCTCTTAGAGATACAGGAGCCAGTGTGACTGCAGTGAGGCAGCACCTGGTGTCTCAAGAGCAGGTTGTACCCCATGCCTACTGTAGGGTTATCAATGCTGATAACTCAGAGAGTCAGTGTCCGATGGCTCAAGTTCCCTTCGAGTGGGGGGGGCCTCTTGTACTCTGCAGGTCTGTGTGAGGAAAACTATGCCTGTTGACTGTTTGCTAGGGAATGACTTGGAGCACTCCCCTTGGGAAAAGGTGGAGAAGACGACTCACCTGAGGATGGTGGGTCTACCTGACTGGGCGTGCGTGACCACCCAGTCGATGGCAGCCAGTAGGGGTGATCAAGAGGTCCTGGGGCCTGAAGGAGAGGCCCAGGAACCGGCCTTAGGGAGAAGGCGCAGGGGGCGCGGGAAACCGGCCCCTGAAGTTCCCACGGTCCAGGAGGAAGCAGACCTTGAGGGGGATGCCCTGGAGCCTACAGGGGAACAGATTGCTGAACTGGGGGACCTGCCTGAGCTGACCCATTGGCAGCAAGAAGGAGGACCCTCCAGGGAGGAATTCTGCAGGGAGCAGAAAGAATGCCCTTCTCTCGTGGGTATGCGGCAGCAGGCTGCAGACCAGGCCAATGGTGTTCAGGCCAAAACACATAATGTGTACTGGGAGAACGACCTCCTGTATTCAGAGCCTAAGGCTGCTGAACCTGGGTCAGCCCGTGTGCTGGTGGTACCCCAGAAGTTCAGAGCCTTCCTACTGGGGCTGGCTCACGATGTGCCTTCAGCAGGACATTTGGGGATGGACAAGACCTATGACAGGCTTGTCACCCACTTTCATTGGCCCCAAATGCACAAGAGCTCAGACGCTCATTGTAGGACCTGTCCGACTTGCCAGGCAAGTGGGAAGAGCGGAGGGAAGATCAAGGCTCCCCTCCAACCCTTCCCTGTGGTCGGTACGCCATTCCAACGAGTGGGTATTGACATTGTTGGGCCTCTGGACCCCAAGACAGCCATGGGCAACAGGTTCATCCTGGTCTTGGTGGACCATGCCACCCGGTACCCTGAAGCCATCCCTCTGAGGACAGTGACGGCCCCCGTGGTGGGACGTGCACTGATCGGAATTTTCTCACAAGTAGGATTCCCTCTAGAGGTGGTGAGCGACAGGGGGACCAACTTCATATCCAAATATATGAAGTCCCTTTGGCAAGAGTGTGGTGTAACCTACAAGCTCACCACGCCTTACCATCCCCAAGGAAACGGGTTGGTTGAGAGGTTCAACCGAACCCTGAAAGGCATGATCATGGGCCTGGAAGGTCCAATGAGGCGTAAGTGGGACGTCCTCTTACCATGCCTGCTCTTTGCATATCGCGAGGTACCACAGAAGTCCCTAGGGTTCAGCCCCTTTGAACTGCTGTACGGTCACCCCGTGAGAGGACCACTGAGTTTGGTAAAGGAAGGCTGGGAGCAATCTCCCAGGAAACCTCCCCAGAATGTATATAGCTACATGCTGGCCTTCAGAAACCAAACCAGGCGCTTCAGACAACTTGCCGCGGCAAATCTGGAAGCCAGCCAGGAGGAGATGAAGCGGTGGTACGACCAGAATGCCACTCTGGTCGAGCTTCAGCCTGGACAAGAGGTGTATGTCCTGGCCCCAGTGGAACCCTGTGCCCTTCAGGATAAGTGGACAGGTCCATTTGAGGTTGTGGAAGGCAAGAGCCCAGTGACATACTTGGTGGACATGAAGACGCCCAGGAACCCTTTGAGGGTCCTACATGTCAACCGCCTCAAGCCTCACTTAAGAAGGTCCGAAGTGGGCATGTTGTTGGCAACTGATGATGGAATGGAGGAGGAGTCAGAGCCTCTTCCTGACCTCTTAGTGGCCTGTGAGAAAGACGGGTCAGTGGATGGAGTTAACCTCTCACCCACCCTGACCCCCGAACAACAGGAAGACTGCCGCCAGTTGCTGGGGCAGTTTCCAGATCTGTTCTCCCTGGTTCCTAGTGTCACAGATTGGTGCGTCCATGATGTGGACACAGGAGACATCTTACCCGTGAAGCATAAGGCTTACAGAGTGACTGACAGGGTCAGGGCCTGCATCAAGGAGGAGGTCTCCAAGATGCTTGCCCTTGGGGTGGTTGAGTCTTCCAGCAGTCCTTGGTTCAGCCCTGTGGTCTTGGTCCCGAAGGCTGCTGCGCCGGGAGCCACACCTGAACTCCGGTTCTGTGTGGACTACAGAGGACTCAATTCAGTCACCAAGACTGACGCGCACCCCATCCCCAGAGCTGATGAGCTCATTGATCGGCTAGGGGCTGCCAAGTTCCTCAGCACGTTTGATTTAACGTCTGGGTACTGGCAGATCGCCTTGACCGATGGGGCAAAGGAGAGGTCAGCATTCTCTACACCAGATGGGCATTTCCAGTTCCGGGTTATGCCATTTGGAATGAAGAATGCCCCTGCCACCTTTCAGAGATTGGTCAACCAGGTGTTGGCTGGGCTGGATGAGTTCAGTGCCGCCTACCTGGATGACATTGCGGTGTTCAGTGGCACCTGGCCAGAACACCTGCGACACCTCTGGGAAGTGTTGATGGCACTGCGCAGAGCAGGCCTCACAATCAAGGCAAGCAAGTGCCAGATTGGGCAGGGTTCCGTGGTGTACTTGGGACACCAAGTGGGGAGTGGAAAGGTGGCACCCTTGCAACCCAAAATTGAGACCATCCTGGCTTGGGAACCCCCCAAGACCCAGACTGCAGTGAGAGCCTCCCTGGGGCTCACTGGGTATTACAGGAGGTTTGTCAAGGGCTATGGCACGATTGTGACCCCCTTGACAGAGCTGACTTCGAAGAAGCAGCCCAGGAATGTGATTTGGACTGACACCTGTCAGAAGGCTTTTGACACCCTGAAGACTGCCATGTGCACGGCGCCCGTGCTCCTGGCTCCTGATTTCTCCAAGGAATTCATAGTGCAAACAGACGCTTCAGAGCATGGTGTAGGGGCTGTTCTTTCACAGATGACTGAGGAGGGCTTTGACCAACCCGTAGCCTTCATCAGTAGGAGGTTACTTCCACGGGAAAGTAGGTGGAGTGCAATAGAGCGAGAAGCATTTGCTGTGGTCTGGGCGCTGAAGAAGCTAAGACCCTACTTGTTTGGGTCTCACTTCCGAGTTCAGACGGACCACAGGCTCCTCAGATGGTTGATGCAAATGAGGGGTGAGAACCCGAAACTGTTGAGGTGGTCCATTTCTCTACAGAGTATGGACTTTACGGTGGAACACCGCCCTGGCACAGATCACGCCAACGCTGATGGTCTGTCCAGATTTTTTCGCCTTAGTGATGTGGAACTCCCTGGGGAAGGGTAGTTCCCCCCACATTTCAGCTGGAGGGGACACGTGTTAGACCTGGCACCTTGGTGTGAGTTTCCCTTCCACTTTTTGCTGATGTGCCTCCGATGTTTTGCTGGTTTTCCGCTACTCAGGGCACTGCGCCACGGCCAACCCGTGCCGCAGTGCAAGTGCTCCCTACTGTAAATTGTACATGTGATTGATGTCCATGATTGGTTCATTGGATTTACTGTTAGTCCCTAGTAAAGTGCACTAGGAGTGCCAGGGCTTGTGAATGCAAATACTGCTAGTGGGCCTGCAGCGCTAGTTGCGCCACCCACAGAAGCAGCCTTAAGATGTGTCTAGGGTCTGCCATTGCAGAACCTGCGTGCAGTCTCGTACTGTCATGCTGGCTGGGCAAGTGCACCCACTTGCCAGCCCCTGAACCTTCCCTTGACTTCATATTAGTCACCCCTATGGTAGGCCTGAGGGCAGAATGCATTGTAAGTGTAAGGTAGGACAAGCCCTGATGTGTGTGGCATGTCCTAGTAGTGAATTACAACCAAATTCGTATTTCACTATTGTAAGGCTACCTGCTTCCTTTAGGACAGAATGGGCTGCTGGAATTATTACACTCTATAATCCCAGCAGGCTCAGGGAGCATGGTAGAGAGTCATGTTTAGTATGCCTGAACTCAGGATGATAAAATATTTCTTTTAGTAAAGTTTATTTTAATGTCCTGTGTTTGCAAATGCTACTTTTAGGAAGTTAGCATTTGCTTGCCTAACCATTTCAGCCCGCCTCTGCTGGTATGTGTATCTGACTGTCTGGGATGTGTGAGTGACAGGGCTGGGGGATGACAGGTGGTGACTGCGCAGATTACACCTTAGTGGGAGGTAGGAGTGGCTCTTGACTCTGAATCTAGCTGTGCTCTGCCACCACAATGCTGGCTCCACCCTCCTGGGGAGCGACTGATGACTCAGCCGGCACCTGGCCCAGGAAGGGCGAAGCCCCATCAACAAGGTACTTCTGGCTGCCCCTGTCCACACAATGCTGGCTCCACCTCCTGTGGAGCGTCTGATGTGCCTGCCCCTCACACTGAAAGCAGAAGCCGGATTGCACCCAACAAGGTACTCAAGGACTGAAAGTGGCTATGCAAAGGCCCCCCTGGCCTGCAAGAACAAAAGAAATGCAGTATAAAAGAAGGAGCCTTGCTCCTTGTAAATTAGATCCTGTTTGTGCTACAGAAGGAACTCTGCCCGATGAGAAGGACCTGGAAGGACAAGGAGGAGTGCTGTCTCTTGCCTGTGTCTGGTGCCTTGCTGCAGAAGGAGAGGAAAAGAAAAGACTACAAGAAGACTTTTGCTTTGTAAAACTTTGTGCCGAACTTTGCTGAGAGATCTCCAAGGGCTTGCTTGTGAACTTGCCCCCTGACCAGCGCCCCAGGACCAGTGGGCGCTACCCCCTGACAGAGGAACCACTGCGAGACGCTGTCTCCCCTCTGCAAGCCTCTCCAGGAAAAGCGGAGCGCGCTGTGACCATCGCGCTCTTCAGCAACGCTCTGGGAGCTGCCCTCCCTCTGAACAAAGTGACCGCCGCCTGCTTGGCCCAGAAGCATCGTAAAGATCAGCCCAGCTGATCCGAGCACAGTGACTGACCCGAGCTGCAGCTTGCAACGTGAAGAGAGGTGGCGCCCGGTGCCTGCTGGCCCCCTTCGTGTCTTGTACCCCTGAACGCGCCGCCGCTGTCCGAGAAACAGCTGTTGCATGGGGTGCCTGAACGTCGCCTGGATTGATAGAGGCCTGCGCCGAGGAGCGCTGTCCCCTAAGTGCGCCCTCCTGATCAGGACACCCGGAGGCGCCGGCCCCGTGCAACCCGGCCCGCAAAGCAACGTCAACCCACGAGCCAGAGCCGAGCTGCTGCTCGCTCCAAGCACCGGACGGAAGACAACGCGACGCGGACTGCCGCATTGACCTGCGCCCCACCAACTCTCCCGCAAGGTACTTTTTCTTCCCGCTGCCTCGCCCAGCCTCGGAGAAGCGTGCGGAGCACGCCCAGGGTCCCCGCTCTCTCTCCCTCATCAACCGCGCCCCGCGGCGCAGAGAGACCCGCGGACCGCTGGAGGAATCCTGGTGGACCGCCAGGACCGAGAAAAGTACCCTAAGGAGCCCAGAATCCCCATGCGGGGGATTCACACTGAACAAGAACTGTTCTGAATCACGAACTGATTATTGCTAAAGATAAGAACTGTGGCAACCTGATTGAAAGTATACTGGAACCGTTTTCGCATTGAATCAAGACTGTATTTACAAGCCTGCTTGAAATTTATATAAAGATATATATTTTTACAAATACAGTTTGGTGTCCTTGTGTGGTGGGTTGGTTGTGATGGTGTAATATTGCAAATGTTTAACCCTATGTGCCCCAAAGATTAGCCTAAGACTGCTTAAGCCACACTACCTAGAGGGTAAGCAGAGGTTGTCTTGAAGGTAACCCTCAGCCCTGACGAGGAAGAGAGAGTCCCTGCTTGTCACTAGTGCTACACTGCGCCAACTAGAGACTCCCCCTTCCTACATTTACAAACAAATTAACTTCAACTTGGACACCTGCTGCTAATTGCTTCCTGGCGCCTCGTTGCCTACTTGCAACTATTCTCTGACCCCGCTCTGACCCTTGAAGCAGGTTCAAGAATAGTTACAAGTAGGCAACGAAGCAACTGTCCAAGGAATTAAACCTCATCAGGGAGCACTTACAGATATAAAAAACAGGAAGAAGGTAGAGGATGGCAAATACACCCATTTTGAGTTGTCAGGAGGGGTTAAACTAAAAGAGACCTTTACAGCACAATTTTCATATGCATTTTGCTAAAAATAAAAAGCTGTATGTTCTGTAGGGGCAACTCAGGAATCTGGCCTTTCAGAGATCTGGCCTCTCTTTCTTTCTCTCGTTCTCTCTCTCCCTCTCTCTTTCCCTCTCTTCCTCTTTCTTTCTATCTATCTATCTATCTATCTATCTATCTATCTATCTATCTATCTATCTATCTATCTATCTATTTCTCTCTCCCTCTCCCATAAACGACTGCATGGGTAACTTCGCTATGCAAGCGGCTCGCGAAGACGCAAAAAGCTCCGCGAACACGCAAAAAACCCTGTGAACACGCAAAAAAACAAAAATCCGCAAATTCGCACAAATTCGCGAATTTTGCGGATCGCGAATTCGCAAATTCGCAGATCGCGAATTCGCAAAATTTTCCCATGCTTAATGAGTTTATTGGTAATGCCTGTATGAGTGCATGAGTGCATGTGTAGTGTCTCAGTGATTGATGAGTAGTACCTAGTTGATTGGAGCAGTGCATGATTAGCACTTCAGTTATTGCATGAGTGGATGAGTAGTGCCTAGGTGATTGGAGGAGTGCAGGGGTAGGACCTGGGTGATTTTTTGAGGGCAAGAGTATTGAATGGGTAATTTCTAAGTGCATAAGTCATGCCTGGATGATTGCATGAGTGCAGAGGTAATGTATGGTTGATTGTAAGAGTGCATGGGTAATGTTTGACTGATTGCCTTAGTTCATGGGTAATACCTGGATGATTGCATGAGTGAATGTGTTGTGTCTGGGTGATTGGAAGAGTGCATGGGTAGTGCATGAGTGATTGGAGCAGTGCATGGTTAGTGCCTGGGTTATTGCATGAGTTGTTCCTGGGTGATTGGATGAGTGCATTGGTAATACCTGGGTGATTTTGTAAGTGCATTAATATTGCTTAGGTGATTCTGTATGTGCATGAGTAATGTCTGCATGATTGAATGAGTGCAAAAGTAATGTATGGGTGATTGTAAGACTGTAGGAGTAATGTCTGGGAGATTACAGGAGCGTATGGTACTGTCAGAGTGATTAAAGTGGTGGATTGCTAATGCCTGGGTGATTTAAGTACATAGGTTTTTTTTGATACAGTTTTATATAGCGCACTTGACCAGAATCAGGTATCAGAGCACTTTACATAGCACCAGTTGCATTACATGAGGACACATTCAATTTTGTTAGGCACTGGAGATGAAGTGATTTGCCCAGAATCACAGGATGCTTAGATTCAATTGCCAAGACTCGAATCCAGTTCTCCAGATTCAAGGTCGACCACTCTAGCAGTTAGGCCAACTCCTCTCCCTGAAGGTTATCCTTCAGAGATTCAAAAAGTGTGTGGGTAGTACTGCGGTGATTGGAGGAGTGAGTTGGCAGAGTTTGAAAAATTAATGACTGCAATAAAAGTGAATGGAAACATTACTTCATATTAGTATGTTTATTACATTATTTCATCTTACCTTCAATATTGAAGTAGATATCAAACTCATTGAAACTATTTTACACTTCTTTCATTGTAAACTAAATTTAAAATACTTTCAAACTTTAGTATTACTTTCTGTAAAAGAGAAGAAAAAATCCTGTTATTGCATATAATATTATAGTTTTAAGAACACAACATAATTGTACAATTACATAACATATTCAGTTTGTAATTTTTGCTGTTTTCAGATTTAATTGAATTTCACCATACACAGTGATTTCAATGTTGATCATCCAATAACAGGCAGCAAAAAAATACAATCAGTCAATTATCTATTTACATTTTCTAAAATATACACTCTCATTTACATTGCATATAATATAACGAACAAATATATCAACTACTTTTTTCAAACACAATTTTTGAGATCCACAATCAATTAGTATAAACAATAATCCAATCACTAATTATTCACATTTTCTCAATAGGCCGAATTATGTTTCCAAATTTATTTACATTGAAAATATCGAAAATAAAATTGTTATTTTGTGTTCACATCTTCTCAATGATGTTTTCAAAACATTAGCATCAAAAATATCAGATATACATTTGGTAATTAATAAGGCAACCAACATTTGAATTCCAAATGGGCATCATTACAATGTGTTCCTCCTTTATTGCACTTTAAATACACAGTATAGTGTCCAGATGCTGTAGTAGGTCCATCATGGAAAATAATAGCCGCTGCTTTAAAAGTTTTTCCTGAAATTGATTCTTGATTTGCCACAGCAAAATTAATTTTAGTTTCCAATTTTCTTCCATCTGCTCTACAATGTTGTAGCATTAAAATCACATATTGTCCAAGGCTTTCTATAAATAATGTCAACAACATTTCTGATTTACAATGAGAACATTTCATATCTTGATTAGCTGTTTTTACTATTTTGTGAAAAGACACTGATTTACAATCTGTTATTGTCAAATATATGAATCATTCAGTGTCTATTTCAGTGGTAGAAGAAAATGAACACTCTTCACATTTATGATCCCATCTGTAAAGTAGTCCAAGCAAATGTTCAATTTCAATCCCTTTCTCTTCCAAAATTGTAAGCATAAACATAGGAAACTCTTTTAGGCATCTTGTTGTATATATATGGGCCGATTCAGATCCTGGAAAAATCAATGTCCGTACGATTTTCATCCAGAGCCATCGCCGTACGATTCGTACTTGTCTGTCCGAGTCGCGTAGTACGATCCGTATTCTGTCAATCCGTCCGAATCGTCGCGATCCGTACGTATTGCAAGGCTGAAACAGTGAACCGTACAACTCGTACATATGCCGTACGACCCGACGAGTACGAATCGGACCAGCGTATGAGGACGCGATTCGTACGGTCCATGTCAGGTAAGGGCGATTCGAACGGAAAAGCACACAATCACAAATAAAGACTGTATGGTGCGTTCCCCCCATAATAGCAGGGGTATGGTGCATACCCCTGCGATCTTGGGGTGTACGCACCGTATTCCGCGATCACAGGGTGTACGCACCGTACACCCAGCGAACATGGGGGTACGGTGTGTACACCCCAAGATTGCGGGGTACGTTGCATACACCCCGTGATTGCAGGGGTACGCACCGTACCCCTGCGATAATGGGGTGTATGCACCGTACCTGGGGGGGGGCGTTCCGTACCTGTTTTGGGGCGAACTCTGCTTTTACAGCTGTTTTCAGCTCCCATAGAAAAAGGGTCGTACGGTGCATACCCGACACAAATCGTACTTGCCGGGTCGGAAAAAGCAGCCGTTCACCATACAGATATTCCCGTACAGCGGGTTCCGAGGGAGAATCGTATGGGGATTTGATTCGTACGGTCTCTGTATGATTCGTACGGAGTCCAGCTCCTGGTACGAATACTACTTCGTCGTACGTACGGGGGACGTTGCAGGGTATGATTCATATAGGAAAAATGCTCCGAACGGCTATTCGGATCGTTTTTTCCCAAATAGGAATCGACCCCTAAGTGTAAATTGCGAAGAACAAGAACATATATCCAAAAGATGCCGAATGTCAAAAGCAGTATGGATTTTAATTCTATCAGTTACCAACTTTTCAAAAATATGATATGATAAAGATCAGAATATTTTTCCTTGATTTTCCATAATTTTATGATGAAGATCTTCTAGATAAAAGACAACATTTAGAATTACATTAGCATAGCAGTTGATACCATTAATATTTTCTAAACTGGTATCTTTCAATTACAATATCATCAACAGTGTCCATTTTAATTTTCTTTGCAGCCTCATCATTGTCTTGAATTGTTTTATTTTTTCCAACCTCACTAGGATGTCTGTGATATTTTCATTTTGGACACACTACATGTTTTTGATATACGGGATATTCACCTAAGTTAGGAGCATACAGTCTTCCTAACCGATTATACTCTCCTACACAATTTGCTTCAGCACTAACCTTTTTCTCATAAATCAATCAAATACAATCCACAAAATGTTTTAACTCGAGACAATGCAACATATGCCATACCCTCTTTAAACACTGTACTTCCAATATTTACGAAAGCACTGTCTACACTTAAACCTTGAGATTTATGAAGGGTCACTGCATATGCTAAAGAAAGAAGAAACTGTTGTCTACTAATATACAAGTCTTATAAAAGCAAAAAACAAACAGCACAACGCCCAATCTGTTTTACCTCTTCAATGTTATCAAATTTAATCTTCAAAAATTCAATTCTACCTCTGTTCCGATAATTAACAAAATCAACAACTTTTCCCATTTACTAAAACTTTTTCAACATGTAAATAACGCAGTAACATTACCCAACAGTTTACATATACATATAAAGTATTTTCTAAACCAGCAGTTTTAGATACAGACTTCTTCCAAAGAATCCAATTTTGATCATAATTTCCCTGAGAGAAGAATAGTAACCCCTTTATATTCAATTTTATCAATAGCTTCCATTTTCAGTATTGGTTGTTTCTCCAGTTTCAAAAGTTCTTGATAGAATGTAGAACACTCTTGCAGTGTTGGCATTAGGCAAACTATAGACTTCTTTTTTTTTTAAATGCATTGTCCTCATTCGCCAGTACCTGTTGCGTGCTGACCTTCTGTACATTACCCTTTCTCAATGGGCTAGAATGACGTGGGCTCTACCCTCGGATTCTCATGATGCCATCCGCCCAAAGCCCGAAGGGATATGTTGTCAGAAAGAAGGGCACTACCCATTGATTAATTTTGGGAGCTTAGGTATCACTCTAGATGGATCAAAAAGATCCAATGGACCTTCTCAAGGCCCCATAAGCCATGGTCATTTCTGATTTGGTCCAGGGAGTGTCCAGTTGGCATAATCATAGGTCCCAAAAACAAAAAAACCTCAACTCCACTGCATCAATAAGTCCCAGGATGCGATCTTTTTCCTGTGGCGTACTCTGGCCATATCTGTTTTTGATGTTTTATACAAGGAAGTCAACCAGCCCAAGTGATTGGGGGGGGGGCAAAATCAACCCAATATTTGCATATTTGTCTTCTTGCCAGCAAGATTGAATAAAATAGAAGGAGTCTGTCTGGACCTAGTATCTGGGCGTGTAAGCCAAAAATTACCAACTTTAGGTCGATTGCGATTTTCACTCCCATTATGCTCTCCAATGTTCTTTGTTCATCTTCCCAGAATGTCTGGATTTGGGGGAAGTCTCTAAACATGTGGAGGTCAGAGGCCTCGACCATTCCGCATTTTTTACAGCTAACTTGTGGACCACTGCTGATTCTTGACAATCTGAGGGGGATAGGTATGCATGATGGGCCGTAAATAGTTGGTTCCTCCTCATCCATGCAGGTTTAACGATGTTGAAAAGGATTTTAAAAGATTCCTGCCATAGATGATCGCACTTTTCATTAGGAAAAGTTCCACCCCATAGCTCATCGGCCAACTTAAATTCACCATTGATCTCCTGTTCTGTGGCCCAATACCAATGGGAAACTTCCTTTTTACCTACTGACCTTTCCACAAGCTGTTTCTCCAAACTGTTTCCTTCCCCTATATTTTCCCATTTTTTAAACTGAGATTGTGTCCAACTATGTAGCTGAATGTGTTTTAATCTTGCAAGGTCGCTACACACTATCCTTTCTAGATCTTCCCATAGGATGAGTGTTTTGTTACTGACTAAGTTCCCCATACTTTGTTTCCAGCATCTCTTAGTGGGATAGACAGACTATCACAAAGACATTCTGGTGAACATGGAGAGTCCCAGGGTGGTGCCAATTTGGAAACATAACTGAGACCTGTCGCCTTCCTCAATGAAGCCCATATCCTGCCAAACCTCTACAGGACCTTAAGCTTGACTTTTAAAAAAAACTTTTGGTCGCCAAATTTATACATAAACCCATCTACTTGCAGCCCGCCCCTTTCAGCATAGCCAAAAACATAGCTCCACTCCCTTTGTCACTTGGTATTTTCAGTAACATGCGAGAGTGAGTGAGTTGAAAATCCCAAGCGTAGAATTGTAAATCAGGTAACGTCAACCCCACTTTTTTTCTCCGACATCCTAATTTCTTTCATGCGATTCTGGTAGATCTAACCACCCAGATAAAAGAATTGATTTCTCGCTGAAATTTTCCTATGATATCTTTATCGAAATGGAGAGGTATTGTATTAAAGAGGAAAGTGACCTTGGGCAGTATGGACATTTTGACTAGGTTAATTCTCCTCAGAATGGATAAGGGGAGGTGTATCCATGACTTCATTTGTTTTTGACAGTCCTGGAGAGTTCGTGATAAATTGATGTCAGTCAATTTGTTCATGTCCTGGGTAATTGTGACCCCAAGATAACGCATACTGTGACTGGTCTGATGTACATGGTTTGGGATATTCCAAGTCATAGCTTCTGTTTTGCCAGCGTTTATAAATAACAATACGTTAGTGGAGGGCCTGAGGGATATTTATAGACCAGCCTAGGTTGTACCCTTCTGCAAAGACAAATGAACAACAAGAAAACCTAGGGGTCTCTACCGGAATGTATAATGGAAATTCCTATTTGCTTAACCCGATGTCTAGCATAGTACATCTAGTTAAAGTCGAGACTAAATAGTTCTGACAAGACACAAAAAGCCTAAAGCAGGGGGCCACCAGTAATGGTAGATCAAAAAACCTTTTATAGGATTCCCATCAAAGACTTGTTATGATCAATGTTATCATTTGGTTGTCCTTAGGGTCGTGTTTCTCTGGATCATTGAGACAAAGATCGTACCCTGTGGTGGATTCGGGTTCCGACCCGCAATCACTGTTGGACCATGTGGTATTGATCAGATGGAATCTGGTGCAGTGCGGAAAATAAAAAGTGGTGAATTAAAATAGGATAGAGAACCTAAATTGGAATTTTTTAATAGGGAAGGCCTCTTCCTGTTAAAACCAAGAACAGCACAATATCATAGCAGTTTAACCAAATATCTGCATGGGGGCCAACATGTTTCAGCCTAATGGGAAAAAGGGACCGAGGCTTTCTTCAGGGCCTCTGTTCTAAATAGTAATGCTACTGCATAAAGTGCAAATCAATTGCCAAACAAAATATCATAATAACTATCGTGATTATCTCTCTATAACAGAAAAGGATATATTTTCCAGCGTCTGTTAAATCTCCTCGGTGACACCGGTGTATTCGTTACATCTACAATAGAAAAATCACACGATGACCCCGCTGTAAAGGTTAATTGTGGAAGATCACATGTCTCAACATTTTTTTTACACTGTAAGGAAATTCTCTACTCACCCAGAGTGTCCGGGGAAAAGACCTCACCTCTCCTGGACCTGGCTCAGGACATGTGAGACCCCGCTCTGCAGAAGTAAAACAACCTGACCTTAAATACTACAGAGAAAATGTACCTATCCTCCTCGGTCTTGTGTATACCTAGCACAGGTTTATCATGCAGCTTACTCCCAGAGCTGACTAGTTATCATAGTCCAGTACACATGGATCAATCTATTAAGACACAAACCACAACCCTTCCAGTGTAGCAGCTAAGTTGTGATAATGAATTCAACAGGCCATAGTTGCATCTTGATAATATAGCTCTTATTAATAAGTGTCTAGCAGTGAACACCCATAACTATACCCTGGTAAGATTAACCTGCTCTCAAAGATTAAGACAACGGGATATATTCCTATCCACATAGTGGAGAACACAAGGATTGAACAAACGGGTGTCATACCTGTCCGTCGTTGCCTCTGGCCGACACTGAGTAAGGGGGAGGCAACGAACAGGACAGGTACAGCCTTTAAGAATAGTCAACAACATACATATATAACCAGTCAGCGTGTGTTACTCATTGAAAAAACTACTCGTTATATTATTGGGAGAGTAACAGTATGTTCCGCTGAGCAGCCCTACCTTAAAATGGCTTAGACAGTGCCCAAACATCCTGAAATACATTTTGGTAGCAGAAAAGAAAGAAAAAGGTAACAACTAAAACAAGCCGATTAATCGTGCTCACCCGAAGACGCATCCTCTCGTGATAGTGCGGGACTACAGAATGACGTCATAACATGGACGTCTGTAGTTCTGTACGTTGCGGGCGCTCAGATCGAAGGGCACAGAGTCCCGACGCTTGGGATCTTTGAGAATTATTATGAAATACTCCCTCAATATAACAAGTGAGCCCCACAAATTGATGGCACAATGATAGGGAAACCATGGCAGTTGGCACGCAACTTAAAGAGCTATATAGTAACAACACTTACGTCATATTGTTAGTTCTACAAGTATGACAGGCAAATTAAGTACTAAGAGACAGGAAGTGGCAGAAATAGACCGAGATAGAGGCGAGTAGTCACGCCCAATGAATGCGTGGTCTCCCAGCTGCCCAATACAGAGAAATGTGGTAAAGTAAATATAATAAGGTCACCAGTAGTAGCTAGCCAGAAGAATGACAGCACAATTTAGTCATCTATGAATTAAGTCATCCATAAGAGAAAGGTGGAAAGGCTGGTTGCGTATCCAGAATCAAATGAGAAACAACCAAACAGTGATGGGTATAAGTAAAATAACCCGTCTAAATATAGTGACCCAATGCTCTAAGTGGGACCCAGCCTATGACTTCTGCCAGGGTGACTAAATATCTCTGTGCATATTAAGATTAGATTCAGAGGGAAATCATTTAACAGACGCTGGAAAATATATCCTTTTCTGTTATAGAGTGATAATCACGATAGTTATTATGATTTTTTGTTTGGCACTTTATTTGCACTTTATGCAGTAGCATTACTATTTAGAACAGAGGCCCTGAAGAAAGCTTGGGTCCCTTTTTCGAATTAGGCTGAAACATGTTGGCCCCCATGCAGATATTTGGTTAAACTGCTATGATATTGCGCTGTTCTTGGTTTTAACAGGAAGGGGCCTTCCCTAATAAAAAATTCCTCTTTAACTTCTCTATCCTATTTTAATTCACCACTTTTTATTTTCTGCACTGCACCAGATTCCATCTGATCAATACCACATGGTCCAACAGTGATTGTGGGTCGGAACCCTAATCCACCACAGGGTACGATCTTTGAGATCGACAGACACACGACCCTAAGGACGACCAAATGATAACATTGATCATAACAAGTCTTTGATGGGAATCCTATAAAAGGTTTTTTGATTTACAATCACTGGTGGCCCCCTGCTTTAGGCTTTTTATGTCTTGTCAGAACTATTTAGTCTTGACTTTAACTAGATGTACTATGCTAGACGTCGGGTTAAGCAAATAGGAATTTCCATTATACTTTCCTGTAGAGACCCCTAGGTTTTCTTGTTGCCAGCGTTTATATCATAGCCAGAGACACTACCAAACTCCTCAGCCAGTTTAATAACTGCCGGAAGAGTTCTGTCTAGATCTGCTGACAGTAATAAAATATCGTCCGCATATAGGGCTACCCTTCTCTCCCAGTCGCCATATCTAAAAGGTTCGATATCAGGGTTGTTCTTTAATTTCTGTGCGAATGGTTCAATATACATATCAAACAACAGGGGGGAGAGAGGGAAGCCTGCCGGGTTTCTCTAGTTATACAAAATGGCTTTGTAAGACAGCCATGCACCAGGAGCTTAGCCGATGGAGATTTATAAATTGATTGTATAGCCCGGCAAAATATTATGCCCAGATTGAATTTTTCCATGACTTCGGATAGGTAGGTCCAATTTACCCTATCTAAAGCCTTGGTGGCGTCTAGGGTCAAGGCAGCAAGGGGTAATGAATATGTGGAGGCGATATCTATTGCTTCGACCAGATCATAAGTGAGGTCTGCTAACTGTCGCTCTTTCACAAACCCCTTTTGATCGTCATGAAGAATGTCTCCGACCACCTCCCCCAATCTAGTAGCCAGAATAGTTGTATAAATTATATAAGCAATGTTCAGGAGCAATATGGGCCGGTAAGACCCACAGCTGGAGGGGCTCTTTCCTGGTTTCAGAATGAGGACAACGGTGGCATCATTCCACATTGCCGGAGGACTAATTCCATTTATAAAGATGTTATTAAATAGAAGAGTTATTGTTGGTATTAAACTCTCTCCAAGTGCACAATATAATTCTATTGGTAGCCCATTCGGGCCGGCCGCCTAGCTCCTTTTCCTACTTGCAACTGCTTTCCTCACTTCTTCTTGCGTAATGGGCTGCCGTAAATCTAGTTGTTATAGACTTCTTATCTGCCATTTTTTGTATATTATTTCAGGTGCAATATTTTCATTTGGAAACAAGTTTGTTAGTAGTCTCATTTGTAAATCTTCTTTACCATGTTTTGTCAAAACACCAGTTCTAATATCTTGAAGAATGTTCCCATAATGTTTGTCACTTGCTTGTCCCATATTCTTAATAAGTTTTTCATATTCAAAAAGAGACCAAATGTTCACATTTTCAATACTTCCCAAAGATTTCTTAGTGTCTTCAAGGACAAGTGTTCAAACGGGTTGTACTTTTACAGGAGTACGTTATAATAGATCACCAAATACAATTACATGTTTTCCTCCAACAAAAACATCATAATCTGTTTTTAAAATATGTTGTATTCTTAAATGTACAAAGGCAAGTATTAAGTTTGAGACCATGCTCACCTCATCAATAATCAAAAGTTTAATTTTCTTTAGTACTCTTGAAACTTCGTAACAACTTCTCCAGATAGTTTATGATATTCTAACTTATTTTCATGTTCAACTGGTAGCATGAGTAATCGATGTAATGTAACCCCTTTAGTGTTATCTACTGCTAACCCAATTGGAGTGGTTGCAACACAAGATAAATGTGATTGAGTGGTTTTATGTAGATAGCTGGTCAAAACTTTAATTAAGAATTTTTTTCCTGTTCCAGCTTGTCCACTAATATACATTTGAATATGTTTAAATGATGTGCCTTTGCATTCTTTTTTCATGCAGTAAACCATGCTGTATCTGTTGTGTAACGTGCAGATATATTTCTTTTTGTTCAATATTTAGTTGTTCTTCCAAGTTTCCTAAATCAATAATATCCTGTTGTGCTTGTTGCATTGCCATTTCTACTTCATTCATAGTGATTCCTGCTTCATTTTCAAGAGTTGGTTGTCTTAGTGGATCTTGACTTAGTGGAGCAGAACGTTGACTATCTTGAGAATTATCTCTAGTTATTTCAGCTGCAATACTTGTTTCTTTCAATTTCTTCATTCATCATTTGTAAATATTGTGGGATACGTGCATTTAATGCTATCTTTACATCCGTCAAAACAATCTTCATAGCAGTCAAAATCTCCAAGTAAATCATTTCAATAGGCTTCAGTAGTTGCAAAAGTGCTAAATAAAAAAAATCCCTTTTAACCGGAGTAGTACGACTGTGTTTCCTGTGATTAATAAGATTTCCTTTGGCATGTTTTACCAAACATCCAACTACTGCATATTTTTCTTCATTGATATTTTTTGTATCATTTCTCTTAAAGCTGTAATGTTGCAGTACTTCATAGAGACATATGTTTTCCAGATGTGGACTCCTTTTGGGATAGTATGTACCCAACATATTTGGTTTAACAATATCTGTACTTTCCAGCTCATTCAAAGCTAAGTATTCAATTTCTTGTAAAGATTTCAATACTCAATTTTATGTTGCAGCAAGACCTAGACTTACCCAAATTATTCCTCTTGACTTTTACTATAAACTTGCAGAGGTCAACGGATCTGAACATTCGTATGATCCAATTTCTCGATGGGAAAGAATCTTCAAACTAAAGGTGTACAATTTGTTACTAAGAGTCTTCTCTTGTGAAATTTCTTCCCACATTTCTTTCATCTCTGTCTTTTCAGATTTAGTTACATATGATGTAACATAGTGCACAACAGCAATCAAATTATCTGCTACATATTAGATATTCATATTTGCATTCCACATCGTCAAAATTAGTGGATTGTAGTGCTTAATATACTTCGAATTGTCACTTCTTTTTATGTTGTAAGTATACTTCGGAGATTTCCAAAACGATAATTTGTATAAAATTTTCCCTTTCACTTGTATGTCCGTCAACAATATTTCCCACATCGATTAATTTGAAACCGAAAAACTTGTTGTCTTAAGGTATTTTCTGCTCCTGTTTTTGGAATACCACAGGTATCAGTCTTCAATGAAAGACAAAACAGTTTCATCAGAATCGGTTCTAAATTTAGGTGCCTTCTTGATCCATAATTGCACCTCTAGTTTAGTATTCCTGTAGTGTAGGTCCTATATTCTCAATAGGCTCTGCGCATTGGAATAATATATCCTATAGATTAGACGTAGGACTGATGTCAACTAGATCTCTATCGAATATACTAGACTTAATAGTGTGTGCCAGCTAGCTTAGAGGTCACTAGAAACTTTCTTAAATTCACAATAAGGCATTAGTCTCTGACAACCTCATAAACATGACAACTTTGTTTCCCCAAGATAAAATGTATCTTCAGAGTCATGGAAACAATAGATAGATATTTCACTCAGTCAATCAGGCATGCTTCGTTTCACTAGATGTGCAGAGATCGTAGAAAGAAGGGCATTTTCAATAAAAGGTTTAATTGAACAGTCTTCTTTCTCAAGCATAAGAAATAAAATAAATTTCAATAAAAGGTTTAATTGAACAGTCTTCTTTCTCAAGCATAAGAAATTAACTGCCATAATAGTAAAACTGTTTGTAAAATATAATGCGTACAGTATAAATAGTAGAAGAAAATAATGCCATAAGAGCATTGTATGGTTCCTAAACCATATATAAATGCATACATAAATAACAGTGGCTAAAAGTACTCAACTGGTATTTCTAAAATATGCCTACCCCCGTTTCCCTCCCAAACTATCTCTTCCTAGTTCTTCATAGGATTTTTCAATAATTCTGGCAAGTTCATACGGTTGCTCAGTAACATCGAGTTCTTTCAATTTTTGGTGGATTGCCACGGATGCTGCTTCACCTTTAATTTTAGCTAATAAAATAGCTGAGACTTGTTGAAATCTTTCAGTAATTTCATACCAAGATTCAAGGCTGGTTCTGGACCGTATTCATTTTGAATCTGTCTCAGAACGTCTGGTATCACCGCCATAGACGGGAAACCATGTGTTTTTGTGTAAATTGAAGCAAAGACTGTACCCCAAGTGTCACAGTGCTCCATGTGTGGTGCAATCCCCTTTGGTAAACAGAGTGTTAGTATCCTGTGTTTCTCATGAGGTGTACTATCGGGAAATACTGCCTCTATTTGAGTAATTTTCTGGATTAACCAGATGGAATTTGTTCCCTTTTTGAGGGCAAATTACAGATGACTGACTGTATAATCTATGTGTTTTTTTTTATTTGGTTCCCCTGATGAGGGGTATGCTGTGGAATTTTTATAGATGGTTGGACTGTTAAAGTCTGCATGACATATTGTACAAATTGTCGATGTATTTTAATTAATTGTTTTAGTAGAGCTAACAGTTCTGGACCTGTCATTTGTTCTATGGCAGGATGTGGTGTATAGCTGGCTAGTACCGGCCATGTTACTCTTGGTCTACCTAGTGGACCGAGCCTGGTAATGTGATTTTGATGTTGTAGGGCACCTTTAAACCAGAGCTGATGCTCTTGGTAAGTTAGTGGAATTTCAACGTCCTTGAAAGGAGCGTATTCCGCTGGAGGATCCTCCATCTTGTAGAAGTGGAACACATGTGTTGTTGGATTTGCTTGTGGAAAGATAATCTATGAATAGAATACCTCTGTCTGCCGATATTCATGTGCCTCTATGACAAATATGACTCTACCACCTCTTGGTGATAGGCCATTTTCTATAGGCTTTATAGCTATGGCTTTCCGCACATTTTCCGGGATGTTTATAGCATCCACGTCATCATGTTGGAAACCTCTAGTGTCAAACAATGGTTGGTTTATATTTACTGCAGTTCCACTGCCCCCCGGATTGTCCTCGTCTGATATTTTGTTTCAGAAGTTTGCAAGACAAGTTTCAATGAAATACAGATAAGGTGCACAATATTTTGGAACACTGTATCCTTCAACATTGAACAAAACGAAAACTAATACATAGGATTTTTCGTCCTACTCAGTTTATGGCGGATATTTATCCTTTAACCAACTCCAGACGTCTATTTGAGTATTTATGAGATAAAGGGGTCTCTATGAAAAGCACGACTGAGTCACTCTAGTATCTAGCGTTGAATTAGTGCCTTACCAAACGTTGGGCACCATGTAGTGTAGTTTGTATATTCCCAATAGAGTCTGCGCATTGGAATAATATATCCGATAGGTTAGACGTAGGACTGAGGTCTACTAGGTCTCTATCGAACATATTAGACTTAATTGTGAGTGCCAGCTAGTTCAGAGGTCACTAGAAACTTTCTCGAATTCACAAAGGGATTCATTTCTGACAACCGCATAAACATGACAACTTTGTTTCCCAAAGATAAAACTGATCATCAGAGTCGTGGAAACAATAGATAGATATTTCACTCAGTCAATCTTGCATGCTTCATTTCACCAGAGGTGCAGAGAAATAGATAGGGCGTTTTCAATAAAAAAGGTTTAATTGAGGAGTCTTCTTTCTCAAGAATCAGAAATGAACTGCTACACTCGTAAAACTGGTTGGAAAATATAATGCATACAGTATAAAGAGTAGAATAAAATAATACGGTAAGAGCATTGTATCTTTCCTAAACCATAGATAAATACATACATAAATAACAGTGGCTAAAAGTACTCAACTGGTGCTTCTAAAATATGCCTACCCCGATGTACCTAACCTAAGCTTAGTATGAGGGAGTAAGTGAGGTGTAGCAGATTCTTTTGCCAAGAATCTGTCCAAAATTTCTCTTAGGGTCTAATCAGCTCCGTACCTTAGTTTGGAATGAAGAAGGTCAGGCTCAGGACTCGATTTCCCAACATCCTGCAAGGGTAGCTTGGAAACACTGGAGCTGGATTTCTCTGCAGGAGAAAAGACAGCGTCTCTCTAAGTGCGTCTGCTGGAGGGTCGGCTTCCTTCGGCACTTGCTGTAGCAGGATGCGTCGGGCAAGTAGTTAGTCGAACTGCTCCAAACCACCGTGTGTTTGCTAAGGCAAGTGTGGGCATATTTATGCCTTGAAGTTGCTGAGTTTGACGTAAAGGTGGGCATAAGTCAGTTCTCGAGCAAGGGAAAGTCCCTAGCTGCTGAAGCCGATTTTTCCAAGAAATCGTTGTAGATTTTCAGAACTAGTGGAAGTAGCCCTGCCGTATTTGGACTGCATGAGCTATGACTAAATATGGTTATGATTCGTATGCCTATATAAGGACATAGTGATTTATACCTATATAAGGGCATGAATTGGGAAATTTACAATAGTGTCCTAAAATGGTTCACAACATTAGCTGTACCAATGTTGGTAGGCTAGAGGTTATTAATCGACAGGCAAGTGCTGTGTATGATGTAAAAACACAATACGAAACGCATATATTTGTAAAATGACCATTGTGCACATGTTAACATCAGATGTGCGGTTGACTATTGGAAGTTTGGTCTAGGATAGATATTACACCCCAACCACACGTGTGGTCTGTGTAAAAATATGCAGCAGGAAAACATACTGTGTCAGGGAGATCACAACCTATACCAAGTAACATTTGTGTCACATATTTAGGGTAACAAGTAAGCATGGGCGAATTTTGCGAATTTGTGGTTCGCGAATTTGCGTATTCGCGAATTCGCAATCCTCAAAATCCGCGAACTCTCGCGAATATGCGGATTTTCTCTTTTTTTTGTGTTCGCAAGGGTTTCTGCCAGTTCGCAAGGGTTTTGTACCAGTTCGTAAATGCGAACTTACTTGTCGGGTCACAACGGTCGCAACTATGTTGTTTCTAGTACGTCTGGTTCATCACAGCACCCTCTGTTTCACCACTGCCACCCTCTAGTTACCCATGCCACCCTCTGGTACATCACTGCCACCCTCTGGTTCATCACTGTAGATTATGGAGGAAAAGCACACCTGCCCTTCTTTAACTGACATGAACTAATTTGGGGTTGTTTAATGTGTCACTGAATTTAAACTTCCAGTCTGGCACCTGCTTCCTTATCTGTAATTGCTTTTTGTTGCAGTGCAATTTTTTTTCACAGGACCTTTGAGGCCTACTTGTAGCTATTCTCTGAGCCTGCAGTGAGGGTCAGAGCAGGGTCATAGAATAGTTGCAAGTAGGCAATTGAACTCTGGAGGGGCCCCTCAGGAAGCACTGCAGGGAATGGTTACTAATGATGAGTTTGAACTTTTGCACCTGCTGAGTGCTTTCAGTTTTGCAAAAACTGTTTTTCTGCAATTTCGCGGGATTCGCGGGGTGCAAATTTGCACGAGATCGAATTCGGAAGCCGCAAATTTGTGCGAATATAAGATTTGTTTTTTTGCGGCGTGTTAGTTCACAAGGTTTTGTGCGTTTTAGCGAGCCGCTTGTAGTGCAACGGTGCAAAGTTACCCTCACAGTCGTTCACGGGCGCGGCCATCTTGTTTGCGTGACGTATTTCCATTTCCGGGCGCCATGTGTAATCTCGCAAAGTGTGTGGCTTGCTAGTACAAGTTTGCGTGTGATCCCGAGGAAAATCTAGCGCGAACTTACCCACGCGGTCGTGAACGTGCGCGGCCATCTTGTTTCTCATTCATTGCTATGGTTCTGGGCATGCTTTCTGTATCCTCTGTCAATCTCTGTCATCCTTTGTTTGTTTGAAGTTTTTTTTTTATCGACTCGAAGGCAAGATGGCCGCTGACAGTCTGTCGGGGTGAGGACGCGCTTCCTACCTGCTCCCCTGCTCAGGATCTCATTGAAAGGAGCAAATGCTAATAGCAAGGAGAAGAAGGGATTGCTTTTGATAGCGTTTTTTCTGCTCGGCGGCTTTCCCAATTACGAGGTGTAACGGGCTGAAGAGTGATTGATGTGGTTCACCGCGAAGGTAATCGCGGAGGTACTAGCCCTTCCGACGGTGGACGTGGTGCTGACTCGAGCATTGGCTACTGCTCGTCAGCTGATGGTGAAGGCGAGCGGTTGGAGAAAACAGTACCGGCAGCAGCAGCAGCTGAAGCGGTATCGGCAGCAGAACTCAGCGGAAGCTTCATCCACGACTTGGCGTTCAATGGCGCCAAAGATTTCGACAGTGCTGAGGGAGGAGAAAGCTGCTTGGAGCGAGTCGGACGCTCCGGCGGCTAACCTCCGCGCAAAGAAGCTGACGCGGACACAGGAGACGAGTGAGGATTTTCAAGCTTCCAAGCAAGTAAGGAGTGTAACACGGAGCAAGGAGGCTGGCAGCGTGGGGGAGAGACCGAAAAAAAAAGAAAAATACAAAACTAAGGCAGTACCGGCAATAAAAGGAAACAGGGGAAAAGTAACGGAGCAGGGGAATCTGAGGCAGCCATTGGTGTCAGAAGCTTTCTTTCCGGTAATTCCAATCAGTTCTCAGGCAGCGCTTGGTTCAACTATCCCCCAAACAGATTTTGGTGAAGCTGTGGCCTCAGAGCCGGATAATGGACTGGATAATGGCTCCAATGTGAGGGAGATAGGCAATAAATTGCTGGAAACCAGTTCTCTAATACAGCCTGATCATTTGGGAGCCTTAATTAAGAAGGTGCATAGGAAAGATGAGCCGTTACGAGGTGCTCCGATACAGGAGAATGAGGAGAATGAGGAGAATGTGGAGGCTGTGGAGGCTGTGGAGATTCCTACTGGACAGATTAAGCAATCTCATGGGACAGGGGGCGAACTTCTTCCTGACACTGGGATAGTTACTGGGAATGGGAATGCTGGAAATAATGTTTCAATCTATCGCGGCTGCATAGAGAATGTCAGTTTCCCACACCATGTTGTAGAGAGTACTCCGCCCCCAGACCCGGGGTCAGATAATATTATGATTCTGACGGAGGCACTGACAGAGGCATTAAGGGAGGAGCAGAGCAATATTAATGCTTCCAGTACCTTTGTTACTATAGAGGGGTGCAGTAAGGATATTAATGCATCTAAGCAGCCGGAGAGGGGGATAGCTGTTGGAGGGTCTAGTGATGGTAATGGAAGAGACAACCTGAGCAGAATGATTAGTAGTGACCCTAAGGTCGTGATCTCTCTAACTGGTTCCCCTTCTGATGAATGTTTCTTTTCTGTTAATGAGGGTGAGGAGGAAGGTGAAGAGGTGGGGGCAGTTGGGGGGGTTGAGTCAGAGGATTCCTCTATAGCCGACTTGGGAAGCGACCAGACATTGTCAGGACTTGTAACAGCGACTGCATCTACATCTGGTCCTAGCTCTGGAGAACCTTCTGAAAAGGATACAGCTACAAAGCATAAATCTAAGGTATTGACTAAAAAAAGGAGAAGAGCAAAAGGATCTATAAGCTCAGCAGCTATAAATGTAGCAAAGAGACTTGATTGGGACTATGCAGCTACATCTCAGATGTATAAAGAGGGGGCTGGGAGTGTAGATGTGTCCTTAGGGTCTTTGCGGTTGAATGAGGAGAGAGATAGGCAAGGTCTACCCGAGTCCCAGACTCAAAATCAGGAGCAGCCCCAACGCCAGAAATCGCCCTTGGGGTTTGAAATGATGTTTTCAATGCTCAAGCAAATACAGACGGAGGCAAGGGTAGAGAGTCAGAGAGCCAGACAGGAAAGTAAAAAGATACAAAATGCTCTTCGAAAGGTAAACAAAGCATGCACAGAGTTGGCAGGGAGAGTTACAGAGGTGGAAGAAAGAACAGGGGGCCTGGAAGATGAAATGAAGGGATGGAAGGAATTCAGACAAGACCAAGAGAAAATGAACAATGATGTATTATGGAAGCTCGAAGATTTCGAGAATAGGCAGCGGAGAAACAATGTCAGACTCTTAGGTATTCCGGAGGGAAGGGAGGGGCAGGATGCAAGAGCCTACATAATTGAATTCCTTAAGGGTGCTCTTCCAGATATAAAAGGCTGGAACTGGGAAGCTGAGATTCAGCGTGCCCATAGATTTCCTTTTATACAGAGAAAGGGGGACGGATTAAAAAAACCGAGAGCATTTTTAATATATGTGGGCAATTTCTTATTAAGAGAGGAGATAATGGCCAAAGCAAGACCACAAGCAAAATGCAGATACCAGGAGGTAGAGTTCTTCGCTAGACCAGACTTCTGCCATATAACGGTAGAACGTAGGTGGAGACTCCGGGAGCTAATAGCTCCATTTCAGAGAATCGGGTGTGAGGCATACCTAATGTTCCCTAGCAGGCTGAAAGTGGTTAAGGATGGCCAGTTTAAGATTTTTTTTTCTGAGGTCAGAGCAGCTGAATTTTTGACATGGCTCAAGGAAAGGACCCCGCAGAACAGTGCACAATCTCAGGACTTAGTGGTAGACTTACCAGCTAAAGGCAGTAGGATATAAAAACTAAGACCGCTGAAAATTTCTATAGAAGCACAAGAATTGCTATATAAATGTGTAGATATTAATAAGTGAGCATTTTCTACGTAGAGGGTTTGTGGCACAATAAGAGCGGGGGGGGGGGGGAGGCGTGGGACCCAAACAGACACAGCTGTCACATATAGGTCCGATGGACCTATTTGCCCGTAGGGGGGGTGGGATAGTCGGGTGGGGGGAAAGGGTGGGAGACACGGGGGGGGCAAGGAGCGTAAAACATACAGGAAATGTATAATACAGGAAATATTATGGAATAAGGGGAATAATGAAACAGAAGGAAGCTTTATGTTCACTGTCTTATATAAAGCCGTGGTTACAGTGTGCAACTTGTTTTTTTATTATATGATTAAAATTATGAATGTATCTGTTAAAAACCCAGGATGAGTATACGAATAATGACATGGAACGTGTGTGGCCTTAATGATAAGATCAAAAGGCAGAAGGCAGCTGTCTTGATCAAAAGTTTAAAAATAGATTTTCTACTACTCCAAGAGACCCATATACAACTGTCTGAAATTAGCCTGTTAGACCAGTTGGGTCTTACTGTTTTAGCACACTCTAGGCAGGGAAGTAGGAATAGGGGGGTTGCGGTTCTGGCAAGGCAAAGAGGTGTCACTACTAGGAAAAAATGGGAGGATGTATGGGGTAGATGGGCCTTGATAGAATGCTTGATTGGAGAAACGTGGGTCACCCTTGGGTCTCTTTATGGGTCTACAGGAGATGATCCTGAGATCTTTGAAGAAATGGATATTGAGCTGGCAACATGGGCTCCATTTATAGTGATAGGAGGAGATTTTAACATCAATGGAGCAGGGGGGTTGGGGCTGGGGTTGAGGCCCCCAATTAAATATAAGGGAAGGAAGAAAAGAGTCTATAAAGCAGTTGCTAATTTAGCCAGAAACAATGGTTTGATCGATGTTTGGGATACTCTTAACCCTGGTCAAGATGGTTTTACATATTATTCAGCACCCCATAGGATAAGTGTCAGACTAGATTATTTCTTAGTCAACAATCAAGGCACTGATGGGATAGATATCGAAAGAGTACCAAGGCTGTTATCGGACCATAATCCTCTTATAATCACTTTAAAAGATATGACAGTGGTAAGGAAGGTTTCGGAGTGGTCCTTCGAAAAGGCTTTTTTAGTGGAGGACGCATATATCCAACATATGAGGAGATGGATAACTGAGTTTTTGGATATAAATAGACACACAGCACCCGTAGGAATAGTGTGGGATTGCTTTAAAGCCGGAGTGAGGGGCGAGACCATTAGTTATGGGGTTAGGAAAAGGAAACAGGAGAAAGAAAGAAGTGAGGGGGTAAGGAGGGAATTACTGCGGGCAGAGGAGGAATTGAACAGCAGGACAGATCAAACTGATAATGACGCTCCAACGGACTCCGCATACCTTAAACTCGCAAAACTGCGAATGGAGGAGGAAGAACAGATAGCAGAAAGGGCAGCCAAACAATATACAGTGAATAGGGAGAACTGTTACGAGATGAATGAAAGGGTGGGCAAAATGTTAGCAGCTAGAACTAGGCAGAAGGTATCTTTTGGGGAGATAAAAGCAATCAAAGATAGTTCAGGGGCGACTGTCACCGATGCACAACAAATAAGGGAAGTCTTCAGGAATTTTTACACGGTTCTATATTCTGAAAGTGATATAAGAGACCCTGAAGACATAATGGAGTACTTGAATTATCATGAGGGGAGACAGTTGGAGGAAGTAGAGAAGAAGAGGATCGACAACTTGCTAGAATTAGAGGAGGTAAAAGCAGCCATGAAGAGTTTACCATCAGGAAAGGCGGCTGGCCCGGATAAAATCCCTCTAGAGTTCTACAAGGTATTTTGGGAGGAGTTATGTGGAGATATGCTCTATACTATGAAACAGGCACAGGAGGGAATCTCAATACCAGGTACTTGGTCTGAGGCTGAAATTGTGGTTATTCTTAAGAAGGGGAAAACGCCAACTAATCCGGGGTCATACAGACCGATTACTCTTATGAATACGGACACTAAGATCTACTCAAAAACGCTGGCAACAAGATTTGCAAGTGTAATAACACCTTTAGTTACTAACAATCAACATGGTTTTATACCGGGGCGGGGGACCACACATCATGTAAGGAAGTTAATTACCCTTATGGATAAAACAGAGGCTGATGGAGACCCATTCGCGGTATTATTACTTGATGCTGAAAAAGCTTTCGATCGTGTGTCATGGGTATATATGTGGAGTGTATTGGAAAAATTTGGATTTGGGAGTGGCTTTATAAAAGCGTTAAAAACACTGTATAGAGAGCCCGTGGCTGCAATTAGAATTAATGCGGGGTTAACGGATAAAGTAAAAATTAACAGGGGCACAAGGCAGGGTTGCCCATGCTCCCCGCTGCTATTTGCAATATATCTAGACCCTTTAATTAGAAGACTGGAGCTAAACAGGAATATCCCCCCAATTGTCACACTAAGGGGGGAGTGTAAGATATTGGCCTATGCCGATGACGTGGCGGTTATAACATCATCACCCACAGAGGCTATAAGACACGTAGAGCAGGAGGCAAAGAATTTTGGCAAGATTTCCGGGTATTCTTTGAATACTGGAAAAACACAAATTATAAAAAATAGTAAGGCTTTATGTCAGGACCCTCGGGTGGCACGGACGGGAACCTATTTGGGAATAACCATAACTTCAGAATTAGATAAGATAGTTGAATTAAATATCGATCCTATTGTACGGAAAGTTGGGGGGGAACTAGATAGACTGAATAATCTCCATCTTACCCTGGTTGGAAGAGTGAATATTATAAAAATGTTAATCATGCCGAAAATTTTATACCTCTTCCGAACAATTCCTCTATGGTTTGATAACACGTGGTTTAAAAGGATTGAAAATTTGATCAACAAATTTATATGGTCCAAGGGTAAAACTAGAAGAGCGGCGAGGTTTCTGGCACTCCCGCGAGAAAGAGGAGGATGGGCGTTGCCAGACATTAAGTTGTATTACTGGGCCGCTGCCCTGCAGTATATGGTAGGCTTAATAGGCGGAGCTGAAGTAGAAGGGGAAGATCACTTAGGGTCATTAGCGGTATATGGTATACTGATGGGTGAAGAAATAAAAGATATTTTTTTGAAAAACTTTGACACGGCATATTTTAAAAGAACACGCTTTAAGACCTTATTGGACGCACATAAAATATGGAAGGCTTTTATGAAAAAGTTTGGTTTAGGGAAGTTTAATAGGTATACGAGGTTATACAAGAATATGTTATTTTCGGGAGATATATTTTCTGATTCAGTTTTTACAGAATGGTATGGGAAAGAGATAAGAAAATTAGGGGATGTAATGGGGACACAAGGGGTGAAACAATTTGTAACAATACAGAAAAAATTTAATTTGTCAACACAACATTTCTTCAAATATTTGCAAGTAAGAAGTTGTTTACAAAGCAAAAGAGGGGGTGCATGTGGATTTGAAAAAAATAACATATTAGAGATAATAGAGACTGGAGTAGATTGCACAATTAAAAAATTCTATCTTGAGTTAAACGAAAAAAGGCCAGATGACTTGGCTAAATGGGGGGAAACTTGGTCAATGAAGCTGGGCGTAGAACAAGAGTGTTTTAATACATCATTAGAATTAGGGGTGAATATTTTATGTTCTGCGTCATTACAAGCACAACACTACAAGACTATGTATTGGCTATATTATACTCCGGCTAAACTGGCACAGTGGGGAGCGACAACTGGTATAAATTGCCCCAGATGTACGAGCGCAGCCGCAGACTCAATACATATGTTTGCAACATGTCCGAGTTTAGCTACAGTACTTAAAGATATAGAAATGTTTCTACATAGGGCATTAAAACTACCTGTTAACCTAACACCCGCGATTATCTTGTTAGGTGTAGATGGAAATTATGGTGTTGAGACAGGGAAATATTTCATCTTTGTGGCTATGGCAGTGTACAGACTGTGTGTTGCCACTGCATGGTTAGACCAAATGGCTCCATCATTTCAACAATGGTTAGCCAGGCTGTTGAGTATATACAATCTAGAAAAAGCGATCTACTCCAGAAAAGGGAAAAGGCTGAGGAAAATAGGCTTGGAAATATGGGGGATAATAACGAAATGGAAGGAAGAAGAATGATTTGTATAGGAAATGTATATGTATATAATTTGTATATAAATTGTATTCGTGTGTATAGGAAATGTATATGTATATAACCTGTATATAACTTGTATTAGTGTGTAGAGTTTGTGTTAAAAAAAAAAGAAAAAAAAAAAAAGGGGGCTTAACCACGAATAATATGTATAGTATGCAATTGAAGTTAATTTACATGTATAAGTAGATGGAACTCACCCCAATATGGAGGGATGTATTATTTAGTTATTAAGAAGATGATTCTTTTTTACCTCAGTTGAAACATATGGTGTAAACCTCATATGAGTAGACAATGTTGTTTTTCTGTATTATTTGCTCCATGCCCCCTCTGTGCTCCAGAGGGTGGAAAAAATTTAAAAAAATTCTGTGAATAAAAAGATTTACAAAAAAAAAAAAAAGAAGTTTTTTTTTTATCTATTTTACTTATTATCTATCCCTCTATTTTTCTAGCTCTATTTTTTTGTGTTTTCTGCTACTTTTGGGTAATTTTAAACTACTTTTTTAAACGCTTTTCTTTACTTCTTCCCTATTCTATTTCTTATTTATTATTTACCTTCCTTTCTGCCCAGACCATGGTAAAGGGAGCCGGGAAGCAGCCTGAGAAGGGGAAGGGTCCCGCACCCCGTGCCCGGCTCCCGTGCGGGGGTTTAAGGGGGGAGACAGTCACGGCCCGGGAGATCTTTAGCGCGGAGGAGGTGGCCGCACTAGTTTTTTATGTCCAGCGCCGCCTCCCGAGGACCATCATGGCAGGCGGCAAGATCGCAAGTGGCTACGGGATCCTGGAGCACCGGAAGCGATGGGAGAAGGTGTGCAGGGCCATGTGCCAACACTCTCTGGTCCGGCGCACCTACAACCAGGCCACCCACCGTTGGACGGATCTCCTGGACCGGGAACGCGACTTGGTCGACCTGCTCGGCCTCGAGATCCCCAGGCTTGGTGAGTAGTAGTAGCTATTTCATCACTACTCTGTTTTCTCCTGCTCTGTGTGTTATTATATTGCAAATTTTGGGTTTTTACCAAGAGCAATAATGCTGCTGATTACATTGTAGGTAAATGTAATTATATTTCAAAATCTTCTGGGCATTTCAGGTGCACTGCTCTTCTTCTCAGTAGCGTTGCTACTTTGTTTATTTGTTTTCGATTTTGTGTTCATTTCGATGGCCTGAGAAATTATGTATGAGTGCAGTTTAAAGAACTGCGTAATGCTAGACAGTAAGGGTCAGATTTTCAATTACCGGCTCATCCCTGCAAAGTAGCAGGGACGCGCCAGTAATTGTGCGCCACGCCACCACCACCCATGGTGCGCCGTATTTACAATGCGGCGCACCATGGGCTCAAAACATCACCGAAGCGTTACACATCTGTGCCGTAAAGGCGGCGCATTGCTGGAGTTGCGTCGCAACCATGGCGCAGCTCCAGCAATGCTCTGGGGTGCCCTATCTCCCCAATGCTACGTCAAGCCGTACCTCTGCTTCAAGCAGGCGCAGGGTTTGAGTCACGCATCATTGTCCTAAAAGTGACTGATTGAAATCTTGTACATTTCCCTCAGCCACTTTTAGGATGCGTTCCTGCACAGGAACGCCCTCCCTTGCGCCGGAACGCCCCCTGATGGCGCAGGGCTTTACAACGTGATGCATCTCCCATATGCGTCACGTTGTTAATATACGCCGCACCATGGCGCCTCTTTTGTTGTGCCTCTGCGTCACAAAAGTCACGCAACAATGGAGCAAAAGAGCCGCAAGGGGCTTGTAAATCTGCCCCTACAGACTCAAGTCCAGTCCTTCCTTTGTACACCTGGCAATTAGAAGAAATAGTGGTGGTGGATTGATAGGTTGAGTATTTTAAGGACTGGTTAATGTAGTAGGAAACTTTTTAGTGTTGTCACTGATGTGCAATCACAATGGAGTTTGTTTGTCACTTCGCGTGCTGCGGACTGCTGCCTGCCAGTCCTAGGTGAACCTTTTTAGTAGTTTGTTTAGTGAGTTACATAACTTTCCAAATTGACGGTCCGCAAATCAAGCAATACTAATATCGTAGAAGACCACATGAGATAGGTCAATATATCCCGTGGAATAGTTGTCTATTTGCTATTCGCCAAAATATATTGTTATTGTTCTTTTGAAATGTTTGATTTGGTTGACAACAATCATCCATGTTTTCGGGTCTTTCTTTCTTTCATGTTGTACATCAGCTCCCCCCAGTGGCAAGAGGATAGAGGAGGAGGGTGCTGTGGATCTGGATGCAGCCCAGGATCGGTCAGGCGAGGGCTCCCTTGCTGGCCCCAGTAAGATTTCATTTTAATATAGAGTACCTATTTTTCCCTTGCGTTCCTCATTCGATTTTTTCTAAATCGTCTTTGATCTTCTTGTAGACTGTATCTAAATTCTTATCCTGCCTCTACTATGACTCCCTGTGGTATTTCTAGATTATTCTTATTAGTCTGTCTGTGTAGCTAACTAAGATTGCACAGTTGGCAAAAGGTGTTAACCGAAACTCCCATTCTAGTCAGCAATAGCTCTAGGCACTGAGTGCAGTCCTCTGGGATTGTCCATAATGTCTTTTCAAGTCTTCTAAATGTTTATGCTTTGACAATTCCCCACAATAAAATGTGAATGACCACCAAGAAAGAATAAGATACTACTTTACTTTTGGTTTGGATAGGAAGATAATCCATACTACTACTGTTGCAGGGACAAATCTGCACAAACAGAACTATGGACACTAAATAGTGCATTGTTTATCAATTATAATAGGCGCAGGTAGACTTTCCACATACCTCAGTGATATCAGACTTTGAAGACCCCCCAATCTCCTTACTGACTAGATAGTGTGGCAGAGTCATTTAGCTCCCGAATTCATCGATGATTGATCCCCAATGATGATTATCCAACGCAGGACAAGAGTACGGAGTCAGAGTCCAGAAGTGTCAGAGGCACGGACTCATGCTTGCAAATTGCAAAACCTTTTTCTCATTCACTCTTGAACAAAAACCACAGAGTCTATTTAATTTTTAAAGCTTTATTAAAAGTAAAAATATTTATTAAAATCAAGCTTGTCATAAATCATAAACGGTTGATTAAAAATGAAAAGTGCTTAGTGATGATTTATTTCACACACTTATTGTGGGCGAGCCGAGCCCTCACCTGGTTTGAACTTTAATTTTTCTTTTTGGTGCTGAATCGTTGGTCACTCCGTCCTAGTGATGATGATTTGTTTTTAGAAGTGAAGCTTCTGTCTGTTATGAGAAAAATGGTGCGTGTTAAAAAGCAAGCATTCATCAGTTGTGCCAAAAAGTGCAGCAAGACAACACCCTTCCCTGGAAAGAGGGACATTTTTACTTTAGAGTAGACAGTCACAAATTACTAGATTGGTTTCTGTATTCACATTTCTTCATTCCTAGACAAAATACTAGTGAATGGTGTATGCCTATGACATCTAACATTCTTAAATGTACTTTGTAGGTGGAACATCTGTTGCTGGGCCCAGCGCGGAGGTGGAGGAGGAGAGTTCAGGGGAGGAGGCGGTGCAAGTGCCAGACAAAACTGCTGTGCGGGTTGCCACGGTAGTGGCGGGCAGTGGTAAGCTCTTATATTCCTTACTTATTGAGATTGCAGACTGCATAGTGTGCTCCCCGTGAGAAAACGTAAGGTTTGTCCAGATGAGAGACATGAAGAAGAATGATTGACATATAGTTTGAATGGATGGATGCCTGGATCATGGTACTATCTGACTCTTAGATAGCATATGTGTATCTAGAGAGAGTAGACGGTCACTGGATGAACTAAGTGTTACTGTGAAGAGCATGTAACACCGCACCCGCACGTCCGTCCCGGTGTAGGAAAGGCAAGGAAAAGAAGTTTTAATTTTGTCTGAATACTACCATGAATAGTAGCAGTAGTTTGTATTGCAAGCACAGCATATATCCGGCTATTATGATGGCCACTCACTACCTCTGTTAATAAGTTTAGTAGAACTCGGTCATTCATGTGTGGATGTATTACTGTTCACTCAATAAAAAGCAAAGCACCTAAAATATTCCCATATGTAAGCAAATACATCCCATGTGCAGTGATAGATAATCAGATTATTTATCTTCTTCATTTTCCTTTTCTAGTATTCATTGGCACTGTAGGGTGAAAGTTAAATTAATTAAGCAGTAGCCCTTGTAACAGAGTATTCTCAGTGCCACCCATAATAGAAAAGTAAGAGCATCACCACCTGCATGTACTGTACTGGTACAGTAACGCAAGTCTGTCTCACTCATCATGGCGGGCGTCTGTTTTTCTTGGGTGCAAGTTGACTGCGCTGGCATTATGCCGGCTTGCAGAAGTTAACGTACCAATTTTGCAAAACTAGAGAGAAGAATAAGAATAAGACTGGTGTACTGTCATAGTTGACTCTAATGGAGTGAGTCCATAGTGCTCGTAGAATTGATTCCTTAAACTCCCACTAATGTTAGAGCAAGGATGAAGAAGTGGGAGGTTAGATAGATACTGGCCACAATAGTTATGTACTGCGCTTGCAAGTTGCTAGTTCTACTGTGACACAACTTTCTGCTGAATCATATTGTGTCAATCTTAAAGAGCATTGGTTACAGACTATGTCTTTCTTTCTTCATATAGATGCTCCTTCAAAACCAACACGGAAGGAGCTGGCTAAAAGGGCCCGGCAATGGAGGCTGGAGGCCACTGTCGCTGAATATCGGCGGCTGGTGGCCCAGGAGGAGGAGGGCACATCAACAATATCCACGGTGACACCTGCATTCTGCTCCGCATTCCCTTGGTTAGCCAGTCAGCACAGCAGGTCTCCAGTGGTACGGAGCCGGGGTACCGCAGCCTCCCGCCACCGCCGAGCAGCAAAGAAATCAGCTGCCCCCACAGCAGTTGCAAAAAAAGGATGCACGGCCTTTCCCTGAGGGTGTCCTACCTCGAGCAGGAGCTCCTCAACACCAAAACCCTGCATGAAACCCTCCGCAAGGATCATGCCGACCTGGCCCGAAAAGTCAACAGAAGCCAGCAGTAGGAGGAGACTGTCCCTTGCCCCTTTTTTAAAGACTTCAGAGGGGTGGGAATTGGGAGTTGGGTTTTCTACTTTTTTGGACTTAGTTTTCAGGGACATTCGTTGGGGTTCGGGAGGGGGGGTTGGTTGGGTCTTGTGGGAGATTATTTATATTAGGGATATATCAATATACTTTAAACTTTATCTTAGCATACGTGTTTTTTACTGCTTTTGAGGCTGGTGGGTCGGGGTTTAACAGTCCTGAAAGTTAAGTGGCATCTTGATTCAAGTTGTGTAAGTACTAATGTCCCAAATGTTTTCAAAACTAAGTGCCTGTCACAGAGTAAGTGTATTCAATAGTCCTAGGACCGTCAGTCTCTCTTCTCTCCTAATACTCCATTATACTACCTCCCCCCAAACGCTTATCTTACCTGTAACTTGTGTTTGGAAATAGGGCTAGGCACAGGGCTGCCTGCACGGGAAATGGCGATTAAGGTTGGCAATCCTGGGCGGATGAAACGCCATCATTGCGGTGGTACTTGTGGTGTTACACAGTGGCAGTTGCAGCATCTGAAAAAAAAGAAAATGAAACCTTGTTTGTCCTTACCTTAGCATTAGAACGGTACGATAGAGAATATAGCAGGTGACAGTACACTAGAACAGTGCCACAATGTAGCCTAACGAATGGTAAAGTATTAAAAGTATAACTAGTATTTGCGTTGAATTTCTTTGACATTGGCCACTACTACAAGAAATAGTACTGAAGGTGAAGGACACAACAGCGTAATCATTTGCCACGTCTAGGTGGAGGATGTTCTTGATGATCAATCAAGTTGATGGCGCACATGAAAATCTGCTTTCATTTGCCAATAGTGACTCAGTGTCAAGCTGAGTAAGAATATATCCTCGGATTCCTTCACCAGCCTGTTGCTATGACCTTATCCTCCCCAGCAAGTGTGTGGAATTATTGCAGTCATTTAGTCACACATCAATCAAAACCACACAGCCCGGGGGAAGAGGGTTAGGGTTTGGAAAATGGATGGGAATGGGGGTTTTTTGGGCAAGTTTTGTTGAGAGGAGAAAAAAAAGCACAGCATGGACAAACAATAATTGAAGATAAACAAATCTTTGGGTACAAAGCTAACCATAAATCTTTTAAGTGACATAAAGGAAGTGCATGTTCTACTGCAGAGTCGACAACAGTGAATGAAAGAATGCGACAGTACAGGGCTGCAGTAATAATTATGTGTTTTCACTTGCCTATCTCTGCACTCAGAGAAACACTTCGTACATTAAATTAGGTTTGAAAAATATCAGTAGTAAAACCTATACAATGGCTGTAGGGATGACATTAGAAGTAGAGATCAAAGAAATGCAGAGTCACGCTCATAGAAGTTCACAGCAATAACATTACTTAAAAGATAATTAGAAAAGAACGGATACTGTATCTGTATGTTGTTGTAGTTGTCCTGCTGAATTTGGGAAGTTGTAAGATGCATCCAACCATTCCTCTTATTAGCGGGACTCCTCCATTCCATCTGACGCTCCGTCCATCAATGTTGGTGGCCAGAAGACACCCTGTCCACTGCCTGCATGGCGGATGCTGAATTGCGGTTCGCTAATGTGAAGTCTGACTCCTTTTCCCGTTGCACAGGCTGAAACCCGGCCTGTAATTATTGATGGAAAAACAGGAAGTGATATTAGAACACCATTGACAAATAAATATAAGGTATGTACACTGTGTATTGCAAAAAGTCAAACTTTGAGTTTCCGAATAGACAGTACAATTTTTTTGAAAGTGCGTACTCTGTCTGAGTCTCCTTTTGAAGGATAAATAAGTATGGGCGAATAAATTTAGCAGATCTTTCCCCTCAAGCTAGGTGTACTGTAAACTGTGTTTTAGAACAAAATTAGACCTTCCCAGCAGTGCTCCCAGACACTTTCTAAACTAAGACCCCCAATCAGATCTCAAAAAATGAGGCCTGGTAGAAAATGGTGACAAAACGTACTTTGAAAGTAAAGTAGGCCCAAATCCCCCCTTACCCACCGTGGATTGTATTCAAACCACTTGCAAGCGAGCAAAAGTATCCATACCCAGCATCGCTCCAAGACTCGCAAACCCCCCCACAAACAGCCCCCCGCCCGAACACATGCAATACAATACTGTTAACCCTAACGAGCCCTAAGTTACAAAAAGTGGCAAACGCTTTCTTTAACTAGGCCAAATCCCCCCTTTCCCACCATGGATTTTCTGCAAACCACTTGCAACCAAAATTACACATTCCCACGAGTGCTCTAAGACCCCAGAACTCAGTTGCAAAAATCTAGAACACCCCCAAACACATGCAATCCTGCTGCTAGTGCTAACCATAACGAGCCCTAAGTTAATGTGCCAAAACGCTTTTCAGCAGGGATTTTCTCCAAACTACTTTTATCCGGTATTAGACTTTCCCAGCAATGCCCCAAGACCTGCCAACCCACCCACAAAAAAGCAGAACACCCCCATACTGCCAAAAAGCAAAAATGGAAAATCTCATACTTAGAATATTTTCGGCCTTCTTTCAATTCTGTCCAAACGCGCTGTGCAGCTAGGCTCTAACTCCCCTTTTCCACAAGGATTTCCTGAAAAAAAAAATGCAATCCACATTAAACTGTGCCAGCAGTGCTCCCGGACACCAAAACCCACCCACAACAACCTAAAAGCCCGCCAAACAGCACCCCATAGACAGGCAAGTGATCAAAAGCGCAAAATATTTTTCTGCTCCGATTTTCTCCAAACCACTTTTATCCAGTATTAGACCTTCCCAGCAATGGCCCCAGACCCATCAACCCAGGCGGAAACAAGTAGAAGTTCCCCAAACAGCCAAAAAGCAAAACTACAAAAATGGGGACTTTGAAATTTTCAGGCACATTTCCAAAATCACTTTGTGCGTGCTCTGCAGCTAGGCCCTAACTCCCCTTTGCCACCATGGATTTGCTTCAAACCTCTTGCAATCAAAAGTATCCATACCCAGCAGTGCTCCCAGACCCCAAACCCCACCCAGAAACCCCCGGAACCCCCCCAAACAGCACCTCAAAGACAAGCAAGTCAGCAAAAACGCAAAAGAATTTTTGCCAGATTTTGTCCAAACAACTTTTATCAGGTATTAGACATTCCCAGCAATGGCACCAGACCACTGCAGCCGCCCGCAAAAAAGCAGAACACCCCCAAACTGGCAAAAAGCAAAAATGGGCCTACTATCTGGAATTCTGTCCAAACGCGCTGTGCAGCTAGGCCCTAACTCCCCTTTTCCACCATGGATTTCCTGAAAAATAAATGCAATCCACATTAGACTGTGCCAGCAGTGCACCCAGACCCCAAAGCCCACCCACAACAACCTAAAAGTCTGCCAAACAGCACCCCAAAGACAGGCAAGTGATCAAAAGCGCAAAATCTTTTTCTGCTCCGATTTTCAACAAACCACTTTTATCCGGTATTCGACCTTCCCAGCAATGGCCCCAGATCCGCAACCCAGGCGGAAACAATTAGAAGACCCCCAAACAGGCAAAAAGCTAAACTAAAAAAATGGGGACTTTGAAATTTTCAGGCAAATTTCGAAAATCATTCCGCGCGTGCTCTGCAGCTAGGCCCTAACTCCCCTTTGCCACAATGGATTCGCTTCAAACCTCTTGCAATCAAAAGTATCCATACCCAGCAGTGCACCCAGACCCCAAAATACACCCAGAAACACCCGAACCCCCCAAACAGCACCTCAAAGACAAGCAAGTCAGCAATAACACAAAGAAATTTCGCCTTCGATTTTGTCCAAACCACTTTTATCCGGTATTAGACATTCCCAGCAATGGCCCTAGACACCTGCAGCAACCCGCAAAAAAGCAGAACACCCCCAAACTGGCAAAAAGCAAAAATGGGCCTACTACCTGGAATTCTGTCCAAACGCGCTGTGCAGCTAGACCCTAACTCCCCTTTTCCACCATGGATTTCCTGAAAAACAAATGCAATCCACATTAGACTGTGCCAGCAGTGCTCTCATACCCCAAAACCTACCCACAACAACCTAAAAGCCCGCCAAACAGCACCCCAAAGACAGGCAAGTGATCAAAAGCGCAAAATCTTTTTCTGCTCCAATTTTCTACAAACCACTTTTATCCGGTATTAGACCTTCCCAGCAATGGCCCCCGATCCATCAACCCAGGTGGAAACAAGTAGAAGACCCCCAAACAGCCAAAAAGCAAAACTAAAAAAATGGGGTCTTTGAAATTTTCAGGCAAATTTCCAAAATCACTCCGCGCGGGCTCTGCAGATAGGCCCTAACTCCCCTTTGCCACCATGGATTTGCTTCAAACCTCTTGCAATCAAAAGTATCCATACCCAGCAGTGCTCCCAGACCCGAAAACCCACCCAGAAACACCCAGAACCCCCAAACAGCACCTCAAAGACAAGCAAGTCAGTAAAAATGCAAAAACATTTTGCCTCCGATTTTGTCCAAACCTCTTTTATCCGGTATTAGACATTCCCAGCAATGGCCCAAGACACCTGCAGCTACCTGCAAAGAAGCAGAACACCCCCACACTGGCAAAAAGCAAAAATGGGCCTACTACCTGGAATTCTGTCAAAACGCGCTGTGCAGCTAGGCCCTAACTCTCCTTATCCACCATGGATTTCCTGAAAAACAAATGCAATCCACATTAGACTGTGCCAGCAGTGCTCCCAGACCTCAAAACCCACCCACAACAACCTAAAAGCCCGCCCAACAGCACCCCAAAGACAGGCAAGTGATCAAAAGCGCAAAATCTTTTTCTGCTCCGATTTTCTCCAAACCGCTTTTAAATGGTATTAGACCTTCCCAGCAATGGCCCCAGATCCGTCAACCCAGGCGGAAACAAGTAGAAGACCCCCAAACAGCCAAAAAGCAAAACTAAAAAAATGGGGTCTTTGAAATTTTCAAGCAAATTTCCAAAATCACTCCGCGCGCGCTCTGCAGCTAGGCCCTAATTCCCATTTGCCACCATGGATTCCCTTCAAACCTCTTGCAATCAAAAGTATCCATACCCAGCAGTGCACCCAGACCCCAAAATCCACCCAGAAACACCTGGAACCCCCAAACAGCACCTCAAAGACAAGCAAGTCAGCAAAAACGCTAAAAAAATGTTGCCTCTGATTTGTCCATACCACTTTTATCCGGTATTAGACATTCCCAGCAATGGCCCCAGACACCTGCAGCTACCCGCAAAAAAGCAGAACACCCCCAAACTGGCAAAAAGCAAAAATGGGCCTACTACCTGGAATTCTGTCGAAACACGATGTGCAGCTAGACCCTAACTCCCCTTTTCCATCATGGATTTCCTGAAAAACAAATGCAATCCACATTAGACTGTGCCAGCAGTGCTCCCAGACCCCAAAACCCACCCACAACAACCTAAATGCCTGCCAAACAGCACCCCAAAGACAGGCAAGTGATCAAAAGCGCAAAATCTTTTTCTGCTCCAATTTTCTACAAACCACTTTTATCCGGTATTAGACCTTCCCAGCAATGGCCCCAGATCCATCAACCCAGGCGGAAACAAGTAGAAGACCCCCAAACAGGTAAGAAGCTAAACTAAAAAAATGGGGACTTTGAAATTTTCAGGCAAATTTCCAAAATCATTCCGCGCGTGCTCTGCAGCTAGGCCCTAACTCCCCTTTACCACAATGGATTCGCTTCAAACCTCTTGCAATCAAAAGTATCCATACCCAGCAGTGCACCCAGACCCCAAAATACACCCAGAAACACCCGGAACCCCCCAAACAGCACCTCAAAGACAAGCAAGTCAGCAATAACACAAAGAAATTTCGCCTCCGATTTTGTCCAAACCACTTTTATCCGGTATTAGACATTCCCAGCAATGGCCCTAGACACCTGCAGCAACCCGCAAAAAAGCAGAACACCCCCAAACTGGCAAAAAGCAAAAATGGGCCTACTACCTGGAATTCTGTCCAAACGCGCTGTGCAGCTAGACCCTAACTCCCCTTTTCCACCATGGATTTCCTGAAAAACAAATGCAATCCACATTAGACTGTGCCAGCAGTGCTCTCATACCCCAAAACCTACCCACAACAACCTAAAAGCCCGCCAAACAGCACCCCAAAGACAGGCAAGTGATCAAAAGCGCAAAATCTTTTTCTGCTCCAATTTTCTACAAACCTCTTTTATCCGGTATTAGACCTTCCCAGCAATGGCCCCCGATCCATCAACCCAGGCGGAAACAAGTAGAAGACCCCCAAACAGCCAAAAAGCAAAACTAAAAAAATAAGGTCTTTGAAATTTTCAGGCAAATTTCCAAAATCACTCCGTGCGGGCTCTGCAGCTAGGCCCTAACTCCCCTTTGCCACCATGGATTTGCTTCAAACCTCTTGCAATCAAAAGTATCCATACCCAGCAGTGCTCCCAGACCCGAAAACCCACCCAGAAACACCCAGAACCCCCAAACAGCACCTCAAAGACAAGCAAGTCAGTAAAAATGCAAAAACATTTTGCCTCCGATTTTGTCCAAACCTCTTTTATCCGGTATTAGACATTCCCAGCAATGGCCCCAGACACCTGCAGCTACCTGCAAAGAAGCAGAACACCCCCACACTGGCAAAAAGCAAAAATGGGCCTACTACCTGGAATTCTGTCAAAACGCGCTGTGCAGCTAGGCCCTAACTCTCCTTATCCACCATGGATTTCCTGAAAAACAAATGCAATCCACATTAGACTGTGCCAGCAGTGCTCCCAGACCTCAAAACCCACCCACAACAACCTAAAATGCCGCCCAACAGCACCCCAAAGACAGGCAAGTGATCAAAAGCGCAAAATCTTTTTCTGCTCCGATTTTCTCCAAACCGCTTTTAAATGGTATTAGACCTTCCCAGCAATGGCCCCAGATCCGTCAACCCAGGCGGAAACAAGTAGAAGACCCCCAAACAGCCAAAAAGCAAAACTAAAAAAATGGGGTCTTTGAAATTTTCAAGCAAATTTCCAAAATCACTCCGCGCGCGCTCTGCAGCTAGGCCCTAATTCCCATTTGCCACCATGGATTCCCTTCAAACCTCTTGCAATCAAAAGTATCCATACCCAGCAGTGCACCCAGACCCCAAAATCCACCCAGAAACACCTGGAACCCCCAAACAGCACCTCAAAGACAAGCAAGTCAGCAAAAACGCTAAAAAAATGTTGCCTCTGATTTGTCCATACCACTTTTATCCGGTATTAGACATTCCCAGCAATGGCCCCAGACACCTGCAACTACCCGCAAAAAAGCAGAACACCCCCAAACTGGCAAAAAGCAAAAATGGGCCTACTACCTGGAATTCTGTCGAAACACGATGTGCAGCTAGACCCTAACTCCCCTTTTCCATCATGGATTTCCTGAAAAACAAATGCAATCCACATTAGACTGTGCCAGCAGTGCTCCCAGACCCCAAAACCCACCCACAACAACCTAAATGCCTGCCAAACAGCACCCCAAAGACAGGCAAGTGATCAAAAGCGCAAAATCTTTTTCTGCTCCAATTTTCTACAAACCACTTTTATCCGGTATTAGACCTTCCCAGCAATGGCCCCAGATCCATCAACCCAGGCGGAAACAAGTAGAAGACCCCCAAACAGGTAAAAAGCTAAACTAAAAAAATGGGGACTTTGAAATTTTCAGGCAAATTTCCAAAATCATTCCGCGCGTGCTCTGCAGCTAGGCCCTAACTCCCCTTTGCCACAATGGATTCGCTTCAAACCTCTTGCAATCAAAAGTATCCATACCCAGCAGTGCACCCAGACCCCAAAATACACCCAGAAACACCCGGAACCCCCCAAACAGCACCTCAAAGACAAGCAAGTCAGCAATAACACAAAGAAATTTCGCCTCCGATTTTGTCCAAACCACTTTTATCCGGTATTAGACATTCCCAGCAATGGCCCTAGACACCTGCAGCAACCTGCAAAAAAGCAGAACACCCCCAAACTGGCAAAAAGCAAAAATGGGCCTACTACCTGGAATTCTGTCCAAACGCGCTGTGCAGCTGGACCCTAACTCCCCTTTTCCACCATGGATTTCCTGAAAAACAAATGCAATCCACATTAGACTGTGCCAGCAGTGCTCCCATACCCCAAACCCCACCCACAACAACCTAAAAGCCCGCCAAACAGCACCCCAAAGACAGGCAAGTGATCAAAAGCGCAAAATCTTTTTCTGCTCCAATTTTCTCAAACCACTTTTATCCGGTATTAGACCTTCCCAGCAATGGCCCCAGATCCATCAACCCAGGCGGAAACAAGTAGAAGACCCCCAAACAGCCAAAAAGCAAAACTAAAAAAATGGGGTCTTTGAAATTTTCAGGCAAATTTCCAAAATCACTCCGCGCGGGCTCTGCAGCTAGGCCCTAACTCCCCTTTGCCACCATAGATTTGCTTCAAACCTCTTGCAATCAAAAGTATCCATACCCAGCAGTGCTCCCAGACCCGAAAACCCACCCAGAAACACCCAGAACCCCCCAAACAGCACCTCAAAGACAAGCAAGTCAGTAAAAATGCAAAAAAAGTTTGCCTCCGATTTTGTCCAAACTACTTTTATCCAGTATTAGACATTCCCAGCAATGGCCCCAGACACCTGCAGCTACCCGCAAAGAAGCAGAACACCCCCACACTGGCAAAAAGCAAAAATGGGCCTACTACCTGGAATTCTGTCAAAACGCGCTGTGCAGCTAGGCACTAACTCCCCTTTTCCACCATGGATTTCCTGAAAAACAAATGCAATCCACATTAGACTGTGCCAGCAGTGCTCCCAGACCCCAAAACCCACCCACAACAACCTAAAAACCCGCCAAACAGCAGCCCAAAGACAGGCAAGTGATCAAAAGCGCAAAATCTTTTTCTGCTCCGATTTTCTCCAAACCGCTTTTAAATGGTATTAGACCTTCCCAGCAATGGCCCCAGATCCGTCAACCCAGGCGGAAACAAGTAGAAGACCCTCAAACAGCCAAAAAGCAAAACTAAAAAAATGGGGTCTTTGAAATTTTCAAGCAAATTTCCAAAATCACTCCGCGCGCGTTCTACAGCTAGGCCCTAATTCCCCTTTGCCACCATGGATTCCCTTCAAACCTCTTGCAATCAAAAGTATCCATACCCAGCAGTGCACCCAGACCCCAAAATCCACCCAGAAACACCTGGAACCCCCAAACAGCACCTCAAAGACAAGCAAGTTAGCAAAAACGCTAAAAAAATGTTGCCTCTGATTTGTCCATACCACTTTTATCCGGTATTAGACATTCCCAGCAATGGCCCAAGACACCTGCAGCTACCCGCAAAAAAGCAGAACACCCCCAAACTGGCAAAAAGCAAAAATGGGCCTACTACCTGAAATTCTGTCGAAACACGATGTGCAGCTGGACCCTAACTCCCCTTTTCCATCATGGATTTCCTGAAAAACAAATGCAATCCACATTAGACTGTGCCAGCAGTGCTCCCAGACCCCAAAACCCACCCACAACAACCTAAATGCCTGCCAAACAGGACCCCAAAGACAGGCAAGTGATCAAAAGCGCAAAATCTTTTTCTGCTCCAATTTTCTACAAACCACTTTTATCCGGTATTAGACCTTCCCAGCAATGGCCCCAGATCCATCAACCCAGGCGGAAACAAGTAGAAGACCCCCAAACAGCCAAAAAGCAAAACAAAAAAAATGGGGTCTTTGAAATTTTCAGGCAAATTTCCAAAATCACTCCGCGCGCGCTCTGCAGCTAGGCCCTAACTCCCCTTTGCCACCATGGATTTGCTTCAAACCTCTTGCAATCAAAAGTATCCATACCCAGCAGTGCTCCCAGACCCCAAAACCCACCCAGAAACACCCGGAACCCCCCAAACAGCACCTCAAAGACAAGCAAGTCAGTAAAAATGCAAAAAAAGTTTGCCTCCGATTTTGTCCAAACTACTTTTATCCAGTATTAGACATTCCCAGCAATGGCCCCAGACACCTGCAGCTACCCACAAAGAAGCAGAACACCCCCACACTGGCAAAAAGCAAAAATGGGCCTACTACCTGGAATTCTGTCAAAACGCGCTGTGCAGCTAGGCCCTAACTCCCCTTTTCCACCATGGATTTCCTGAAAAACAAATGCAATCCACATTAGACTGTGCCAGCAGTGCTCCCAGACCCCAAAACCCACCCACAACAACCTAAAAACCCGCCAAACAGCACCCCAAAGACAGGCAAGTGATCAAAAGCGCAAAATCTTTTTCTGCTCCGATTTTCTCCAAACCGCTTTTAAATGGTATTAGACCTTCCCAGCAATGGCCCCAGACCCGTCAACCCAGACGGAAACAAGTAGAAGACCCCCAAACAGCCACAAAGCAAAACTACAAAAATGGGGACTTTGAAATTTTCAGGCAAATTTCCAAAATCACTCCGCGCGTGTTCTGCAGCTAGGCCCTAACTCCCCTTTGCCACCATGGATTTGCTTCAAACCTCTTACAATCAAAAGTATCCATACCCAGCAGTGCTCCCAGACCCCAAACCCCACCCAGAAACACCCGGAACCCCCCAAACAGCACCTCAAAGACAAGCAAGTCAGCAAAAACGCAAAAAAATTGCCGGATTTTGTCCAAACCACTTTTATCAGGTATTAGACATTCCCAGCAATGGCCCCAGACCCCTGCAGCCGCCCGCAAAAAAGCAGAACACCCCCCAACTGGCAAAAAGCAAAAATGGGCCTACTATCTGGAATTCTGTCTAAACGCGCTGTGCAGCTAGGCCCTAACTCCCCTTTTCCACCATGGATTTACTGAAAAATAATTGCAATCCACATTAGACTGTGCCAGCAGTGCTCCCAGACCCCAAAACCCACCCAGAAACACCCGGAACCCCCCAAACAGCACCTCAAAGACAAGCAAGTCAGCAAAAACGCAAAAAAATTGCCGGATTTTGTCCAAACCACTTTTATCAGGTATTAGACATTCCCAGCAATGGCCCCAGACCCCTGCAGCCGCCCGCAAAAAAGCAGAACACCCCCCAACTGGCAAAAAGCAAAAATGGGCCTACTATCTGGAATTCTGTCTAAACGCGCTGTGCAGCTAGGCCCTAACTCCCCTTTTCCACCATGGATTTACTGAAAAATAATTGCAATCCACATTAGACTGTGCCAGCAGTGCTCCCAGACCCCAAAACCCACCCAGAAACACCCGGAACCCCCCAAACAGCACCTCAAAGACAAGCAAGTCAGTAAAAATGAAAAAAAATGTTGCCTCCGATTTTGTCCAAACTACTTTTATCCAGTATTATCCCAACAGAGCCACCAACAATTTCGATGGCTGGATCTCTAGCACACTCGATCTGGTCCTCCCCATACAATCCAGTAACTCCATAAAAAGACCCAAAGCAGCCCCATGGTACACACCTGCCCTTAAGACCATGAAATTAGCTTGCCGGAAAATCGAGAGAGCCTGGAGACAGGACTACTCCCAACTCAGGAAAACTGAATACAGAGCTGCCATTAAGCTCTACAAACAGGAGATAAAGGTGGCACAAGCTTCTTTTTACGGTGGCAAAATTAACGCAGCCGCTAATGCCCCAAGGGAAATTTTTAAAATTGTCAAATCCCTTATTTCACCCCCTGCTGAGTGTCCCTCCGCCGAGGGTGCCCAAAATCGTTGTAACGATTTGGCCGTTTTCTTTTCCCAAAAAAATCGAGGCCATATACTCCTCTTTTAGGGACGCTAACAATGATACGGAACCCCTCGTATCTACAACTTCCGATTCCTCTGCCCTTTGTACGCTTGATACAATCCCACTTTTGGACATTCCTGCCTTGGATAAACTCATCCCCAAAATTACCTCTGGTTCCCCTAACGATCCAGCACCCCCTCAAACCCTCACTAAGGTCACGGACATTATTCGCCCGGTCATATTGGACTTTCTCAACACATCAATCACCTCTAAATCCGTACCACCTCCATGGAAGTGCGCGATGGTGAGGGCTCTGTTGAAGAAGCCCAACCTCGACCAGAACAACTTGGCGAACTACCGTCCCATCTCCTTACTCCCCTGGCTGAGCAAACTGCTTGAGAGGCACGTAAATAACACCTTGATGAACTATTTGGAGTCTAATAGTCTTCTGCAGGCCTCTCAGACAGGGTTCCGTCCTCTGCATGGGACTGAAACCGCTCTCTTAGCGGTGACGGAAGAGGCAAGAGCTGTGTTGGACCGGGGCGGAAAAGTCGCCATCATCCTTTTAGATCTCAGCACCGCGTTCGACACGGTGAACCATGTCACGCTATTACAACGACTGGCGGACATGGGCGTGTCGGGCGCGGCCCTGGAATGGCTGACATCCTTCCTGGCTGACTGTTTCTTCCAGGTCTTTGAGGGCGAGGCAGTGTCTCCTAAACACCCACTCAGGTGTGGGGTCCCTCAGGGCTCCTCCCTGAGCCCTACCCTGTTTAATGCCTACATGGAACCCCTAGACAGGATAGTCCATCCCTTCGGTGTGTGTATCGTCACCTACGCGGACGATACCCAACTGGTGGTCTCTCTAGACCACTCTGAGGGATCGTCCCACACCTTAGGCCCCTGTCTGGAGGCTGTTGCCAGATGGATGCAATCTTCCTGCCTAAAACTTAACGGGGAGAAGACAGACGTCATCCTATTAGGCAATCCTTCTCCCTCTGTTCTTGCATCCATCTGGCCACCATGTTTGGGCCTGCCCCCCATCCCCAAGTCTCAAATAAAAAGCCTCGGGATCTGGTTCGATAAAGCTTTGGACTTTTCAGTCCAAGCCACAAAGACCGCCGCCACCTGCTTTGGGCTTATGAGGATGTTGCGGAAGGTGCTCCCTCTTCTCCCATTCCAGGCAAGGAGGATCCTAGTCCAGGCCCTCATACTCTCCCGCCTGGATTACGGGAATGCCCTCTACATGGGAGCTCCGACCTTTGCCACCCAGAAGCTCCAAGTCACACAAAATAGTGCGGCCCGCCTACTCTATAACCTCCTTCGCTGGCAGTCAGCGAGAATGCCCTAAGGGAGCTTCACTAGCTCCCTATAGTGGCAAGAGTACAATTTAAGGCTACGTGTATCCTACACAAAGCCTTTCATCGCACAGGTCCCGCCATTCTGCATCCCTTGGCTACTCCCTACGTCCCGTCCCGTTCCCTCCGTTCCTGCACCCTCCAGCTGGGGAGGCCGCTCTTTTTCCCATACTGCGGCCAAACTCTGGAACACCCTCCCTCTATCCCTTCGAGGCAACAGTAACCACCTATCCTTCAGGAAAGCCTTGAAAACACACTTGTATGTCAAATTTTGCTGACCTGCCCTGAGCCTGCGTTAAGCAAATTCAGACACAAGCGCTACGAGGCCTCCGGGTAGTTTAGCGCTATACAAGTGCAATTTTCATTCATTCATTTCATTATTAGACATTCCCAGCAATGGCCCCAGACACCTGCAGCTACCCGCAAAGAAGCAGAACACCCCCACACTGGCAAAAAGCAAAAATGGGCCTACTACCTGGAATTCTGTCAAAACGCGCTGTGCAGCTAGGCCCTAACTCCAATTTTTCCACCATGGATTTCCTGAAAAACAAATGCAATCCACATTAGACTGTGCCAGCAGTGCTCCTAGACCCCAAAACCCACCCACAACAACCTAAAAGCCTGCCAAAAAGCACCCCAAAGACAGGCAAGTGATCAAAAGCGCAAACTCATTTTCTGCTCCGATTTTCTACAAACCACTTTTAAACGGTATTAGACCTTCCCAGCAATGGCCCCAGACCCGTCAACCCAGGCGGAAACAAGTAGAAGACCCCCAAACAGCCAAAAAGTAAAACGAAAAAAATGGGGACTTTGAAATTTTCAGGCAAATTTCCAAAATCACTCCGCGCGTGCTCTGCAGCTAGGCCCTAACTCCCCTTTGCCACCCAAGATTCGCTTCAAACCCCTTGCAATCAAAAGTATCCATACCCAGCAGTGCACCCAGACCCCAAACTCCAACCAGAAACACCTGGAACCCCCCAAACAGTACCTCAAAGACAAGCAAGTCAGCAAAAACGCAAAAGAAAATTCGCCTCCGATTTTGTCCAAACCACTTTTATCCGGTATTAGACATTCCCAGCAATATCCTCAGACACCTGCAGCTACCCGCAAAAAAGCAGAACATCCCCCAAACTGGCAAAAAGCAAAAATGGGCCTACTACCTGGAATTCTGTCGAAACTCGCTGTGCAGCTAGGCCCTAACTCCCCTTTTCAACCATGGATTTCCTGAAAAACAAATGCAATCCACATTAGACTGTGCCAGCAGTGCTCCCAGACCCCAAAACCCACCCACAACAACCTAAAAGCCCGCCAAACAGCACCCCAAAGACAGGCAAGTGATCAAAAGCGCAAAATCTTTTTCTGCTCCGATTTTCTACAAACCACTTTTATCCGGTATTAGACCTTCCCAGCAATGGCCCCAGATCCATCAACCCAGGCGGAAACAAGTAGAAGACCCCCAAACAGCCAAAAAGCAAAACTAAAAAAATGGGGTCTTTGAAATTTTCAGGCAAATTTCCAAAATCACTCCGCGCGCGCTCTGCAGCTAGGCCCTAACTCCCCTTTGCCACCATGGATTCCCTTCAAACCTCTTGCAATCAAAAGTATCCATACCCAGCAGTGCACCCAGACCCCCAAATCCACACAAAAACACCTGGAACCCCCCAAACAGTACCTCAAAGACAAGCAAGTCAGCAAAAACGCAAATAAAATTTGCCTCCGATTTTGTCCAAACCACTTTTATCCGGTATTAGACATTCCCAGCAATAGCCCCAGACACCTGCAGCTACCCGCAAAAAAGCAGAACACCCCCAAACTGGCAAAAAGCAAAAATGGGCCTACTACCTGGAATTCTGTCGAAACGCGCTGTGCAGCTAGACCCTAACTCCCCTTTTCCACCATGGATTTCCTGAAAAACAAATGCAATCCACATTAGACTGTGCCAGCAGTGCTCCCAGACCCCAAAACCCACCCGCAACAACCTAAAAGCCTGCCAAACAGCACCCCAAAGACAGGCAAGTGATCAAAAGTGCAAAATCATTTTCTGCTCTGATTTTCTACAAACCACTTTTAAACGGTATTAGACCTTCCCAGCAATGGCCCCAGACCCGTCAACCCAGGCAGAAACAAGTAGAAGACCCCCAAACAGCCAAAAAGCAAAACTACAAAAATGGGGACTTTTACATTTTAAGGCAAATTTCCAAAATCACTCCTCGTGCGCTCTGCAGCAAGGCCCTAACTCCCCTTTGCCATCATGGATTCGCTTCAAACCTCTTGCAATCAAAAGTATCCATACCCAGCAGTGCTCCCAGACCCCAAAACCCACCCACAAACACCCAGAACCCCCCAAACAGCACCTCAAAGACATGCAAGTCAGCAAAAACGCAAAAATAATTTTGCCTCCGATTTTGTCCAAACCACTTTTATCCAGTTTTAGACATTCCCAGCAATGGCCCCAGACCCCTGCAGCCACCCGCAAAAAAGCAGAACACCCCCAAACTGGCAAAAAGCCAAAATGGGCCTACTACCTGTAATTCAGTCCAAATGCGCTGTGCAGCTAGGCCCTAACTCCCCTTTTCCACCATGGATTTCCTGAAAAACAAATGCAATCCACATTAGACTGTGCCAGTAGTGCTCCCAGACCCCAAAACCCACCCACAACAACCTAAAAGCACGCCAAACAGCACCCCAAAGACAGGCAAGTGATCAAAAGCGCAAAATCTTTTTCTGCTCCGATTTTCTCCAAACAACTTTTATCCGGTATTAGACCTTGCCAGCAATGGCCCCAGACCCGTCAACTCACCTGCAAAGAAGTAGAACACCCCTACAAGTGCAGAGTCTTTCTTCATTGGGCGTAATCCAGCCAGCTGCTTTGATGGAAATAGGAGTCTGGAGGAGGAGGATAGAGGAGCATGTTCTTGTGAACTTGTGAGCCTGAGGAATGCAGACTGCGGCACCTTCAAATCAATAGGCAAATAAGTGAAGACAGTTCTGCTGGTGGGCTTGTTTTTGTGATTAGGTGATTAAAGTTTTTTTTATATAGATTTTGCGAAACAAAGAAAGACAGACACACTGGAATAACAGTGAATAAGTACGAAAAAAAAAAGATATTGATTCATTGACTTATTTTCAGGGCTCGGTGTCAGGGAAGAAGAGCTTGTCCTCATACTCTGCGAATTCAGGTGGGAGTAGGTCACCTCATCTAAGTTGGTGTTCTCCTCATCCTCGTCTTCTTCCTGCGTGTATTCTCGTATTTTGTAATCTGGTGGTATGAGGTGCTGATTCATCTTGATCATTGTTAACCTCTCCACATTTTTGGGCGAGAGGCGGGTCCTTTTGCAAGTTACAATGCCACCAGCAGCACTGAAAACACGTTGAGAAGACACGCTTGCGAGTGGGCAAGACATGTAATTTATAGCCAGGTTGGTGATGTCTGGCCACAATTCTCTTTTCCCATGGCAATACGCCAATGGGTCATCATGAACATAGACCTCTGTTGAGTCATTCAGATAGTCCTGCACCATCGACTCAAGGTTCTCCACGGTTCCTCCACTTTGCTTACTTTTTGCTGGGACCTTTTGAGAAGCAAATACAAGCCGAGTTAGCCAATCCTCTTTTGCACACAATGTTACTGTTGTGTGCTGGTGCAGATGATCCGGTTGCTGGTGCCTTTAACGGCTGAGAGGGAATATCACTCACTTCTGCCACAGCCACAGATGCAGAAGTGGATTCTTTTGACTCGGGACGGCCTGCTGATGCTGATGTACTGCCTTTTCCTTCAATTTCCTGCCGTTCTCTTTCAAACCTCATGGCTGACACAGCTAGCCAATGTTTGTACTTTGTAACTTCTAAGTCATCAAAAGGAAAGAATACTCTGCCTCCCAGTGCCTTTTTGTACCATGGATCCAGAATAGTAGCACAAATGTAATGCTGTTCTGTGTGGATCTTTTTAAGACGGTCATCGCAAAGTAGGCGCTCTAATAATTTCTCCGCCAAATCAAAAGCTTCTTGCTTTTTTTCATCTTTTTGAAACGTAGAACACACTGCCTTCAGTTGGTGCTCTAGTATGCGCAACAATGGGATAGCTTTTCCCAAATTTCAGTCCTCCCTGCTGACTGCACGCGTGAAGACCTCAAAAGGACGTAGCATGTCTGTAAGGCTTTGAGCTAGCTTCCATTGCTCCACATGTATCCTCAGGTTCTTCATATCTGCACCCTGTGTAAAGAAATACTGATCGACTACTGCACATTGCTCAAACAGACGCTCAAGCATGTAGAAGGTTGAGTTCCAATGTGTTGCCACCTCCTGGATGAGTGCTTTCACTGGCAGTTTACGTTCATGTTGCAGGCCCCTCAGATGCTTCAGGGGACTTAAAAAAATGGTTAAAATGTGTGCACATTCTTCGGCAGGTGGTCAGTAACTTGCACACTGGACTTTCTTCACTCAAGAATTTTTTAGCAACCAGGTTTATACAGTGCGCCAAACACGGCACTCTGAAATAGTTACCCATATCCATGGCCTTAACTACATTGGTGCCATTATCCGTGGAAACATAAACAATCTTGCGTTTTTTTGGGGGCAGCCATTGAAAGACCTTTGTGTTACACTCTTGCAAAATGTTTTCTCCTGTATGACTTTTCTCCATGCCAAACACGGCTAGTGTTGCATATTTCCGAGCAGCTTTAAATACGTTGTTCGGGTCAACACCTGCGTTTAGCTTTGCTTTAGCCCCTGAAAAAGAGACCCAGTGTGCAGTGATGCTCATGTAATCAACGGCTTGGCAACTGGTCCACATGTCTGTTGTCAGATGTATAGTGTGAACAACACTCTTTGGCAAAGCTGCCCCAATCACCTCCAGCACATCTTCATGTAGTGCTGGGACCGCAACTCACTGCTCCATCAGGATTCAAGCAAGCCGGGCCGAAGAGGCTGAAATGCCAGAAACCGGTCCCCGGTAGCTTGGCTCCTTTCTGGTAAAGAATTGGCTTGGTAGTTTAGTCTGCCCTGTTCCCATGATGCACTGGGCCAGGGACAGACTGATTTGCATATAGCCAGGTTCTGAGCTGGGATGGGGCAGTGAGATAAATAACGGTGATGGATCAAGCCCTGATCTTTGGACTGGGTAAGAGTGGTCTGCTCAATTCAGACACTCTGTTCATCACCACCCCCTTTTGTAAATCGATTTTGGCCACTATAGGTGTGGCAGGGTATACTCAGACATGAGTCCCTTTCTCACTGCTCCATCAGGATTCAAGCAAGCCGGGCCGAAGAGGCTGAAATGCCAGAAACCGGTCCCCGGTAGCTTGGCTCCTTTCTGGTAAAGAATTGGCTTGGTAGTTTAGTCTGCCCTGTTCCCATGATGCACTGGGCCAGGGACAGACTGATTTGCATATAGCCAGGTTCTGAGCTGGGATGGGGCAGTGAGATAAATAACGGTGATGGATCAAGCCCTGATCTTTGGACTGGGTAAGAGTGGTCTGCTCAATTCAGACACTCTGTTCATCACCACCCCCTTTTGTAAATCGATTTTGGCCACTATAGGTGTGGCAGGGTATACTCAGACATGAGTCCCTTTCTCACTGCTCCATCAGGATTCAAGCAAGCCGGGCCGAAGAGGCTGAAATGCCAGAAACCGGTCCCCGGTAGCTTGGCTCCTTTCTGGTAAAGAATTGGCTTGGTAGTTTAGTCTGCCCTGTTCCCATGATGCACTGGGCCAGGGACAGACTGATTTGCATATAGCCAGGTTCTGAGCTGGGATGGGGCAGTGAGATAAATAACGGTGATGGATCAAGCCCTGATCTTTGGACTGGGTAAGAGTGGTCTGCTCAATTCAGACACTCTGTTCATCACCACCCCCTTTTGTAAATCGATTTTGGCCACTATAGGTGTGGCAGGGTATACTCAGACATGAGTCCCTTTCTCACTGCTCCATCAGGATTCAAGCAAGCCGGGCCGAAGAGGCTGAAATGCCAGAAACCGGTCCCCGGTAGCTTGGCTCCTTTCTGGTAAAGAATTGGCTTGGTAGTTTAGTCTGCCCTGTTCCCATGATGCACTGGGCCAGGGACAGACTGATTTGCATATAGCCAGGTTCTGAGCTGGGATGGGGCAGTGAGATAAATAACGGTGATGGATCAAGCCCTGATCTATGGACTGGGTAAGAGTGGTCTGCTCAATTCAGACACTCTGTTCATCACCACCCCCTTTTGTAAATCGATTTTGGCCACTATAGGTGTGGCAGGGTATACTCAGACATGAGTCCCTTTCTCACTGCTCCATCAGGATTCAAGCAAGCCGGGCCGAAGAGGCTGAAATGCCAGAAACCGGTCCCCGGTAGCTTGGCTCCTTTCTGGTAAAGAATTGGCTTGGTAGTTTAGTCTGCCCTGTTCCCATGATGCACTGGGCCAGGGACAGACTGATTTGCATATAGCCAGGTTCTGAGCTGGGATGGGGCAGTGAGATAAATAACGGTGATGGATCAAGCCCTGATCTTTGGACTGGGTAAGAGTGGTCTGCTCAATTCAGACACTCTGTTCATCACCACCCCCTTTTGTAAATCGATTTTGGCCACTATAGGTGTGGCAGGGTATACTCAGACATGAGTCCCTTTCTCACTGCTCCATCAGGATTCAAGCAAGCCGGGCCGAAGAGGCTGAAATGCCAGAAACCGGTCCCCGGTAGCTTGGCTCCTTTCTGGTAAAGAATTGGCTTGGTAGTTTAGTCTGCCCTGTTCCCATGATGCACTGGGCCAGGGACAGACTGATTTGCATATAGCCAGGTTCTGAGCTGTGATGGGGCAGTGAGATAAATAACGGTGATGGATCAAGCCCTGATCTTTGGACTGGGTAAGAGTGGTCTGCTCAATTCAGACACTCTGTTCATCACCACCCCCTTTTGTAAATCGATTTTGGCCACTATAGGTGTGGCAGGGTATACTCAGACATGAGTCCCTTTCTCACTGCTCCATCAGGATTCAAGCAAGCCGGGCCGAAGAGGCTGAAATGCCAGAAACCGGTCCCCGGTAGCTTGGCTCCTTTCTGGTAAAGAATTGGCTTGGTAGTTTAGTCTGCCCTGTTCCCATGATGCACTGGGCCAGGGACAGACTGATTTGCATATAGCCAGGTTCTGAGCTGGGATGGGGCAGTGAGATAAATAACGGTGATGGATCAAGCCCTGATCTTTGGACTGGGTAAGAGTGGTCTGCTCAATTCAGACACTCTGTTCATCACCACCCCCTTTTGTAAATCGATTTTGGCCACTATAGGTGTGGCAGGGTATACTCAGACATGAGTCCCTTTCTCACTGCTCCATCAGGATTCAAGCAAGCCGGGCCGAAGAGGCTGAAATGCCAGAAACCGGTCCCCGGTAGCTTGGCTCCTTTCTGGTAAAGAATTGGCTTGGTAGTTTAGTCTGCCCTGTTCCCATGATGCACTGGGCCAGGGACAGACTGATTTGCATATAGCCAGGTTCTGAGCTGGGATGGGGCAGTGAGATAAATAACGGTGATGGATCAAGCCCTGATCTTTGGACTGGGTAAGAGTGGTCTGCTCAATTCAGACACTCTGTTCATCACCACCCCCTTTTGTAAATCGATTTTGGCCACTATAGGTGTGGCAGGGTATACTCAGACATGAGTCCCTTTCTCACTGCTCCATCAGGATTCAAGCAAGCCGGGCCGAAGAGGCTGAAATGCCAGAAACCGGTCCCCGGTAGCTTGGCTCCTTTCTGGTAAAGAATTGGCTTGGTAGTTTAGTCTGCCCTGTTCCCATGATGCACTGGGCCAGGGACAGACTGATTTGCATATAGCCAGGTTCTGAGCTGGGATGGGGCAGTGAGATAAATAACGGTGATGGATCAAGCCCTGATCTTTGGACTGGGTAAGAGTGGTCTGCTCAATTCAGACACTCTGTTCATCACCACCCCCTTTTGTAAATCGATTTTGGCCACTATAGGTGTGGCAGGGTATACTCAGACATGAGTCCCTTTCTCACTGCTCCATCAGGATTCAAGCAAGCCGGGCCGAAGAGGCTGAAATGCCAGAAACCGGTCCCCGGTAGCTTGGCTCCTTTCTGGTAAAGAATTGGCTTGGTAGTTTAGTCTGCCCTGTTCCCATGATGCACTGGGCCAGGGACAGACTGATTTGCATATAGCCAGGTTCTGAGCTGGGATGGGGCAGTGAGATAAATAACGGTGATGGATCAAGCCCTGATCTTTGGACTGGGTAAGAGTGGTCTGCTCAATTCAGACACTCTGTTCATCACCACCCCCTTTTGTAAATCGATTTTGGCCACTATAGGTGTGGCAGGGTATACTCAGACATGAGTCCCTTTCTCACTGCTCCATCAGGATTCAAGCAAGCCGGGCCGAAGAGGCTGAAATGCCAGAAACCGGTCCCCGGTAGCTTGGCTCCTTTCTGGTAAAGAATTGGCTTGGTAGTTTAGTCTGCCCTGTTCCCATGATGCACTGGGCCAGGGACAGACTGATTTGCATATAGCCAGGTTCTGAGCTGGGATGGGGCAGTGAGATAAATAACGGTGATGGATCAAGCCCTGATCTTTGGACTGGGTAAGAGTGGTCTGCTCAATTCAGACACTCTGTTCATCACCACCCCCTTTTGTAAATCGGGACCGCAACTCTGGCAAAATAGAACCGGCTAGGAACCTTCCATTTAGGGCAGAGCGTTGCCACTAATTCAAGAAAACCAACCCCTTCCACAAAAGAAAAAGGGAGAAGGTCCAGAGGTAGCATTTTAGCCAGCTTAGTGTTATACAGACGCGTCATTGGGTGGTTGCTTTCAAATGGTGCATCTGAAAACAACATGCTTCTAATGGTGGGCTGGACCATGATTTTACGGGATGATGATGACTTCTTCGACCCAGTTACGCTCGGTGATGTTGATTAACTTTTTCGCATTGGTGTCTCACTCTCTCCCACACTATATCTTGCAGGGGGTGTGCTGCTGACAGGGGTACTGGGTGTAACTGAAGGATTGTTTGACGCTTCTTCTTCCTCGTCATCATCAGATGAAACATCAACGGATAAGGTTTGTTGACTTGCAATTCGGGCTTCCTTGATCTCCTTTAGGTGCGCATGCCATTTGACAGTGTGCTGTCTCTCAAGATGACCTCTCTGGCCTCCGGTACCATAGTTGGTAGCAAGCTTACCACAACTAACTCCAAGCTTACAAATGGTACAAATGGCTATGTTTTTCCTTTTTGGGTAAACATTAAAGAAGTCCCAAACTGCGGACTTCAAATGTCTGTGGGGGGCGGAGGAGGCGATACTGGTAATGCTAATGCCAGATGAAGTGGAGGATGTGTGTTGCCGAACTTTACTACATTGTGCACTTGCAGCACCACTAACTGAGGAAATGGAGGTGGAGGTGGATGGAGGTCCCTTCTGGTGAGAAAATATGGAAGCGGTAGGTGGTGGTGTACTAGTTAACTGCATTGGTGGTGGTCCCATTCCCACGTCGCCAACATCACGCTCAGCAGCATTTCGGGCTAGGGTAAAAATGTCTGTTTGCTGCATGCCCGCTGAGCCTGGAGTGACGTTTATGATGACTGCGTTGTCATCGTGAGAGTCTTCAACAGCAGGAGTATACGCCACTTCTTCTTCAGCGTCATCATCACACTCCATAAGTAAGAGACTTTCGGGGACCTTCCTTTTACGCTTAGCTACCTTTGTCAGATTATGGTGTGCCTCACTCTCAGACGGCTGTGGTGGTTCCCAATTGTCATCAATATCATCAGAAGGAAGGGGGCTTGAAGAAGATGTAGACACCATCCTTGATCTTTTCCTTCATAGGGATCTGGAAGACCATGAATCTTCAGGAGGAGTGGCTTCCTCAAATGATACCTCGGCTTGAATGCCGATTTCCTGATGTGCCCCTACTTCGGGAGGAACAACTATTGTGGGAACTTGTGCCGCTCCATGCACCTCTGCTTGCGCATCTCCTTGCGCATCTCCTTGTGCTGCCTCTCCTTCCACATGTACTTGGGCTCGTACTTACACATGTGGTTGTTGTTGCGGCTGTTGTTGTTGAACACTCATCAGATGAGTTACAACAACCTGTGTTGATTGAGGGATGCTGCTACTTTCTTGCGATGAGCCAACATCACTGGTCGATGGTGATTGAATAACAAGGCTGCCTCAAAAGCACTCAAGGGCTTGGACTTAAGTTGGCGTGGTGGTGGTGGCACTGAGCCCAATGGAGCGGGGGTGCTGCTCCCAGCTTGGTCCCCAGCAGACCCCGCTGCTGCTGAAGGCGTACCTTTTCTTTATTCCCAAAAAATGCGGCGGTCGGCACACCAGTCTCCTTGGTAAGTGGCGCCACTTGCTTCTTCTGCTCCTTACTGCCAACTTTCTTGCTAGAGGAGCTACGGGCAACTTCTTCAGATGTCAGAACAGCAGGCCGCAGTTGCACAAGTTGCAGAGTTGTCTGTGGCCACACGTGACGTTGTGCTGCACACACCGCAGCAGGACTTGTTCCTGGCACTGATGAGGAACGATGAGGCTGATGATTCATCTTTCTGCACCTAAAAGCAAACAAAGCCAGAAGAACATCAGTTAAATAAATGTTGCATATGTAGCACTTCAATTAATAGTTTGCAAGTAAGCATTTTTATTATAACCACCCCCCAAAATGGAAAGACCAATAAAATGCACCACTGAACGAGTACCCCTGGGCATAATGGATGAAAGCATGGCAGACTGGGTGCAGGCCTATGGCACAACAAAGCACACTGCCTGGCTTCAAGATGGCCCCCTAGACCCCCACCACATGGCCAGGCCCTGCCTGTACCAGTCCTCAAAATGGCCCCCACCCACATGGACAGGCCCCATCACCACCCCAAATAGTCGAAAAACACCAAAAATCTCCACAATCCAATGCCATCTATGCCCTCTATGATGTTTACATTAAAGAGACCCCACTGAAAGACTCAGTCCATGCACCACTGAGTACCCCTGGGCAAAAGGCCCCATCACCAGCCCAAAAAGTCGAAAAACCACAGGAATTACCACAGTCCAATGCCATCCATGCCCTCCATGATGTTTACATTAAAGAGACCCCACAGAAAGACTAAGTCCATGCACCACTGAGTACCCCTGGGCATAATGGATGAAATCATGGCAGACTGGGTGCAGGCCTATGGCACAACAAAGCACACTGCCTGGCTTCAAGATGGCCCCTAGACCCCCATTACATGGCCAGGCCCTGCCCTGCATGTACCAGTCCTCAAAAAGGCCCCCACCCACATGGACAGGCCCCATCACCAGCCCAAAAAGTCGAAAAACACACAAAAATCACAACCATCCAATGCCATCCATGCCCTCCATATGTTTACATTAAAGAGACCCCACAGAAACACTCAGTCCATGCACCACTGAGTACCCCTGTGCAAAAGGCACCAACAACAGCCGACAAATTGAAAAACAGACAAAAATCACCACAATCCAATGCCATCCATGCCCTCAATCATGTTCAAATTCAACACACCCCACTGAAAGACTAGGCCCATGCACCACAGAGTACCCCAGGGCATAATGGATGAAAACATGGCAGACTGGGTGCAGGCCTATGGTACAACAAAGCACACTGCCTGGCTTCAAGATGGCCCCTAGACCCCCACCACATGGCCAGGCCCTGCCTGTACCAGTCCTCAAAATGTCCCCCACCCATATGGACAGGCCCATCACCACCCCAAAAAGTCGAAAAACACACAAAAATCACCACAATCCAATGCCATCCATGTCCTCCATGATGTTTACAATAGAGAGACCCCACAGAAAGACTCAGTCCATGCACCACTGAGTACCCCTGGGCAAAAGGCCCCAACAACAGCCCAAAAATCGAAAAACACAAAAATCACCACAATCCAATGCCATCCATGCCCTCAATCATGTTCAAATTCAAGACACCCCACAGAAAGACTAGGCCCATGCACCACTGAGTACCCCTGGGCATAATGGATGAAAGCATGGCAGACTGGGTGCAGGCCTATGGCACAACAAAGCACACTGCCTGGCTTCAAGATGGCCCATAGACCCCCACCACATAGCCAGGCCCTACCTGTACCAGTCCTCAAAATGTCCCCCACTCACATGGACAGGCCCCACACCACCCCAAAAAGTCAAAAAACACACAAAAATCACCACAATCCAATGCCATCCATGCCCTCCATGATGTTTACATTCAAGAGACCCCACAGAAAGACTCAGTCCATGCACCACTGAGTACCCCTGTGCAAAAGGCACCAACAACAGCCGACAAATTGAAAAACAGACAAAAATCACCACAATCCAATGCCATCCATGCCCTCAATCATGTTCAAATTCAAGACACCCCACAGAAAGACTATGCCCATGCACCACAGAGTACCCCTGGGCATAATGGATGAAAACATGGCAGACTGGGAGCAGGCCTATGGCACAACAAAGCACACTGCCTGGCTTCAAGATGGCCCCTAGACCCCCACCACATGGCCAGGCCCTGCCTGTACCAGTCCTCAAAATGTCCCCCACCCACATGGACAGGCCCCACAACACCCCAAAAAGTCGAAAAACACACAAAAATCACCACAATCCAATGCCATCCATGCCCTCCATGATGTTTACATTAAAGAGACCCCACAGAAAGACTCATTCAATGCCCCACTGAGTACCCCTGGGCAAAAGGCCCCAACAACAGCCGACAAATCGAAAAGCACACAAAAATCACCACAATCCAATGCCATCCATGCCCTCAATCATGTTCAAATTCAAGACACCCCACAGAAAGACTAGGCCCATGCACCACTGAGTACCCCTGGGCATAATGGATGAAAGCATGGCAGACTGGGTGCAGGCCTATGGCACAACAAAGCACACTGCCTGGCTTCAAGATGGCCCCTAGACCCCCTCCACATGGCCAGCCCCTGCCTGTACCAGTCCTCAAAATGTCCCCCACCCACATGGACAGGCCCAACACCACCCCAAAAAGTCGAAAAACACACAAAAATCACCACAATCCAATGCCATCCATGCCCTCCATGATGTTTACATTAAAGAGACCCCACAGAAAGACTCAGTCCATGCACCTCTGAGTACCCCTGGGCAAAAGGCCCCAACAACAGCCCAAAAATCGAAAAGCACACAAAAATCACCACAATCCAATGCCATCCATGCCCTCCATGATGTTTACATTAAAGAGACCCCACATAAAGACTCAGTCCATGCACCACTGAGTACCCCTGGGCAAAAGGCCCCAACAACAGCCCAAAAATCGAAAAACACAAAAATCACCACAATCCAAAGCCATCCATGCCCTCAATCATGTTCAAATTCAAGACACCCCACAGAAAGACTAAGTCCATGCACCACTGAGTACTCCTGGGCATAATGGATGAAATCATGGCAGACTGGGTGCAGGCCTATGGCACAACAAAGCACACTGCCAGGCTTCAAGATGGCCCCTAGACCCCCATTACATGGCCAGGCCCTGCCCTGCCTGTACCAGTCCTCAAAAAGGCCCCCACCCACATGGACAGGCCCCATCACCAGCCCAAAAAGTCGAAAAACACACAACAATCACCACAATCCAATGCCATCCATGGCCTCCATGATGTTTACATTAAATAGACCCCACAGAAAGACTCATTCAATGCCCCACTGAGTACCCCTGGGCAAAAGGCCCCAACAACAGCCCAAAAATCGAAAAACACACAGAAATCCCCACAATCCAATGCCATCCATGCCCTCAATCATGTTCAAATTCAAGACACCCCACAGAAAGACTAGGCCCATGCACCACTGAGTACCCCTGGGCATAATGGATGAAAGCATGGCAGACTGGGTGCAGGCCTATGGCACAACAAAGCACACTGCCTGGCTTCAAGATGGCCCATAGACCCCCACCACATAGCCAGGCCCTACCTGTACCAGTCCTCAAAATGTCCCCCACCCACATGGACAGGCCCCACACCACCCCAAAAAGTCGAAAAACACACAAAAAATCACCACAATCCAATGCCATCCATGCCCTCCATGATGTTTACATTAAAGAGACCCCACAGAAAGACTCAGTCCATGCACCACTGAGTACCCCTGTGCAAAAGGCACCAACAACAGCCGACAAATTGAAAAACAGACAAAAATCACCACAATCCAATGCCATCCATGCCCTCAATCATGTTCAAATTCAAGACACCCCACAGAAAGACTAGGCCCATGCACCACAGAGTACCCCTGGGCATAATGGATGAAAACATGGCAGACTGGGTGCAGGCCTATGGCACAACAAAGCACACTGCCTGGCTTCAAGATGGCCCCTAGACCCCCACCACATGGCCAGGCCCTGCCTGTACCAGTCCTCAAAATGTCCCCCACCCATATGGACAGGCCCATCACCACCCCAAAAAGTCGTAAAACACACAAAAATCACCACAATCCAATGCCATCCATGTCCTCCATGATGTTTACAATAGAGAGACCCCACAGAAAGACTCAGTCCATGCACCACTGAGTACCCCTGGGCAAAAGGCCCCAACAACAGCCCAAAAATCGAAAAGCACACAAAAATCACCACAATCCAATGCCATCCATGCCCTCAATCATGTTCAAATTCAAGACACCCCACAGAAAGACTAGGCCCGTGCACCACAGAGTACCCCTGGGCATAATGGATGAAAACATGGCAGACTGGGTGCAGGCCTATGGCACAACAAAGCACACTGCCTGGCTTCAAGATGGCCCCTAGACCCCCACCACATGGCCAGGCCCTGCCTGTACCAGTCCTCAAAATGTCCCCCACCCACATGGACAGGCCCATCACCACCCCAAAATGTCGAAAAACACACAAAAATTACCACAATCTAATGCCATCCATGCCCTCCATGATGTTTACCTTAAAGAGACCCCGCAGAAAGACTCATTCAATGCCCCACTGAGTACCCCTGGGCAAAAGGCCCCAACAACAGCCCAAAAATCGAAAAACACACAGAAATCACCACAATCCAATGCCATCCATGCCCTCAATCATGTTCAAATTCAAGACACCCCACAGAAAGACTAGGCCCATGCACCACAGAGTACCCCTGGGCATAATGGATGAAAGCATGGCAGACTGGGTTCAGGCCTATGGCACAACAAAGCACACTGCCTGGCTTCAAGATGGCCCATAGACCCCCACCACATAGCCAGGCCCTACCTGTACCAGTCCTCAAAATGTCCCCCACCCACATGGACAGGCCCCACACCACCCCAAAAAGTCGAAAAACACACAAAAATCACCACAATCCAATGCCATCCATGCCCTCCATGATGTTTACATTAAAGAGACCCCACAGAAAGACTCAGTCCATGCACCACTGAGTACCCCTGTGCAAAAGGCACCGACAACAACCGACAAATTGAAAAACAGACAAAAATCACCACAATCCAATGCCATCCATGCCCTCAATCATGTTCAAATTCAAGACACCCCTGTACTGACATGGTTTTTGGCTCTATTTCGGAGTGATGATGACTTTAAGCTTGCTAACATCTATAATCTGTATTCTTACCTTGTGTTGGCCCTTTTAAGCTCTTTCTTCCGGACCTAGAAGAGGATAGCCGCTTTATATGATGATAGATCCCTTATTCTTGACTCTAATCCATCTATTGACTGTTGGCTTTGACATAGTTATTTGTCCTTTGTAGTCCTGACTTTATATTACATATTGGTATGGTTTGTGTAGGTACTCTGACAGAGCTAAGGGTTATTTCATCCTTCTCAGGCCTACAAGGCCCAGAACTAGGGAGACTCAATTTTGCTTTCTGTCCCTGCAGAGCTGAGATGCTTGCAGGGTAAAGGTAATGTTTATAGTTAAGCCTGTTGTCTGCTAGGGGAAAACCAGCCAGGACCGGTTCTTATCAGAAGAATGTGTTTGTCTCTTGGGCCCAGACGTAACATGCAGATGGCCACTGTGGTTGCGCGAAGAGCTCTGGAGCTAGCACAGGAATTCGGTGGGAGGCAGCCCTCTGTTGGAAATTTCCATGAGGGGAGATGATTCCATATTAGCGAAGTGCAGGAGAGGAGGAGTGGTCAGTTTGGTTCTTGAAGAGTGAAGAGTAGAATGGTTTCTGGAGCTGAAGAGTATAGTTCAGTTCAATTGGTTTTCTGGAATGGAGAAAGAAGGCAGATGATTGCTGAAGCTGGAGAGAGCAGTCATCTGAACAAAGTTGGAACTAGCAGCTGGGGCTGCGAGTTTATCAGAATGCATTAAAGCAGATGGAGGAGATGAAGCTGCCAGCTGAAGCAGTTGAGCCAGAGGAGTGAAGCTGTGGTGACGGAGGGAGAGAGAGAGAGCCCTGATCCCACCAGAGAGAGAGAGAAGCATTCCTTCTAATAGGTGAGGTAGTCTGAACTAGCTTGCTTTACACTTAAACCTTAATCTTGTCTTTATTCCCTAGGCTATTGTATGTCTAATCCTTTTTCTTTCAGCGGTGTGCAGTCTATTTATAGTTCCTGTTAGTTACAGAGACCCTGCAGATCTGTGTATGTGTCTATTCCCATTTTATTGTTATTGTAATAAAGATACCCCAGTTCTTAGTGAACCAGTGTGCATGTGTTGTCCTTATGATAGAGCTAACCTTTCTCAAAAAGGAAATCGGAGCGTTTAAACCAGGGAATAACTCTTGCATACAGTGTGTGTCTCTTGTTCTTAAAGCGCAGGTAACCTTTCCTTCTAGTCAGGTGTTACAGCCAGAACAGATGCTGCCCCTGATCAGGTAAGTAGCCACTGAATAATTAGGGAGAGAGAGGAGCCCTTGAGCTAAGAGAATAAATATACACTAAGTAATTCGGCAATTCCATAATATTATTGTAGTAGTGAACCTTTAGTGAATAGTGAGAGAAACTTCCCAACATAGAGAGAGAGAGAGCTGAAGGTATTCATAGGAGAGTGATCGTCGTTGGTAAGCGGAGTTAATGAGAACACTGGGGGGGACACCAGTGCTTAGGTCCGCCGGATTGTGGATCGGGCTGTGAGTTAGAGAACACTGGGGGGGGACACAAGTGCTAAGGCCCGCAGGATTGTGGACCGGGCTGTGAGGAAGAGAGCACTAGGGCTGCAGACCGGTGTGTAGTCACGCAGGATTGCGGAGGTGCCGATCGACCACTGACTGTGGTCAGTGTGTAATGGTAAATAATCAGAACTGCCCCAGGGTAGATTAGTCTGGACCTAAGTGGTCGCGAGACTATGAGGTATGAGTGTGGTGTAGGGCATGGACGTCCTTAGTAATCAGTGAGTATTCCTAGTAATCCCTATAGATTTAGTGGTGTTTCTGATGATATGAGCTTGTATATTGCGAGTTCCCCATCCTCAGGTAGGTACCAAGGTGCCTGGATAGATGGGTCCTGAGGAGGGAGGTGGTTACGTTTTGGCCGGGTTGGTGGTGCTCTGATGAGCTGGTCCTATCTGGTCTGAGAATCCGGTCATAACAACCCCACAGAAAGACTAGGCCCATACACCACTGAGTACCCCTGGGCATGATGGATGAAAGCATGGCAGACTGGGTACAGGCCTATGGCACAACAAAACACACTGCCTGGCTTCAAGATGGCCCCTAGACCCCCACCACATGGCCAGGCCCTGCCTGTATCAGTCCGCAAAATGGTCCCCACCCACATGGACAGGCCACATCACCACCCCAAAAAGTGGAAAAACAAACAAAAATCACCACAATCCAATGCCATCCATGCCCTCCATGATGTTTACATTAAAGAGACCCCACAGAAAAACGCTGTCCATGCACCACTGATTACCCCTGGGCAAAAGGCCCAACAACAGCCTAAAAATCGAAAAACACACAAAAATCACCACAATCCAATGCCATCCATGCCCTCCATGATGTTTACAGTAAAGAGACCCCACAGAAAGACTCAGTCCATGCACCACTGAGTACCCCTGGGCAAAAGGCCCCAACAACAGCCCAAAAATCGAAAAATACACACAAATCACCACAATCCAATGCCATCCATGCCCTCAATCATGTTCAAATTCAAGACACCCCACAGAAAGACTAGGCCCATGCACCACTGAGTACCCCTGGGCATAATGAATGAAAGCATGGCAGACTGGGTGCAGGCCTATGGCACAACAAAGCACACTTCCTGGCTTCAAGATGGCCCCTCGACCCCCACCACATGGCCAGGCCCTGCCTGTACCAGACCTCAAAATTGCCCTCGCCCACATGGACAGGCCCCATCTCCACGCCAAAAAGTCAAAACACACAAAAATCACCACAATCCAATGCCATCCATGCCCTCCATGATGTTTACATTAAAGAGACCCCACAGAAAGACTCAGTCCATGCACCACTGAGTACCCCTGGGCAAAAGGCCTGAACAACAGCCCAAAAATTGAAAAACACCCCAAAATCACCACAATCCAATGCCATCCATGCCCTCAATCATGTTAAAATTCAAGACACCCCACAGAAAGACTAGGCCCATGCACCACTGAGTACCCCTGGGCATAATGGATGAAAGCATGGCAGACTGGGTGCAGGCCTATGGCACAACAAAGCACACTGCCTGGCTTCAAGATGGCCCCTAGACTCCCACCACATGGCCAGGCCCTGCCTGTATCAGTCCTCAAAATGGCCCCCACCCACATGGACAGGCCCATCACCACCCCAAAAAGTCGAAAAACACACAACAATCACCACAATCCAATGCCATCCATGCCCTCAATGATGTTTACATTAAAGAGACCCCACAGAAAGACTCAGTCCATGCACCACTGAGTACCCCTGGGCAAAAGGCCCCAACAACAGCCCAAAAATCGAAAAACACAAAAATCACCACAATCCAATGCCATCCATGCCCTCAATCATGTTCAAATTCAAGACACCCCACAGAAAGACTAGGCCCATGCACCACTGAGTACCCCTGGGCATAATGGATGAAAGCATGGCAGATTGGGTGCAGGCCTATGGCACAACAAAACACACTGCCTGGCTTCAAGATGGCCCCTAGACCCCAACCACATGGCCTGGCCCTGCCTGTATCAGTCCGCAAAATGGCCCCCACCCACATGGACAGGCCACATCACCACCCCAAAAAGTGGAAAAACACACAAAAATCACCACAATCCAATGCCATCCATGCCCTCCATGATGTTTACATTAAAGAGACCCCACAGAAAAACTCAGTCCATGCACCACTGAGTACCCCTGGGCAAAAGGCCCAACAACAGCCCAAAAATCGAAAAACACACAAAAATCACCACAATCCAATGCCATCCATGCCCTCCATGATGTTTACAGTAAAGAGACCCCACAGAAAGAATCAGTCCATGCACCACTGAGTACCCCTGGGCAAAAGGCCCCAACAACAGCCCAAAAATCGTAAAAACACACACAAATTACCACAATCCAATGCCATCCATGCCCTCAATCATGTTCAAATTCAAGACACCCCACAGAAAGACTAGGCCCATGCACCACTGAGTACCCCTGGGCATAATGGATGAAAGCATGGCAGACTGGGTGCAGGCCTATGGCACAACAAAGCACACTGCCTGGCTTCAAGATGGCCCCTAGACCCCCACCACATGGCCAGGCCCTGCCTGTACCAGACCTCAAAATTGCCCTTGCCCACATGGACACGCCCCATCACCACGCCAAAAAGTCAAAAAACACACAAAAATCACCACAATCCAATGCCATCCATGCCCTCAATCATGTTAAAATTCAAGACACCCCTCAGAAAGACTAAGCCCATGCACCACTGAGTACCCCTGGGCATAATGGATGAAAGCATGGCAGACTGGGTGCAGGCCTATGGCACAACAAAGCACACTGCCTGGCTTCAAGATGGCCCCTAGACCCCCACCACATGGCCAGGCCCTGCCTGTATCAGTCCTCAAAATGGCCCCCACCCACATGGACAGGCCCCATCATCACCCCAAAACGTCGAAAAACACACAAAAATCACCACAATCCAATGCCATCCATGCCCTCCATGATGTTTACATTAAAGAGACCCCAGAGAAAGACTCAGTCCATGCACCACTGAGTACCCCTGGGCAAAAGGCCTGAACAACAGCCCAAAAATCGAAAAACACCCCAAAATCACCACAATCCAATGCCATCCATGCCCTCAATCATGTTAAAATTCAAGACACCCCACAGAAAGACTAGGCCCATGCACCACTGAGTACCCCTGGGCATAATGGATGAAAGCATGGCAGACTGGGTGCAGGCCTATGGCACAACAAAGCACACTGCCTGGCTTCAAGATGGCCCCTAGACTCCCACCACATGGCCAGGCCCTGCCTGTATCAGTCCTCAAAATGGCCCCCACCCACATGGACAGGCCCATCACCACCCCAAAAAGTCGAAAAACACACAACAATCACCACAATCCAATGCCATCCATGCCCTCAATGATGTTTACATTAAAGAGACCCCACAGAAAGACTCAGTCCATGCACCACTGAGTACCCCTGGGCAAAAGGCCCCAACAACAGCCCAAAAATCGAAAAACACAAAAATCACCACAATCCAATGCCATCCATGCCCTCAATCATGTTCAAATTCAAGACACCCCACAGAAAGACTAGGCCCATGCACCACTGAGTACCCCTGGGCATAATGGATGAAAGCATGGCAGATTGGGTGCAGGCCTATGGCACAACAAAACACACTGCCTGGCTTCAAGATGGCCCCTAGACCCCAACCACATGGCCTGGCCCTGCCTGCATCAGTCGGCAAAATGGCCCCCACCCACATGGACAGGCCACATCACCACCCCAAAAAGTGGAAAAACACACAAAAATCACCACAATCCAATGCCATCCATGCCCTCCATTATGTTTACATTAAAGAGACCCCACAGAAAAACTCAGTCCATGCACCACTGAGTACCCCTGGGCAAAAGGCCCAACAACAGCCCAAAAATCGAAAAACACACAAAAATCACCACAATCCAATGCCATCCATGCCCTCCATGATGTTTACAGTAAAGAGACCCCACAGAAAGAGTCAGTCCATGCACCACTGAGTACCCCTGGGCAAAAGGCCCCAACAACAGCCCAAAAATCGAAAAACACACACAAATTACCACAATCCAATGCCATCCATGCCCTCAATCATGTTCAAATTCAAGACACCCCACAGAAAGACTAGGCCCATGCACCACTGAGTACCCCTGGGCATAATGGATGAAAGCATGTCCGACTGGGTGCAGGCCTATGGCACAACAAAGCACACTGCCTGGCTTCAAGATGGCCCCTAGACCCCCACCACATGGCCAGGCCCTGCCTGTACCAGACCTCAAAATTGCCCTTGCCCACATGGACAGGTCCCATCACCACGCCAAAAAGTCAAAAAACACACAAAAATCACCACAATCCAATGCCATCCATGCCCTCAATCATGTTAAAATTCAAGACACCCCTCAGAAAGACTAGGCCCATGCACCACTGAGGCATAATGGATGAAAGCATGGCAGACTGGGTGCAGGCCTATGGCACAACAAAGCACACTGCCTGGCTTCAAGATGGCCCCTAGACCCCCACCACATGGCTAGGCCCTGCCTGTATCAGTCCTCAAAATGGCCCCCACCCACATGGACAGGCCCCATCATCACCCCAAAACGTCGAAAAACACACAAAAATCACCACAATCCAATGCCATCCATGCCCTCCATGATGTTTACATTAAAGAGACCCCACAGAAAGACTCAGTCCATGCACCACTGAGTACCCCTTGGCAAAAGGCCCCAACAACAGACCTAAAATCAAAAATTCCAAAATTGTAGTTGCAGCAACTGTAATGCCCCAAACAAACTTACTTGTGAAATTTCTAATCCAAAAGTGATCCAAAGAAAGTCAAAAAGGCCTCAAATCCAAATATCCAGCAGCACCCACAAAAAGTAATCCTTCCAGGTCAAGATCCAAATCAAAGTGACCAGCACATGGAGAAAGCACTGGGAGGAGCCTGCAGGACAGGAACAGGAAGTTGGAGACTATGGGGCACATCCTTCCTGAAAAAAGTGCAGGCAAATGTCAACCTGAGGAGTTATTCTGATAAAAATCATCATTTTCAGAAGGTTTATGCTACTTGCTGGTGGATTTCTTGTGCAGAATTGCAAATTTTGCAATTTTGCGAGTGCGAGATTGTTGCTGCCCGCCGCATCTACGTGTTTGCAATTGCGAACTCCGGCGATGCGTGATCACGGCGTACTCGCGTTGACAAACTCTTTCTGTGCAAGGTGTCAAGCCGCGATGAATTAATCGCGGTCACCAAACTCCCGCGGGATCCCTTCAGAAAGATCCAAAATGGCGCAGCACACACAAAACATGGAGAAAAACAACTCTGCAAACGCTGAATGACGGTAAGTGAACGCCCCGCGCCGCAATATTTTATCACCAAGCAAAAAAATCCGCTGCGTGCGAATTTGCGAATTTTCTGCAAATTCGCAAGAGTTCGCGGATTGCAAACTTGCCCAAAATCCGCAAATTTCGCGAGCGGAACGGATTTTACGCCCATGCTTAGTAACAAGCTGACAATTTTGGTCCATAGTATGGGAAAGAGACATTACAAATAATTCTCATCAGTAGGTTTTGGGGCAGGTGATGGTACATGTGCCATAAGTATCCGACTTGCGTTGGAGGGCGCGGATTGAGGAATATTATAATTTTATATTCCAACACCAGTCCACGTAACGGTAGGGAACCTGTTGGAATATAAAATTCCAATATCCAGCGCAAGTTGTACTAACGACTTGCGGTGTGATGGCAGCGTGGTAAAGGTCGTGTGGTGTAAACACTGCATTGTAAATTACATTTACCGGTTGCAAGAGGTACAAGTTGCACATCCGTGCAGTCCATGGCAACACGCACATGTGGGAACCCAGCAATGGCATAGAAGCCTTGTTTGATCTCTACCTGCAGTTCCAGAGAGTGGGGGGAGAGGAGGTGGCAGGGTGTCCGATGGGTAATGACATCTAGGATAGAGGGAAGGAATGATGAGGAAGATGGTTGGGAGATTCCAGCTACTCTGGCAGCTGTTGTCTGGGAGGACCCAGATGCCAGCATGTGCAATATTGCCATGCTCTTCCCCTGTGCAGGGATGTTGGTAGCCCTGTCAGTTAATGGCTGGAGCTTTGAGGGCAATCAGGTGTAGCAGGTCTACAATGGAGTACCTCCTCAGGCAGTAATTGGTGAATGCCTCATCCTCCCTGAGCTCTATAAAATAAATGTTCTCCATTCTCCTGCTTTGTTTCGTGGTGGTGAGGGAAGGTGGTTGGTTGGGGCGGGGTGGATGGCTGTGGTCTCCCCCTTGCAACTCCGAGCTGCAAAATTACTACCTCCATGGTGTAGCTGTAGTTGCAACACTGCAACACTGTCACACTGTCCTGCCCATCCTCTCTTGATATATGCATTGTTTTCACCGGGGTAGGATTTTTGACACTACAGGACATCAGCACCACTCAAGCTGCCGCTGTGTCACTTAGCTAAAATGTTGTGAATATTCATGAGTCAGTTTTAGGGTGTAAATTATGACAGAACACCAACCTTGCATATATTAGTACTTATTTGATGTGGCATAGCAAAAGTTGAGGGGCCTCCCTGCAACGTAGGTGGACTGACCCCGCTCTGGATTTATTCCGAAACCCCAGCTCTGGATTTATTCCGGAGCTCGCAGGCCTGAGTACTGTGCTGAGGGCTCCCCCCCCCCACCCTTCCCCCTTCCCGCACAGCCGGGCTTGTGCGTGCCTGTGCAACACAACTGATTCCGACACTGGTTTGTTTTGTAGCAGGGTTCCAAGAAGGGATGCATCCTCAAAGATATGTCACCTTGAAAATATGGAGTAGTGATGGCGCTGCCAATGCATTAAAAATGTTGATGCATTGGTGGCTCAAGCTCCTCGTAAATAAGCCCCTAAGTGCCTTGTGTCCTGGTTATTAAGGGACACCAGCACTTTTGCATATTGAGAAGTGGTCCCTGCAGATTATGGATTGGGGAAATACCTAACTAGTAGAAATTGTGGTAGGAATATAAGGCCTTATTTAGAGGTTAGAGGATGTGGGACATCCACACAAAGTAGAATATGCCGTCTGACGAATTTTCAGTGCATGATGTTGCTACACACTCTCAATAGAGTGTAGAGTACATACACTAATTGTTGGTGAATCTCCAGAATCTGACAAACTTTACAGAAGTCCCATAGTTTCAAGGTGCACTTAGAAAATTAAGGTTTCATGCTCATGCTTTCTTTCTCCATTTAGACACGGTCCCTGTGCTAATTCAGTTCTCCTCTAGAGTAGATTGCATTTTTATATATAATATTCTGGCGGTGCCTTTGATCAGAGGAATCGTCCATAGAATATTCCTCTAATTCTTTTAAACGAGGACAATACGGTGTTTGTTTTAATAAAGATGAAAACACAACGTGAAACCCTACTGAAATAGTTGTCACTAGATGGCACTCTACGTTTAACAGTTGATAAACTGCTCACTTCCAAAATTATGCAGCAGAGAAGGAGTGATTCTGTTCCCCAATTACAATTTTTCACACAGTGTAATCAAATAATCTTGCTTTTTTAGTTCCAACGGTACAGCATCCCCTACGGTCTCAATTTCCATGCTAGGTGCAATAAAAGTAAGACAGAAAAGTCGGTTCTCTTAAATATATTTAGACACTTCCAATTTAAAAGTTTAATAAACCTATCAGTGCTTGATTCTGTTAAAAAAAAACTGGAAACACCGAGAGAGTGCCTTAATGAAATATTTTATATTATTTCTCAGATTCGGTTTTTAAATGCACTCCTTACTGAACCAAACTTTGCGAAACTCAAGTATGTCAGTACAATAATTTAAAGCATTGAATGTCAAAACACGTTCCAAAATAAATGTCTTTGTTGTCGGACTGCAGCCCAGCTAATCGTACACAGCATGGTCAGGTCACAGAACAATGTCAAATAATTTTCTTTTGGAAACACATGGTGCGGTTGAGCATATTCTAGTTTTAAATGGGTCGACTTTCCTACTGAATCTTACAAAATCTTTTTTTTTTCTCCATACCAAAAATAATGGACTTTCATTGTCAACTGCAAGTTATCTACCCAGGACAGAGCAGCGGCAAGGGTTACCTCACATGAACTTTCCCGCCAAGACCTGCCATCTGGATTTCAAGGCTGTCTTTCAGATATCCCTGTGCTTGTTAAGCCTTTCCCTTTTATGCTCTGTTGGAGGTCAATGTTTTCATTTTCTTTCCGTACAAGCAAGTTATACAAGACACATGGAGGCGTCTTAGCTGGAAGCACCATGCTGGAGTGGAGCTGTAATGACATACGTCATGCTGACTCTACCCGCCAGCAATGGCGTGCTGTATACATCATTTAAAAATAAATAAATTAATGAATAATCTTTTGCGCCCATATTATATAAGGCGCTGCAGATCCTTGCTATCATGATCGTGCAGACACCTAACGTGCTCCTGCACGATCCCAGGTTCGCATCTCGCTTGCAGATGGCCATGTAAATTAGGGAATCCTTTGTTTATTCAGCCATGCCATATTACACACAGGGACTCAACGAGGCAGGTTCACTTCTGCACTGGGAACAAACAGTGCGCGGTGTACTGTGCTCTGTCCCAGATTGCAACAATGCTCACAGTTAAGGGTGTGCTGCGATGCAGAACTGGACAATTCTCTGTCCATAAAATTGAAATATTGCATTACCTAGACTGTAATGTGCCCAATAACTTTGGCTTTATCGTATCTATTGGCATTGCTATTCCTTCAGTTTATTTTAATGTTCGACTCACTAGTCCAGCTGTTTCCAAGTCACCTGTTGTTTTAAATAAATAGATGAACATTATTAAACAAGTAAGGTCAAATGAAGCTTAGCAGCCCTTTTTGATACTAAATAGTCAAACAGCAGGGTCCATCACATTTCTTAAGCAAAATGTATTTTGTGCTGAAAAGCCAATCCAAATGCAGCACAAAATGGTTTTGCAATATGCGGTTCATGGGCGTCCGCAGACATTTTTACAGGGGGGGGGGGCAAAATGTTAACGTCATCACCATCCTCCGACATGATGTGTGCCAGGTGGGGCACAAGAAACACTGGGGCATAGCACTGGGATAGACTCAAATAAATGACAGGAATCCAGGACATGTGACTGACCCTGCCACCGGCCAACAAACACCGCCTGTAGGGAAAACGCTAAACTTTCTGACAAGCTGCTTTACCTCTGTCTGCTAGGTGTGCAGACTTCCAGGTCCTCGATCCAACAACAATGAAGGGTGTCTTCAGCACCGAATACTTTAAAACAGCCTATGATTAAGGGATTATTTGTAGCACACATATTACCAATATTGGCTTCTTGGCACTAGAATTCATGATAAATTTTATCCAAAGTTAAAGCACAACATCAAAGTCAGTAGTAAATAATGCAGCCATCACACACGCTAGTGATTCGCCAAGGGGTGCTCCCTTTACTAGAATTCCCTGGGCATTGCTAAATTTTACACACATTCAATTAATTTATACAAAATAAAATGTATAGGTCCAAATGTTAGCTATATTTTTTAAAAGAAACCTAGAGTCCCTCTACGTGTAGTCAATGTCAAACTGACAACGTGCGCACTTTTAGGGATACAATAATGGCCAGTTCCCTTATGCGGAAGCCCTGCACCGTAAATGTGTGGCACATGCGGCGCCCGCAGCGGCGGCGCATCACAGGTCCGGGGATGCTGAGTCTTACACAGTGGTCGAAGTGGGGGGAAAAAAGTAGGGGAACAGTGGGCGAGAATCAGAGGGCGGGAATAACCCAAGGATTGGATCTGTGGGTGGAGCCAGAGGTGTGGCCAGAATGCACATACATCCCAATTTTTAGTATTTATTTGGCATTTCACTGCCCAGTTTATTCAGCCAATGGATACACATGATTATTTAAGGTTATAATGAGTTATTGACATTAAAATATATTCACAAAGTGGGATATGTTTCTAATCAGAGAATGTACCAAATATGATAAAATGTGGAAACACAAGCTATTTCCCTCCGAGCCATGGAGTTTCTGTCATCAGCACTTCTCCCTTTTTCCACAACAGCAGTTCAAACATGAATGGCAAAATATCCTAGTTTGCAATTTGTTTTCTCTAAAATTATGGCTCTGCCATAGTTGCCCCATAATGCAAGATCTGCTGCATGATCTGACCATTTAAACTAATAAATTGTTTGTAGCTCAAAAATATCAAAAGTTAATAAAAAATGTGACTTGTGTTGCTGCGGAGTGGATGGCCTATTGCAAAGGTTAACTGGTCACCTTTCTCACTGCTGCGTTTGTATGTTACACTGGTACTAATAAGCCAAATTCTTTGTAGAAACTGTTAGCATGTGTACACTTGTCAAAATAATGAAATATCTGAAAATATACTGCATTACACTGCAACTTTTTTTTTTAATCATAATTTAGTCAACACTACGGCATAATTTTGTCATCCTTTGCTGCATAATTAATTCCAGTGGCCCCACAGCAGGCAGCACATATTAAACCTGATTGTAAATGAAGCAGGGAGACTGTGAAGTTTGCGAACTTAGTTTGGTGTGTGTGCAAATCCTGCATTTTCAATCCCTGGTGAGTTGCAGCTACTACTGCTGAAAGAAGGCCAATGGAGGTACCTATGGGTGAGGCAGACTGGCCTCAAGGGCAGCACCAGCCATAGCACTGGTGGTGTCCTGTGCATTAATGTTTGTTAGTGACCCTCAATGACCACCTCTGTAATGGATTCCCTCACTACCACCCTTTAACTGTGCCCCCCAAGTCTCCATAACCACTCTCTCCAGTATGCATTTAATTTGATTTACAGACAAAACAGGTGATGGACCGAATGTGGATCAATGTCACACACTCACCCCAGTCCAAAGATCTGGGCCCAAATCCATTGTTTTTTTGCACTCCACACCACCCTGGGTTAGACAATGGCGATATGCAAATCAGCTCTGACCCTGTGCCCCATGGGAACAGTCCAGTCCGAACTACAAAAGCCATGTCCTTCCCAGAACGGAATCAAGCATCCGAGGACCGGACCGGTTTCGAGGTAACACCTCTCATCAGCCCGGCTAGCTTGACTCCAGTGGTGTGGAGTGCCTGGGACCCACGTCTGGGCATCCCCAGCGCACTTAGGGCGGAATTTGCAAACAAAGCAGGTGATGGACCGAATGTGGATCAATGTCACACACTCACCCCAGTCCAAAGATCTGGGCCCAAATCCATTGTTTTTTTGCACTCCACACCACCCTGGGTTAGACAATGGCGATATGCAAATCAGCTCTGACCCTGTGCCCCATGGGAACAGTCCAGTCCGAACTACAAAAGCCATGTCCTTCCCAGAACGGAATCAAGCATCCGAGGACCGGACCGGTTTTGAGGTAACACCTCTCATCAGCCCGGCTAGCTTGACTCCAGTGGTGTGGAGTGCCTGGGACCCACGTCTGGGCATCCCCAGCGCACTTACGGCGGAATTTGCAAACAAAACAGGTGATGGACCGAATGTGGATCAATGTCACACACTCACCCCAGTCCAAAGATCTGGGCCCAAATCCATCGTTTTTTTGCACTCCACACCACCCTGGGTTAGACAATGGCGATATGCAAATCAGCTCTGACCCTGTGCCCCATGGGAACAGTCCAGTCCGAACTACAAAAGCCATGTCCTTCCCAGAACAAAATCAAGCATCCGAGGACCGGACCGGTTTCGAGGTAACACCTCTCATCAGCCCGGCTAGCTTGACTCCAGTGATGTGGAGTGCCTGGGACCCACGTCTGGGCATCCCCAGCGCACTTAGGGGGGAATTTGCAAACAAAACAGGTGATGGACCGAATGTGGATCAATGTCACACACTCACACCAGTCCAAAGATCTGGGCCCAAATCCATCGTTTTTTTGCACTCCACACCACCCTGGGTTAGACAATGGCGATATGCAAATCAGCTCTGACCCTGTGCCCCATGGGAACAGTCCAGTCCGAACTACAAAAGCCATGTCCTTCCCAGAACGGAATCAAGCATCCGAGGACCGGACCGGTTTCGAGGTAACACCTCTCATCAGCCCGGCTAGCTTGACTCCAGTGGTGTGGAGTGCCTGGGACCCACGTCTGGGCATCCCCAGCGCACTTAGGGCGGAATTTGCAAACAAAACAGGTGATGGACCGAATGTGGATCAATGTCACACACTCACCCCAGTCCAAAGATATGGGCCCAAATCCATCGTTTTTTTGCACTCCACACCACCCTGGGTTAGACAATGGCGATATGCAAATCAGCTCTGACCCTGTGCCCCATGGGAACAGTCCAGTCCGAACTACTTGATTTACAGCACCACTCATACCATTGTAGAACACTTTTTGGGACATTAGGATAGTCAAAGACTGGGAGGGGGGAAACATAACGCTCTAATTTATAACTTGCAGTTTTCATGCAGCTCTTAGATGACAGTTAATAGCTCACTGTTCTAAGTTAGGATTTTAACTTATAAACTACAAGTAACAAAAGGAACTCTCTGACAAAAGCAGTAGCCCTCTGACCTATTTACATTATGTGCACTTTGTGATCTGCATGGCACATGTTCTTTGCAGCCGATACATTAACCCTCTGAGCTACCTTTCCATGAGTCAGAACGTCCACTAGACAAAATTCTGATTTCTCTCATGGAAGAACATTAATCACCAGAGTCATCATGACATTGATATTGTTGCCGAAAATTGCTGGAGGCCAGGAAGGAGGCAGCAAGCGTTTTGACAACCATAATACACTTGCAAACCTGATGCCTCCACCTAAAGTCAGCACCCGGTGCGGTCACACTGGTTGCACCGCCCTAGAGCTGGCCCTTCTCAAGGGTCCTGTGACCTCAGTGACTGTTGTTCTAGGGCAGAGGTCTTCAAACGTTTGGATGCCAAGACCCCCCTGTCGACATTTTCAGGTGTATGGACCCCCACATGACAAAAATGTCCAAACCTGTAGGCAGAATCAAACTCCAGCTCTGGTACAGGCAGCACAACAAGTTTTGGTCCCAGGGCAGGAGCAGGCAAAAAGCCTGGATTCATGGCTCTGCCAGTGCTGCAGATTAACAAACGGTTTCCTAAGCCTACATACTCACGGGCAGATTTACAAGCCCCCTGCGCCACCACTACGTCACTTTTTGTGACCTATTGGTGGTGCAGGGGGCCCCTCCATATTTACAAGGAGATGAAAAGCCACCCTGCGAGCCTTTTCCTCTCCTTGTAAGTATTGCCCCTTCACATGCAGCACTGTGCGTGGAAGGGGAGTTCCATGGGTGTTGCTGTGGGAGTTCCCATGCAACACCCAGTGAACAAGACACATCTCATTATTTACGAGAAATCGTAAATCTGGAGATGCATGTGAATGCTAAGCCACACTAGAGGTGGCGTAGCGAGGCGCAACGTGGAACATTTTTTTCATTTCTCCTCATTTTTTCCTCTTGCAATACATGCTGCATTCTACAGCACGCATTGAAAGAGGAAAATGCTTGTAGTGATTGTTTTTGTGCAGGAAGGTACCTCTTCCTGCACAAAAACAATCTCCCCACGGCGCAGGCATCTTTGCACCATGGTGCAAGGTTGCCTTCACCGGCGCATGGCTGAAGACTTCTGCGCCAGCGCAGGGGAAGGACAGAGATAAGACATATTCTTGTAAATATGTCGCATCTCTGTGCTTTCCAAACTAACAGAGCACAGTGCAGCAAAATGACTTGCTGCACCGTGCTGCGTTACTTGTTGTAAATCTGCCCTAAAGTGCTTGAAAATTTTTACAACTCCAACACATCCATAGGACCAAATTCTCACGAGTGCCGAGATGCACTGGGATTTTTATATAAAGTTTTTATAAGATAAATTATTCTTATAATAGAAATTGGCAAAAGCGAAAAACATTTTGGGGCAGATTTACAAGCCGCTTGCGCCACTTTTGCATCACTTTTAACATGGGAAAAGTGACCCAAAAGTGGCACAAGCGGCTTGTAAATCCACCCCTTGGTGTACAGAAAAAACCTTTTAAGATGTATGAATGTCTTTTCTGTTCTCGGTTAATTTTACTTGTTGTTGACCTGTGACATTCTTAACTTCCTGGAGTTTTGCTCACAGTTACCTTGATAAAACTGTTTAAATGTAAGGAATAGGCATAGTGGGGGCCCAGGCGGTACTGGAACCAGAAAAAAATACAAAGCCAGTTTACAAAGGCATGTAAATATGCAAATATTCTTTAACGACCTGTCAAAAACTAGGGTGTGCCGGAGATAAGACTCCAGACACTGCCCAGCCCACAGAAGCTTGAGCTGCACTGCAACAGCCCGGGCTGAGACACAGACGAGGAGGAGGGGGGCTGAAGCCCTTGTAGTTTTCTATGGGCCTGGGCAGAAGTTTGACTGTGAATACGCGTGCCCTTTATAACACTCCACGCCCCCCCTGGGGGTCGCGCCCCACAGTTTGAGGACCCCTGTTCTAGGGTGTGCTGGTTCATAGGCCTGTCCACAAGACTGGAGGTGAACTTCAGTATGGATAGTGGTGGACAAGCCTTGAAGGTTAACCTACACTTGTCATGCTAGGGTTCACCTGCTGGTGCGAAGACACCAGGGGCCCGATGTAGGTAAGTTCGTTTTACCACTTCTTAAATACCGAATGATACCAAATCGGTATTTAAGAAGTGGTAAAATAGAGGGGGGGGGTGTCGGTAATACAGAATCGGAAAAAATACCGAATCGTTAAGATTCAGTATTTACCGATTCTGTAAATACCGATTCGGTAATGCCCATTGATTCCAATGGGCATTGAAGCCCATAGGAAACAATGTGCATTACCAAATCGGTATTTACCGAATCGGTAAATACCGATTTCAGCAAGGGTGCAGGGGGTGTCGCTTTGACACCCTCTAGCACCCCAAATACAGGCATGTGTGCCATGTGGCACACAGACATGCCCTAAGGGCATGTCTGTGTGTCACATTGCACAGGTGTGCATGCACAGATGTGCATGCACACCTGAATTCAGTATTTTACCACCCAATAGGATTGGGTGGTAAAATACCGATTCTTAAGGGCCTGTGGAACTCTTAGGAGTGCCACCTACATGTGGATTTACCGAATCGGTAAATATACCGATTCGGTATTTTACCAATTCTGTAAATTTACCGATTCGGTAAATTTACAGAATCGGTAAAATATAGGCCCCCTACATCTGAAAACCCATTTACCGGTCGGTAATGGCCGAATTCGGCTGTTACCGGCAGGTAAATGGACACCTACATCGGGCCCCAGGGCTTCTAAGGTGTTGCGAAGCCTTCTCAGGTCTAGCATGTGATTGTGCTCTCGCAGGAGAGTGGTCTGGTGGACTGGTTATTAAGGCTGAACCTGGTTCCCAATTCCAAATTCAGCAGCTCTGACCATAGTGCCACATCCTCTCGCCCACTGAACACTGTACTGCCCCACTGAGAAAAACTCCCACTGTCTTCAACGACAACCTAATTGTTGCACGCTATAAACACCTGGATGCGGCTCAATTTAAATTCCGCACTAGACAAGAGCAATATGCGGCCTACAAAAAAAAGTAACAACATCCTGGAAAAAGCAAACACTTATAGGGAATGCAACATTTAGCAAACCATGGGAAATGTAAGCAAGAACAACATGATTACCTTAATGCTTTTACACTCACTATTCAGAAATCAGTGAGTGCTTTTGCCTGAAAAGTTAAGGACACGACTACAGGGCCCTAAAAGGACCCATTCCAATGGCCATTACTTATATTCTCACAAAACGTAAGCAGTATGGTAAAAAGACCACATCCCTGGACGCAGAGCAGCAGTACACATTTTGTTTTCCAATCCACACATTGCAGTACCTCCAGGATTGGTGCACTAGTTCCAAGTCCAGGGAAAACAAAGACAAGAAAACAAAAATAGCGCTTCACTGGCAAACTCTGTAAAAGTGGCGCTAATGTGTTTCTGTGTGAATAAAATCAGTTTGGGCAGTTTACTACCACTCTGTCTTACTTTATTTAGTTATGTATCTATTTTTTCTATTTTTAGCCCTTTATTTCCAATGTTGCACTTTGGAATTAAAATGTCAGAAAAATACCACATTTCTTTTTTGGATTAATTTCATAGGGAAGCAATTAAAAGAAAGAGAGGAAAGAGAGTGAGAACCCCATCTTGAAGTCACGGTTTTCATAGGAGTCCGCAGGGGGGGCAAGGAGGGGTGCTCCAGGGGGGGACAAGCGCCCCTCCTTGATCCCCCTGCGGACGCCCATGATGCGGTTCCAGCCCTCTTATAATCTATGGAAAGTGGGCGTCAAGGGTTGGGAAATGGTTACACATCATAGATTTTTAGCAAAGTGCTTAGACAGTGTGACCGGCCTTTGTGTAGCACAAAAGAAAACTAGCTACAAAACAGAAATACGTAGAATGTAATAGGACATTCCTGTGCGTACAATGTGTGTTTTCTGCAAAATTACATATTTTATGTGGCTTTCCCTTTCAGGTTGAAAATTGTACAGGCGGGTAAAAATATCACTTGAAATTGCACTGCATCATCTATTTTTTTTTCTAAAAACGGACTGCCCAAGGTATAAAGTCGCCTAGAACCAGGGGTAATTAACATACAAGCAAAAGGGTGCCATGTGGAAAATCAATGAACAAATAAGAACACAATATAAGTAGGTATTGAATTAATGTGAAGAGACACAAACGATGGAAGGCCGTGACTCCTCACAGTAATTGAATATCTGCTTTCATTGTGTTCTTAATTGTTGACGGTTTCCACCAGGGAACACTTGTTGCATGTACATCTTTGTACTGAGCGTCGCCCAAAAACAGGTTTTTAGCTCTGGTGTGAACGATGCATCAGTAGCCCACAACTCTAACTAAATATTTCACTGATTATTTAGTTTTCTCTTCCTCGAACAAGAAACACTGCAGATTTTCTCTCAGTGCTGCATTGCATAAATGTTATTAGGCTGTTAGTTGATCACCCTAAATCATTGGCTGGTTGGTGTATCTTTCCACCTTCAAAGAAGAGTAACCATTACAATGTATTAGTTCCCTTGCTTTCACCAAGTAGCAGGGATTATTTGGCGAATGAAATAGCCATCTTTGGGAAATAAATCATTTTCCATATAAAACAAAAACACTCCGCATTATAAATACGTGCTTTCTCAAGGTATGGTACAAAAAAGGTTTTAAATGCTTTTATATTATGTACCACGTTCTTCCTTTGAAGAACATCGGGGCATATTACCAAGCAATAGCGATAATTATCGCTATTGCTTGGTTAGAGACAGAAATTTACCGCAGAGCTGCGGCGATTTTTACCGCAAATAAACCTTGGTATTACCAAGGTTTATCGCAAATGCGATAAAAATTGCCGCAATGCATGAATATCGCTGAAAAGTCCGCGATATTCATGCATTACCGAGCTAATGCTCTTAGCCATGTTATCCACCTCCCATTGGATAACATGGCTAAGAACTGCTCCGGGGCAGGTGTTAGATTTTGGAGATATTCGCGCTTAGCACGAATATCTCCAAAAGTTGCTAATAGGAGATAGCGATGTTAGCGACTGTTTTCAGTCGCTAACATCTTGGCACGCCCACTTTGCATGTCATTAGTGATAAATATCACTGACAAGCAAAGTGGGGCCCAAAATGGTCGCTATCTCCTACTAGCTGTCGCTAACTGGTGTTAGCGACAGCTAGGTAATAGGGAGATAATTTTATCTCCGCTTTCTTGGCTTTTAAAGCCAAAAAAGCGGAGATAAACCCCCTTGATAATATGCCCCATCGTGTGTTGTGAAACAATGGTATGGCAATAGGTAAAAAGTAGTTCTTATATAAAATAACACTGAGAAATATTTTTCAATATTTAGATCATTTTCTTGATTAGATGTGACATTATTTTACTAAGCAAACACTATTTTTCACCAAGGCTCCTGCTTCGTTCCCAAAGTTCAATCAGTTTATTCATGATTCATTTGGGTTTTGCTCTGTGTTACTTTCTGTTGCATGTGCCTGTATTATTCTTCCCTTATTTTGCTGGTTTTGTGTGTACTTCTGATCCTTCTTCAGTGTCCCTGGATTTCTATGCCACAGCTGTCCTTGACAGAAATTGATGATAACAAAAAGCCCCATTCAAAGATGCCTGCCATTCTCTGTAAAATTCAACATGTTTACCATCTTTAACTTTTATGCTCCTTCACCCGCCTTCGGAAGTGACCATTGTGACAGGTGAGAATTATTTTATTTCATGAAACATAAGTTTTGCGCAATTATCACAAGAAGAAACAACAGAAGTCTCGTTTATCATTTTGGGAATCATTTTGCAGCATACGTTTCCACAGTAACAAGGAGATGATAAAAGCTGAAAATCGTTCCTACTAAATAAATAGTGTTATTAAGACATTTATTTTTTCTCTGAGAATGACAAGTAAGGGTTTTGGATTGTGGAAAGGCTGATGGTGACAGACCCTGCAGCACACTGGGGAGGGTCGGCAGATGCTATGCCAAAGCCTTTCACACACTTTTTCCGCAAAAGAGGAGCCAAGCGTTGCCTCTTTCTTGTATTATCTGCCCTAGCAGCAGCTGGTTGTGTAGCACCAGAATTCCAAGCAAAATTAGTGCTCACAACTAAAAAAATCTTTTATGTCTTACTATATACTTGTTACATCAATACCCATGTGTGAAAATCATTCTGAAACACAAATCTGTTTTTCCTTTCTCACATCCAATGGACACTAACATGGAAAATGAACAATGTTTCTGTATTAGGGTTTTTTTAACGTTCTTTACTGAGAGAAACGAGAATTATGCAAGCTGAGAGAACATAGTGACTGTATGCATAAAAACATAAAGCACGACCACAAGTAGGAAGATAAATATAACATCACAATGAACCACCTGGGTCCATATTATGTATTAGGGCGCACTTTCCCTGTTTGTGCCTGGTGCACTTTAAAATAGGTGCGCGGGGTGCAAACTGAGAAGGTGAGCGCCTATTAGGTAGAAGGTGCTGCTACCAGGGCAGCCACAAACTTGTGCTGAGTGCATTCAAGTGAAATACGAAGGGACTTTGAAGCAACATCTCCATGTTTCACAATGCGGCGGCAATCCACCTGCACTTTTAAAGGGGATTAAAGAGCCCCTTGCAGGCGGGTGCAGTCAGTTACTGCACCCACCTGTAAGGGGATGTGTGGCCGTCCATGGGATCCCCATTCGCCCACCAGAGTACTGCTCTCAGGGGACGCACTCACCTTCTAGGTGGAGCACTGTGAGTGCGCCCCCTTGAGAGCTTCTTTTTTATCTGCGCCCGTGTCTGCAATAGGACACTGGCACAGAGGCAAGGGGATTCCCTCATTTGCATGTGGCACGACCCCATGCAAATGAGGGAAAACCCCTAAAGAGAGCGCTGGCGCTTTAATTGGGCCAGCACTAGCAGTATTACAGAAGGGGCGCAAAAGCGCCTGCATCACCATCTGTAATACCAAAGCACCCCGGGGGCACTTTCTGTAATACAGCCTTTGGAGAGCCAAAGAGTACAGGCGGATGAGGGGCCAGCATGAGGGGCCTACAAAAACATCAAAGTGGTCCTTCAGGGTCCAGGAAGAATATGTGAAAGGACCTGCCCAGCCCTTGGACAACTAGAGTGGGGAAGTGGTCAACAGGGAGAAGGACGGGAGATGGGAGAGTGTTTTTGCACCACGTTCTTTAACACATACAATAGGCAGCAAAAGTTGAAAACCTTTGATATCACTTACTACTATTAAGCAATTATATCTCTGCTGATAAAACAATGAATTGTGCAAAAACATTGTGGGAGCAAAGAAATGGTATTTGAATAGTGGGACTGCAGACTTTCAGACCCTTATCTGCAAAGCCTCCTGATAAAATAATATTTCCAACATTTATATTGCTTATAAACAAGTTTTTTTCTGTGTAACAAGATATTGAGAAACATCATATAAATCCCACCCTAGTGAGGACTCAAGTGGGACAACCAGTAACATTCCGATTATTAGCACATGAAAGAAATTCCTATGGGGCCCAAATCACAAAAGTATCCTGAGACAAAATCCTAAATTTACGACTTTCGGTATTCAAAAAGGGCATTTAGGAGTACTAAAGTTGGGATTCATAACTTTACTACTCCCAAATGCCACTCGTGAACACCGAAAGTCGTAACGTTTTGTGAATTGGGCCCATTGTCTTTGCCATTTCTTGCTTTAATTGCATCAGCCCTGGTAATTATGACCTAATTTATAGCATTTGTTTCACATTTCACAGTAAGACAAAATTAATTAATAAAAAACGAAATTTTCTTATATGTACCATATTGATAAATAAAAAAATCTCATATCAGGTTGCACGTTGCTGTTTTTTTTTTTTTTTTAAATATATTTTTATTGCAGAGTTATAAACAGCAGGAAAAAAGTAATCAGCCAGTACATTTGTGGGCCCCTCCGACCAGTAACAGTTCACAATTGTACACAGCCATTCAGCCCGCATCCCGGAGGCCGGGCGGCATATCAGATCGCTCCGGAGGAGCACAACACAGTGTACGTCCCATTGGGACCCTGGCGAAAGGTCGTTTTGAGTATCTGCTTTTACCCCCCCACCCACAACAACAGTCCCATCAGCCATCTCCAAGGTATCAACGTAATCACCCCCTCCGGGGCCTGTTCTAGGCTATTTGGGCCTTCGTGCCAGACCGTTCCAACCATTCAATCCGCCCGCCACTCAATACCCCCAGTCCCAGGAGATCCAGGCCACCACCAGCAACCCTCCAACGGCTTCCGGCCCTCCCCAACCCCCTCTATAACTAACCCCCCCAACGCCCCCCCCCCCCCCTGGCAACTGCTAAGGTGTGTGCTTCGCTCTACTGAACTGGATGGTTCCACTACAGTGCATGATGGCATACTTCTGTGTTCGCCCCGCGGTGTCCAGCGGCTTAGTCCTCGCCGTCTTCATCCCCAACCAAAGCATCACGCAGAGCCTGTACCACTAACTCCCACGCACGCGCTGCATCCAGAGCCTTCTCATTCCCCAACTTCACCGCTTGCTTCATCCGGAGCACGCTCTCGCAGTCAGACCATCGCAGCAACTCATTCTTCCATCTGCGCAGTGAGGGACCCCCCTTGGCCTTCCAGTGCCACGATATTTCCCTTTGGGCCAAGATCAGACCCAGATCTATAAATTTACTGGTCACCTTGGTGTGCTTAGTATGTGGGAACCAGAGCAATAGACACGTTGCCATGTCGAAGTCTACCTCCCTGTCAGTCACTTCATTCAGGAGGTCCCCTACCTCCGTCCAATAAGTTCCCAGTTGCGGACACCCCCAAAACAAGTGGTCCATGTCCGCCCCTGGGGACGAGCACCGGGGGCAACAGGCATCCGGCACCCTAAAGTGCCGCTGTAGTTTCTCTGGGGTTAGGTAGGCCCTATGGAGCACATAAAAATGGACCTGCTGAAAGCGCGCATTCCTAGTGCCCTTCCACGTGCGTCGCAGGATATGGCCCCATGCCGTATCCGGTATGGGCCGGCCAACGCTCTCCTCCCACTTAGCCTTGAGCCCATGGAGCGGTTCCAACCCATCGTTCAGCATCCTGTTATGGAGGCACGTCACAGCTTTGAATGTGCCAGCCGCCATCACCACATATTGGCATGCCATAGTCGTCGCTGGTTCCAGGAGCCCCTCCTTCCAGTGCTTTTGCACAGCAGCCACTATAGCCGCGTGCAGTAGGAAACCTCCTTCAGGCAGTCCGAACTGGTCCCGGAGCACGTCAAACGGTGCCAACGCCCCATCTATATACAAGTCGCCCACCACCTGCAACCCCGCGTCCTCCCAATCCATCAGCGGGGACCAGTCCCCTCCGTGCGGTAAAGCCGTCAACATCCCGATCGGGATCTCCGGGGCATAAGGCCGCGATGCTCTCGCTCTCCGGAGGCTCCTCTGCCAGCACAGCCGGAGCGTCCGCTCCTCCATGGTGAGGGCCCGTAATTCGAGCCGTTGCTGCATAATGATGTACGACAGCACGTGGCGCTGTATCCCCCGACCCCGGTCTTCCTCCGGCCCCCGGAACACCCTGGCCACATTCTGCGTTAGGACCTGCAACTGCGCCGCCAAATAATATAGCTCAAAATCGGGCACAGTCATGCCCCCCTCCAGCTTGGGGCGAAGGAGCGTGCTCAAGGCTACCCTACGACGGCCATGCCCCCACAGAAAGCCAATAATCATGGACCGCAGGTCCCTAAACACCCCCTGGGGAATCCAAACCGGTAGCGTTCGGAAATAATAAAGGAAGCGCGGGAGCGCCACCATTTTCAACAATGCTATCCTGCCCAGGACCGTCAGCGGTAGGGTCGACCAGAAAGACAAACTACCCCGCAGTGACCGGACACAACGGCCAATGTTACCCTCCAGGAGGTCGGCGGCCGAGTGGTAAATGCGGACCCCCAAGTAGACGATACAAGAGGGCTCCCACGTCACCCCCAGGTCGCTGCTAGGGGCTGGCGATCCCGCTCTCAGCGGAAACACACAGGTCTTAGCCCAATTGACCTTAAGGCCCGACAATCGGCCGAACTCGGACAGCAGAGCCATCGCTCCGACCAACGCCCCCGAGGTGTCTGCTAGGTACAGGAGCAGGTCATCCGCATAAAGCGAAATATAGTGCCATTGCCCATCCCCCACCACTCCCGCGTAACGGTCGCCGGACCTCGCGTGGACCGCCAAGGGTTCCATCGCCAGGGCAAACAATAGAGGGGAGAGAGAGCATCCCTGTCGTGTTCCCCTGCCCACCGGATACGCGGCGGATACCAGGCCGCCCAGTCGTACCCTCGCCGTCGCCGAGTTATACAAGACCCTCGTCCACCTCCTAAACCCATCGCCCATGCCAAACCGCTCCAGCACTCCATCCAGGAAAGGCCATTCCAAACTATCGAAGGCCTTCTCAATATCCACGGACAGTACCGCTGGCGACCCCTCCCCTTCCAAGATGGCGTCCATTATTCCCACTAGGCGGCGGATATTCATCGCCGTACTCCTCGTGGGTATAAACCCGGCCTGGTCCCTGTGCACCAGGCCCGTCATGTGCGGGGCCAGTCTAGTGGCTAGGATGCGACTCAGGATCTTGTAATCCACCGTCAGCATGGACAGTGGGCGATAAGACCTCACGTCCGCGGCATCCCGGCCAGGCTTGAGGAGTGGTACTATCAAGGCCTCCCGCATGGAGGCAGGCAACACCCCCTTCTCGAAGGCCTCCGTATATACCACCAGCAGCCTGGGCGCCAGAGCGTCTACATAGTGCTGATAGAATTCGATTGGGAGGCCGTCCACCCCTGGCGTCTTGTTACGGGCCATATGTTTGATAGCCACTCGAATTTCCGTTAGCGTGATCGGGCTACCCAGGTCCGTCGCGTCGCCCTCGTCCAAGACCGGAAGCGGCCTCTCCCCCAGGTACTCCACGATGTCCTGCACCCCCACTCCCAGCTGACTCCGGTACAATTCCTCATAGTAACCCCGAAAGCGGTCTACTACAGCCGCCTGAGAGTACACCATCTCTCCCTGTGCGTCAGTAATGCTGAGGATCGGGCAACCCCTAAGTTCCGGGCTAGCTAATCTGGCAAAGAGGGTACCCACCTTGTCCCTTTCTGCGTGCGCCCTAATCATGTATTGCCTGTAATCATAGCATCTCAAACGTTCCGTCTCCGCGGCCACCACTTCCTTCGCGTCCAGTAACTGGGCCTGTAAACCTGGCTTAGTTGGCCTGCGGCGTTCCAGGTCCCTCAAAATCTCCTCCGCTTTCATTAGGTCATTCAGCACAGTCGTTCGAGCATTCGAGAACCTACCCAGGCACACCCCTCTCACCACCACTTTCATTGCATCCCATTCAACAGACCTGCTCGTCGCCGTCCCTGCGTTCACACCGAAATAACTATCAATGCCCTGCCGGACCGCATCGTCGAACACAGAATCCTCTAGCGTCTCCGGCCGAAGCCGCCATGTTGGAATTACTGAGCGCTCCCTCTGCCATTGAATATGCACCAACAGGGGGTTATGATCAGATATCGTCCTAGCAAGATACTCAGCATGGGTGATCAATGGCGCTAGAGAGCCCCCACAGAGCACCGAATCAATCCTAACATGCAAATCATGTAAGGCAGAATAAAAGGAGTAATCCCTGGTTCCCCTGTGCCTCTCCCTCCAGACATCCAGCAACCCCCACCGTTCTTGCCAGTCCTTCCTGTGCGCGGCCAGCCTGCGCACAGGAGAGTCTACTAGGGGGGGATGGGACCTATCCAGAGCCACATCCGTAATTGAATTGAAGTCCCCCCCTAACACTATCGGACCCGCCAGGAAAGAGGCCAAGGACCCCGAGAGGCCATCAAAGTATCGGCCTTGGTCAGTGTTAGGTGCAGAAACGCAACATAAAACCACGTCCCGTCCATACAGTCTCCCCTCCACCGCTACAAACCTGCCATCCGGATCTATTACCTGATTCAGGACCTGGAAGGGGATCCCCGCCCTCACCCAGATCAAGACCCCCCTGGCATACGCTGAATAAGTGGTGCCAAAAACCTGGCCCCGCCATCTTTTCTGCAAGGCAGCGCACTCTTTTTTAGTGAGATGAGTCTCCTGGAGCATAGCTATCTGAACCCCCCTGCGTACCAGGTATGCATGCACTTTGTGACGCTTCACCATAGTCCGCAGCCCCCGGACATTCCACGTTAGGCATTTCAAATTAGGTAATGTCCCCATACCAAGTCCGTACAGTCCTTTTCACACTCCCACGGTCCATGACCCCCCCAATGCAGTTGCCCCCCCCCAACAACCCCAAAACTGAAACATTCCCCAACCCCCACTCCCCAGGACAGAGCATACGAACCCAATGGCCGCCCCCATCCAAACCTTAAACCAACTACTCGCACACCTACCCTGTGGTCTCCACCACAGTCGGCCTTAAGGGCCTAGGGGGGGTGAGTCGCCGCCGACCCCAGCCAGCGGAGCCCGCGTCCGCCCGTCATCCCCTCAGAGACACTCCGCTCCCCCACCCGGCAACCCGCCCTCCAGCAACAGGATATCACCCTACCATGAAGTCCCGATCAAGACCAAAGTCTGTCTTAGCCGCAGATAATACTATCCGAAGTCTGTGGGGTCACTGTCGGCCCCTTCTGGCTCTCCGCTTCCGAAAGTTCCTCTCCTGTTCTGCTGCACTCTCCTCCCGAGTCCGTTTCGGCTCGTTCACTATTCTGTTGCGACCCTGTAATGGCCGCCGTCGCCGCGAGTGCGTCCCTCTTCTCCGCCGCCATTTGGGCCTCCCGCTTCTCCCGCTGGCGCCTGTTGCGGGACCTGATACGTTGAGACTGCCGCACCCTGGGCTGCTTGGGCTGGTCTCGTCTACTTTGGTGCGTCCTGTCCGTCCCCGCTCTGTACAACTCAAGCCAGTGCCAAACGTCGTCCGGAGTTTGGAAAAAGTGTGTGGTGCCATCCATGATAATCCGCAGCTTGGCCGGGTAGAGCAAGGAGTACTGAATGCCTTCCTCCCTGAGCTCCTTCTTCACAGCAAGGAACGATGCCCTGTCCTTTTGGACCGCCTGCGTGTAGTCCGGAAATATCGTCACCTTGCTGTTCTCCACCCCGTAAGGACCCGACATCCTTGCCCGCTGGATGAGAAGGTCTCGGTCTTTATAATGGAGGAGCCGCACCACCATCGGGCGGGGGGGGGCGGCCAAGCCCCGGCGGGCGAGCGGGCACCCGGTGGGCTCGCTCCAGGGTGAAAAATGGAGTAAGCCCCTCCGGCGCCACCACAGTGCGGAACCAGTTCTCCATGTAGGCCACCGCATCCTCCCCCTCAATCCGTTCCGGCAGGCCTACGACCCGCACGTTGTTCCGCCTATTGCGGCCTTCGGCATCCTCCGCCCTCCGTTCCAGAATGTCCAGCCGGGCCAAAATGTCCGTAATCCTGTGCTCCGCCGTCACCACCGAGGGCTTCAGGTCCAGCAACAGTTGGTCATGATCCTTGACCCGATCCGCCAGCTTCGCGTGATCCGCACGCAGCAGCCCCAGGCCCGTGGCCACTTGGGCAATGTCGTTATGCAACGCCTCCTTGGTGGAGGTGATCGCCTCAAGGATGGCATCCAAGCGCCGGTTCAGCCGCTGTTCTTGGTCAAGCTCCGGGGAGGGATTCTCACTCAACCGGGTCGATGTCGCCGAGTCCCCTTCGCGGCTCCCGGGTGTCGGTCCTCCGATCGCCGCCATGTCAGGGCGCTGCGTCACAAGTCCGGCCACCCTTTCTGTGAGGCGCTCTCGTGGGCCCGTGCCAAGCACCGGGCACCAGGCAGCACGGTGTCACCGCCAATGGTCGCAGGAGCAATGACCAGGCGGATGAGCTCCGGTCCGTCACCCCCACTAGGCCGGTGGGGGGAGGATGGGTCACGGGACGGCGGCCGACGAGGGCCCCGGGTCTCCTGGGTGAATTGAGCAGCGTCCCCCGGGCTCAAGGCTTCGCGCCGCCAGTCCCAGTGCGTCGGGCAGTCGGGTGCAGGGTCCCTCTCTGCTTGGCGACAGCCAGTCTCAGGGCTGTAGTCCGGGACCATCCGATCTCCTCGCCGCCATTTTCTTCACACCCTGGTCTACACCTCGGCCGCCTCTTCCTCGATCTCCTCGGGGCCAGCAGTCCCCCAGCAATGAACCAGTTACGTCCAGCTGTCCCCCTACACTTCAGAGGGCAGGAACGTCTTCTCCGGGTCGCCTGGGGTCCCGAAAAACAGGAGAATTAGCGGGAATCCGCGCGGAGCTACGAGCTCACGCCGCCATCCCGATCGGCGTCCAAGCCACGCCCCAGGTTGCACGTTGCTGGACTAAATATCACCACCAAGGAAAAATTCCTAAAACTTCGATTGGGGGTTGGGCCCTTCAAGCAATTCTTACCTCCTTGGGAGAAAAGTAGAGGAGACCAGCTTTGCCATTTATGTGGCAGTAGAATCGCGGATGTTATCCATATTATATGTACCTGCACTAGCCTAAGAGACATAAGGATAACCTTTCTAAAACCAACGTTTAGACAATATGAATTTAGGTCCTGCCAACAAGCGGTAATGATGTGCTTTAACCCTGAGATAACACAGCTAAACTGTCAGCTAACTACATTTCTTGATATAACCGCAAAAAGATTAAAAACCTACCCTCATTGGTTAAGAATCAACTTTCATTAGAATAGCCACTGTTTGGAACAATTGACAATACTAGAACAACAGGGGTATAGGGCAAAAAATGACTGCACTTTGTCCAAAATTTTGTGGTCTAGTTATTTTGTGGGTGCCAATAAACCTGAAGTCACATACCCCTAGACTTCCAAGGGCAATGCCCAAAAACGCTTTAGCAATAGAACACAATGGTTCAGCACTCCCACACAATGTACAATGACGATAGTAGTTCCAACAATAATACAAAAGAATCAGTTCAGTAGGACTTGAAATTTTTCTTTTTTTCTTTTTTATTCAAAATCTTCATACAAAGCGAAGCGAACGAATACCCGTAGGCGTCTCAGCGCTAGATAAGTCACTTAATTTTCCCTAGGAAGCTCATAAAGATTGGTAGTCATTGATTAATGATCGAAAAGCCACGTCTTCAGTCCTTTGTGAAATTGCAGAAGTGAAGGGCATGTCCTGATGTGCTGCGGCAAGGTATTCCATAATTTAGGTGAGGCGACTGAAAAGCGACGATCACCCCACGAAACTGTTTTAGATCGTGGGACCACTAGTTGGTTAAGAGTGGCAGATCGAAGCTGTCTAGCCGGTTTATAAGGTATCAGCTGATCCTTAAAATAATGTGGTCCTAGATCATGGAGTGTCTTATATACTATACAAAGTGATTTAAATTTGATCCGATTACGGATTGTCAGCCAATGGTATTTCATGATGGTATCTGATATAGGCGAAAACTTGGGTGTTCTCGAGAGCAAGCGTGCTGCTGCGTTCTGTATTGTCGGAAGCTTATTAGTTACTCTGACCTGGTCGTTTAAAAATAGTCCATTACAATAATCAAGGGACGATAACACTAAGGAACTAACCAGTGTTTTGGCGGCTGTATCAGGCAAAAACTGGATGATTTTACTGATCAACCTTAGTTTGTGATGGGCTGTTGCCGCTACCTTGTACGCATGTGCCACAAAGTTAAGGTCCCCATCAAAAATTACTCCCAAGTTCCTAACCTTGAGGGCTGGCCTGGGGGGGGGGGCTCCAAAAGCTGAAGGCCACCAGGTTGCTGACCAATCTGGAAAAAGGGGTCCAAAGATAAGCACCTCCGTCTTTTCAGAATTAAGCTTAAGGCAGTTAGCTGCCATCCACTCTTCGATTGCTAGCATTCCACGTTGGAAACGCTCTGCCACCTCGGGTCCGTCGTCTTTGATGGCCAAAACCAGTTGTGTGTCATCAGAGTAAGAGGTTATGCTCATCCCGTATGCTTTGATGACATTAGCAAGGTCCGACACATAGATATTAAATAGTGTCGGACTAAGGGATGAGCCTTGAGGAACCCCACACGGTAGTGACAACTTGACAGATTGATATGGGCCCAGGGTGACAGCCTGTGATCTATCAGCCAGGAAGGATGCAATCAGATCTCTCGCGGTAAGGTGAATGCCTTTCTTTTCGACACGGTCGACCAGGATCTTATGGTCGACCGTGTCGAAGGTGAAAGGGGCCCTATTACCAAGGCAGCATTAAGTCAATTAACGTGGCTTTAAGCCACATTAATTGACTTAACGCTGCCTTGATAATAGGGCGATGCAGATATCGCCACGGTATCGGCACAGTTGCAGTGCCACAGGCCCTTAGGATTTCTTATTTTACCACCCAATCCTATTGGGTGGTAAAATACCGAATTCCAGTGTACATGCACATCTGTGCATGTACACCTATGCCATGTGACACACAGACATGCCATTAGGGCATGTATGTATGCCACATGGCACACAAGCCTGCATTTTGGGTGCTACAGGGTGTCAAAGTGACACCCCGTTCCCTCTGCCAGGATTCAGTGTTCACCGATTCTGTAAGTTCCGAATCTGTATTTCACATTGATTCCTATGGGCTTTAAGGCCCATAGGAATCAATGGGAAATACAGATTCGGTATTTACAGAATCAGTAAATACCGACTCTTACAAAATCGGTAATTTTTTCCTACATCTGCCTCCTTCCAATTTACCGACTCTTAAATACCGATTCGGTATGAGTCGGTATTTAAGAGTCGGTAAATCGGAATTACCTGCATCTGGCCCTAATTCTCTTAAAGTTTGCTGCCTTGAGGAATTTATAACTTATTATCGACATATGTTCTTATTCTCCGACTGACAGCTGGCATCGTGTCTCTAGTTCTATCTTGCCCAAATGATCTTTAATCATGAGGAGTCGGTTTATTTCTAGAGCGAACTATAACAATTCTCTATCCCCATCAGTTGACTTTTGTCCTATAATTTCATCAACATCTCTGTGGACTGGCACATTTCTTTCAAACAGCTACTCAAACATTGTTTCATCTGAAGAAAGCTGTGCCATAACTCCACGTGTTCCTTCCCTGCTTGTACTGTATTTCCACCCAATTTGCGATCCGGGTTCCTAGAGAAAAATTGCCCAACATCTGAAACCCTCAAGAGTTCCATATTCTACAGATTGTGGGGCATATTACCTAGGGGGGCGATAGGCAATTATCGCCGGTTTAGCGGCCGATTCCGGCCGCTAAGCGTCGATAATTCTATTGCTTTATTAGCAAGCTGTCGCTAACAGCAGTTAGCGAAAGCTTTTAGGCGATAGCGAGCAGTTTGGGGCCCGCTTTGCATGTCAGCGATATTTATCGCTAATGACATGCAGAGTGGGTGTACCCAACCTGTTAGCGACTGAAAGCAGTCGCTAACGTCGCTATCGCCTATTAGCAAGGCGGGCGTAGCGATGGAAATATTCCAGCTATCGGCAAAAACTATGGCCTGCTCAGACCAGTTCTTAACCATGTTTTCCAATGGGAGGTGGATAACATGGCTAAGAGCATTTTGTCGCTAATGCCTGAATATCGCTGTATTCTCAGCGATATTCACGCTATCGCCGGAAAAATTATCGCTTTGGAGATAAACGTTGCTAAGAGCAAGTTATCTCAGCGATAATTTCCGGCGATTCTTAGCGATAAAAAATCGTTGCAAAGCCTAGTCAGCGATAAATATCGCTACTGGTTGGTAATATGCCCCGAGTTCGATAGCACCAGTCCTGGCACCTAACATTCCTGCAGGGGAAACATCCTTTACAACGCAACTTTTACCACGCAGTGCCTTTACATCGCAACTTTTACAACGCAAACCATTACAACGCATTGCGCTGGGGGGCGCTCTAGGATAGGGAATAGATTTAATTTACTATCCAACACCTTCCCTACTATCCACGGGGACTGGAGTTGGAATAGTAAATTAAACTATTCACTATCCCACACCCCTCAACACTATGCGTTGTAAAGGCATGCGTTGTAAAACTTGCGATGTAAAAGCATGCGTGGTAAAAGCATGCATTGTAATGTCATACATCCTTCCTGCAGCATTACCATTCGATGACATGCTGAGACTTGCCTAACCTTTAAAAAAATTGTCAGATTGATTTCACCTAGAACTTCATATCAGGGGGCATATTTACAAGGTCCTTATCTCCTCTTGTTTGGCTGCAAAAGTAAAAAAAAGCGGAGGTAATATTAGCACCCTATGTACAAGTGGATGCTAACATGCACTAGTGCATGTTAACACCCTTTTTCCCGACGCCTCGCTTTGCATTTCTAATGAGATGCAAAGTGGGCGTCACTGGGCAGTGCAACCTGTAAAATATCGCTGATGTGCACATTGCGATATTTACAAGGCAGCCCATGCATTTTAGCAGACATTAGTTTTGGGCAAAAACCGCTGTCTGCTAAAATCCTGACCCATGTATGTTTAACATGGGGGGTGGATTCTTGTGTTACGACCACAGGGCCGTATCATCAAGCATATTGCCGTTTTGCTGGGAATATCGCTGGAAAACCAGCGATGTTCCGTGCAAAACAGCAATTTCCCCGCTATCTCTGGAATTTACATCACCCTGGAGAAACGCGCTGTTAATAACGTGCTAACAGGGCAATAAATTCCAGCAAAAGACTGCGATTAATACAATAGCGCTAAGCGGGTTTTGCGTTATTTATCACCGTGCGTTGCTGATATGCCCCTTGCTTCTTTATGGCAGTTTTGTGCTCTTTAAGAAAAATTTAGGATTGCCACCACTCTCCTGATCAAAACTCCCCTCAGCTGTACCTATTCTGACCATAATCTTTAGCCATGTAGCCTGATAGTATAGATAGAAATTCAGAAGAGTCAAGCCATCTTGTTCCTTGTCCAGCTAAGAATTGAATATCCTACTCTTGAAATGTTTCTTCTTCATAAAAATTTTAATATGAAGGAATCCCGCTCTTCTCCAAAACACCTTAATAACCTTAGTTGGGAGATTTCCAAATACAGATAAAAACAGAGGCAAGATGGACATTTTTATCAATGAGATGCTCCCAACTAATGTAAGAGACAGCAGGGACCATCTATTCAAAAGCCCTTTCACCTTCTCCAGAATCTTATCATAATTTAACTTGAACAGGTCAGCATAGTTATCGGTCACATAAATCCAAAGACAGCAAATACTATAATTATTAATTAAGTCCACAGGGAGCACCGAAGGCTGCACATTAAAAATAAAAGTCTCAGTTTTTCTTGATTCACCTTGTTTCTCCCATGTTTAAATATTCTTAAATAGCATTCAGAGCATCCTTAATATTGATCTGGTCAGCTCTTCAATACAAGACCATTTCATCTGCAAATAACTTAAGTTTGGGTATCCCTTGTAGTGGAACAATATTACTAGCAGCACTATGTTTCTTTCAACTAGTGGTTCAATGAATAAAGTAAAACGTACCGGGGACATTGGGCACCCTTGATGAGTGCAGAGTTTCATTTGTATAGTTCTTACTACTTTTGCGTTCATTATTACTCCCGCTTCAAAGCCTTGGTATAGATTCTTAAGCATTGCCATCATTCTAGCTGTAAACCCAAGATAATCAAGTGCCAAAAAACAAGGCTTTTAAGTTAACAAGGTCGAATGACTTTTCAGCATTGATCATTGCGATTGACGCTTTAACTTGAACACTGGAAAACAATATATAGCCTGCAGCAAATACTGAACATTTGCTGCCAATATTTGCTTGATGTAAAAACACATACTGCACCTCATGAACCAATGTCTGCCTACAATAACTAGAGGTGTAAATAAGAAGGACCCCCTGTTTACGTAACAGAATATGTTTGACAGGGAAATTCAGACAATGCAAACAAGAAAACAGATGCAATAACAAAAGGGAGCAAACGATAGGATTTCCTTTTTCCAACGGCTGCGGGACGCTACTGGACCTATTGATCGTGGCGCCCGCGGGTTGATGCACCAGCGGTATTCATCATAATTATCGCATTTTAATACGAAGCTAAAATATCCAATTACGTTCTATTGTACGTGTCGACCGTTCTTTATCTCTGCACTGCAACACAACGCGTAGGGGGCAGACATATCAGCTGCGCTCCGAGTTTTCTGCAACAGGCAGTAGAGTCTGGTTTCTCGGAATAATTAATTAAAATTAAGAAAACAGACAAATTTACCGTCATCCACTACTGCCTTGGGCCATTTGAGTATTAGGAACCATATTCAATTTTTAAACAGAATTTTATCAAGAAAATACAGTTAGAACTACTGCTGCTGCACCGTCTTCGGCAAACATAGATATCAGCTGTTTTAGATTGTACATGTGACTCCTGAAGAAGGCGTTCCTGTGATAACGCCGAAACGCGCGTCGAGAAGAAGATTAACATTGTCCACCATTGTCTTAAGAATTAAAAATTTATGATGTTATTTGGAATACTATATTGGGTTGTAATTTCACAATAGGTCGAGAGTCATTTTAATTTTACATGTCAGGAATTTTATGTTTTTTAATCTGAGTATATATACTGAATAATAAACAAAATTTTGTATTTTTTAACCACCTGTTCTGCTTGTTACTTATCGTTTGCTCCCTTTTGTTATTGCATCTGTTTTCTTGTTTGCATTGCCTACAATAACTATACATGATGCCCAAATCTTTGCAAATAACTTGTAATCAGGATTGAGAAGGCTTTTCGGGCTATAGGAGTGCCTGCTCACTTGATTTGTATATTTTCTGAAGAAGCATACTACTACAGATTCTTTAAAAGTCAAATGGATGTCCACCCCCCATTGCATTAAATATTTGCACCAGATGCAGTAGTAATTCTTTCTGGAACATTTTATAGACCTCTGCCTCCCCAAGCGAAATAGCCTCTTGCAATGACTCTACCTGTGCCTCGGTCAAGCACGGGAGCAGGATCTGCCCATAAAATTCCTCAATACTAGATCTAGCAACTGGATTGGCGTTAGTGTAAATCTTTTTTATAATGCTGCAGGAAGATATGTTTTCTTTTATGATCATCCTTGCTTCCTATATTGAGTTTTTGTCTTTAATTTTTCCAAAGCGTAAAGCATCTTGCTTAAGACGTGTCATCCAAGCCAGCAGCTTGCCCACCAACTGGCTCACTTTGTACTTCTTCTGTTGAAAAGTCTTTGCATCATTGCTCTCTTAAAGAATAAACACATCCTTTAATGCTTGTTTTACCTGGTCAAATCTTTCTTTCTGCTTTGTTGCTGCATCTAACCTCCTCCTGACTAGTGCATCCTGTGCCTTATTGAGGGCACTTGGTAACTCCTTATTTTTTTCTTTCCAAGCTCTACTCTTGGCTGATTTATATGCAGTCACTCGACCTCTAAATACATCATTGAATGCTTCCCAAATTGCAAAGTGCGAAGCACAGTGCTTTGATTGATTAAAAAAATCCTCCTGTATAAATTTATACATGGCCTCTAGCCATACCTGGTCTACCAAGAGTGTCCGATCAAATTGCCATCGTAACCTGGGGTGTTAGATTCTTCTTTTTCTATTGTAACGCCAACCACTGAATGATCTGAGAAATTATTGGCCCGAATTACAGTTCTACCCCATTTAAAACCATCAGAAATAAAATATAAAATGCAATCATGAAGCTGTATTATAATGACTAGAACAACATGAAAAGTGCACTCCATCAGGATGCTCTGAGCACCACGGATCTAACAGATCCAAATTGTATTTCATAGACTTAAGAACATTAGCAGTTTTCGGCTACTACTGTTTTGTTTCTATTAAAGGGATCCCGCTTACGGTCCTGTATGTAGGTGAAATCACCTCCCCCTATTAAGGACCCCTCTACCCCCACTGCAACAGCAATCATTTCCATTGAGGGGGTATCTTCATCTTGCACCAGTCCATATTAGTAAAGATGATTAAAAGAAACTGCTTGAACTGAACTTTTAACCAGATCCATCTACTCTGTTTATCTATTATCACTCCCCTTACCTCACAATCCACTGATCTAGAGAGCTAGATACCCACGCTCCGAACAGCCAACCCGCTGATGCAAATATAGCATGTGAATAATTCCTAGGTATTCACATTTGGGGGGATTTTCCTTGAGGTGGGTATCCTGTACTTAAATGACTTATGGATTAAAGTTGGATAACCAATTAATTACTTTGTTCTGTCTTAGTATTACACCTCGTTATTTCACAGCAGCTGAAGCTGGACTGTTTACTTTGAATCACAACAGATACTAGAACTCTTCTGCTCTTTTTATGACTACATTCAAGTTCCTGCTTTTATATTTACTCTTTTCTACTTTTGATGAACCCCAGGTGCACTTCCACCCCTACCATCACCACCCCCTTGCCCATCCCTCCCTGCATGGGAATTACCAACACTACCTCCAGCCATCCCTCCCTAACTTCGGTGCCCTGGAAAAGCACCCAAACATGCTCAAAAGGGGGAGAGAGAACCTCCCACCCGCCCCCTCACTCCAGTTCTAACAGTGATTATCATCAATCATATAAAACACAAAAAAGCCCAACAAAAATGTCCCCAACATCCGTTCCACCATTCTCGACACCCCTCAACTGCATTGTATTTTACTCAATAGGTTTTGCACTTCGCCAAGTGATGAGCATAGAAATAATTGGCTTTTAGCTAATACTTTTAGTTTTGACTGGTGTGCTATTGAGGCCTGGCCTGCTGCCCTGAATTGACCTATAAGTCCAATAAAGTCGCTCCTTCTGTGTGCCGCTGCCACTGATCTATCAGAGAAAATGCTAATTTTGTCTTTCTCTGCCAGCAAAAATGATTTTTTTTAATTGCTTTGGTAAGGATCTGTTCCTTTATTCTGTAATCTGAAACGTTTCCAATTATAGTACAAGGATGTTTCACATTTGTTGGTCTTTGAACATGACTACGATGGGCTCTCATGTTCGTTAAGTCCTCTGGTGGGTTCTCCAAGATGTATGTTTTAACCAATGTGTTAGACCTGGCATCTTTTGGTGTGTTTATCCTGTTTTTTGTTACTGACCTCCTGGTTTTGACTCTGTTTTTGCTGGTTTAGTGTCTCTGCGCACTTTCTCACTGCCGTTCAGTGTTAAAGTTCAAGTACTCCTGTTGTAAATCGTTATTATGGATTTATTGTTATTGTTATTGTTATTGTTATTTTTGATTTGTAGCGCGCTCAATCACCTACAGGCCTCTAAGCGCTCGGGGATCGATGGTAGACAACAACTTTGACAGTACAGAGGGCGTCCACTAGCCTACGTGGCTCACAGGGCTCTCCTGAACAACAGCGTTTTCAGCCCCTTTCTGAAACGTAGGAGGTTTCCTTCCTTTCGTAGTGGCTCAGGTAGTGTGTTCCATAAATGCGGAACCAGCACCGAAAAGGCTCTACCGCCCTTGGTGGCAAGTTTGTACCGAGGGCAGACTAATAGCTGAGAGTCTGAGGACCTAAGAGCTCTCTTTGGGCTATACATTGCCAGGCGATCTTTGATGTACGCAGGTGCCATGCCATAGATGGCTTTATGGGCGATGCACAGATTTTTAAATTCCACTCGCTCCTTAATAGGGAGCCAGTGGAGGCTTTGTAGCAGGGGGGAAGCTTTAGTGTGTCTTGGCTGTCTGAAGATAAGACGAGCGGCATCATTCATCACCACCTGTAGCCTATTTATCAAGGTTTTTGGTAGGCCAAGGTAGAGGGCATTTCCATAATCTATGCGTGAAATCACAGTAGCTGCGACGATGGAACGTAGCATAGATTGGGAAATGATAGGCACTAATTTCCGTAGCTGTCGGATGATATTAGTACAGCTGCCCACCACTGAAGAGATTTGGCTGACCATAGAGAGGTCACAATCCAGTTTGATCCCCAGGCTCTTCACGTTCAAACTGGGTTTTGGGGCTGGACCTAACTCTGCGGGCCAGTAGAGGTCACACCATGGTGAGGTGGTAGATGAAATAACCAAGACCTCAGTCTTATCTGGATTGATTTTTAGGAGGTTTCCTGTCATCCACTGGACCGTGTGTCTCAAGATATTCTGAGTGTGGAGTTGGGCGGTGTTTGTATTGTCAACACTCAGCAGCAGCTGCGTGTCGTCTGCGTAGTTATATACTGTGCAGCCCATACTCGCCAGGGAGGCAATCAGAGGCTGCAGATATAAGTTAAACAGCAGTGGGGATAGGGCCGAGCCCTGAGGTACCCCACATTCTATTTCTCCCACTGCGGAGATTTCTTCTCCGAGTTGTATTCTTTGTGTCCTTCCTGACAGAAAGGACTGCAACCACTCGAAAGCCCGGCCTTTGATGCCAAAGTCACTCAGCCTTTCCAGTAGCAACGCATGACTGACGGTATCGAACGCCGCTGAAAGGTCTAATAAAATCAGGGCGCTCGTTTTTTTACCGTCAGCCAAGCCTCTCAATTCATCCAGCACCGAGAGCATCACCAACTCGGTGCTGTGGTGTGCTCGGAACCCTGCTTGTCGTTCGTGAAGCAGGGAGTGGGACTCCAAGTACATGGACAAAGATTTTAATACATGTTGCTCCAGTACTTTAGAGAGGAATGGTAGCTGAGAGATCGGCCTATAGTTTTTTAGTATTGCGGGGTCTACGCCAGGTTTTTTCAACAGCGGTCTTACCCGCGCTTCCTTAAGTGCTGCTGGTAGTTGTCCTAATTCCAGAGATCTATTTAGGAGATGGATGACTTGCTCCTCCAATAGTGGACGAGCTGCCTGAAAAACTTTAGGTGGACAAGGGTCCGCTGGAGATCCAGATTTGATTCTGGCCATCAACTGCTGCAGGCTCAAGATGTCAATCTCTGGAAACAGTGTGATAGCACACTGTTTCCCTAGCCCCTAGTAAATTGCACTTAGTGTGCCAGGGCCTGTAACCCAAATGCTACTAGTGGGCCTACAGCACTGATTTCCCCACCCACATGAGTAGCCCTAAAAAGGTATCTCAGGCCTGCCACTACAGGGTCTGCACGTAGTTTGTAACTGCTGCGTGAACCTGGCAAATGCTCGGACTTGCCAGGCCCTAACCTTGCCTTTCATTACATATAAGTCACCCCTAAGGTAGGCCCAAGGTACCCCTGTGGGCAGGGTGCTGTGTGTGTTAAAGGTAGGGCATGTACTGGTGTGTGTGACATGTCCTGGTGGCGAAATACAGTGTATTTCGTTTTTCACCACTGCATGGCTATTTTTCTCAACAGAAAGAATGGGAGTTTTACTGAACTTCTTACACAAATAACTTCCTACTGGGACATGATAGGGAAATGGAGTTTAGTATGCCTGGACTCAAAATGTAAAGTGCATATTTTAATAAAGATGATTTTTATGTTCTGTGTTGGAACATACCACTTTTAGAAAGTAGGTATTTTCTTGCTTAGCCATTTTGTGTGCCTCTGCTGGGTTTGTGGGTTGACTGTCTGGCTTTGGATTAACAGGGGCTGGGGATGTGCATTTTCTTCAGACAGCCACTGGGGGGTGGGAGTCGAGGTATGTCCTGCCTTTCCTGGATGAGTCAGCTGGCCTGAATAGACGTAGGTTGCATATAGAGTAGTGGGAGGAGATTTCCTTGGACCTGAAGGGCCTGGTCTGCCTTGAACAATGCTGCCTCCATCTCTGAAAGCTGGGTCAGAGAGGACAGAACTGGTTTGGACTAAGCACAGACACTTTCTTCCTGAGAGAACAAAGGAATTTTGAGTATAAATAAGGGAGCCCGACCCTAAAACTTTAGAACTCGCTAGAATCGAGGAACCTGCCAAGAAGAGGAGCTGGAAGAGCTGCCAAGAGGAGTACTGCCACTCTGCAGTGTTGTTGCCTTGTTGGGTTGGCCTGCAGTTGCTGCTTCTGCCTTGGTCAGGGAAACGACTGGACTGAACTTTCTTTACTAGTACTGCGTATCTCCAATGTCCTGAAGTAGAGCTTCCTCCTGTTCTGAAGTCTCAGGGACTGCAAAGCATTCGCCAACCTCTGGTAACCACTCATGGACCTTTTGTTTCAGCTGCCATAAAGAAGGGAAAGCCACCGACTCCTGACGGCACAGCAGAGGGCACTGTCCGCTTCTCTCACCACAAGCCTGATCTCACTGATGACGACGACTGCCGCCACCGAGCTGCTGCTTCCACTGTGACATGTGCCCACGGCACTCCGCACCACCTCACTTCACTTCTCCATCCTGGTCTCACCGCCGCCGCCACTGCTGCTGACTGTGCCTCCCGTGACCATATCGTGACTGGGGGCACAGCTCATAATGTTCACAATGCACCGCCTCGTCCCACACAGCCTTGCGGCCGACCGACTCCAGCTCTCGCTAACCGGCTCTGTCACTTGCACCACAACCTGCAAGCATCATCAAGCTCCGCCTCTCCCTGCACCATAAGCCTTGGTCTCCCCAGCACTGTCTGGATGATCATACACTGAGCCACTCCCTGCACTGCTTCCATTTTGCAAGGCAACAGGGACGATTGCCATCAATCAATCAATCAAGGCATTTGTATAGCGCGCTACTCTCCCGGGAAGGTCTCAAGGCGCTGGGGAGGGGTAGGTCACTGTTCGAACAGCCAGGTCTTGAGCTGCTTCCTGAAGGAGAGATGGTCTTGGGTTCGCCGAAGGTGGGTGGGGAGGGAGTTCCAAGTCTTGGCCGCCAGGTAGGAGAAGGATCTTCCTCCGGTGGTGGCTCTGCGGATGCGTGGTACGGTGGCGAGTGCGTGGCTGGTCGATCGTAGCTGGCGAGTGGGCGTGTAGAAGGTCATGCGGTCGTTGAGGTACTTGGGGCCCAGGTTGTGGAGAGCCTTGTGTGCGTGGGTGAGGAGTCTGAACGTGATTCTCTTGCTGACTGGGAGCCAGTGCAGGTCTCTCAGGTGTCAGGTGATGTGGCTGTGTCGGGGGATGTCGAGGATGAGTCGTGCGGAGGCGTTCTGGAGGCGTTGGAGTCTTTTTTGGAGTTTGGCTGTGGTTCCGGCGTAGAGGGTGTTCCCGTAGTCTAGTCGGCTGGTGACGAGTGCCTGGGTGATGGTCTTCCTGGTTTCCGTGGGGATCCATCTGAAGATCTTGCGGAGCATGCGCAGGGTGTTGAAGCACGAGGATGAGACGGCGTTGACTTGTCTCGTCATTGACAGGGAGGAGTCCAGGATGGAGCCCAGGTTTCGTGCGTGGTCCGTTGGTTTGGGAGCGGTGCCCAGGGCCGGGGCCACCAGGAGTCGTCCCAGGCGGAGGGTGATGATCCCAGGATGAGGACTTCCGTCTTGTCTGAGTTCAGTTTAAGGCGGCTGTTTCTCATCCAGTCGGTGACGTCTTTCATCCCTTTGTGTAGGTTGGCTCTGGCGGTGGTGGGGTCGTTGGTGAGGGAGAGGATGAGCTGGGTGTCGTCGGCGTAGGAGATGATGTTAAGGTTGTGTTGGTGTGCGATGGCCGCGAGGGGGCTCATGTAGACGTTGAAGAGGGTTGGGCTGAGTGAAGATCCTTGTGGTACGCCGCAGATGACTTCGGTAGCCTCAGATCTGAACGGAGGGAGGCGGACTCTCTGGGTTCTTCCGGTGAGGAACGAGATGATCCACTCCAGCGCTTTCTCTCGGATTCCGACGTTGCTGAGGCGCTTCACTAGGGAGCGGTGGCAGACTGTGTCGAATGCTGTGGAGAGGTCCAGGAGGATGAGGGCCGCTGTTTCCCCATTGTCGATCAGGGTTCTGATGTCGTCGGTGGCGGCGATGAGGGCGGTCTCGGTGCTGTGGTTGGCCCGAAACCCGGACTGCGAGGGGTCGAGGGATCCGTTCGTCTCGAGGAAGGCGGCAAGCTGTTTGTTGATGGTCTTCTCGATGACATTGGCCAGAAAAGGAAGAAGTGAGATGGTATGGTAGTTCTTGAGGTCGGTGGGGTCTGCCGTTGGTTTCTTCAGGAGGGCGGTCAGCTCGGCGTGCTTCCAGCTCTCCAGGGAAGGTGGCGTTGTGGAAGGAGGAGTTGATGGTGTCTCTGAGATGGGGTGCGATGGTGGCGTCGGCTTTGTTGAAGACGTGGTGTGGGCACGGGTCTGTTGGTGATCCGGAGTGGATGGAGTTCATCGTGCGGGTGGTGTCTTCGGTGCTGATGGAGGTCCAGTTGCAGAGGGTGGTGGTGGCGGGCTCTTTTTCGGTGGTAGGGTGCGTGGTCTGTGCGTCGAAGCTGTTGTGTATGTCGGCGATCTTGAGGTGAAAGCACGAGGCGAGTGAGTTGCAGAGGTCTTGCGAGGGAGTGATGTCGTTGTTTCCGGCGCTGGGGTTGGAGAACTCTTTGACGATGCTGAAGAGTTCTTTGCTGTCGTGGGTGTTGTTGTCCAGTCGTTCTTTGAGTGCCGTCTTCTTGGTGGCGTGGATCAGCTGATGGTGTTTGCGGATGGCGTGCTTGAGGGCGGTCCTGTTGTCTGTGGTGTGGTCGAGCCGCCAGGCATGACCTGCTCGCAACAATGTGCCAGCTGCAATGAGAAAGGTATTGTTCACGAGTCTGTCCATGCTTTTGCTGGCCCGTAACAATGCAGTCGGCTGGAACTGTTAGACTCTGTTGTTTTCAGCATCGTGGTAGCCCCGGACTGAGCCACCAACTCGTAGGAACTGTGTTTTTAAGATATTTCTGCAAAGTATATATTTGTAAGTACTATATGTAGGATTCCTATTGTTTTGGTCTTGTTTTGGATATATACGAATATTGGATATTTTTTTTAACTGGTGTGGTGTGTTTTTGTAGTGTTTTCAATGTATTACTGTTCGTTATGTGCAAATGCTTTACACACTGCATCTGAGATAAGCCTGACTACTCATGCCGAGCTACCAAGGGGGTGAGCGGGGAGATATTTTTAGAGTGAAACTCCCTCATCCTGACTAGGAAGAAGGGTCCCTACTTATACCAAGGTACCTACTCAGCTCCTTATCCCAAACCAGATAAAGATGTTACAGATTTGACATTCTTTGCTCTAGCTCTTGCAATTGTGGTGAAATCTAACACATTACCTCTTCTATCTTGCCCAGCCTCTAATGTAATGCAGCCATTTCCTTGCTCTGCATATCCCTCCTATTACATAGTCTCAAGCTAGGGCCGTGACTGAGCCTGATCAGTCTTCCCCATTGCTTGCATAATTATGGACCTCTCCATTAAGTGGTGGGACCTGGACCCAGTCCGAAGAGAGTACTATTGACCCCCTCCTCTGCTTGCTGCCGACTAAGCTTAGGCTGTGCCTCAGACAATTTGTCAACTACCAATTGCTCACCAGTTTCCCTTTCTAGGCTCGCGTATCATATCGACTCCTTTAGTACCTGCTCAGATTCCAGTTCCTGTCTGAACTATTGGATCTCACTGTACCCAGATTCTCTAGCCATATCCACTACTGCATTTGGTACCACCAGCATACTTGGCATGTTTTTATTATCTTTACGAAACAGAGGATAGTCTGTAATATTAGTGCTCGAGGCGCTGTCAACATTTTTGCCATCTTGAGTATGTGCTACTGTCATTGACTGCAAGCTTTCACCCTTCTTAACAATGACCCCTAACCCCATGTTAATAACCACCAATAGCACAGGAGAGCTGGTTGATGCTTGCCTTAAAATCAGTACTTAATTCTCTTGATAACCCTCTGCACCCTCTGCAACTGGGGTTATATTGGATGGATCCTCAGCATTACATGCCATCTGGGTTACTAGCTCTATGAAATACGCTGCGTTTGACATTAAGACGGATTGGATATTGCTGGCTATTTTCTCCTGTCACAAAGCAGGAGGGTGTTTTAGATCCCTTTTACCTTTCTGTAGTGAAAGGGTGGATCAGCAGTTGTGTCATTGGAGCCTCTGCCATTTGGCTACCCCATATTCCTCCCTCAATTGATATTCACAGAGGGAGGGCATTCTAATGCAGGAGAGATCTCCTTTAAGCAGCTCACCTATACATCCAAGGAACTTTCATGCTGGACAGAGCAGGAGGGAGCCCGACCCAGCAACCCTTTACCGTGAGCTTGAGACCTCTCTCAGCTAGCATAGCAGAGCGCTCACTTACCCATGGTGAGAAACCTGCCGAAACTCTGATATGGGGCGAAACAAAAGGGGATGATGGACGGAGATTGAGCAAATCAAACACTCACCCCCAGTCAACTGATCTGGGGTTAATCCATCACCATTCTTTAGCCCACTCAGCCACCCCAGTACAGACATGGCCATATGCAAATCAGTCTGACCCTGTGCCTCATGGGAACAGTCCAGCCCGAACTGCCAAGCCATGTCTTCCCTGGACCGGAAACAAGCATCCTGGGACTGGTTTCAGATTTATAATCCTCATCAGCCAGGCTATCTTGAATCCAGTGGCCAAGTGAGCAAGGGACTCACGTCTGAGCATACCCTGCCAACTTAGGGCTAACAAAGCGAAACAAAAGGGGATGATGGACGGAGCGCTTGAGCAAATCAAACACTCACCCTCAGTCAATCTCTCATATGCCTACTTCCTGGTGATCTTCCAAGGAGACAACTCTCAAATGTTTCACACTACCTCACTTTTCTGTGAGGCTGGTTTCAATAGCCTCGCCTGCCTATAGGTCCTTGTGTCTCCCACCAGCAACAGTCATGGAAACGATGAGCTGCTCTGTCTACTTTCTTTCAGCCCTTTTCACAGCTATGTATGACCAAGAAACATTCTTTGCAGATGCTACACATGACAACTGGGGAGGTCCTAGAGCTTGCCTAGCAGCAGAACATGATGGATCCACCCACCACGAGTAAACAATAAATTTGAGGTGCACAGCCTGGACTAGCAATGCAAAATTAATTGGAAGGACAACTATTCAGGCACCCACTACATAGATAGTGGGGATAGGACAAGATTGTAGATTAATGATTAATACATTGGTCATTATATCTCACTTCCAAATGGTTGATTGGACTGCCTGCATATGGTGTCAGCTACCAGTCATCATTCCTATCGAAATTCAGCACAGGTATGGATTCCTGTTTAGAAGATCATCAGGATACCAGAATATTTTCAGCTATTAGTAGCGAATTCCGGGATTTTCCTAGTCACTTAAAAGCTTGTGATCCTTTACATATCAAGCAAAGACATGATATCCTGACAATTGTGGGTATTATACCACATCCTGGGATCAACCAGCCGCTTACACCTTCTAGCTCATTTATATGCTCTGTTTCTACCAGGTTTCTCAAGTTTGATGCATCGTTAGTAGCAGTTGGACCACCAATTTCATGTGTTTCTCTGGTACCACTCCCATCGCTTCATAAAGTATCCTTCATAAAGTACGTGGTAAATGGTCATTGATGGCCTATTCTCTTGCACAAGATGACCCTCTGACTCCCTTTTCTGACCTGCACGTGTTCTTTGGTGAGGAGCAAAGGGATTCTCTTGTGCTTGCTAATAAATCACTCCTTGCCCCAGCTCCTGTGCCAACTGCATGTCATCACCACAACTTAATATGTAATAATAATATAAAGTGTAAGAGTCTACAGTGCCAGACCTTTCATGCTTCGAACCAAAAGGTCTTTCTGCAAACTTAGACTTGAAATTAATGTTCCTTTTAAACATGATAATATTACAGTGCTCAGCTAAGCAGTATGATTGTTCAGCACTTGCACAATGAACAAACAGTTTGACCAGAAAAATATTTTTTCTCCTGGCCAGCATTTCCTTCTTACTTTCCCTACCAATGTAACTTACATTCATCATCTATGCACTACTTGCAATTTACTATATGTCACGCATCTCTGCATACATTCTTCCGGCATCAATTACCACATTTCATTAACATTAACTCACCATTTCTCTATCCACTGGCTATACGCTTGCATGTTATAAAATTTATAGCATGTGAAATGATAGCAGTCATAACAAGACTTATGACAACTGAAATCATTTCTCAGAACACAGTGCATGGTAGAGTGGGAGTTATTGTTGAGTAGTGTGACGATTGATGCATGAAGAATGTGTACGGATGTGTGCGACGTATATTAAATTGAAGGTGATGCATACTTTATAAATGTAAGCTGAATCTAATTGTGCATAAAATAGAAATGTAAGTCATTACTATAACTTTATAATTTCTCCAGTTTGTATAGTTTAAGTTGAATTTGTAAATAAAGAGTAAATAACGTTTTTCTAACTATAACTTAGTTTTAACCTTTGTTTTTTTCATTAGATTTGAATCGTTTTTATTTTTCCACCCAAACATTTTCATATCATCGTATCTGTCAAGTGTCATCTTATTGAGTTTTGTTAAGTGAAGTGTCATGGAGTACAGCAAAGGACAGTGTTGTACACTGTATTGTGATAGGGTCTATTGTTGTGTAGGAGAATACAGTGGATTTAAGTACAGTGGTTTGGTGTTGTCTATAGTAGAGTAATGTGTTATTATTGAAGAGTAGAATGGTGTGTAGTGTAGTTGGAGTACTGTACAGTGTAGGGGCAAGTTGTACAGTGGAGTGGCATGCTGTACAGGACAGTTTAGTGTCATACATTGGAGTATTGTCATCTGTAGTGTCGTAAAATTGAGTGCTTCTGGGTGGAGTGTCATTGAGTAGCATAGAGTTGAATAGAGTGTAGTAGAATGGCATAGAGTGGGGTGCAGCGTTGTACAGTGTAGTGCAGAGCATAGAGTGTCTACAGTGGCTTGCCATAAAGTATAATAGCATATTGTAGAGTGGCATAGAGTGGACTGGCGCATATAATGGAATAGCAGAGATTGGATTGGCGTAGAGTGGAATAGTGTGCACTGGAGTAGCGTGCAGTGGCATCCACTGTAGGGATATATATAGGACATATATAGGAGTGCAGTAGAGAAGGGTAGAGTAGAGCAGTGTAGAGTGGAGTTGCATACAGTGGAATAGCGTAGAGTAGATTGGCGTAGAGTGGAATAGTGCACAGTAGATCGGAGTAGAGTAGAGTAGGGTACAGTGGAATACCATAAAATGGAGTGGCCTACAGGGGAATGGCATAGAGTGGAGTGGCATAGAGTGGAGTGGGATAGAGTGGAGTGGTGTACAGTGGAATAGCATACAGTGGAGTGGTGTGCAGGGGAGTGGCATTGACTGGAATGTGCTAAATTGGAATAGCATACGGTAGACTACCATACACTGAAATAGCCCACAATGGAGATGCATACAGTGTATGGAGTACAATAGAGTGACGTACACTAGAGTAGCGTAGGCTGGAATAGCATACAGTGAAGTGGCGTAGAGTGCAGTAGCATACAATGGAGTGGTGTAGAGTGAAGAGAGGTACAGTAGATTAGCATACTGTGGAATTGCATGCAGCGGAGTTGGGTGAGTGGAGTTGGGTAGAGTGGAGCAGCATAAAGTTGAATAGCATATGTTGAGTCGTTTAGAGTGGAGTTCCTTATAATGAAACAGTGAATACTGGAGTGGCGTAGAGTGGAGTGGGGTACAATGGCATGGCGTAGATTGCAGTGGCAGAGAGTGGATTAGCTTAGAGTGGACTAGCGCACATTGGAGTTTTGTAGAATGGAGTGGTGTAGAGTGGAGTGGAAAACAGAAGAATAGCATATAGTGGAGTGTGAAGAGTGGAGATGTGTCGATTGGAGTGTTGCTCGGTGTACTAGCTTACAGTGGAGGAGCATGGAAAGCAGTGGTGTAGAGTGGCCGGCGTACAGTAGACTGAAGTAGTGTAGTGTCATACAGTAGAATAGTGAAGAATAGAGTGGTGTAGGGTAGAATAGCGTATAGTGAAGTGGCACAGAATGAAGTGAAACAGCATACTCTAGAGTAGCATACAATGAAATAGCTTACATTGGAGTAGTGTAGAGTGGATGACCATACACTGGAGTAGAATAGATTGTAATAGCATGCAGTGGAATGGAAGTGAGTGCTCTGGGGTACAATGGAGTGGCATAGAGTGAAGTGGGATACAGTGGAGTACTGTACAGTAGAAAAGCATAAAGTGCAGTGTCTAGAGTGGAGTGGGGTAGAGTGTAGTGGATAGAGCTGAATAGCATAGAGTTGGGTGGTTTAGAGTGTGGTTGAGTAAAACAGTGAAATAGTGTATACTGGAGTGGCATACAGTGCGGTGGGGTTCAGTGGAATTGCATAGACTGGAGGCGTGTAGAACCGAGTGGCATAGAGAGAAACCGCATACAGTCGAGTTTTGTGGAGCGTAGTGGTGTGAAATGGAGAAGCATATAGTAGACTAGCATACAGGGGAGTGGTGAAGAGTGGAGTGGCACAGATTGGAATCTGGTGGGTGCAATAGCATTTAGTGGAGTAGGGTACAGGGCTGGCATATAGTGGAGCGCCATACAGTGAAGTGAGGTACATTACAATGGCATACAGTAGAACAGCATAGTAGAGTGTAGTGGTGTAGAGTGGAATGGCATATACTGGAGTGGGGTACATTGGAGTGACGTACAGTGTAGTAGCATTCAGTGTAATAGCGTACAGTGGAGTGGTGTACAGTGGAATAGCATATATTAGAGTGGCATACAGCAGAATAGCATAGAGTGGGGTAGCGTACAGTAAAAGAGCATATAGTGCAGTAGCATATAGTGGAGTGGCATAGAGTAGAGTGGAATAGAATAGAGTGGCATGGAATGGAGTAGCCTATAGTGGAGTGGTGTACATAGGAATAGCATATAGTAGAGGGCCATAGAGTGGGTGTCAGGGTTGACAGATCACATCCCAGAAATAGACAGCGGATGAATATAAATGCCCATGCTGGTAGGTCTAAAAAGAGAATCAAGCGACAATACCACAAAATCACGGAGAGTACTGTACCTAACATGACCGCCGTCAGTCCACATGCACAACAGTTGGTTAGCGCTCTAGTGAGTAAGGGCAATCACTGTGGTCCAGGTGCTGGACTATCGCTGTGGCGCACTTCACCAAAATTCGCCGATTAAGAGGTCGCCTTGAGTGGAGCGTCGTAAAGTTATTTTAGGGAATTGAACTCTTTGCCACGGTTGTGCCCTCGTAGCTGTCGGTGGAGAAGTTTTGCTGATGCCGAAATTCAAGTAAGATTGTTCCGAGAATAATTAGCAAGCAAGAAATGAAGGCCATAAGAAAAACGATTCAATCCGCGGAGGAGAGCCCATGCAGATTGGAGCCATTCGTGGACCTCACTCTAAGGAAGAAAAGGAACGTCGGAGGGTAAACAAACAATGTCTTTACTGTGGAGGAATAGGACATTTTGTTCGCAATTGTCCAAAGAAACCCAAGTCAACGTTGCCGGAAAACGCTTCGCACCACCAGTAAGGGGAGTTGGACTGGTGGTTGCAGAATCTAAGACAGCTCCAAATGCCCATACCTTGGCAGATACCCTATAATCGGCACCTCCACATTTGGTCATGATGATGACCTTACGGTTCCGGAAAAAGATTTTGGAAAAGATAACTGTAATGATAGATTCCGGAGCAACTGGAAATTTTTGCGACTTAAAGTTCGCGGAGAAGGTCTTTGGGCAATCAAGAAGAAAAGAAGTGAGGCGGTTTAAGCTGTCGATGGAACTAATCCATCGTCGGACCGATTGTGAGTCACACAGACCCAGTGCAGTTGGAATCGGAAGATGGACATCAGGAGACGTTGCAATTCAATCTGATAGACGCCCCGCAATTTCAGCTAATACTGGGTCTGCCCTGGCTCACAGAACACAATCCGACTACAGATTGGGTAGCCCGATCAATTACTATGAATTCGGAGTATTGTAAGGAGAATTGTCAAAAAGGATGTCAGAGGGTCACAGAGAAAAATCCAGTGTTTCATTTAAGTGAAAGGGAAGCTACGATTTGTGTTATAAATACAATTCTACCTGAAGAGTACACAGAGTTTGAAGATGTTTTCAGTGAAGTCGAAGCTGAAAGGCATCCTCCGCATCAAGAATTTGATTGTAAAAAATTGAATTGGAGCCTGGATCGCATCTACCATGTAGCCGGATATATGCATTAACTGAAAAAGAAGATAAACATTTGAAGAAGTACATACAGAAGTATCTAACCAATGGGTTCATAAGGCCATCTCAACCCCCCGTCTCTTACCCACTTTTCTTTATGCCAAAGAAGAGTGGAGAGTTAAGGCCTTGCATCGATTATAGAGCTATCAATCGGATTACAATAAAGAATAGATACCCCTTGCCACTAATAGCAGTTTTGCTGGATCAAGTGAAAGCAGCGAAAGTTTATACAAAACTGGATCTCAGAGGGGCTTACCATCTAGTCAGAATTCGTGAAGGAGACAAATGGACAACTACATTCAGAACAAAACATGGAATCTTTGAGTATCAAGTAATGCCATACGGTCTGTGCAATGCACCAGCCACATTTCAGCATTTTATTAACGATGTGTTGAAAGAATCCATTGATCAGTATGCAATAGTATATATAGATGATATTCTCATTTACTCTGATACCATGGAAGAACATAAAGACCATGTGAAAAAGGTACTGCAAAAATTGCGAGAGAACAGTCTCTTCGTAAAATTAGACAAATGTGCTTTCAGTGTTACTTCTGTAGAGTTTCTGGGCTTTGTGCTTTCCCCAAAGGGAATCACCATGGATGTAAATAAGATAAGGGCAGTTCTTGAATGGGAATCACCAAAATCTGTGAAAGAGATTCAAAGGTTCATTGGATTTGCCAATTTTTATAGGAGATTTATTCAAAACTTACCCCAGAAATTACTCCCTATGACCAGACTACTGAAGAAAGGCGCAAGATTCGAGTGGACTGAAGAGGCTGAAGAGTCATTCATCCAGTTAAAAAAAGATTTCACCACGGCGCCAATCTTACTTCATCCAGATACCACAGACCCTTTCTGAGTGGAAACAGACGCCTCTAATTTGGCATTGGGAGGAGTGTTGTCTCAAAGGCACAAGACATCTGGGCAACTACACCCAGTGGCTTTTCGTTCCAGAAAACTGAGTCCGGCCAAAGTAAATTACACCATTACTGAAAAAGAGTTGTTGGCCATTAAGGATGCCTTCAAGGAATGGAGGCATTACTTGATGGGTGCAAGGCATGTCGTGACAGTGTATACAGATCATAGAAATTTGAAATTTCTCAAATCAGCCAGAACATTAACACCAAGATAGTTACGCTGGTTGTTATATTTTGCTGACTATGATTTTGTTATTACATATAGACCTGGAGCACAAAATGGTAAGGCGGACGCCTTGTCCAGATTGGGTATGGAGGGAGTAGTTGAAGATGTCAAAGATCAGACAATAATTCCGGCTGAAAGGGTAATTGGAGCAGTGTTACAGGAGTCTCGGGAGGATGAGAATCAGAATACTGTGGCTCTAGAATAAATGAAAGAGTGGCTGAAGGAGGACTCAAGAAGAGAAATTCGAGGAGGATTACCATATCCCGATGGAGCACTCTATTTGCCCACAATGGAGATGCAACAAAAGGCATTGAAGGAAAGTCATGATAGCATTTTGGCAGGACATAAAAGAATCACAAAGAAAGAAGAGTTAGTGCGATGACATTTCTGGTGGCCAGATTTGATCAGAGATGTGCAGCAATATGTGACCACATGCAAGATCTGCACAAGGGGAAAACTGGAGAGGCAGGCTCCCAGGGTATTATTGCAAACCCTACCAACCCCGCCATATCCTTGGCATACTATGACCTTAGACTTAATTGTCGATCTTCCATCGAGTCGGAGATTTGATACCATCTTGGTTTGTGTAGACTCTTTTACTAAGATGGCTCATTTTGTGCCGTTAAGAAGGGTGCCCACAGCGCAGACACTAGCACATGTCTTCAGTCAAAGTGTAGTAAGAGCACATGGTATTCCAAAGGTATTGATATCTGATAGGGGTTCCAATTCTTATCCCACTTCTGGAAGGCTTTTACTTAGAAACTGAACATTTAGACCAGGTATACCACTATTTATCACTCAGAAACTGAATGTCAGACAGAACGAACAAATCGAGAGTTTGAACAGTACCTTAGATGAGTTTATTAGATCAGGAGAGTGACTGGCAAGATTATCTATGGGCAGCAGAGTTTGCACATAATAATTCAAAGAATGTATCTACAGGTTACACCCCCTTTTACCTAAACAATGGAAGACACCCCGTCAGACTTTAAACTTTCAGGAAGCAGATGTTCCAGCAGTAACAGATTTAGTTGCACATATGACAAGAGTACATAGTTTGGCCACAGAAAATTTAACTAAGGCAAAAGAAAATTGCAAGTTTAATGCAGATAAAAAGAGAAGAAAGGCACCAGAGTTACAAGTAGGAGATAAGGTTCTGTTAAATACAAAAAACCTTAGGCTAAAAGGAGTTAGAAGATTGCAGCCTAGATTTGTTGGTCCCTACTTGATTGAGAAAAGGTTGAGTGCAGTAAATTACCAGTTGAAATTGCCCAGGGGGCTACGAGTTCATCCGGTATTTCATGTTTCCTTACTTAAAAAGTTGTCGAATGAATTGCGGATGAACCAACCTCCTAAGCCAGTCCAAACTGAGAAGGGAGAAGAGTTTCAGGTACAACAAGTTCTGGATTCAAAAATTCAAAAGGGACAACTGTACTATTTGTTAGATTGGAAGGGCTACAGACCCGAGGAACGATCCAGGGAGTTATCTTCAGATGTTCATGCTCCAAGACTAATTCGAGAATTCCATCAAAGGTTTCCTGGCAAACCTCAGCAGAAAAGAGGCACTTTGAGAGGGGGTACTATCAGGGTTGTCAGATCACATACCAGAAATAGACTGCGGGTGAATATAATTGCCCATGGTAGTAAGCCTACAAAGAGAATCAGGAGACAACACCACAAAATCACGGAGAGTACTCTACCTAACATGGCCGCCGTGAGTCCGCATGCACAACAGTTGGTTAGCGCTCTAGTGAGTAAGGGCAATCACTGTGGTCCAGGTGCTGGACTATCGCTTTGGTGCACTTCTTCCAACATTCGCCGACTAAGAGGTCGCATTGAGCGGAGCGTCGCAAAGTTAGTTTAGGGAATTGAACTCTTCGCCGCACTCGTGCCCTCATAGCCATCGGAGGAGATGTTTTGCTGACGCCGAATTTCAAGGAAGATTGTTCTGAGAATAATTAGCAAGCATGCGCACTAGTATAGCTGAGTGTTAGTTTTTTTAAGCATGCACGTTTCCAGAGATGAGTGTAGTTCTTCAAAGCATACGCAATTCCAGAAACTGGGAGTCTAGGGGCATATTACCAAGCAATAGCGATAATTATCGCTTTTGCTTGGTTAGAGACAATAATTTACCGCAGCGCTGCGGCGATTTTTACCGCAAATAAACCTTGGTATTACCAAGGTTTAACGCAAATGCGGTAAAAATCGCCGCAAAGCATGAATATCACTGAAAAGTCAGCGATATTCATGCATTAGCGAGCTAATGCTCTTAGCCATGTTATCCAACTCCCATTGGATAACATGGCTAAGAACAGCTCAGGGCAGGTGTTAGCTTTTGGTGATATTCCCGCTTAGCGCGAATATCTCCAAAAGTTGGTAATAGGAGATAGCGATGTTAGCGAATGTTTTCAGTCGCTAACATCTTGGCACGCCCACTTTGCATCTCATTAGTGATAAATATCACTGACATGCAAAGTGGGGCCCAAGATGGTCGCTATCTCCTACTAGCTGTTGCTACCTGGTGTTAGCGGCAGCTAGGTAATAGGGAGATAATTTTATCTCCGCTTTCTTGGCTTTTAAAGCCAAAAAAGCGGAGATAACCCCCCTTGATAATATGCCCCATAGTTTTTGAAGCATGCGCAGTCCCAGCAATAAAATTTTAGTTTAGGAATCGGACGTAATTCCTGAAGTACACAGTGTTTATTTTTTCCTTGAGAAGGCGAAACTCGAGAGACTTTGAGAGTTCAGAGTATGAGCAAGGATGTCCGAGCATGCCTTTCACTGTTAATATATAACAAGGCAAGAACAAATTGAGTCAGAACTGAGAACCGTGCAGAAAGACCAAGTTAGTAATAAATATTATAAGGCTTCAAGCAATTACTAATTCAAGTAGTTCGAAAGGTAGATACACAGTTGGAGTGAAGTAACTGCAACAGTATCAGTAATTATAAGAAGACAAGTAATCACCACAAATGTACTAATCATTAAGAGCGAAGTAAATGGTGAAGCAATATATGAACTGAGTTCAATTTACTTGAGAGCAAAATAGGTTTAAAGACAACAGCAGTGCACAGTTATGGTGAGGAACCAAAAAAAATCATATAAAAAAGAGAAAGATAAGGAGAAGCAAGTATAGAGATTAATAGTTGTTATTTGATCCACAGCACACAGAAGAATAAAACACCACACAAAAGAAGAGTAGCATTGGCCACATATCCGTAAGGTGGGTTTACAGGATATATTACCAAAACAAAGCTAAGTCATAGATAGTGCATAGAAAAGTATTAATGAGTGTATTTTACTTATAGTTTGATATTTACCTGTAAAGCTGAAAAGAGGCAAGAAGACCACAGAAGCTGAAAGAAGAAAGAATAGCAGAGTGGCTGTCTCTTCTCTGTCCAATTCCCTTGCCCCCGTGGGGTTACATTGCCTGGACGTTTCCATTGCGTTTGGCTGTGGAATCTTGCGGGGGCATTGGGAACTTGCGGCGTTCTGCTCCTGTGCCTTTGGAAGAAGGGTCCTGAACCTGACAGTGGGGTAGAGTGGAGTATCCCACAGTGGAATTCTGTGCAGTGGATTAGTGTAGAGTGGATTGGCATACAGTGCACTGGCGTAGAGTGGAGTGCGGTAGAATGGACTACCATACAGTGGAATAGCATAGAGTTGAGTGGCATAGATTAGAGTGCTGTAGAGTGTAGTGGTGTAAAGTGCACTGGGGTAGAGTGGAGTGAGGTACCGTGTAATAGTGTACAGTGGAAAAGCATACAGTGCAGAGGTGTAGAGTTCAGTAGCATACAGTGGAGTGGCATACAGCAGAATAGCATTCACAAGTGGGGTAGAGTGGAGGGGCGTAGAGTGCTGGTGGATAGCATAGAGTAGAGAGGCACACAGTGGAGTAGCGTAGAGTGGAGTGGTGTGAGGTACAGTGTAAACCACTACTAGTGGTGTATAATGGCATAGTTTATACTGGAGTGCATAAAGTGGAGTGGCATAGAGTGAAGTGGCATACAAGAGAGTGGCGTATCTTGGTATTTTGTAGAGTAGAATACCATAAAATGGGGTGTTGTGGAGTGTAGTGAGGTACAGTGCAGTGGGGTAGTGAAGTACAGACTAAAGGTGTATTATGGAAGGGCATACAGCGGGGAGCTGTAGAAATAAGTTGCATATATTGGAACAGCATAGAGTGTAGTGGCATAGAGAGGAGTGGTGTAGAGTGGAGTTGCATGCAATGGAGTAGCATACAGTAGAGTAGAATAATGTTGATTTTACTGGTGTAAACTATAATGGCTTAAAGTGGAGTGGCATATAATGGAGTAGCATAGAGTAGAGTGACATAAAATGGAGTTTCATACCATTGAATAGCACAGAGTGTAGTAGCATACTGTAAAGTAATGTAACATGGATTTGTAGAGCGCAAAACTTGTCCCCCTTGAGGGTATCCAGGCACTGAGTAGGTGTGGATTCTGCAAGAAGGATCAGTTGAAGAGACAGGTTTTCAGTTTCTTGCAAAAATCCATAAGCGATATGCCTGGACTGATGTGCTGGGGAGATTGTTCCATGATTTGGTTGCCAGTTAAGAGATGGCCCTAACTCCTGTCTTGCTACTATAGATACAGGGTGTGTGGGCGAACAATAGAAATGCAGAGTGGAGTTTACTGGTTGGTTGGTGGAAGTGTAGACAGTGGTTGGAGTAGGTCGGACCCCTGCTGTGAAGTGCCTTGTAAGCCTGGGTGAACATCACGAACTGGCAGCATTTCTGGATGGGGAGTCAGTTTAATTTTCGGAGGTGATGTGTGATATCCATATGGTGTGAAAGGTTCGGGATTAGTCTGGCAGCAGAGAGTGGAGTAATGTAGAGTGGAGTGAACTTGGGTGGAATACTGTAGAGTGTACTAGCATACAGTAGATTATGACAGAAATGACCAACCAATCAAAATAAAACATCACATGTAACTCTCAATTTGTGGTATATGTGATTGACTATGACTGTGGACTCAAGTATGTTGGCAGTACTACCTGCATGCTGAAAAAGAAAATAATGGAATGTATCAGAGCTGTGAAAAGCAAAGATGAAACCTGTGAAGTTGCAAAACATCAAGCTCAGTATTACCTTGGTGATTGGAGCTCACCAAAATATTATGGTATTGACATTATACCTAACCATGAACGTGGTGGTGTTCATATAAATAAACTATGACAACAGGAGTCCAAGTTTATAATCCCACTAAAAACCAAGCCCCCTTTTGGTCTGAATAATGAAGAAGAACTTTCTGTACATTCATGACAAACATGAGAATAGTTTGCTGCATCTGTGCGTACATGAGCTCCTCCTTGTATGTTACACCACACTCATCCCACATGGACTTCATGCATGCAGACATTAAGTAAGTGTTTCTGTTAGACACACAGGTAAAGATTCATATCAGAGCTCTAGCCACCACAGGTGTAGTCACTGACATCAGAGGGATGGCCTCTGGGTAGCGGGTGGCATGGTCCTTCAAGACCAGTAAAACCCTGTTGCCTAAGGCTATCTTTGAGTCCAAGGGTACAATAATGTTGATGCCCACTCTTTTAAAGGCGGTACCAATGACTGGTAAATGCATTACAGGTGCGTTTTCATTTTTCCCTGATGTCCCAATAGACTCGTAGGTGGGACAGGACCTGCAGAATGCATCTAAGTCTGTCTTCATTCTGGGCCAATTAGATTAGAGAGAAAGACAAGTCTGGAGCATTTTATATGTTCAATATCCTCGTTTCCAGCTCCGCATAGCCATCATAAGTTCCCATAGTTCTTTCTCAGCCATGGTGGAAGATGAGGTATGGCTGGCAGGTTACCTTACCTGTATTTTAATAAAGCTTATTTACACTTCCTAGAGTACCCCAGTTCAAAGTATGCCTGTGACCCTAATGATTTGTAGCTACACAGAGTCATCATGCATGGCTCCTATGTGCAAAGGCGGCTTTGTCTTCTGTGAGAGAAAATGTCTTAATAACCTTATTTACGATGTGCTAAAAGTGCAAGTGCGTTGTTGGAATTTCCATAGGTCGGCTAGTCCAGTAAGGCCAGTGATTTTTCCAGGTATGCTTTGGCCGTTGAGGTTGATGTGCTGCAGAGTTCCTGCCAGAGCTGGTGGTTCAGTGTATTCCTTGCAGAGTTCTTAATTTTGTGCCAGCACTTGATATACGAACCTCGCCTTGTGAGGAGTTGCTTCATTAGACCAAATTTGAGCTGAATCTGTGCTGAGGAGGTGTAAAGCGGGAGTTTTATGCTTTTGCAAAGGTGCTATCCAGCAATGAACCATCACTGCCTCTCAGTATCTCGCTGCCATATGTAACTGATGAAGGAATTGTTGCTTGTGTAACATGGAGTAGTGGGTCCAGTCAGTTTTGTTTTAAGCTGCCTTAGCATTGTTGCAGTGGACATTCTTTTCCTCTTGATGGCCTTAAGCTGGTTTGTGAATTGGCCCCCTTATCAATCATGACGTCAAGGTACTTATAGAAGTCGCAGCTCGCAATTGGGGTTTTTCCAAGCGACCAGAGATGAAAACATTTTTTTTTCATTTATTGTTAGCGTTTTTGTTTAGTCGATGTTAACTTCTAGATAGTTCTCATCATGGTACCTATTTAGTGTGTTAAGTAGCCGTTGTAGACCTACTTGGGTGTGGCTAGTTAGAACAAAGTTGTCCGCTTAAGACATACTGGATATGGTCATTCCTCCTTTTCGAGGGGCATGCACATTGCAAGCAGTGAGGGCTGTTGTCAGGTCTGCTGTGTAAATATTAAAAAGAAAGGGTGCTAAGACGCACTCCTGCTTGTGGCCTTTAGTTGTTGGTATACGCCTCGACAGGTAGGAGTCGTTGCCAAGCTTGACCTGTATCCACGTGTTCGAGTGTAGTTTTTTCAGGAGATTCAGGAGGGACCGAGGAATCCCCCAGAGAGCAATTTTCCTCCAGAGGTTAGCTTGGTTGACATTGTCTAACACCGCCTTGCAATCCACAAAGCAAAGAGCGAGAGTTTGTTCAGTTAAAATTGCTTTATCGATGATTAATGACATTGCTAAAAGGTTGGTTGTTGTTCCAGTCTCTCTGCAGAACCCTATTTGACTCGGTGTAATTATATTTTGCTCTGTCTCCCATTCCTGTAGCTCAGTGAGTAGAGTCCCCTCAAAGTATTTTGCCTCCACATCCAGTAGTACAATCAAACAGTAATTTTTTGATAGTGTTTTCTCCCCTGCTTTATAAATTGGTGAGATGATAAATCCCTTCCATGATGCGGGCAAACACCCAGTCTGCCTGCCAGAGCTGAAGAAGGGAGCTAGGGTTTCTGACCAGTATTCTGGATTTTGTTTAAAGAGAGATGGTGGTATCCCATTTGGCTTGTGAGTGATAGGGGTTGGGGTGTCTCCAGGAGACAGGGTGAGTCAGCACTGCGCTGAATAGACCTATCTGCATTGGGAGTGGTGGAAGGAGAAGTACCTGGGCGTGAATAGGGCTGTGCCTGCCTTCCACAATGCTGGATCCATCTTCTGTGGTGCGTCTGATGACTCTGGCCCACACTGACAAAGGAAGAAGTTTTGCACTGGTAGTATGCACCCAGAACTGGTTTGGACTAGGTACAGACACTCCCTGCCTTCAGAGACAAAGGATTTGTATGTATAAAAACGGACACCCAGACCCAAGAACTTTAGATCACTTCTGAGAAAACAAGACAAACCTTTGCCAAGGAGAAGATGCAGGAGTTTGAACTGTCCCTCTGCCAGTGTGCTGTTTGCTCTGTTGGCCTGCAGTGGTTTATTTATTGCCAAGGAAAGTAGAAGGAACTTTTAAGGAACTTTCATCATCTTGCAGAATATTTCTCCAAGGGCTTGAATTTGAGCTTGCCTCCTGTCTGAAGTCTCAGGGATACAAATGGCTTCACCCTTTCTGTTTGCCTGCACCTGGAACTTGCTGTTCTAGCCGCTACAGAATTAAATTGCAACACCGACGCTGGTGAGTGATGCTGTACTCTGCATCGAAGTCATGAGCGCTGCTCCGACTTACAAAGTAGACCCAACGCCGGCCGCCGTGCCACATCGACGCCAGCGAGTGACTTGGTACTCTGCCATAAGCTGTGAGCGGTGCTCCAACTTGAGACGCAGGCTTAATGCCTGCTGCTGTGCCACATGGACTCCAAAGCGGACATCAGTGCGGAGCCGATCCTCAACGTGGGTTGTCAAGAATCCATTGACATCATAACATCATATGGAACCGTGGTTTTGGCGCCATCGTGATGTCACCTCCTTTCCGGTGAGGAACAGACACATCCCCTGCTTTGTGCAAGCATCGAGGATCCGACGCATCGTCTCCCCTGAAGCAAGGAACGGATGCTGCACAGCGCCAATGACACCTCATCTCCCTGACTCCATGAGCTGTCTTTGTTTTTACTTTTCCAAGGTACTGTTCTTTGTGGGTCTATTTTGACTCCATGCCCAATGCCACGCACCTCGCGGTTGGAGTCGTACTTTGGGATTCCTTTGAACTTGACGTTGTGATAACTCTAGTTGCTGTTATCTATTGCTAAAAGACTACTTTTAAGTGAATTACCTATTTTTGATCTATTTCTACTATCTTTAAGTATTATTTTTTATTACAGTATTGTGGTTTAATGTCGTTTTGGTCCTGTGTTAACTCTACATAAAGAATACTTATTTTTATAAAAACGAGTGGTGCCCATCTTTAGTGTTTTCACTCTATTACTGTATGTATTCACAAATGTTTTGCACACTACCTTTGAGATAAGCCTGTCTGCTCGTGCCAAGCTGCCAAGCTACCATGGGGGTGAGCAGGGGTTATCCAGGAGTGTAATCCCCTTTCCCTGACTAGAAGCAAGGGTCCCTATTTGGTCAAAGGTACAAACCATTGCCAACTAGTGACCCCCCGTTCTAACACTTTACATCTGCAAAAATGAGGCTACTGAAGCTGTAATTGTGTGTGGCTAACACAGAAGCTCACACACCAGCAAGTGTATTCTTATAAGATAATCAGTTGGGCTATTATCGTGAGCTAGCACGAGAGCTGCCCAGGAGGACCATGGCTGAAGACATCACTGTCACACAACCAAGCAGTATACATGCATAATACGAAGGAGATCGCGGGGGTTGCGTGATCAATTACAGCTTCAGTAGCCTCATTTTTGTGGATGTAGGGGATCCTTCAAGGTTCCCCCTTGTCTTGATTTGGAGGTACACAGATTGTTTTTTACACTATTAACCTACCGCCCGCTTGAACCCCGGATGCTTGATGTTTTGTAGTATTTGGGCAATATATTTCTGATCTCTAACACCCCACCCTAATTAGATTGGACAGGCATTTGATCCTATTGACTCCTTTGTACATATTGCAAGCATTTGTCCATTTGAATTTGTGTATGTGGTCCAACCATGCCATTTTCTATAATACTGGTTTAATAGCACAGTATGTTGTTTATGTTTTTCACAGGTCTTACCGGTGAATCTGGAGAACAGCCAGATCACTGGTTTAAGTATCTTCATATACACACAATGTTTCCTCTCATACGTTGCAGTAGCTTCAATAACAGATCCTGATGAAAACCATGACACTTGTGTAGGTCAACTGGCTAAAACATGCTGATCACTTCCTAGCGCAACAGACTCTAATGTCAGCAGTTGCACTACTCACTACTTGCTTTTAATCCTAGCACCAGGTAGCATCAATAAATTGTGTGGTGGCTAACCTTGTAGCTAGTTTTAACCACCACTGCACTGCACTCCCTCTACCACTCACAATGTTCACATTGGGTTTTATGATCACCCTGCATATCAAAAAACATCACTGAGCTCCTCCCTTGCAGTGAGGGTGTTGTAGCCCGCATCACAACTAGGCTTGTGGGGCGGAGAGATATCCCTATGATGAAGCATGACACCTTGTGTGTGAAGGAAACTGTCCTGTAAAGGGATTCCCCTCCTTCCACTTAGCATTGTTGGCTCCACACACACTCACGCCTTGTGCGTCCCCGGACCCGAGGGGACTTTTTTATGCTTGATAGTAAGCTGACTGACCCTAGGAAGCTTACTGAGGAGTGGGACCTCTGGGCTATCACCGGGGGGTCCACGAAGGTATCTGGGGGACTCCCACAAAAGTGGTGAGGTTTCTAACCAGAGGAAAGATTGGGGGAAAGACTTAAAAATAAGGAGATCTCAGAAGGGCCCCAAAAATAATTAGTGGTAACCAGTCCCAGTCTGATCCTAGAAAAAATGTTTTTTTAATTACAAGATATTAATTACAAGACTAGCAGGTTTGCACTGCAATGTACTGAGTGCTACAGTATGGGTGCTACAAGGGTGACCCTAATGGCCCAAGAGAGCACAACCCACTATTGGTGGGCAGCCACATGGGTTGGTGAGTGAAGCACTTGGGGAGGAGATCATCCTAGTTAGCTTTGGGAAACAGACAGAGGTAACCTGAATTTCCCTGGCAGATAAACAGATGGCGCCTAAAACCCATATGCCTGCTAATACTTCCAAGTATAGGCAGTGGGTCACCATCAATGGGCAACAGGTGGAGGCTTGCAAAACACAGGAGACAGCATAACTAATGTCAGGCATAAGCTGTTGTCTGCAGAGCAGGTCCTACTGAACACATTCCACTAAGCCATAGTTGCCAACAATCAAGAGAGCCATTTCCTGCTGGCTTTGGTTCCCTTTCAATGGGGGTGGGTGGTCTTAGGTTCTCTGAAAGTAACTGTGAGCCCTGCCATGCCTGGTGCTTGTTTATTGGGAATGACCTGTAGCATATTACTTGGGGGGAGGTAGAGCTCAGGTCTCACTTGGAGATGATGGGATTGCCTGAGTGGGTCTGTATGACCACACAGTACATGGCTGTCAGAGAAGGGGCTCAACGGTGTCCGGAGCCTGGAACAATGCCCCAGAGTACTGCCAAGGAGAGGGGCAATGGGTGTCAGAAACCAGTGCCTGAAGTTCCCACTTTGGAGGTTGATGGGGCCCCTAAGGAGGAGGCCCCCAAGCCAACTGGATAGGACATTGCCACCCTAGGTGACCTACGTGAGCTTGCTGGTGGCAAGTTGAGGGTGGGTCCATCAGGAAGGAATTCTGCAAAGCGCAGAGGAGGTTCCTACTGTTGAGGGCTTGAGGTAGCAGGCCTCATCCCATGCAGCAGGTGAAGCCTCTGAGGATCACCTAATCTACTGGGAGAATTATCTCAACTATAGTGAGCCTAAGGCTCCTGGTGCTGGGGCAGCCCATGAGCTAGTGGTCTCCCAGTGTAACAGGACTTTGCTACTGGGTTGGGCTCACGATATCCCAGTGGCAGGACATTTAGGGCAGGACAAGTACTCCTAAACTGAGAAAAATCCTAACTTTAAGAATTTCGGTATTCACGGAAGGCATTTAGCAGTCCTAAAGTTAGGAGTCCTAACTTTACTACTCCTAAACTGAGAAAAATCCTAAATTTAAGACTTTCGGTATTCACAGAAGGCATTTAGGAGTCCTATAGTTAGGAGTCCTAACTTCACTACTCCTAAACTGAGAAAAATCCTAACTTTTAGACTTTCTGTATTAACAGAAGGCATTTAGGCGTCCTAAAGTTAGGACTCCTAACTTCTGTGAAAAGAGTAAGTGCCTTCTGTGAATACCAAAATGAGTAAGTGCCTTGTGTGAATACCAAAATGGTAGTTAGTTTAGGATTTTGTCTTAAGTTAGTTCTGTGAATCAGGCCCCTAGTCCACATGTCAGTCCTAGACTTCACACACGCTCTGCAATGGCAGGCCGGACACACTTTACAAGCTGATTTTGTGGGAGACACAATCAGTGCTACAAGCCTATTAGCAACATTTGATCTACAGGCCCTGGGCACACATGGTGTACTGTACTGGGGTCTCACAAGTAAATCAAATAAGCCAATCCTGGAGTCACTAATCCATTACATCAATTTAACTTAGAGAGCACCTGCTCTGTGGCACTGAATAGCAGTGGCACAGTGCCCAAAGCGTCAAACCAGCAAAAACATATCAAAAACAGAGGAGACAACATCAAAAAAACGGAAGTGAGACTCACGTCAATGGAACCAGGTCTAACACGTGTCTCCCGCCGCTGAAATGTTGGAATAACTACCCTTCCCCTTGGGAGTTCTCTTCACTAAGTCGCAAAAAACTGGACAGACCAATAGCATTGGCGTGTTCTGTACCAGGGCGGTGTTCCACCGTGAAATCCATCCCCTGTAGGGAAATGGACCCCCTCGAAAACTTTGGGTTCTCACCCCTCATCTGCATCAACCAACTGAGGGGCCTGTGGTCTGTCTGAACCCAGAAGTGAGTCCCAAACAGGTATAGTCTCAACTTCTTCAGTGCCCAGACCACAGCAAATGCCTCATGCTCAATTGCATTCCACCTCTGTACCCGTGGAATTAACCTCCTACTGATAAAGGCTACAGGTTGGTCTTGGCCCTCCTCATTGATCTGTGAAAGAACAGCCCCCACACCATGCTCTGAAGCGTCTGTTCGGACAACAAATTCCTTTGAGAAGTTGGGCATCTGAAGCATGGGTGCTGTGAACATGGCAGTCTTCAGGGCATCAAAACCTGTCTGACAGGTGTAAGTCCAGTTCACTTTCTTAGGCTGCTTCTTCAGTTCACTTTCTTAGGCTGCTTCCTAGAAGTCATCTCAGTCAAGGGTGCAGCAATGTTGCCATACCTCTTGGCAAACCTCCTGTAGTACCCTGTGAGTCCAAAAAGGCCCTTACCTGTGTCTGGGTTTTGGGGGGTTCCCATGCCAGGATGGTATCAATTATTGGTTGTAGGGGAGCCAGCTGGCAGCTCCCCTCCTGGTGCCCCAAGTACACCACGGAGCCCTGCATGATCTGGCACTTAATTGCCTTGATCGTGAGGCTTGCCTTTCGCAGTGCCAACAACACTTCCCAGAGGTGGTGCAGATGTTCTTCTCAACTGGTCCTGAACATTGCAATGTCATCCAGGTAGGCGGCACTGAAATCCATCAGTCCAGCCAGCACCTGGTTGACCAACCTCTGAAAGGTGGCAGGGGCAATCTTCATCCCAAAGGGCATAACCCAGAATTGGTAGTGCCCATCTGGTGTGGAGAATGCTGACCTTTCTTTGGCCCCATCAGTCAAGGTGATCTGCCAGGACCCAGACGTCAAATCACACGTTCTGAGGTACCGCGCAGCCCCTTGCCGATCAATGAGCTCGTCAGCCCTGGGGATGGGGTGCGCGTCAGTCCTGGTGACTGAATTGAGTCCTCGGTAGTCCACACAGAACTGGGGTTAGGGTGTGGTACCAGGCAGGGCAGCATTTGGGACCAAGACCACTGGGCTGGCCCAAGGGCAGTTAGAGGACTCAATTACCCCTTAGGCAAACAGCTTAGAGACCTCCTCCTTGATTTAAGCTCTGACCCTGTCAGTCACTCTGTAAGCCGTGTGCTTCACAGAGGGAATGTCTCCAGTGTCCACTTCCTGGACCACCACTCAGTGACATCAGGAACCAGGCAGAACAAATCAGAGAATTTCCCCAACAGTTGGCGACAATCTTGCTGCTGTTCAGGGGTCAGTGTGGCAGAGAGGCTGCAACCATCCGCTGACCCATCTTGCTCTGTTACAGACAGGAGTTCAGGAAGAGGCTCGGTCTCCTCCTTCATTCCATCATCTGTCGCTAGGAGCATGCCCACTTCAGAAAGAACACCACGGGGAGGAGGCAACCCCCTATATTAGTAGGGGTCCTATCCACAGAACAGGTGAAACTCCCGTATCCAGAGGGTTGTTTATCAAACTTTCAAGAGGCAAACCCCTAGACTAGGGTCCCATCTACAGAACAGGTGAAACTCCCGTATCCAGAGGGTTGTTCATCAAATTGGCAGGGCATCTACACGAACCTGAGAAGACATAAGGGCAAGGGATCTTTTCAATACGACCACGGATACATGAAAGGTCTAATCTAAAAACCCAAAGTAACGTGGAGTAGGTCCTGATTCCATCTATAAGAAACAGAACCTTAATTTTAAGGAAGGATACACGAGGTTAACCCCAACTACTTCAAAACTGTCCTGAAGAAGGTGTGCCATTATCTAAAGGCAGTGACACCGAAACGCGTTGACGCTTTTTTGTTTCCTAGAATTCAAGATCTAAAGGCAGTGACACCGAAACGCTTCGACGCTTTTTTGTTTCCTAGAATTCAAGCCCAGAAAATCTCTGTAATCAGGTTTATTGTGAAGTGGGGATTTGTCTCAAGAAATACTGTAAGGGCTTCTGAATCTTGAAATCAGCATCATTATTAGATGTTTTTTTCTCCTGGGGTTTTGCTTCTGACTATAGATGTTGTGTGTTTTACTTTAGATTAAGTTGTGATGAACTTAGATAGGATATGTTGACACTTTATAATGTGTGTTTCCTTCTCTGTTGATATCTGTATACACTGATGAATTATTTTTAAGGTTTTTTTTATTGTATTAAGCATTTGTCCTTTTTATGAATTTCAAAATTTATTATGTAATGAATTCTGTTTTTTTTATATGTTTGTAAAAATTTGTTTTATAAAAAGTCTGTGAATGGTATAAATTAGTTTGTGACCAGTGATCATGAATGATGCTCAGAAAATCTAGTGCGAGTGAGTGAATTTCCTTTTCCAGGGATTCTCTTTAGACTTGCATGCCCACTTCAGACCTTTCTAAGTGGGGCTTCAGGCAGTTAGCATGCAGGTCCTGCAAAGGGTTCCTAGGAGACTGCAAGTTCAGCAGGTAGGTGACATCACTTTTGAGCTCCACCACCTCAAATGGTCCGGTCCACCTGTCCTGGAGCACACAGGGCTCTACAGGGGCCATGACCCAAACTTTCTGACCAGGCTGAAGCTCAATCAGAGAGGCACTCTCATCGTACCACAGCTTCATCCCTTCCTGGCTGGGTTCCAGGTTAGCCTGAGTGAGCTGTCTGAATCGCCTAGTCTGGTTCCTAAAGGCCAATATGTAGCTATATACATCCTGGGGAGGTTTCCAGGGAGATTGCTCCCAGCCTTCCTTGACCAGACTCAAAGGTCCTCTTACCGGGTGACCATACAGCAGTTCAAACACATCTAAAGTGAGGGGGAGGAACCATCTAGTGGATCAGCAAGACGAGACATTCCACTGCAGCCTAACTCAGTTCTCCACCTTAAGCGAAGAGAAAGTGGTATAATTATTGCTTCTAACTAAATCAGGGTCCCCACTTGATCCTAGTCCACCACACATCTTACATCTGGCACCGGAGGAGATCTGTACATCCTTGACCCCACTTTTAAACCAAGTCAAAAGTATAGGGGTATTCCCTTTGTGCTGGAAAATGGCCTGTATTCTAGCTATTTTTAAAAAACCCTGTCTACCTTTACCCTCCAAAGTTTTGGAGAAAGCGATGAATTCTGAGTTGACGGCCTTCCTGGATCTACATAACATCCATGATTCCACTCAGCATGGCTTTAGATCTCGGCACTCCACAGAGTCAGGCCTGATCATGGCGACAGAGGAGATCCGTGAGGTGCTGGATGGAGGTGGCAGGGCCGCCCTGATACTGCTTGACCTTACGGCATCCTTTGATACCGTAAATTATGCAGTATTACTACGAAGGCTGCAGGCCGTCAGTATTAGTGGTAAAGCCCTGGCCCTTCTAGCATCATTCCTGTCCTCCATGGATCAAATAATACTTTAGGAGGGACTTCGGTCAGAGCTGTTTACTCTACCAGGGGGAATCCCCCAGCACTCTGCCCTGTCCCGACCATGTTTAAAATATATGTGGCCCCTCTAGCCAGACTAATAAAAAGTCATGGTCTGTTGCTCATGTCTTATGCTGATGACACACAGCTAGTGGTGTCTGTCACGCAAAGTGGGGACATGACAGCTGAACGATTTTGCAACTGTCTTACATCGCTGATGTCTTGGATGAATACCAACTTCTTAAAACACAATACTGAAAAAACTGAGATCATAGAATTTGGTCAGAAACCATCAATTTGGAGCCCATCATGGTGGCCCATCAAAGCCAGAACCTGCCTGGTTCCGGTGCCCAAAGCTTGAAACCTTGGCTTCCTGATTGACAAAGATCTAACCCTGGGCATAATACTACCCTACGCTAACGGAGCATGCAAACTTCGTACTAATTCGCAAATTGCACGTAGTACAGTACCAAAACTATGCTTAATCACGTAGCATAGCGTAGCAGCTAAATCAACAACATCCTCAGAGGCTTTAAAAAGCAATTTTACATGCTTAAAAGCAAATAACCAATTCACAAGAATGAACTTTTACAATTAAAGCATTAGGCAATGAGAGAGCTGATGATTTTGGGGTCCCCCCTAAGCTAGGGGGAGGACCAAGCAGATGCCTTGAACACAATGAGTATAAACAAAAAGCACATTTTGTTGAACTTCAGTGGTGGCCCCATCCTCTTAGGACCACCCCAAGCACAGTTATTGGCAAAAAAACAATCCCAACCAAAGGCCCTGCAAAGCATTATGGGACAAGATTAGCAGTGGGCAGTGAATATTATAGTATCCAATATCAAAATAATTCTACAAAAAGCTGCAGTTCACCTAGTTGTTACTAGATGTCCCTCACGAGTCAAATGCAAAGCATTGAAATTATTCTTACATCAAGCTGCAGTTCCACTAGTCGTTACTAGATGTCCCTCACGAGTCAAATGCAAAACCATTGAAACCCTTTCATCAAGCATTTGCATTTGACTTGTGAGGGACATCTAGTAACCACCAGTTGAACTGCAGCTCTTTGTAGAATTATTTTGATATTGGATACTATATAATATTCACTGCCCACTGCTAATCGCATCCCAAAATGCTTTGCAAGGCCTTTGGTTGAGAATGTTTTTTGCCAATAACTGTGCTTGGGGTGGTCCTAAGAGGATGGGGCCACCACCAAATCGTTCAATAAGATGTGTTTTTTTGTTTTCAAGGCATCTGTTTGGTACTCCCCCTAGAGTAGGGAGGATCCCAAAATCATCACCTCTCTCACTGCTTGCTACTTTTTCAGTTTCACTTGTGTGAAGGTACTATATGTACTTTAGCATATAAAGATAGAGATACTTATTTTATCATAACTGGCATTCTGTGGGATGCCATTTGCAAATATTTAGCAATTTTTTCATAGTGCAGAGAAGAACAGTGTCATCAGCTATGCTATGCAGACTATTTGTATTACCTGCAGTTAAAAGTATACTGCGTGAAGCTTCGTGTAGTGCTGCCACGCGAACTACACCCAGGGATCTAACACTTGCCTCTCAGATAAACCAAGTGGCTTCAGCCTGCTTCTGCACGTTGAGGGTTTTACGGAAGATTCTTCCTTTTATTCCTTTCTCTGAGGAAAATAGTGGTAGGAACCTTAGTTCTATAGACAATAGACTATTGTAAAGCCCTCTACCTAGGCGCTGGCGTAAGGCAGCTCACTAAACTCCAATCATTGCAAAACGCAGCAGCACGAGTACTGCTTAGTTTAACCAAGCACCTCCCCAATTCTGCCAGTATAAAGCAACTTCACTGGCTTCCAGTGAGACAGCGGGTGGAGTATAATGCCCTTTGCCTAGTTCTCAAAGCCCACTATGGAGGAGGGGCGATTGATTTAAAATCTCCAATCCCTCGATATGCTCCACCGCGTTGCCTAAGATCTACTGACACTGGACTGGTACATCTTCCGAGGATTAAAAGAGTAAGATGGGGAGGAAAACGTTTTTCATTCCAAGAAACTAAACTATGGAATTCTCTCCTCATCCAAGTACGACTTCAGTCCTGCCAAATGCTTTTTAGGAAAAATATAAAAACCTGGCTGTCTACTCAACTCTATTTTTTCCTGCTGTTCCAGTTTCCACATTCTTCAGCGCCAAGACGCCTCGGCAATAGTGTGCTCTACAAATATCTCAGTCAGTCAGTCAGACAAAGGGGCTGAACCCTAAACACTTCTGTGGCACCTAACGGTAAGCAAAAAGAAGGCTTGGCAAGAAGATGTCCCACTTACGCCTCATAGGCCCCTCAATGCCCAAAATCATCCCTTTAAGGGTCCGGTTAAATCTCTCAACCAAAGCGTCACCTTGGGGGTGGTAAGGAGTGGTGAACTTGTCTGTAACACTGCACTCATACCACAGGAACTTCATCTAATTAGATATGAAGTTGGTTCCACGGTCTTACACCACCTCTCTGGGGAATCCCACACAGGCGAAAATCCCCATCAGTGCACGTCCCACCACGGGACTGTCACTGTCCTCAGAGGTATGGCTTCCGGGTACTGGGTAGCATGGTCCACCAAGACCAGGATAAACCTGTTTTCCATGGCTGTCTTGGGGTCCAGTGGCCCCACAATGTCAATGCCCACCTGTTCAAAGGGGGTACTAACTACAGAGAAAGTTTGGAGAGGAACCTTGTGCTTCCTTCCACTTTTACCACTTACCTGGCAAGATTGACAAGTCCTTCAATGATTGTCTGAACTCTTCCGCATCAGGGACCAATAAAAGTGGGTGACAAGCCTTTCAAATGTCTTTTCTTGCCCCAAATGTCCAGCTGAAGGTCCATCATGAGCCAAACCTAGTAGGAAGGTTCAGAAGCTCAGGAGTACCACCAGCACATGGGCTGACCCAAGCTCAGCAACCTTAGGCTCGCTATACAGGAGGTTGTTCTCCCAGTAGATCCAGCGTGATCTAGAGTGATCACCTGCTGCCTGGTTTGTGGCCTGTTGCTGCAAACCCTCAAGGAAAGGGCACTTCTTCTGCTCCTCACAAAATTCCTCCCTGGAGGTACCTCCTTCCTGCTGCCAATAAGCAGCTGAGGCAGGACCCCCAGTTTCAGCCACTTGTTCCCCTGTAGGTTTCAGGGCATCCCCCTCGAGGTCTGCCTCCTCCTGGACTGTGGAAACTATGGGGGCTGGTTTCCGGCACCCCCTACCTCTTCTCTTAATGGAAGGGGTCTGGGACATATTTTTAGGCTCCAGACCCTCTTGAACACCACTGCTGGCTGCCATGGACTGAGTGGTCACACAAGCCTACTCAGGCAGACCAAACATCTCTAAATGAGCCTTCATCTCCACCTTAGCCCAAGGGGAGCTCTCTAAATCATTGCCCAACTGACAATCCACAGGCCTCAAATCTACTTGGAGAGTTCCTGGGACCCCCCCCACTCAAAGGTAATCTGAGCCACCTCACACTGGCTCTCGGAGTTGTCCGCGGCAACTACAGGGAAGAATGTATGGGGGATAACCTGCTCTTTGGACACCAGCCGGCAACAGCTGTCACACTAGCCCTGGGTTCTCTTAGAGCCTCCACCCTATGGCCATTGATGGTCACCCACTGCCTGTACATCTTAGTGTTATCAGGCAGCTGTATCTTAGGGACCATCTTAAAGACTCGTAAAGAGACAAGGGACATTTCTGCGGGACCCCACCAACCTTGAGCACCCTTCTCCTCCTCTCCCAGGGCTACTTTCACCAACTGACCGGGTGGTGCACAAGATGGTGCTTTGGAATCCATCATGGGACACTGCATCATACCCACGATGTCCCATTTGACCACACATTAAGTACTTTGAGGGGTCCTTGTGAACAGGTTTCCCTGTCGGGCCTCTTGCTTTTTCTCTGGGGCTAGGCAGGGAAACCTTCCCTTGGTTTTCTTGAGAATTACATTGGGGCCCTTTCTGAAACTCCCTCTGTTTACATTGGTCCATCCACTCTTCTGCTGGGGACCCTGCCCACCTTTGGTGAAATCTCCCACATGACCCTTGTGGACCTGTGTGCTGACCCAGCGGTCCACTTCCTCAGCAAGTTTCCTAGGGTTAGTTAACTTGCTATCAATAAGGTGCTGGCAAAGCTCTGGAAAACAATTAGCAGACAAGTTCTCCCATGCAAACAAATCATAGAGCGCTTCAAAAGTATCAACTTTGCTACCCTTCATCTAACCATCTACAGCTCTGCAAAAGAAAGACACATACTCCACCCAGGTAGTTGCCTCCAGTTTCTTGCAATTCCCGAACCTCTGTCTATAGAGTTCTGGGCTCAACCCATACCTTGTAATCAGGGCTTCCTTCATGTGGGCAAAAGATATCCTATTCTCACTGCGTATGTCTAACAAGGTATCCCTCCCATCACTCGTAAAGCTCCACAACCCCACTCCCCCTTCCTTCTCGGGGACCTGGTGGGCCAACTTTGCTATCTCATAGGCTACAACCACTGCCCAATATCTTCCTGTCCATGGAATTCTCTGATGACATCATTGGGAATATAGACTCTGCTTTCTGCAGGCACAGATTGTGCGCTGCCACCAGGGGGATTGATTTCTAAGCTTTTTGCTTTGAGCTCTATCTCCCGCAACATTCTATCATGTTCCAATATCATTCTTTCTCTCTCCAAGGACAACCTGTCCCTTTGACTCTCCATCTTGAGCTGGCCATTTCAGGCTTGTGCATCCTATTTGTCACCCTGTCTTAAGCTCTCTTGGGGACAGGTCCTTGGAAGAGACGCTACTGCCAGGTGGGGACCGTACCCCTTCCCTGGCTGGAAACAATGGCCTAGCAAGCTGCTCATCTGCATCCCGTACTGGCTCCACCACCAGTTCAGTGGTATTTCTTGCTGCAACCCAGGATATTCATCCTTTTTGGAAATGCCTTGGGTAGCAACTTTTCATTTTTTGCAGAAGTGTTTTAGCTGTTTCACATTGTAGGTTTCCAACCTCTCTTCCTCAAAATATAGATACATAGATGCAACAGATGCTGGTCTGTTCATGGCATAAAGAATAGGCAGCTCTCAGAAAAATAACAGTCCAAGGAAACAAATTCTATCAAAAAGGTATGTGGTTGTGTTTGGTCTGCACTCACTAGCAGTGTACACCAATTACTGTTTGAGTCACAAATGCAAGTCCAGAATCCTCACCGCTGCCCACCAATGTTAGAACTGGGGTTCGCTAGTTGCCAATGGTTTGCACTATTGACCAAATAGGGCCCTTGCTTCTAATCAGGGAAAGGGGATTACACTCCTGGATAAGAGGCAGTGTGTAAAGTATTGGTGAACACATAAAGTAATAGAGTGAAAACACTAAAGATGGACACCACACAGGTTTTATAAAAATAAGTATTCTTTATGTAGACCTAACACAGGACCAAAATGACAAAAATCCACAATACTGTAATCAAAAATAATACTTCAAGATAGTAGAAATGGCTCAAAAATAGGTAATTCACTTAAAAGTAGTCTTTAGCAATGGATAACCCCAACTAGAGTTATCACGACGTGGAGGTCAAAGAAATCTCAAAGTATGGTGCCGACCGCGAGATGAGCGGCATCGGGCCTGGGGTCAAAATAGACCCACAAAGAATAGTACCTTGGAAAAGTAAAAACAAAGACAGCTCACGGCATGAGGGAGATGCGGTGTCGTTGGCGCTGTGTGGCATCGTTCCTTGCTTCAGGGGAGGCGATGCGTCGGGTCATCGATACTTGAGCAAAGCGTGGGAGGCGTCTCTTCTTTACCGGAGAGGAGGTGACATCACGAAGGTGCCGAAACCACTGTTCTATATAATGTCATGTCATCAATGGATTCTTGACCTCCCACGTCGAGGATTGACTCCGCACTGATGTCAGCTTCGGAGTCGATGCGGCACAGCAGCAGGTGTTGAGCCTACGTCGCAAGTCGGAACAGCGCTCACGGCTTATGGCCGATTACGAAGTCGTTCGCTTGCGTCGATGTGGCACGGTGGCCGGCGTCGGGTCTACGTTGTAAGTCGGAGCATCGCTCACGACTTCAATGCAGAGTACAGCATCGCTCTCCGGCATCGGTGTTGCAATTTCCTTCTGTAGCAGCTAGAACAGCAAGTTCCAGGTGCAGGCAAACAGAAGGGGCGAAGTATTTTATATCCCTGAGACTTCAGACAGGAGGTAAGCTCAAATTCATGCCCTTTGAGAAATATTCTGCAAGATGATGAAAGTTCCTTAAAAGTTCCTTCTCCTTTCCTTGGCAATAAATAAACCACTGCAGGCCAACCCAGCACACTGGCAGAGGGGCAGTCCAAACTCCTGCAGCTTTTTTGGTTCTTCTCCTTGGCAAAGGTTTGACTTGTTTTCCCGGGAGTGATCTAAAGTTCTGGGTTCAGGTCAACTGGGATGGAGGGCAGGCCGGCTACAAGATTCGGCCAGGTCCCACTATCAAAGTACCTTGGATAGAGCAAAGCATCAACTTCGAAGACTCGAGTCAAGAATGTGGTGGGTCGTCATTGCTCCGTGGATGGAAGCAAGCACTGGTACCGATGCACGCTGTCAATGGGTTTTTGTTTGTGAACAATGATGCAGGCACTGCGTCACCAACAAGCTGCACTGACTACGATCGTCAAACTATGCCAGCTGTAGAACCGCTGTTGTCGGGCAGCTGCTGCATCAAAGGGCAATGCGTCGGGTCCGGTCAGCACAAACTGGCTGCTGCTTCAGCGTCTATGTACGAAAAGCTGCAAAAATCCACACCTGAGGCCCAGGACTGGAGAGAGCACATCAGGCAAGGTAGGGCTCATAAATGGCAGGGTCCAGCAGTAGAATAGCAAGAATTATTTTATGACCGAGAGACTTCAGAAAACTGTAGGCAACCCTGCAAGCTCTTGAAATCACAATGGGTTCAACTGAGCTGGATCCAGTCATTGTCCTCAGCAAGGCAGAGATCAACAGGCAGCAGGGTAGTTCAGCACAGCAGTGAAGCAGTTCCTTAGAACAGTCAGTCGAATTGAGTGGCAATCCTTGTAGCACAGCAGGCCTTACTCCTAGCAGAGTTCTTCACAGGTCCAGTAGTTTACTGTTTTGGTATGGTCAGAGCCCCATGAGTTATACCCAAATGTCCCTTTGAAGTGGGGGTTACTTCAAAACAGCCCTTTGGAGTGCACAGGTCCTCTTTTATCCCAGCCCTGTCTGCAAAGCTATCTGTGGGGGGTAATCAGTCCTTTATGTGGAGACAGGATATAGCATATTTAGAAGTAAATGTCAACTTCTCTCCCACTTTCTTGCCAGGAGGGCTATCAGAATACAGAGGCATGCATATGAGTCCTCTGTCATACCCACCCTTCCTGTGTTTGTGGCTGTCTAGACGGAATGCACAAAGTGTAGCTGTCATCCAGCCCAGATGTATCTTGGAGACAATATACATCTGCAGGCACACAGAGGTAAGTCAAGAGCAGCAACATTTCCCCTTTCTAAAAGTGGCATTTCTTAAATAGTAATGTCATATCCAACTTTACCACTAAAGAGGATTTATCATTACCATTCCAAAGATATGAAACATGGCTTTGCTACTCCTTTCTAACCAGTAATTATAGTTTTACTTTTTTGTAAGGAAATCCCAATGCTAGTCTTTGAGAGGAGTAGGCCTCACATTAGTAAAAAAATAATTTAGCTGTATGTCACTACCAGGACATGCAAATCTTAAAAGTACAAGTCCTATTTTTTAGTTAGACAACACCCTGCCATTAGAGATACCTAGGGCCTACCTTAGAGGTGAGGTATATGCAATAAAAGGGGGGTTTAAGGCTTGGCAATTGGGTTTAAATACCAAGTTGAAGTGGCAGTAAACTGCAAACACAGGCCCTGCAATGGCAGGCCAGAAGCAGGTTTGAAACACAGGTTGTGTGGGTGGTAAAACTATTGCTGCAGGCCCACTAGTAGCATTTAGATTACAAGCCCTGGGTATATGGTACACCACTTTACAAGGGAACTATACGTAACCGAATTATGTCAATCAGGCATACACCTATGTCAACATGTTTAGGTACTTTAGTACTGTACTGGTCAGTAGTGGTAAAGTGCTCAGAGTCCTAAGGCCAACAAAAGATACAGCAAAAAGTGGAGTTAAGCTGAAAAAAACCTGAGGGAAGACCACCCTAAGGATGACAGGTCTAACATGTGTCCTCCAAGCTGAAAATAGGGAGATATACCCAATCTCTAAGGAGATCTCATCACTAAGGTGGAAAGACCTGGATAGACCCTCAGCATTGGCGTGTTCTACCCCTGGTCTGCGCTCCACCCTGAAATCCATACCCTGTAGGGAAATGGATCACCTCAACAATTTTGGATTCTTGCCTCTCATTTGCATGAGCCACCTGATGGGACTGTGGTTAGTGTGAATCATGAAGTGAGTACCAAACAGATATGGTCTCTGCAGTGCCCAGACCACAGCAATTGCTTCTCTCTCTATAGAATTCTACCTCTGATCCTTGGGAGTAACCTCCTGGAGATGAAGGCTACAGGTTGGTCCAGGCCCTCTTCATTTAGCTGAGATAACACTGCTCCTGTGCCATGAGTCATCTTTTTGAGCGATAAACTCCTTGGAGAAGGAAGTGTCCCTGAGCACAGGGGCTATGCACATGGCATGCTTCAGGGAGTCGAATGCAGGCTGGCATGCTTCTGTGAAATCACATTTCTGGACTACTTCTTAGAAGTCAACTCTGTTAATGGGGTAACAATGTTGCCATGTCCCTTGACAAACCTCCTGAAGCACCCAGTGAGGCCCAAGAATGCACTGACATCAGTTTTTGGTTTTGGGGGTGATCAGGTCATGGCAGTCTCTATTCTGGCCTGGAGGGACTGCACCTTGCCCCTGCCCACCAGGTGCCCCAGCACAATACAGACCCCTGCCCTATCTGGCAGGTACTTGCCTTGATAGTCAGGATTGCCAATTGCAGGGCCTGAAGCACTTATAGTGGGTGAAACAGGTGGTCCTTTCAACTGCTACTGCAGACAGCTATGTCATACAGATAGGCATCTGAGAAGGCCTCCATACCTGCAAGTACCTGGTTCACCAACCTCTGAAAGGTGGATGGGCATTCTTGAGTCTAAAGGGCATCACACAAAAGTGGTAGCAGCTTCCTGGGTTGAAGAAGGCTGACCTTTCCCTGGCACCTTCTATTTTGGCAATCTTCTGATACCCTGATGTAAGATCAAAGGGACTGGGGAGCCCCTAAGTTGTCAATCAGCTCATCCCACCAGGGGATGGGATGAGCATCAGTCTTTGTCATAGAATACAGCCCTCTATAATCTACCCAGAACCTCAGTTCTGGTGTGGTGCCTGCTGGAGCAGCTTTTGGTACCAGAACCACAGGACTGGACCAGGGGCTTCTGGAGGGTCCTATCAACCCTAATTCCAACATCATAGAGACTTCAATCTTGATACTGGCCCTCACCTTATCCGACAACCTGTAAGACTTATTCTTAATAGGGAGGTTGTCCCCTGAGTCCACATCATGAGTAGACAGGTGTGTGGTCCCAGGAATGCTGGAGCAAAGAGAGGAGTACTGTCCCAACACCTGGTGAAAGTAGATCTGCTGTTCAGGAGTTATAGTACAGGAAATGATTATTCCTTCCATAGACCCATCGTTCTCTCTTAAATTCCAAGATGTCAGCAAGAGGTTCACTCTCCTCTTTCTTTTCTCGATCTGTCACTAACATCATGGTGATGTCAGACCTCTCAAAATGGGGTTTGAGGTGATTGATGTGAAGCACCCTATCGGGCTGCCTGGGTGACTAAAGGTCCCCAAGGTAAGTGGCCTTGTTCTTCTTCTTAAACATCTCATGGGGCCTAGTTCAACGGGTTCCACTAGTTCCATCACCCACAGTTTATGGCCAAGCTGTAATTCCACAGTGGTAGAACTTTGGTCAGACCACTCTTTCATCACAGCTTGGCTGGCTTCCAAGCTGTCAGAAGCTTGCTTCCGCAACTTAGATATCTGGCTCCATGAGGCCAGCATGTGTATCACTATATCCAGAGGAGATTGCTCCCACTCCTCCTTCACCCAACTACCTTCTTTGGTACCTACCTGAAGGCAAACAGCAGGCATGGTAAGAGAATGTCCCATTTATTCTTTAAGGCCGCAGGTAGGCTTTTATTCATTCTTTTCAGGGTCCAGTTGAATCTCTCAACAAGCCAATTGGTTTTTGGATGTTAAGAAGTGGAAGACTTGTAGGTTACCCCCCACTCTTTCCACATTACCTGCATGTATGAAAACTTCCTTGGGGAAACCTATGCAGGTAAGAATCACCATCAGGACTTTTTCCCCGCAGGTGCAGTTATGGTCCTCAAAGGGATTGAATGTGGGTACAGAGTGGCATGACCCAACAGAACCAGTATGAACCTGTTGCCTGAATCAGTCTGTGGAATGTTGATACCCAAACTCTCAAAGGGTGTGCCAATGACTGGCAGTTGGTTAAGTGGGTGCTTTAAGCCTCTGCCCTATCTTCCCACTAGCCTGGCAGGTTATACAGGTCCTGCAGATTGCATCTGAGGATGTCTCAATCTTGGGGCAAAGAACTTGGGGGCAAGCCTTGCAAAGGTCTTGTCTTGGTCCAAGAGTCTTACTAGGGGGATTTCATGAGCCAGTTCCAGTAGAAAGGCCCTGAAAGGCCCTCCAGCATTGGGGGACCACCAGGGTCCTATCTGTTCCATGCACAGGAGCCTTAGGCTCACTGTAAAGGAGGTTGTCTTCCCAGTAAATGTGATTACTCCCAGAGACATCACCTGCTGCTTGGACTTCAGCCTGTTTCCTCATGCCCTAAAGCGTTGGACATTTATTTTGTGCCCAACAGACCTTCTCCTTGGTGAGTCCTCCTTCTACATGCCACTCAGCATGTGTAGGCAGGTCACCAAGGGAAGCCGTGCCCCCCTCAGTGGGCACCAGGGTGGCCACCACAGGTGTCCCATCTACCTCACTGGGAAGACACTCAGGGTGTGGTTTATCACTCCCTCAGCCTTTCCCCTTCTTAGCACCTGGCTGGGCCATTGTTCCAGGCTCCAGCCCTTTTTGACTCCCATCCTAGCCAGCAATGGACCTTGTTGTTGCACAGATCCAATCTGGTATCCCCAACTATTCCACATTAACCTTGAGCTCTACCTACTTTCAGAAAGATCTGCTGAAGGGCATTACCCAACAAAACAGCCAACAGGCATGGCAGGGCTCACAGCAGCTTTCAGAAGACCTGCAACTAGCTCTCCCGCTCAAAGGGAACAAGGGCTACTGGATAGTGACCCTCTCTATTGTCAACCACCACAACTTGATGAAATGCATTTGGAATTACCTGCTCTGGGGACACCAGCTGACTCCTTACCATAGCCATGCTGGCTCTTGAGTGCCTCAGAGCCTCAACACCTTGCCCATTGATGGCGGTCCATTGTTCATTGCTACTTAGTAATATTTGAGGGCACACAGATCTTAAAAACCATCTAACTGTCACCCAGGGACACTAGGGTAGCCCCACGAAGCTCCCCCAATTACCTGGGACAAAGTCCTCCCCCAGCATTACGCTAGCCACCTCTAGAATTTTTCCTCCAGTGGTGGGTGGTGCTCTTTATGTACACTTTGTATCCCGTTGTAGTGTCCATGCTCGTAGCCCTCATAACACTTGATGGTTTGGGCTGATGACTTTTGTCAGGGTGTTTTTTTCTTCTGATGGCCAGATTGAGAATGAGGACCGGACCCTCTCTCCTCTGACTTGTTTTTGGGGCCTCTAGAGAACTCTGTCTTTTTAACTCCCCTCCCCTTCTTCTTGTGGAAACCCTGACCACCCTTCTGGGAGTCTCCCCAGATGCCTTCTTGGAATCTTTAGTGATGATCCAAGTGTCCGCCTCCTTAAAAAGTGTCCACTCCCTAGGTATTAGCGCAGCTCTGGAAAACAAATATCAACATTGTGCTCCTTCAAAATCAAATTCTACAGACCTGAATCATCATCAACCTTGCTGCCTACCCCCCATCCCTTCAGTGAATTGCTGGCATAATCCATGAACCTCCCCATGTTTGTAATGAGATCTTGTGGTTGCTCCTGAATTTGAGCCTACACCTCTTAGGGGTCAGTCCAAACTTGCTGACAATGATGGCCTTCATTCAGTGTAGAATGTCTGGTCCTCTACCTCTAGTATAAGGAGTGTGTTCCTTCCTACCGTGGTATATACCACCTCAAACTATCACCCTGGAACTCCTCTTGGACCTTGTTTACTCTCAGAACCACTCCATAGGTTGTACACCATGTGTTTATGTCATCCCCCACCACATAACTGGTTACCAAATCCTTTAGGATCCTGACTCTGGACTCACCAGTGGACACTAAAGGTATGCTGCTACCATTGCTGTTGCTGGACCCCTCTCTCAGGGTTCTGATGTCTAGATCTCTCATGCTGAGCTCAAGGGATATTTTTCTTTCCTCTTTGGCCCACCTTCTCTCCTCAAAAACCTGCTACTTCTCCAGTTTAGAAAAGGGGGTGGTGATGAACAGAGTGTCTGAATTAAGCAGACCACTCTTACACAGTCCAAAGATCAGGGCTTGATCCATCACCGTTATTTATCTCACTGCACCATCCCAGCTCAGAACCTGGCTATATGCAAATCAGTCTGTCCCTGGCCCAGTGCATCATGGGAACAGGGCAGACTAAACTACCAAGCCAATTCTTCACCAGAAAGGAGACAAGCTACCGGGGACCGGTTTCTGGCATTTCAGCCGTCTTCGGCCCGGCTTGCTTGAATCCTGATGGTGCAGTGAGAAAGGGACTCATGTCTGAGTATACCCTGCCACACCTATAGTGGCCAAAATCGATTCAGAAAAGGGGGTGGTGATGAACAGAGTGTCTGAATTAAGCAGACCACTCTTACCCAGTCCAAAGATCAGGGCTTGATCCATCACCGTTATTTATCTCACTGCACCATCCCAGCTCAGAACCTGGCTATATGCAAATCAGTCTGTCCCTGGCCCAGTGCATCATGGGAACAGGGCAGACTAAACTACCAAGCCAATTCTTCACCAGAAAGAGGACAAGCTACCGGGGACCGGTTTCTGGCATTTCAGCCGTCTTCGGCCCGGCTTGCGTGAATCCTGATGGTGCAGTGAGAAAGGGACTCATGTCTGAGTATACCCTGCCACACCTATAGTGGCCAAAATCGATTCAGAAAAGGGGGTGGTGATGAACAGAGTGTCTGAATTAGGCAGACCACTCTTACCCAGTCCAAAGATCAGGGCTTGATCCATCACCATTATTTATCTCACTGCACCATCCCAGCTCAGAACCTGGCTATATGCAAATCCGTCTGTCCCTGGCCCAGTGCATCATGGGAACAGGGCAGACTAAACTACCAAGCCAATTCTTCACCAGAAAGGAGAAGAGCTACCGGGGACCGGTTTCTGGCATTTCAGCCGTCTTCGGCCAAGCTTGCTTGAATCCTGATGGTGCAGTGAGAAAGGGACTCATGTCTGAGTATACCCTGCCACACCTATAGTGGCCAAAATCGATTCAGAAAAGGGGGTGGTGCTGAACAGAGTGTCTGAATTAAGCAGACCACTCTTACCCAGTCCAAAGATCAGGGCTTGATTCGTCACCGTTATTTATCTCACTGCACCATCCCAGCTCAGAACCTGGCTATATGCAAATCAGTCTGTCCCTGGCCCAGTGCATCATGGGAACAGGGCAGACTAAACTACCAAGCCAATTCTTCACCAGAAAGGAGACACGCTACCGGGGACCGGATTCTGGCATTTCAGCCGTCTTCGGCCCGGCTTGCTTGAATCCTGATGGTGCAGTGAGAAAGGGACTCATGTCTGAGTATACCCTGCCACACATATAGTGGCAAAAATCGATTCAGAAAATGGGGTGGTGATGAACAGAGTGTCTGAATTAAGCAGACCACTCTTACCCAGTCCAAAGATCAGGGCTTGATCATCACCGTTATTTATCTCACTGCACCATCCCAGCTCAGAACCCGGCTATATGCAAATCAGTCTGTCCCTGGCCCAGTGCATCATGGGAACAGGGCAGACTAAACTACCAAGCCAATTCTTCACCAGAAAGGAGACAAGCTACCGGGGACCATTTTTTCAGGCATTTCAGCCGTCTTTGGCCCGGCTTGCTTGAATCCTGATGGTGCAGTGAGAAAGGAACTCATGTCTGAGTATACCCTGCCACACCTATAGTGGCCAAAATCGATTCAGAAAAGGGGGTGGTGATGAACAGAGTGTCTGAATTAAGCAGACCACTCTTACCCAATCCAAAGATCTGGGCTTGATCCATCACTGTTATTTATCTCCCTGCACCATCCCAGCTCAGAACCTGGCTATATGCAAATCAGTCTGTCCATGGCCCAGTGCATCATGGGAACAGGGCAGACTAAACTACCAAGCCCATTCTTCACCAGAAAGGAGACAAGCTACCGGGGACCGGTTTCTGTCATTTCAGCCGTCTGGGACAAAGTCCTCCCCCAGCATTACGCTAGCCACCTCTATAATTTTTCCTCCAGTGGTAGGTGGTGCTCTTTTTGTACACTTTGTATCCCGTTGTAGTGTCCATGCTCGTAGCCCTCATAACACTTGATGGTTTGGGCTGATGAGTTCTGTCAGGGTGTTTTTTTTCTTCTGTTGGCCAGATTGAGAATGTAGACCGGACCCTCTCTCCTCTGACTTGTTTTTTGGGCCTCTAGAGAGCTCTGTCTTTTTAACTCCCCTCCCCTTCTTCCTGTGGAAACCCTGACCACCCTTCTGGGAGTCCCCCCAGATGCCTTCTTGGAATCTTTAGTGATGATCCAAGTGTCCGCCTCCTTAGAAAGTGTCCACTCCCTAGATATTAGCGCAGCTCTGGAAAACAAATATCAACATTGTGCTCCTTCAAAATCAAATTCTACAGACCTGAATCATCATCAACCTTGCTGCCTACCCCCCCATCCCTTCAGTGACTTGCTGGCATAATCCAAGAAACCTCCCCATGTTTGTGATGAGATCTTGTGGCTGCACCTGAATCTGAGCCTACACCTCTTAGGGGTCAGTCCAAACTTGCTGACAATGATGGCCTTCATTCAGTGTAGAATGTCTGGTCCTCTACCTCTAGTATAAGGAGTGTGTTCCTTCCTACTGCGGTATATACCACCTCAAACTATCGCCCTGGAACTCCTCTCGGACCTTGTTTACTCTCAGAACCATTCCATAGGTTGTACACCATGTGTTTATGTCATCCCCCACCACATAACTGGTTACCAAATCCTTTAGGATCCTGACTCTGGACTCACCAGTGGACACTAAAGGTATGCTGCTACCATTGCTGTTGCTGGACCC